>NC_044565.1:80160791-80834807 GCF_007565055.1 Rhinopithecus roxellana
TACCTAGATTTTCTTCTAGGGTTTTTATGGTATTAGGTCTAACATTTAAGTCTCTAATCCATCTTGAATTAATCTTCGTATAAGGAGTAAGGAAAGGATCCAGTTTCAGCGTTCTACTTATGGCTAGCCAATTTTCCCAGCACCATTGATTAAATAGGGAATCCTTTCCCATTCTTGTTTCTCTCAGGTTTGTCAAAGATCAGATGGCTGTAGATGTGCGGTATTATTTCTGAGGACTCTGTTCTGTTCCATTGGTCTATAGCTCTGTTTTGGTACCAGTACCATGCTGTTTTGGTTACTGTAGCCTTGTAGTATAGTTTGAAGTCAGGTAGCGTGACGCCTCCAGCTTTGTCCTTTTGACTTAGGATTGTCTTGGCAATGCGGGCTCTTTTTTGGTTCCATATGAACTTTAAAGCAGTTTTTTCCAATTCTGTGAAGAAACTCATTGGTAGCTTGATGGGGATGGCATTGAATCTATAAATAACCTTGGGCAGTATGGCCATTTTCACGATATTGATTCTTCCTATCCATGAGCATGGTATGTTCTTCCATTTGTTTGTGTCCTCTTTTATTTCACTGAGCAGTGGTTTGTAGTTCTCCTTGAAGAGGTCCTTTACATCCCTTGTAAGTTGGATTCCTAGGTATTTTATTCTCTTTGAAGCAATTGTGAATGGAAGTTCATTCCTGATTTGGCTCTCTGCTTGTCTGTTACTGGTGTATAAGAATGCTTGTGATTTTTGCACATAATTTTGTATCCTGAGACTTTGCTGAAGTTGCTTATCAGCTTAAGGAGATTTTGGGCTGAGACCATGGGGTTTTCTAAATATACAATCATGTCATCTGCAAACAGGGACAATTTGACTTCTTCTTTTCCTAACTGAATACCCTTGATTTCTTTCTCTTGCCTGATTGCCCTAGCCAGAACTTCCAACACTATGTTGAATAGGAGTGGTGAGAGAGGGCATCGCTGTCTTGTACCGGTTTTCAAAGGGAATTTTTCCAGTTTTTGCCCATTCAGTATGATATTAGCTGTGGGTTTGTCATAAATAGCTCTTATTATTTTGAGGTACGTTCCATCAATACCGAATTTATTGAGTGTTTTTAGCATGAAGGGCTGTTGAATTTTGTCAAAAGCCTTTTCTGCATCTATTGAGATAATCATGTGGTTCTTGACTTTGGTTCTGTTTATATGCTAGATTACGTTTATTGATTTGCGAATGTTGAACCAGCCTTGCATCCCAGGGATGAAGCCCACTTGATCATGGTGGATAAGCTTTTTGATGTGCTGCTGAATCTGGTTTGCCAGTATTTTATTGAGGATTTTTGCATCGATGTTCATCAGGGATATTGGTCTAAAATTCTCTTTTTTTGTTGTGTCTCTGCCAGGCTTTGGTATCAGGATGATGTTGGCCTCATAAAATGAGTTAGGGAAGATTCCCTCTTTTTCTATTGATTGGAATAGTTTCAGAAGGAATGGTACCAGCTCCTCCTTGTACCTCTGGTAGAATTCAGCTGTGAATCCATCTGGTCCTGGACTTTTTTTGGCGGGTAGGCTATTAATTGTTCCCTCAATTTCAGAGCCTGCTATTGGTCTATTCAGGGATTCAACTTCTTCCTGGTTTAGTCTTGGGAGAGTGTAAGTGTCCAGGAAATTATCCATTTCTTCTAGATTTTCTAGTTGATTTGCATAGAGGTGTTTATAGTATTCTCTGATGGTAGTTTGTATTTCTGTGGGGTCGGTGGTGATATCCCCTTTATCATTTTTTATTGCATCTATTTGATTCCTCTCTCTTTTCTTCTTTATTAGTCTTGCTAGCAGTCTGTCAATTTTGTTGATCTTTTCAAAAAACCAACTCCTGGATTCATTGATTTTTTGGAGGGTTTTTTGTGTCTCTATCTCCTTCAGCTCTGCTCTGATCTTAGTTATTTCTTGCCTTCTGCTAGCTTTTGAATGTGTTTGCTCTTGCCTCTCTAGTTCTTTTAATTGTGATGTTAGAGTGTCAATTTTAGATCTTTCCAGCTTTCTCTTGTGGGCATTTAGTGCTATAAATTTCCCTCTACACACTGCTTTAAATGTGTCCCAGAGATTCTGCTATGTTGTATCTTTGTTCTCATTGGTTTCAAAGAACATCTTTATTTCTGCCTTCATTTCATTATGTACCCAGTAGTCATTCAGGAGCAGGTTGTTCAGTTTCCATGTAGTTGAGCGGTTTTGATTGAGTTTCTTAGTCCTGAGTTCTAGTTTGATTGCACTGTGGTCTGAGAGACAGTTTGTTATAATTTCCGTTCTTTTACATTTGCTGAGGAGTGCTTTACTTCCAATTATGTGGTCAATTTTGGAATAAGTGTGATGTGGTGCTAAGAAGAATGTATATTCTATTGATTTGGGGTGGAGAGTTCTATAGATGTCTATTAGGTCCGCTTGGTGCAGAGATGAGTTCAATTCCTGGATATCCTTGTTAACTTTCTGTCTCGTTGATCTGTCTAATGGTGACAGTGGAGTGTTGAAGTCTCCCATTATTATTGTCTGGGAGTCTAAGTCTCTTTTTAAGTCTCTAAGGACTTGCTTTATGAATCTGGGTGCTCCTGTATTGGGTGCATATATATTTAGGATAGTTCGCTCTTCCTGTTGAATTGATCCCTTTACCATTATGTAATGTCCTTCTTTGTCTCTTTTGATCTTTGATGGTTTAAAGTCTGTTTTATCAGAGACTAGGATTGCAACCCCTGCTTTTTTTTGTTCTCCATTTGCTTGGTAGATCTTCCTCCATCCCTTTATTTTGAGCCTATGTATGTCTCTGCATGTGAGATGGGTCTCCTGAATACAGCAGACTGATGGGTCTTGACTCTTTATCCAATTTGCCAGTCTGTGTCTTTTAATTGGACCATTTAGTCCATTTACATTTAAGGTTAATATTGTTATGTGTGAATTTGATCCTGCCATTATGATATTAACTGGTTATTTTGCTCGTTAGTTGATGCAGTTTCTTCCTAGCCTCGATGGTCTTTACATTTTGGCATGTTTTTGCAATGGCTGGTACCGGTTGTTCCTTTCCATGTTTAGGGCTTCCTTCAGGGTCTCTTGTAAGGCAGGCCTGGTGGTGACAAAATCTCTAAGCATTTGCTTATCTGTAAAGGATTTTATTTCTCCTTCACTTATGAAACTTAGTTTGGCTGGATATGAAATTCTGGGTTTAAAATTCTTTTCTTTAAGAACGTTGAATATTGGCCCCCACTCTCTTCTGGCTTGTAGAGTTTCTGCTGAGAGATCTGCTGTTAGTCTGATGGGCTTCCCTTTGTGGGTAACCCGACCTTTCTCTCTGGCTGCCCTTAAGATTTTTTCCTTTATTTCAACTTTGGTGAATCTGGCAATTATGTGTCTTGGAGTTGTTCTTCTGGAGGAGTATCTTTGTGGCGTTCTCTGTATTTCCTGAATTTGAATGTTGGCCTGCCCTACTAGGTTGGGGAAGTTCTCCTGGATGATATCCTGAAGAGTGTTTTCCAACTTGGTTCCATTTTCCCCCTCACTTTCAGGCACCCCAGTCAGACGTAGATTTGGTCTTTTTACATAATCCCATACTTCTTGTAGGCTTTGTTCATTTCTTTTTCTTCTTTTTTCTTTTGGTTTCTCTTCTCGCTTCATTTCATTCATTTGATCCTCAATCGCTGATAGTCTTTCTTCCAGTTGATCGAGTTGGTTACTGAAGCTTGTGCATTTGTCACGTATTTCTCATGTCATGGTTTTCATCTGTGTCATTTCGTTTATGACCTTCTCTGCATTAATTAGTCTAGCTGTCAATTCTTCCACTCTTTTTTCAAGATTTTTAGTTTCTTTGCGCTGGGTACGTAATTCCTCCTTTAGCTCTGAGAAGTTTGATGGACTGAAGCCTTCTTCTCTCATCTCGTCAAAGTCATTCTCTGACCAGCTTTGATCCATTGCTGGTGATGGGCTGCACTCCTTTGCAGGGGGAGATGCACTCTTATTTTTTGAATTTCCAACTTTTCTGCCCTGCTTTTTCCCCATCTTTGTGGTTTTATCTGTCTCTGGTCTTTGATGATGGTGACGTACTGATGGGGTGTTGGTATAGGTGTCCTTCCTGTTTGATAGTTTTCCTTCTGACAGTCAGGACCCTCAGCTATAGGTCTGTTGGAGATTGCTTGAGGTCCACTCCAGACCCTGTTTGCCTGGGTATCAGCAGCAGAGGTTGCAGAAGATAGAATATTGCTGAACAGCGAGTGTACCTGTCTGATTCTTACTTTGGAAGCTTCCTCTCAGGGGTGTACTCCACCCTGTGAGGTGTGGGGTGTCAGACTGCCCCTAGTGGGGGATGTCTCCCAGTTAGGCTACTCAGGGGTCAGTGACCCACTTGAGCAGGCAGTCTGTCCGTTCTCAGATCTCAACCTCAGTGTTGGGAGATCCACTGCTCTCTTCAAAGCTGTCAGACAGAGTCGTTCGCGTCTGCTCAGGCCTCTGCAGCTTCCCCTGTTGTTTTTTTAGCTGAGCCCTGCCCCCAGAGGTGGAGTCTATAGAGACAGGCAGGTTTCCTTGAGCTGCTGTGAGCTCCACCCAGTTCGAGCTTCCCAGCAGCTTTGTTTACCTACTTAAGCCTCAGCAATGGCGGGCGCCCCTACCCCAGCCTCACTGCTGCCTTGCGGTTAGATCGCCGCAGACTGCTGTGTTAACAATGAGGGAGGCTCCGTGGGCATGGGACCCTCCCAGCCAGGTGAGGGATATATTCTTCTGGTGTGCCCGTTTGCTTAAAGCGCGGTATTGGGGTGGGAGTTACCCGATTTTCCAGGTGTTGTGTGTCTCAGTTCCCCTGGCTAGGAAAAGGGATTCCCTTCCCCCTTGCGCTTCCCATGTGAGGCGATGCCTCACCCTGCTTCAGCTCTCGCTGGTCAGGCTGCAGCAGCTGACCAGCACCGATTGTCCGGCACTCCCTAGTGAGATGACCCCAGTACCTCAGTTAAAAATGCAGAAATCACCGGTCTTCTGTGTCACTTGCGCTGGGAGTTGGAGACTGGAGCTGTTCCTATTCCGCCATCTTGCTCCGCCAGCCTCCATTTTTCTTTCTTATTATGGATCATTTAGAAAAGCTCCTCTCGGCTTCACTTCTTGCGAGTAATGGCATGCAGCAACTTCCTCAGCAGCCCTTCTCCCCAGGGTGAGTCCTCCAAGAACTCCAGCCCTTCGAGCCCATTGAGCTGGGTGCAGATGGCTGTGCTGCAGCCCCTGATCCAGCTCTGCCCATCCTCTGCACCTCCCGTTCCTACCCCCATCTCACCTCCAGTCGTGAGTGGGTCTCAATAAGAGCCTTAGTCATTGTGGGCTCTGAGCAGGGATCCAAGCAAGCCCCTTTTTATATCCTTCTTCTTGGGGGGTCAAAGTCAGGGTTTGAAGCTTAATGCAGGCCCCCAGAAACAAGCTGTAACTGGAGCCAGCTGATGTGGAGGTTGGAAACTGCCTCCTGACCATCCTCACAGCCAAATCTGCCATGGCTCTCTCAAACCACTTTCCTGAGGCTGCAGCGGATTTTATGTGGGGCAGGGAAGCAAAGGACAGGAGACTGAGTGGGCATATATCCATGCAAATAAAATCCTGTGAGTAAGAGCAGACTAACAGCAATATTTTCCCATCTTCTTCCACAATGCCTACAGTACAAACACTGAAGTTCTCAGCAGGCCTTTCGTGTTGCCCACGCTCCTACCCAGTCTGCCTTTCTAGCAGATCTCCAGCACCCCCGACTGCACACACACACTGTCTGCATTCCAGGCACACGGGATTGAGTGCTACTTAAAACCCACCTGTCGCTCTTCTACCTTTTGCTTGGTTTTTATTCTACCTTTGGGGCCACCTTCCCCCCTGCCTACTCATGGAAATCTCCCTTCCCACTCAAGGCCTGGCCCAAGGGATAGATGTTTTGCCACAAAACCTTCTGATCCACATGGCCAGTTGTGCTCTCACCCACCTCAAAGCCATGGAGCACTTTTTTGTGTCTTCATTTAGCTTGACCTGCCCTAAGATCTTCAGTAAGGTGAGGACAAGGACCTTGTATTATTTACCTTTGTATCTCCTGCCTGGCAGCCTGTGCTCAATTAACATTTGTTAAACCAAATTAAACAACTGAAGTAGAAGAAAAACATTTCACGTATTCCTAAGTTTCCTTAAAAAAAAAAAAAACTAAAAGTAATTTCTACCCTCAGCTTTGATGTGACAAGAAGAGAGTAGAGAAAGAGGGAGAGGAGGACTAGGGAGCAGGGAGAGTGGAGGGTAAGGAGAGGGCAGGAAGTGGGGAAGCCTAGCAGATCAGGCACAAGAGACAGTGTATTCGTCCATTTTCATGCTGCTGATAAAGACATATGTGACACTAGATAATTTATAAAGAAAAAGAAGTTTAATGGACTCACAGTTCCACATGGCTGGTGGGGCCTCACAATCATGGCAGAAGGTGGAAGGCAAAAGGCACGCCTTACGTGGTTGCAGGCAAGAGAGAATGAGAGCCAAGCGAAAGGGGTTTCCCCTTTAAAACCATGAGATCTCATGAGACTTATTCACTACCATGAGAACAGTATGGGGGAAACCGCCCCCATGATTCAATTATCTCCCACCAGGTCCCTCCCACAACACATAGGAATTATGGGAGCTACAATTCCAGATGAGATTTGGGTGGGGACACAGCCAAGCCATATCAGACAATGAGTCTGTGACAATGCCAGTGCCAGCCTTAGACCAAATTCATGACACTCTTTTACTCCCCCAAAAAACATTACAGATCTCTGTACATTCTACTTTATTTTTTACTGTTACACCCTTCATTGGATGGAGTACAGACCACATATGAAGATTAATCATTGTATCATTTCTGTGACCCAGTTGCTTTCTTTTGTCTTGAAATTATAATTCTTATCCCATTTCTAGGCTTCAGTTCCCAGTCTGTTGTTTTAATAATAAAGTAAGTTCTGCAACACCTCAGTATGAAACTTAAAAAGATTTAGTGCAGTCACAGAGGATCATTCTTAACAACCTGTTAAGAGTATTGGAAAAGTAAAAGATGACTGATGATGTTTATTGCTTTAGAGATCCAGTCCATACAGTGAAAGCACATATATTATGTTTATAACATGTTAAAAGTTTTAATTCTAAAAAGCTGGCTTTACATGGATTTTTATTAAGCATTTAATTTTTCAAACTGTTACCACATCTAGTATTTCAATGAAACCTTTTTACTCACTAAGATAGGTTAAGAAAACGATATCACCATCATTTGACCATGCAGAAAAGTGGTACAGAGGTTAGGTTTGCTGAAGGTCACATACCTTGTTCCTAAGATAGTGAAAACTAAGCCCAGGTGACTGACTGCTAGCTCTAGCCTGCACAGCAAGGAAATAACCACATTCAGAGCCATACAATGTCTTAAATTACTTAAAATTTAGTGTCCTTAGGGACTTCTTGATTGTTTCCTTTTCCTTTGTTTTCATTTTTCTAAAAAGTGCTTAGGGCAGCTAAAAAAGATGGATTTCTTTAAAAAAAAAAAAGACTTCTTAAAATTTGTTTAATTGGCCAAGAACATTTAAGTGTCTCCCATAGGGAGAAAAAATAGTTCATTGGAAAGGAAAACAGTAATTTAAGATGGGCCTTGGATAGGAAGTGTGGTTTCTAAATGAGATAAATTCATGGGAATGGGCTAGTAAGGTGCCCTGTACTACTTAAGAAACCCTTATTTGCATAGGATACTAGCCAATTCTCCACACAAGGGTTGCTCATAGTCATACTTTGGTTTTTTTAGAGATGGGCTCTTGCCGTGTTGCCCAGGCTGGAGTGCAGTGGCCATTCACAGATAGAATCATAGCTCACTGCAGCCTTGAACTCCTGGCTCAGGTGATCCTCCCACCTCAGCCTCCCGAGTAGCTGAAACTACAGGTCCCTTTCCCACCTCCCAGCCTCCCCGACCAGTGCTTTGTTTCCTTTTTTATTTTGATGTAATGATATGAATTTTCACTTCTACAGAACTGTAATTTACATTTCATAAAGTAGTTGAGATTATGATCTACCTAACCATTGCAAATCCCCTCCCCCAAACTTGAACTCTTCCATTTGTCTCCCTAAACTGGCCAGAGAAATCTGTGGGTGAGAGGAAAGTTCATCTGGATTTTCCTACACTCACTCAACTAAGTATTAGTGACTTTTTTTTTTTTTTTTTTTTTTTTGAGACAGAGTCTCACTCTGTCACCCAGGCTGGAATGCAGGGGTGCAATCTCTGCTCACTACAACTTCTGCCTCCCAGGTTCAAGCAATTCTCCTGTCTCAGTCTCCTGAGTAGCTGGGATTACAGGCGCGTGTGACTCTGCCCGGCTACTTTTTGTATTTTTGGTAGAGATGGGGTTTCACCATGTTGGTCAGGCTGGCCTCGTGATCCACCTGCCTCGGCCTCCCAAAGTGCTGGGATTGCAGGCGTGAGCCACCGCGCCCGGCCATTAATGACTATTATCAACACCTGGCTGCTTTACACAGCGAAGAACTTACTGGAGGTGCGGAAGCAATAGCTGCGCATCCTCTTTTGACCTCCCTTCTCAGTTTCAAGGTTGAGCATGCTTCCTGAGCAGATGCTTCCTCGGGATGCCCGGAGCCCATGAAGAATGCAGTGACCTAACGCTCCCAGGACACAATAGTGAGACCCCAACTTAAGTTTCCTGCCCAAGGAAGGAGCCCATAAATTGAGTCAGGTCTCAAAAGAATCATGCAAAAAAGCAGATTGTGCACAACAGTGTCCCTGCCTGTGACTCAGCCTCAGTCTTCTGAAAAAGAAAACAAAAGTGAATGCTCTCTCTCTCACTGGTTTACCTGTCCCTAAAACCCGTTCATAGAAAGAGTGCCTCATTTTCTTTTTACATTAACTTTTTTTGAGGTATAAATTACATACAGTAAAATGCACAAATTTTAATTGTACAGTTCGATGGGTTTTAACAAATTTTCCCACCAGTGTAACCCCTACCACAACCAAGATATAGAGCATGAACATCACTCCAAAAACTTCCCTTGGCTTCCTTCCCACTCGCTGTCCCACCTACCTGCACCCCAGCCTCAGGCAACCACACATCTGCTTTCTGTCACTATAGATTAATTTTTTTTATAATACCATATTAATGGAGTCATACAACGTGCACTTTTAAGTCTGTCTTCATTTGCTGAACATTTCTGAGATTCATCTATGATATTCATATATCAATAGTTCATTTCATTTTGTTGCTCAGTAGTATTGCATAGCTTGAATGTGCCATAGTTTGATTATAAATTCACCTATTTGGGGATGTTTACAGTTTGACATTATGAATAAAGTTGAAATGAGCATTCACATACAGGCTGGGCACAGTGGCTCACGCCTGTAATCCCAGCACTTTGGGGGGCCGAGGGAGGCAGATCACCTGACGTCAGGAGTTCAAGACCAGCCTGGCCAACATGGTGAAACCCTGTCTCTACAAAAATACAAATACTAGTCGCGCGTGATGGTGGGTGCTTGTAATCCCAGCTACTCAGGAAACTGAGGTGGGAGAATCGCTTGAACCCGGGAGGCAGAGGTTGCAGTGAGCCAAGATCGCGCCACTGTACTCCAGCCTGGGCAACAGAGCGAGACTCCGTCTCAAAAAAAAAAAAAAAGAAAAGAAAAATCACATACAATTCTTTTGGCAGACATGTTTTTATTTTGGGTCAAAGGTGAGGGAAGGGGGACATAAAAACCCCAAAGTGGCATTGTCGCGTCACATGGTAAGTATACATTAGCTTTATACTAAACTGCCAAACTGCTGTACCATTTTACATTCCCGTTGAAAGAGTTTCAGTTGCTCCATGTTCTCGTCAACACTTGTGATGGCCAGTCTTAGTCTTTAATTTTAGCCATTCTAACAGACATGTAGTAATATCTCACTGTGGTTTATTCATACTTCCCTGACCAGTGATGTCAAGCATCCTTTCATGTGCTTATTTGGCTTCAGTGACACCAAATTTGATAATTCTGCAGCCAAAAACACCCTTGTTAGTTACTAGCAGATTTTTACTTTCTCTTTCTTGCATTAACACTGGCAGTACATAAACTGGTTAAAAGTAGCTCTCCTTTCCTTCCCATCCCATGATGAGATCATCAAAACAAACCTTCAGAAACCCCCTGTATAGAAAGTCAAGCAGGTAGATTGAGCCTGTAGTCTCAGAACATTGTTGGTGGAAGAGGGATGAAAGTCTTGTGTCTTTCTTCCTCTCTTACTCTGCTATACTTAAAGAAACTCCTAGTGATAAAATCCCACAATCAGTCATGAGTTCTCTGACCTTTCACAACACCATCTATGTTTCTTACATTGTTATCCAATTCTATATTTTTTGAATTGTTATCTACTCCATATGGACACATATTCATTTTCCACATAGATTAAAAGACTACATCCGATATTGCTTCTGTGTTTTCATAGGGCTCAATAAATACTTTTAAAGTTGAATTGAATTTGCAATATTCACTATATAATTAAGAGAGAGAGAGAATTTGAGATCTAGATTTCAGATCAGTCATTTCATGGGAATCCAAACTTTCCAGGTTCAGGAGTTCATGAGATTCCTCCCCCAACCTCCTGCTCTTGTTGACAGTGTAAAACAAACCACAGTTAGCCTGGGAATTATCTTTATGGAATATATCAGCATATTGTTTTGAGTTTTTGCACTGCATGTATTAATCTACCAAGAACACGTCTTGGTTCAGTAAAAATTTGCAGAAAGCCAGACATCCCATAAAAAGAATCTGTTGATGTTTATCCCTCCAGCTAGCTTTTCCTTTTTTGTAACTACAAAGAATATTAGTGTTTCTTTACTTTTCAGAATCATCTACTCAGAAAGACTTCTAGCAGTGTCCTTGACAGGAAGTCACCACTGTGCTGAGGCAAGGCAGTGGGTCTTTAGGAGGTCAGGTTTCTTCCTACCCTTTGATTGCTCTGCCTGTAGATGTATCAGCTCTTACCCCACTTCTGCTGAGAAGACACTCCTTCAACCATGACACTCAACTTGTGTGAGGATGATCCAGAGAGGCTGGGCCCAGGCCACATAGGCTCACCCTCTACCACTATCTTGGACATATTAGGTTCCTGCATGATGGGGAGATCAGGAGGGCTAGGGGAGCTTAGTTATAGATGCTTTATTGGAACTGTCTGGCATAGAGAAAGACATTCAGAGGGCCATAAAGATCAGACTTTTTCAGAGGCGAACAAGTGAACTTCCAGTGACTTATTCTTAGTTAACCAACCTTCAACCAACTGATGAGATAA
Organism: Rhinopithecus roxellana; assembly: GCF_007565055.1. Lineage (NCBI taxonomy): Eukaryota > Metazoa > Chordata > Mammalia > Primates > Cercopithecidae > Rhinopithecus > Rhinopithecus roxellana. The sequence continues at coordinate 80,172,093 of NC_044565.1, forward strand.
ACAATATCCCTAATGCTGATCCTAAAGCATTAGAGATCCTGAAGTATCTTCGGCATTATCAAAAAGGATTAAATTCTATGTGGTAAACAATGATATTTTAATTTTAAAAATTTATTATAATCCTCTAAACCCATGGTCTCCTAACTTTTAAGGACAGGAAAAATGACACTGTCACTACTATTATTGAATATTCTAGAGATACTAGCTCTAATTAGAAAAGACAAATTAGAATATTTGAAAGTAATACATTAACAGAGTATGGTAAGTATCATTTATGTTGGCAGATAAACTCACATGTGTGAAAAACCTGAAAGAACTAACTACAAAATGTTCTTCAACAATAAAAGAATTAATATATAGAAATCAATAGCCATGACAAATACAGATGATAGCCAGTTAGAAGGTGTACTAGAAGGTAATGCCTTATTTACCCTAACAATAAAACAAGATCAAATATCTAGGAATAAATATAAGAATCATGTCTGATAGGCAAGCAGAAATTGAAGGAACCCCAAGGGTTTGAACAAATAAAAAGACACACTACAGTTTGATTAGGAAGACAGCATCCTAAAATTATCCAGTATCCTTCAATTAACCTACGAATTTGATATAATTCCAATACAAATACCAACAAGATTCTTTTTATGTTCTAAGGTTCGAATGGAAAATCAAACAAGTAAGAGTAGTTGTGAAAATACTGAAAAAAGTCAAGCAGTGAGGGGCAACAATACCTACCAGATAAAAAATACGTAAGGCTATCATACTCCAAGAAATATCATGAATAAATAGACAAATCAGTGAAATAGAATATAAAGTCCATAAATACATCCTAATACACATAAAAATGTATATGATAAAAGGGGCATGTAAAATGAGTTATTCAATAAATGAGTCCCTGGAAGATAAGGAGGGTGGGAAACAGATGGGATAGGCTGTGAATTATTAAGCAACTGGTTTATATCTAGTTTAACCAGCAAGATGCAGGAGCATCTTCAACTCAGTTTTCTCATAGCACCATGATGTCCACAAATCCACTTACAAGCAATAATTCTGTCTTTCCTAATGTTACATTCCAAGCATTCACAACTGTATCTGGACACAGTAACTCTACCATGGTGCCAAACAGTAATTACTCTGCAGAGGTAATAGGTGCACACACTATTTAGGTCTGAATACCACAGCAGGGAAAGGTATGCCAGCTAGGAAGGAAATAAAATCTCAGGAAAAATGAGGACAAGTAGAAAAATTAAAAGATGAGAGGAACAGAATAGCTTTGCTGGGCACATGCTCATGGGAACCTTGTTGATGTTGCCCAACTTGAAGATAAAGAGATGCCTATGATATAGAATCATGAAGATCTCATCTTAGAGAGTTCCATGGTACGTCACCCAGGAGCATCTGTCACCTGCAGGAGCACCACACCAGGAAACCAGAGGCATGGCTCTGTGTAATCTCGAGCAAGCCAAGTGCCCATGATGAAAATACTTCTTCCTGCTGTGCCCAGCTACAGGATGTACATAAGAATGACATGAAATGACAAATGTGAGTACACTTTGCAGCTCTGATCAGTGGTATCCTAATAAAGAAGAATTGTTAGCTTTGAGTTGAGCCTTGTTTGTAACATGCACTCACTTCACTGTTGTTGCCTTTTATGTTCACAGGAGTCCTGCATGACATGGACTATGTAGATCTTGCAAGAGTCCACATACACTTCCCCAAGAGAAATTAAGCTGGGAACCATGGAATTATCATCATCTCCTTGCCACCCTGTCCAACTGCAGGTCTTGGGAAGCTGAATTTACCGTGTGAGACTTCGGCTTCGTTTACATTCATCTTGGCAGGCAGTGGTGGGTCATGGGGAACCTGATGAAAGACAGAGCTCAAGCCAGAGCATGACAGCAGTGAAGACTTTCTTACATGCTGAACTCACATCAAAGCTCTTTTCTTCTTTGCTGACACAGGTAACTCTTTACCAGTCTGATGATAACACATAAAGAGACAGACCCTCGGGTTCCTGCTGGGGAGAAAACAGAGCAAGAGATATGCTGTACTGAGCTGGCAAATATAGTGTTCTTTCTTCTAAAATCTGATGGGAAGGTAACTAGGCAAATATCCACTGTGCTGGCTACGGTACAAAGATGACCAAGGCCGTCTCAGGTATCCTGGTGGCTTTATTGTCTATTTCTGGGAAAAGAGTAGGTAGGGATCAAGAGCAAAGAACATGGGGAAATGTGCTGCTTTGTCACTGCAGTCCATTTATTTCCTAGAAATTTTGGCTTCTAGGGAAAGGCAGCATGATATAAAAAAGAAAAAAGAAAAAGGTACTGGACTCTTAACCTGATTTAAATCCAGACCTGACACTTTATGACCTGGATGAACTTGGGTCAGTGACCTAAGCTCTCTAAGCTTCAGTTTCCTCATCTGTAAAATGAGGATAACATTTTCTACTATGCAAAATTTTATAAGGAAAATCAAATAAATGGACACAAAGCAATTGACACATAAATATGGAAATGATTTCTCAGCTTTCCTCCCTGAGGGACAGAGATTCCTCTAGCTAATTGAATTCTCCCCAGACTTTTCCAAGTTGCTCTTTATCCTCATACCCTGGCCACACCACAAAAGCTGCCCACATAAAAGAACTTGGTGAAGGCTTGCTGACTATTCCCCTAGATTCTGCTTGTTTCGTAAACAGCTGCAGAAACAGGCTCAGCAATGGGCTCACTGTGGAGAATCCCAGAAGTGTGCGGCAACACCAAAGGAATTTTATGAAAGTCCCAGGAGAGAGAAGCTGTCATTCAAGTCATCACATAACAAACTGCCATAACACCTGCTGCACACACATTAGGTGGTGACTTAGTTTCGGTTTTTGACTTGAGTCTTAAAACATAGTTCAGAACCTGGTGATACTTCCCTGAATTCCCATTTTTAGTGTGAAAGTGTGTTCAGCTTCCCGTTGGCTATTGGGAGCTTGAAAGAAATTCAAGGAAGGAAACCCACAAACTGCTTATAAAAGATACTGCGTGAGCTTTATACACTTCGGCTCTTTTAATCCACTCCACAAGGTCATGATGCCCATTTTACTGATAATGAAATGCAAGCTTCCTGAGGTTGAGTAGCTCACACGGTGCCACAGCTAGGGACTGCATGAGCTGAGTCACATCCAGATCGTTCAGAATGAGAATTTTTAAGAGAAGATAAACATGTGATTCTCTCGAAACTCTGTGTTCTGTAGCCTGCAAAAGCCTCTGGGGCCTGGTATTTGCTTACTTGGCTTGCAAGCCTGACGTCCGAGGCTCCTGCGACCTTCCTTCCCTGTTCTCACCTCCATTCTCCCCTTTCCCGAACCGTTTCTTTCCCCCATTCCTTCCCCATCTAAACCACAGAAAAGAACTTCCAGGCTCCATTTCAGCCAGCAAAAATCTCAAGCCCAGGGGAGGGCTTCAGGGGATTTCCACTGGAGGCTCTTAGACTTAGACGCAGCGTCCTCTCTTGGAAGGAGTGCAGCGTCCCCCGGTCTCAAGGGGGATGCGGTCAAGGGAGGGCGGACGCCGACTGCGAGTCTCTTTGTGCAGCACTTTGTCTTTCTCTCCCTTGGGGTGTTTTTGGGATTCCCCAACAATAGAATAAGCTGAGTTCTGCGTTACTAATTCAGTTATCTCGGTACAAGAGGTAAAGTGCCAGGAGGAAAACTGATACCCCGTATTGAGCAAGCTGTTTTCTGGGAAACTCTGAACTGTCTCCTGCACGGTTCAGGCCCAGTTACTGCTGCCTGCAACCCCCGCCGCCGAGCCAGCTGCGCCTGGAGCTGAAGCCTCAGCTTTTGAAGGCGTGGTTTGCACTCTTGTATGTTGCTGAGCTATGCTAGCGCCAAACCAACCACGCATCATCAACCTCTATTCACAGCATCTAGAATAAAACCGGCCACATGGCAGGAACCCAGTAAAAGCCTTTTGGAATCAGAATGGAAGGTGGGTTGATTACACTGGGTGCTTCTCACAGCCCACAGGGTTGAGACTGACAAGTATTCTGGCATCAGTAAGGGCAGAGACACTTTGGGCTGGCCAGACCTGATCCTGGGGAGCATCACTGGGTCATTTCTTGGCATCTCCTATCCCATCCCTGCCCTGATAGGTTTCACCCCTTTCAGCACTCGGAGGGCCAGGCTAGTGGTTCCCATAGAGGTGTGCCGCCTGGTAGTCAAACAGAGAAGGGAGTTCCCTTCTTCTCAGTTTTGATTTGAGCTTTGCAAGTGACAATGAAAATATTATTTTTTGAGCAACAGTTTAAAAGGCAGATGCTACACACACACACACCAGATTAAATGTTCATGGATTAAGATTATATATTCATATAATTTTAATGATAATCATATGGATTAGTTTTAATCCATATGATTTTCCTGAATTCATTTAGTCATTTGGGATTGTCCTTATTTTACAAATGAGAAAACTGTGGCTTAGAGAGGATAAAGAACTTGCCTAATTTCACTCAATCGGTGAGTCACAGAAGTGGGATTCTAACTCACGCCTGGCTGATCCCAAAGTCCATAGATCAGCCTCGGATGGAAGCCAACACACAGTCCTTTCAGTTTTTCTTGGGCACTCCCAGGCACTCCATTTTCCCATTTCTCAGAAGTCGCTGACCCTTCTTTTATTTAAGGAGCAGCATCGCTGCTATCTACAACCCCTACTTCTCTGGGAAAATACAAAAGGTTCTGATATATCATTTCTGCTTTGATGGGAACATTCACCCTCACCCTGATTTTGTCATTTTTCTGCCTTTTCACTCATGTCATTAAGTAGAAGGCCCTGACTCCACTTGGAGATAAATTAGGTTTGAGAACAGAAGAAGGAAGATTTCTTTCACTCCCTTGCCAGAAAATCACCCAGTGTCTGAGGCTGCAGAATGGGTTCCCTGAAGGGAGTGAAGGTGCACATGGGGTCAGAAGGGACAGCAGGGAATTGTGCCAGGCTGGCCCTGCCCTCCCATGAACCTAACTTTTCCAGTGCCACCATCTGACCCAGGATGTCAAGAATCAGACTGTGCTATAAGGATTAGATGAAACAATAAACACAAAGGTACCCAGGACAGTGTCTGACAAATGCACACTGTGTTCCCTACCTGCCCCTTCCTCCTACTTTTTAGCATCTCCTCCTTTTTGGTTTTCTCCTGTTTTCTTCTAGAAGTTGTATAGTTTTGAATTTTACATTTAGGTCCATGATGCGTTTTGAGTCAAGGCCTGTGTCTAGATTCATTATTATTATTATTTTGCATATGGACATCCAAATTTTCCAGTACTACTTGTTGAAAGACTAGTCTTTATTGAATTGCCTTTTACTATTTGTCAAAGATCAGTTGACTATATTTGTGTGTCTATTTCTAAACTTTCTTGCCTCTTCCGTTGATTTATGTGTCTATTCTTTTATCAATACCATGCTGTCTTTATAACTTTATAGCTGTTTAGTTAGTTTTTGCTATGGTCTAAATGTTGGCATCCCCCTTAAATTCACATGCTGGAACTTAATGATAGTATTAAGAAGTGGGGCCTTTGGAGAGTGATTAAGTCATGAGGGTTCTACTCTCATGAATAGGATTAGTGCCCTTACAAAAGCAAGCTCCCTTGTCCCTTCCATCATGTAAGGACACAACAAGAAAGTGCCATCTATGAAGCAGAGCAAGTCCTCACCAGATACCAAATCTGCTGGTACATTGATCTTGGACTTCCCAGCCTCCAAAACTGTAAACAATAAGTTTATGTCATTTACAAACATCCTAGTTAGTCTAAGGTATTTTGTTATAATAGCCAAACACACTAAGACAGTCCTGAAGTCAGGTAAGTTTAGATCTTAACATCATTATTCAGTACTGTATTGTCTATTCTGGGTCTTTGGCCTTTCCATATAAATTTTAGAATCAAAGTGGCATTATCTAAAAATAGTTTGCCTAGATTTGGAGTGGAATTTTATTAAATCTATGGGTCAAGTTAGGAAAAATTAACATCTTAACACTATTGAGTCTTTTAATCCATGAACATGGGATATCTCTTCATTTATTTAGATTTATTTCTTTCATCAGAGTTTTGTACTTTTGCACATATAGATTGTGTACGTATTTTGTTAGATTTTTACCTAGGCATTTCATTTTTGTGCTATTGGGATGCTATTGTGTTTTTAATTTCAAATTCTAATTGTTTATTACAAGTGTATAGGAAAGCAATTGACTTTTGTATATTAACCTTGTATCCTGCTATAATTGTTTATTGGTTGAAGGAGGTTTGGGTCCATTTTAGGGGGTTTTCTACATAGACTGACTTCTCCAGTTTCACCAACTGACCCGGGATGTCAAGGATCAGGCCTTGCTATAAGAATTAAATGAAACAATAAACACTAAGGCACCCAGCACAGTGTCTGACAAATGCATACTATTATCTACTACCTGTCCTCCTCTCCTACTACTTCTTAGCATCTTTTCCTCCTTGGTTTTTCCTGGTTTCTTTTAGAGTTTTGTGGCTTCAAATTCTATATTTATGTCCATGATGCATTTGAGTCAGACGTGTCATCTACAAAGGCAGTTTTATTTCTTCTTTCCTCATTTGTGTATTTATTTATTTATTTATTATTTATTTATTTATTTATTTATTTTGGATGTATTGTACTAAGTAGGGCTTCCAGTATGGTGTTGAATAAGACTGGTAAGAGGAGACATATATGCTTTGTTCCCAATCTTGGGGAGAAAGTACCCAGTTTCTTCCCATAAACTATGATGTTAACTGTAGGCCTTTTGTAGATCTTCTTTATCAAGATGAGAAAATTCCTCCTTTTTACTGAGAGTTTTTGCTGAGAGTTTTTACCATGAATGGGTGTTGGATTTTGTCAGATGGTTTTTCTGCATTGATTGATATGATTATATGAATTTTCCTTTTTAGTGTATTAATGTGATAGATTGTATTAATTAATTTTCAAATGTAGATGAAGCCTTGCAAACCTTGAATAAACCCCACTTGGTCACAGAGTATGGTTGTAGTTGTTTTTCTACTGTGTTAGATTCAATTTGCTTATATCTTCTTAAGGATTATTTTATTATTTTCATAAAAGATGTTGGTTTGTTGTTTTTCTTTCTTGTGCTCTCTTTGTCTGATTTTGGTACTTGAAAATGCTGGCCTCATAGAATGAGTTAGGAAGTGTTCATTCTGTATTCTACAAGAGATTTTAGAAAATTGGTATAATTTTTTTCTTTCACTGTTTAGTAAAATAACCAGAGAAACCATCTGAGTCTGCTGCTATCTGCTTTGGAAGGTTATTTATTATTTATTGCATATCTCTAGTAAATATAGGCCTACTTAAATTATTTATTTCTCTTTGTGTGTGTTTTGATAGTTTGTGTTTTTCAAAGAATTAGTCCAGTTCATCTAAGTTCACATATATTCCTGGTAGTCTGGAAGACTGCACACATACTCAAGGCTACACATCCACTCAGAAGAGACCAGAGATGGCCCTAGCTATTCACATATCCCTGACTGAATATGAAGCTTTCCACATGCACAGAGAAGACACATAAGAACTTTCAAGAAAGTAAAAGTCTGGGGCAGACTTGTAAACTGTCTGACCTTTGAGTACATATCCCAGCCCACTCAAAGATTCATTAGCAAAGGATATAAGCCCTACTGCCTGCAAGTAGTTGAGCACAATCTCTAACCCATCATCAGCTGACTGCTAAACTATGCTGTTCCTGGGAAACCTCAAAGAAACCATGCTTTAAAATAAGAACAATTATATATATATATATATATATATTTTTTTTTTTTTTTTTTTTTTTTTTTTTTGAGATGGAGTCTCACACTGTTGCCCAGGCTGGATGCAGAGGGACGATCTCAGCTCACTGTAAGCTCCGCCTCCTGGATTCACACCATTCTCCTGCCTCAGCCTCCCCAGTAGCTGGGACTACAGGCACCCGCCACCATGCCCGGCTAATTTTTTTGTATTTTTAGTAGAGATGGGGTTTCACCATGTTAGCCAGGATGGTCTCGATCTCCTGACCTCATGATCCGCCCATCTCGGCCTCCCAAAGTGCTGGGATTACAGGCATGAGCCACGGCGCCTGGCCAATAATAATATTTTTAAAAACTGAGCGAAGATATCAGCAGCAGAGAAAAAAAGCAGAAAAATATCTGACGAAATAGTCACCAGAAATGTCCAAAATTTGATGAAAAACATTACATATCTATGAGGCTCAAAGAATTTAAAATAAGATAAACACAAAGGAAACCACACCTAAGAGACTCACATACTAAGCACATCATAGTCAAATTGTTAAAAACTGACAACAAAGGAAAACTTAAAAGCAACAAGAGAAAAAAAGACTTCTTATATTCAGAAGAACAAAAATTAATAGCTAACTTCTCATTAAAAAAATAAGAATCCAGGCCTGGCGCGATGGCTCACGCCTATAATCCCAGCACTTCGGGAGGCTGAGCCGGGTGGATCACAAGGTCAGGAGTTAGAGACCAACCTGGCCAATATGGTGAAAGCTTGTCTCTACTAAAAATACAAAAATTAGCCAGGCATGGTGGCGGGTGCCTGTAGTCTCAGCTACTCAGGAGGCAGAGGCAGAAGAATCACTTGAACCCAGGAGGCAGAGGTTGCAGTGAGCCGAGATTGTGCCACTGCACTCCAGCCTGGGCAACAGAGTGAGACTCTGTCTTGGAAAAAAAAAAAAAAAGGGCCCAGAAGACCAGAAGAAAATGGAAGAAATATTCAATATTCTGAAAGGAAACGACTGTCATTTGAGAATTCTATATCCACCAAAGCTGTCCTTCAAAAATGAAGACAAAATAAAAGACATTTTCAGATAAACAAAGAGAGAATTAATTGCCAGCTGAGTTTCCTCAGAAGAAATACTATGTTTTTAGACTAATAGGAAATGACATCATATGGTAACTTAAATACACATGAAAAAGTAAAGAATACTTGAAAAGGTAAATACCTAAGTAAAAATAATTCTCTATAAATATGTTCACATAAAGATTTGTATGTGAATATTCAAAGCAGCAATATCTATAATGACCAAACAGTAGAAATAATCCAAATGTCTATCAATTCGTGATATTAAAAAATGTAGTATATCCATATAATGGAATATCATTCAACAGCAACAAAAATGTACTACTGATACATGCTACAAAATAGATGACTCTTCCTAGCATTATGCTAAGTGAAGGAAGCTAGATGCACAAAAAATCCCCACATATTATATAAGTTTTTTTATTTTTGAACATGAGATGTCTTTCTTACCACTTAGGCCTTCTGTGATTTCTTTAAACAATTTTTTTCTGTGGTTTCCAGAGTATAAGTTTGCATTTCTTTTGTTAAATGTATTCCTAAATATTGCATTCTTTTCTATATAAATGGAAAATAGTTTGACTTTCTGTATTTTAAACTTTGAAATAAAAAACCTCTGCCATGACAGTTAACTGTTTGCACTTCATGGCAAATCCTTGAGTTCCTGAAGCAAAGTCTTTATAACAGATATGTGAGGCTCTTCTTTCTCTTTTATCATCCCAATCTCATTCATTTCTTCTATTTCCTTCTATGTCTTCATTCCACCTCTTCCTTATATGGTTCACTGCACTTGTGGGAGACAAAAATTTTGTCTGCTATTTCTTACCAAAAATACTCTGATCACGCTTACTTTAATCAGAAAATTCATTGAAATGAAGGGTTGAGGTTAGCCAAATGTACTGATTACCTGAGATGTAACACATATTCCTTTTATTGAGATAAAAGTTTCAGATCTATAATTCTAAACTTCATTTCTTCTTTTTTGGCAAATATGTTTGTGTGAAATCAGTTACTGAGATATATAGGAGGTGGTAAAATTGGCTTTGCTACAATCCTCCCTGTCTGGGACTTCTGTATAGGCTACATTTTCTTACACTCCTTCTTCCTAAAGATAGAGTGAAATGATTGGGTCCATTTCCATTTGAGTGTATACAGCAGATGCTAAAACATAAATCAATAGCAGACCTGGGATATGGGCCCCAGAAGAACACTGGGCTTTACTGAAGTGGCTATTTCTTGGGCAGGACTTTACAAATTTGTCCTTGTCCCCATTCCCTGTCTCCTCTAGAGAAAGGTAAACAGCCTCCAGGGACTTCAGGAAGCTTTCAGGATTACCTGTGGCTTCATGCTCCAGAGAGGGGCACAGGAGAACCACTGTGTTCTAGAAATTACCTGTCATGTGAACTGGCCCTGCCCCTCTCCTGTACAGCAGGCCCAGAGCTGATCTGCAAAAGTGTGGATCTAGACTACATCTGTAAACAGAAACCTGAGGACTCAGAGTTGGAGTCAACACATCTGGAAAATGACCTCTGACAAATGACAGAACCACCAGATAGTCAGGGATCCTTCCCAGTGAAATCTGCTACCTTTGGGACTGATCTGCAGAAGAAACAAGTCATAGAAACATCTGGACTGCACCATCCCACATGGACGATAGAGAAGGGGTGGAGATTGTTAGTACTGTTGCAACTTAGATGCAGGGAGAACTACAAATCTATGAGTTGGCAAACCTCAGTTCCACGTTCAGTTGAACAAAAGATTTTAAATATGGCTTTAATTGATTGACTAACTCCTTATGGTCATTCCACAAACAGGTACTGAGTATCTGCTTACTGTTAGACATGGTATTTGGTGATAGGGCTATAAGAAAAATTAAACTTAGCCAATGCTATTTAGAAGCCTGCTTGTTGACATTTTAAATCATTCTGTTTATTTTCGAGTCATAAAATATGGAAAATATAGTCACATTTGTTTCCCAGGAAGCTGGTTATCAAATGAGTCTAGCTCTCTCATAGTTTGAGGGATCGTTACTTATTACATGGTCACCTAGGATGGAGCAAGTCAGACCTGGAAAGTCTACCTCATTAGAAACCTTCCTTCTCCATGGGGGAGAAAGAAAAGGGAGTAGAAGGAAGGAAGGGAAGTTGGGAGGGAAAGTTAGTACCATCAGTCAGAGAAGCAGCATGAGCAGCAAAGCTCTCACAATGAACTGGACCATCCCAGATTAAATGGACGTCTAGAGGCCCTGTCCTGTGTCCTCGGAGATGGCACCCCAGGCTTCTCACAGACCTTCACATCCCTGCTAAGAGTGGAATGTGAAGGCTGTGGAAGTGATTATTTAATTCTGTGTTTTATTACCATTTTTTACACTTTTCTCTCAAACACTGGATTTTCATATCCTCAGTCACAGACCATGGTTCCATGGTTTATAACATTTTAAATTTTTTTATTTTCATTTTAGACCCAAGGTCTCACTCTGTCACCCAGCCTGGAGTGCAGTGGTACTCTTGGGCTCAAGCAATCCTCCTGTTTCAGCTTCTCAAGTAGCTAGGACTATAGGCACATGCCCCCACATCCAGGACTATAGGCACACGCCACCATGCCCAGCTAATTTTTTGTTTTATAGAGATGGGGTCTTGCTATGTTGCCAGACTGGTCTCAAACCCCTGGCCTCAAGTGATCCTCCTACATCAGCCTCCCAAAATGCTAGGATTACAGGTGATTACAAGATTATTGATGGTTTATACATCTTTTTGTTATCTTGCTTCCCCAGCCCTGCACCTAATACTGTCAATAATTATTATTGTTACAGCCAATCATTGCTGCATGCTTACTTTATTGTAAGTACTATGCTTAAGCTAATAGCATGTGTTATTAACTTGAATATTCGCAACAATCAGTGAATTTGGGACCTTATTTATCTCCATTTTACACATGAGGAAACAGCCACTTGAAGAGGTTCACTTGCAATTCCCACATTTCTATAACCTGGCAGAGAGAGGATTTGAACCCAAGATTTAAAGAAAAGTTTTAAGTATACATTAAATGAACTCTGTGAGACCTCACACCATGACCCCACATGATGTGCCTCCCCTCCTCTCTTGCCTCCTCAGGGACTTCACTCCTATAACCAATTTTTGTTTGCCCTGCCTCATCCTTTTCTGTCTCCCTGCTGCACCAATCTCACCAGTGTACACACATGCCTAAGTATCCCCTGTAAAACAAACAAACAAACAAAAAAACTTCCCTGACCATATATCCCCACATATAGCCCCAATTTCTCTGATTCTCCTTTTGTGTTCCTGAAAAAGCAAGCAATGTCACTAGCCCATTGTATTTTTTCAGGTCCCAGACATTTTTGCAGAGCCTTAAAAAGCCCATAGGGCCTATGTGCTTGCTGCCAGACTGGGATGCAATATAGTTTTAGTTAGGCAGAAAAGCTGACCTAGATATCCTACCATGGTTCAGTTTCCAATGGAGCTGCTAAGAACTTAGAGTTGAGAGAAAACACAATTCTGCATCAACAGAACAAAGAACAATCTCATTACATGGTTGTTGTTTTTTGTTTGTTTTAGTTTTTTTTTTTTTTTTTTTTTTTTTTTTTCCTGAGACAGAGGCTTGCTCTGTCGCACAGGCTGGAGTGCGGTGGCACGATCTCGGCTCACTGCAACCTCCGCCTCCGGAGTTCAAGCAATTCCCCCACCTCAGCATCACGCGTAGTAGCTGGGATTACAGGCGTTCATTACTATGCCCGGCTAATTTTTTTGTACTTTTAGTAGAGACGAGGTTTCACCATGTTGGCCAGGCTGGTCTCAAACTCCCGATCTCAGGTGATCCGCCCACCTCGGCCTCCCAAAGTGCTGGGATTACAAGCATGAGCCACCGCGCCCGGCTGAATCGTAATTCTTTATGTGAATCCAGCTTCCTAGATCTGAGAGAGATTCACTGGATTTTAGAACTCAAGCTGGGCAAGAATGGGTGATGCCTGAGTAAGAAGGTGGTAAGAAAGAGAAGGCACCACACGAAGAAGGAGCATGGGCAATCCTTTGCTTTTGTGAACGTTCCAACCGGAAAAATTACCTGGAAAGTATCATGAAGGGCACATTATGTACAAGTGCCAGAATCAGAGTTGTGGAGAAGGAAGAGCAAGCTGTAACATGGCCTAGTGGAGCTGGCTGTGCCTGGAGGAATGAGCATCTTTAGGAAAGACATCACCAACACCAGTGACAAGGATTAAGCTAGACTTGAGGGCATGAAACCTCAATAAATCAGGCTTCATTAATCTGGAATTTATGCAATTAGACTAAGTCTGCCAACCCTTTCTTCAGAGTCATGCAAATTCACCGTAAAAACAAAATTGTGAGAGGAGTGTTTAAGATATAGTACATCCCTCATATTCAATTGGAATGTGTCTGGAGGCACTTGTGAATGGTGATGGAACTTTAAATTCCCTTGTATAATGCAATCAGGTGGAGGGAAAAATTCTGAGTGACCTTTTTTAAATTTTTTATCGATTCATACAATTTGTACATATTTATGGGGTACATGTGATATTCTGATACGTGTATAAAATATGTAATGATCAAATCAGGGTATTTATGATATCCAATCACCTTAAACATTTGTCATTTCTTTGTGTTGGGAACATTTCAAATCTTCTCTTCTAGCTATTTTGAAATATACAATATGTTATTAACCATACTCACCTTTCTGTTATCAAATACTAGAACTTATTTCTTCTATCTAGCTGTATGTTTGTACCCATTAACCAACCTGTCTTCATCCTCTCCCCACACATATCTTTCCCAATTTCATTCTACTCTCTCTTTCTACCTCTGTGAGATTAAAGTTTTTTAGTTCTCGTATATGAATGAAAACATGAGATATTTGTCTTTCTGTGCCTGGCTGATTTCACTCAACATAATGACCTCCAGTTCCATCCGTGTTACTGCAAATGACATGATTTTATTTTTTTTATGGTTGAACAGTATTCCATTGGGTATATACCACACTTTTTAAATCCATTCATCTGTTGATGGACATGCAGATTGATTTCATGTCTTGGCTATTGTGAATAGTGCTGCAACAAACATGGTGCTGGTATCCCTTTGATATGCTGAGTTTCTATCATTTGTATAAATACCCAGTGGTGAGATTGCTGGATTGTATGCTAGTTCCATTTTCAGTTTTTTGAGAAACCTCTATGCTGTTTTCCATAATGGCTGTACTAATTTACATTCCCACCAACAGTGTGTAAGAAGTCCTTTCTGTCTATATCCTCGCCAGCATCTGTTACTTTTGGTCTTTTTGATAATAGCCATTCTAACTGTGGTAAGATGGTATCTCATTGTGGTCTTATAATAATTTGCACTTCCCTGATGATTAGTGATGTTGAGAATGTTTTCATATACCTGTTGGCCATTTGTGTGTCTTCTTTTGAGAAATGTCTATTCAGATCCTTTGCCCACTTTTTAGTGGGATTTTTTGGTGGTTTTTTTTTCTGTTTTGTAGAGTTCCTTGTATATTCTAGAAATTAGTCCCTTTTTGGATGAATAGTTTGCATATATTTTCCCTCATTCAACAGGTTGTCTCTTCACTCTGTTGATTGTTTCCTTTGCTGTACAGAAGCTTTTTTAGTTTAACATAGTCCTATTTGTCCATCTTTGCTGTGTTGCTGGTGCATTTGGAGTCTTAGCCTTAAAATCTTTGCCTACACCAATGTCCTGGAGCAAGTAGTTTTATAGTCCCTGGACCTTCATATTGTTAATGATTCTCTATAATCATGTATGAACCTGGCTAAGGATGCTTATTCTCAGACAACTTGTCTTTTTACTGCCATCACCAGCAATTGGTGTTTTTTCTGGGGGCATTATCCTCAAACTTACTTTTCTCTGTTCCCAAGGATTACAGGAACTCTGAAGTCAAGTAGAAAATGTTAATGCTACTTTGACATGAGGGGGTGGGCAATGCTGCACTCACTGGCTAATGGATTCCCTCCCATACACTAGCCTTGCTGTCCATAGGATTCAAATTTATGCCTCAGCAAAAATTACTGTATGGAATGGATCCTCAGTCACTAATTCCATGACTGCCAAGTTTACAGATGTCAAGGCTGCCAAATATCAAGGCTCTGTTACAGCTTAAGGTAGCAGGTTTTAATCTCAGTTGCATCTTAATTTATTGTGAGATTAAAAGTAATACATTTTTTAAAATGTACCCACAAGTGCAAATAATTCCCATTAAAAATAAGTAAGAGTGAGAATGGTTGACTAAAGATGATCCCTACGATAACATAATTTTCTCACTCAAATTATGATATGCTTTTTTTTTTGGAAGGAAAAAATAGTGCCATCTAAATATAATTGCCAAAGACCCACAGTCTCTCTGACCTAAGACCAAACATTCAACAAGTGATCATTATGACGTATCATTAGCAGCTGGGTATTTTCAGCATTATTGGTTAAAATTTTCTGAGAAGCTTTTGGGGTTTCATGAGAATATCAAGCACACACACATTATGTACCATATGTGCCACAGCAGGAGAGAGCTTTAGAAATGCTGCTGAAGGCAGTGTATAAGCTATTTTCAAAGGCTTCAAGAAGTTCCAGTTATTTATCCACAGACACTTAAAATATTAATTAAAAGTCTCATCTAGTCCACAAAGTGGTTTGCAAAGAGTATGTTACTAAGGAAAAATTTACCTGAATTTTATTAATTCCAATAGTAACTCGATTTAACTGTAATAAAATGCATTTTTAAATTTAGATCCCAAATGGTTCATGGTTTCTGTGCTAAGTTGAATTAATTTTCACTGTGTGAGCTGTTTGATCTTACTCAGTGGTTCTCAAATCCAGATGCATATTAGCATTTACTGGGGCACTCTGAAAAAAATACCAATGTCAGGATCCTACCCTAGAGATTCTCATTTAATTTGTCTGGGGAGAAGACTCACAAGCATTATTTTTTTGAAGTTCCAGGTGACTCTAATATGCAGCCAGCACTGAAAACCTCTCACTTAAATAGTTATTTTGGTAGACAAAGAGAGGCAGTAAACCTACCAAGAACTATTGATTGGTTGAATTTTTTATTCAGCTATTCCAGGAGTTTTATTGATTAATTTTCACTTGACCACTTATCAGATTACTGTACTCACCTCATTCCTATGAACTATACTAGTAGATACCCCACACTGTCAACACTAATGGCCAATGGGGCTCATCTTGACTTTGCTTGTGCACTTCTGCTTCCTCAAGTTGAATTCTGTTTATCTAGAATCATTTGGGTTTGTTTTATGAGTATTATTCCCAAAATTACATAATTTAATTGAATATCATGAAACATCAAATAATACTGTGAAAATAAAGAGCTGCTGTATTGAACACAACAAAGATGAATGCTTTGGAAAGACTCAGTAAAGTTGACATGCTGAAAGTGTTTTACTGTTAAATTAGGCAACTATAAAACATTGGAGAAAATATTAGAACAATCTTAAAAATTCTACATTCAAACTGATCTGCAAGTATTTTTTAAATTTTTGCTCTACTTTAAATACACAGAAACTGCACATCATAGGTGATGCATTATGGATATAGTTCTCTTAAAAAAATACACCCCAAATTCCAAAATGGAGATGCATGGTTAAAGACTAGAGTCTTACATCACAAGATTAATAAATGAATGCATTTTCTTCCATGTTTATTGTCCCCTCCCATGTGCTTTGTTGCTCCAGGGTTCAATTCTCTGTTTCTTTTGGGTCATTCTGTGGCTTGCAGCATGGCCACCTACCCATTTATGGATTATCTTCTCTCTTCTCTACCACCTTTCTTAAGGAACATTGCTGCAGATTTGCCAGCCAGCTCCATGCAGTCAAACACCCAGTGCACAACTCTGGACACCTCACTACTGGATCATCCCTCCTCAAGCCCACACCTGATATAGAATATAGCGCAGGACATGCTCCATAGGTAAGGGCTTTGCTCCTCTCAAAAGGATGGGGGGACAAAGGGCTCCAAGTGTCCAACCAGGAAATTCTTTGAATATCATGTTATATTTCTAAAACATATTCAGAAAGTTACCAGAAATGTCTTATGTGCCATAAACCATATTTTTTAGAAGAATAGTATATTATCAGTTTTAGATTGCAAGCATTACTTATTATATCTCTGAAATGTCTCTCAAATCCACTCCTTCTTCTCTATTTCCTCAGTGAGGCCAGGACCAGGTCTACTTTCCCTCTTGCCTAGATGATTTCATAGCTATCCCCGCTTGATGATCCGCCTAGTTTCACTCCTTCTTCCCTCTAAGCCATTGTCACATCTTGCAGTTAAAGTTGCCATTCTAAAGCACTTGCCTGTGTTAATTCCTCCTGTGCAACCCACCCCAGGATCCTATGGGGAAAAAACCCAGGCTCCTCAACCCAGCATGTAGCCTTTGCAGCCTGCCTCAACCTACCTCCCCAACCTCCCCTCACCCTATATACACAGCTGACCTATCTGTTAAAATGTCTTTGGCTCTCAGAACCAGAAATAGAAAATCCTTACTCAACTGTGTCCTATAAAGGAGGAAATTAGATGCCTCTTTTTGGAGGAAAATCAGAAGTGTAGGAAGCTGTAAGTTGGTTTACTTAATGGCTTGATGACCCCATCAAGGACAAGATCTTTGCATCTTTTCATAGAGTCATTTTTGAAGTATCAGCTTGGTCCTCAGGTTAGCTCCCTTCATGACTACAAGATCATGGCAGGAGTCACATCCAGACACAATAGCATTCGACAGGAGGATGCACTGTCTCTTACTTATGTGTGTGTCTTTTAAAGAACAATGCAACCCTTCAAGCAGCCCTTCAATAGACCTTCCCCTTGCAACTCATTGGCTGGAATAGATGGCATGCCCCTCTCTAGGCGAATTACTCCAAGGGGAACAGGAATTTTATGATTGATTTAGGCTAGTCAGGATTTACTCTGAGCTGAGACAGAGTCATCTTCCCTAAAAACTGGATAACTGGAAAAAAATCAAGTCTCTGTTAACAAGTAGGGTGAAGGATATTGGGTAGACATTAACAGTACCTGCCACACCCCCTTACCCCAACACACACACAAATACACACACACACACTGCATGCGAACACATACGCGTGCTCCTCACCTCAACTGGATCATTGCCACCTCCAAGCACATCACATTCATTCATTCAACAGATATTTTATTACTGAGCACATATGAGGGGGCAGCACTGTGTCAGGCACCAGGGATCCAGTGGGGAGCAGGTCCTTTCATCAATGAGGGCCTTGTCCAGGATCCTCTCATCCTCCCTCCCCGGTATTGTGTCTCTCTAGTCAACCCCTAAGCATCTAGGCCCAGCTCATAGGGCATCTCCTCTATGGAGCCTTTCCTAACCCTCATGTCCACACAATCTCTAGGAGAATTACGTATTTCTTAATCTTTGTTCCCAAAGCACTTCATGCACCAATTGTTACAACATCAATCACACTGCGTTAGGGGCATGCCAGTGTGTCTCCTCAAACAGGAAATGAACACCTCTGAATCAGGGCATGTGTTTATTTTTATAACAGTTTTATCTTAGAATAGTATCTAGTAGTGCTTAACAATGCTTAGAGACATAGTAGATGCTGAATAAATAATGGCCTGGATGATCTGAATATATATAAAACTATATTATACTTGATTTACTATGCTCTGTAAGAACATGTGATAATTCTTCCAAACTTATTTCAGAATGTCCCATTTGACTAGATAAGAGGCTGAATTTTGTTTGATTAGTTGCATTCTTAGGCTACATGTAAGAATTGTGAAACTATGACATACCCCTAAATGATATAAAATGATGGAGACCCAATTGGGAAGAAGAAATTAATTAAGCAAGGGCTTTTAAGTCCTGAAATTACGAGCTTTTTTCAATTTTGTTTTAGTTATGTTATTACACTGCATGGGTCTGATTTTTTTCTTCCTTTTTTTTTTTTTTTTTTTTTCCTTTGAGACGGAGTCTTGCTCCTTCTCCCAGGCTGGAGTGCAATGGCGCGATCTCGGCTCACTGCAAGCTCCACCTCCCGGGTTCATGCCATTCTCCTGCCTCAGCCTCCCTAGTAGCTGGGACTACAGACGCCCGCCACCATGCCCAGCTAATATTTTTTGTATTTTTTAGTAGAGACAGGGTTTCACCATGTTAGCCAGCATGGTCTCGATCTCCTGACCTCATGATCCGCCCACCTCGGCCTCCCAAAGTGCTGGGATTACAGGCTTGAGCCACTGCGCCCGGCCTTTCCTTCCATTTAACTGCTGCGTTCCCTAGTCTATGCTAAAATGCCTCCACTTGCAATGTGGAATATTGCCTTTGTGAAAAATGCCTTTGACCTGTTCTGCTTCCTAGTGCCTTATTTGGGGTGTTAGCTTTGTGGGTTCATGTCTCTCTGTGAAGCAGCATCCGCTGTCCAGGGCTCTAGCACAGTCCAGGGCCATTCAAAACAGAGGTGAAAATGATGCACATAGAAGTGATTTGCCAACCATAAAGTGCTTTAGAAACATGAAAAAGTTGTTACGATTATTAGTTGGTGCTGTGAGAAACAGATGGTGGAGACCAGGATTGGCAAACTTTTCCTGTAGGAGCCAGGTAGTAAATATTTCAGACTTTGCAGGCTGTGTGGTCTTTGTTACAGCTACCCAACTCTGCTGCTGTAGTACAAAAGCTGCCATAGGCATTACAGTAGTCAAATGAGTATGGCTGTGTTCCAACATAACTTTATTTATGGGTACTGAAATTTTTATTTCATAAAATGTTCCTGTGTCTTAAAATACTTTTCCTCTTTCGATTTCTTTCTACTATTTAAAAGTGTAAAAATAATGCATAGCTCACAACTATGGAAAAAGGGTGGTGGACCAGATTTGGACCATGGGCTGTAGTTTGCTGACCTCTGCTGTAAACCACAAGAGATTCATCTTACCAAGATGTTGGTAGCCAGTGGAGCCTGATATAGAAACCACTTTATCTGATGCGGTTTAAATCTATGTCCCTACTCGAATCTCATGTTCAATAGTAATCCCCAGTGTTGGTGGTGGGGCGTGGTGGGAGGTGATTGGATCATAGAGTGGAGTTCTCAGGAATGGTTCAGTACCATCCCCCTTGGTACTGTATAGTGAGTGGGTCCTCATGAGATCTGGTTGTTTAAAAGTATGTAGCACCTTTGCCCTCTCTCTTCTTTCTGCTCCAGCCATGTAAGAAGTGCCTGTTTCCCCTTTGCCTTCTGCTATGATTGTCAGTTTCCTGAGGCCTCCCCAGAAGCAGAAGCTGCTGCTATACTTTCTGTACAGCCTGCAGACCTGTGAACCAATTAAACCTCTTTGCTTTATAAATTACCCAGTCTCAGGTATTTCTTTATAGGACTGTGAGAACGGACTCATACACAGCCCACTGAGGCTATCTGAACAGTAGCGGAGTAACTACCCAGGAAAAATGTCCAACTCGTAACAGCAGCATTAGAAAGCCACCTTAGCTCTTGAAAATTTAACTTTTTTTCTTTCGAAATAATTTTGCTCCTCACATGCCTTGTTCTTTTGACCTAAGTTTATTTTCCTGGAGATGTTGGCTCCTCTGCCTATGGGAAAAAGCCAGGTCAATGTGAGTTAGCCCTGTGAGCTAGGGAAAGGGGTGAAGGAGCCCTGGGTGGAAAATCTCAGGTATCTGAATAATCATATTCAATCACTCATCATCCATTGGCATAGCTCTTTAGGTCAAGCTTTGCCATGCAGGAAGAAGCAGCATGAGGGGAAGACCCTCTTTGAACTTTAATTCCCAGCCTTGGAAGGGAAGGCTTGCAGAAGCAACCATCCAGATTCTGTCTGCAGATATGGAGTTTATATCCTGGGGACTGGAGTGGGGATGGAGACAGACAGTAAACCATCATCAAAATGTAAAGGTTATTTTATGTTATATTAACAGGAAATAAATGTTTTATGTGTTGGGGCATAGGGAACAAAAAGTAGAGCAAGGTAGGCGTGTCGAGGGAGCTTGCAGGGCAGACTAAGTATTAAACAGTGTGGTCAGAGGAGGCTTCATTAAAGACATGAGAGATGAACTCAGGCTAGACTGATAGGGACTTGGGCAAAGAAAATGAGAAAGGTGCTGACCTCTGCAGAGCCAAGGGCAGGTCTGTATGATGACCTAAACTCCCCTACGCTCTGTCACAAAGGAAATGAACCTTGGCGGGGCACTGAAGAAGGACAGGGTTTTGTGTGTGTGTGTGGTTTTTCGTTGTTGTTGGGGTATTTTTGTTTTTGAGGCGGAGTCTCGCTCTGTTGCCCAGGCTGGAGTGCAGGGACTCGATCTCAGCTCACTGCAACCTCCGCCTCTCAGGTTCAAGCGATTTTCCTGCCTCAGCCTCCTGAGTAGCTGGGACTACAGGCACGTGCCACTATGCCTGGCTAATTTTTTTTTTTTTTTTTTTTAGTAGAGACGGGGTTTCACTGTGTTACCCAGGATGGTCTCGATCTCCTGACCTCGTGATCCACCAGTCTTGGCCTCCCGAAGTACTGGGATTAACAGGCGTGAGCCACCATGCCCAAACATTTTGTTTTTTTATTAACAAAGCCTTGATAGATAGATGTTTCCAGAGCCGTCTCTTTAAAAATCAAAACAAGACAGCAGGCAGGCTTGCCCTGTTTTTACAGCAATCGTTCCTGGAAACCACATTGGAAAACACACAGTGAAAAGTCGACCTTATTCTTCCACCGCTTTGTCCAGCCTGTGTTTCCCCACTTTGTTCCTCAATGTCAGTACCAAGCTCTAGAATGCCAACTGGATTTGCTTGCGGGCTGTGGGAATTGCAGAAGCAGAGTCTCAAATTTAAATACTGATTGCTAGGATGTGCAGTAACAGAACAGAGGTGGCCCTTTGGCCTTCCTGAATGTGAGCAGGGAGAGTGACAGGGGAGGTGCAGGACAGACAAACTCAGAGCATCCTGGGATTCACAAACATCCACCAGATCCAGTGGACAACAGCAGCTTTCAATACTGTGGGTATGGGAGCTAAGTGGTGCTCTAAAAGCTGATGTGACCTGACTTGTGGGGTCCAAAGGCCTAGATAGTGGCCAAGGGCTGTGGGGTTAAACAACAAAGTTAGAGACAGCCAGGAAAGCATGCTGGCTACACAGAACAACACCAGGGAAGGAGATCCCCCAAACAGAACACGAGGCTGCCTGCTTTTCTCAGCAACCCCACCGGGATGAGGGTGGAAGCCCTTTTCAATCAGATATAATAAAACATTGACTCAAAGGCTAGACATAGTCTAGAAAATGTTCCAAGAGAAGTTCCATTAAGTGCTTAAAAGAATCAATGTGGAGTCCTTTGGTGCACATAAAATTAAAGAATCAGCAGGCCATTTAAAATTACATGTAAAGGCATTGTTGAAAAGTATGTTAGTTCCAAGAGCCTGTTCTCTGGTTATTCTTCAGGAGCAAATGAGTAGTCAGGGAAGCCTTCCTGAAGGAGGCAACACCAAGAGGTGTTGACATTGAATTAAAATTGCCTCGGCAGGGAGGTTCCAGCTGTTGCTCATCCCAAAGGCTGGTGTTCTGCCTCCTGTTCTGCCCTGAGAATCTGGCACCACTTTACCTCTCCTGCAAGGACTTCAGCACAGGCCATGATCCTTGTTCACACCTCTGGGCTTGACCTTCTTTGTTCAGTGTTGCCATCTCGTTTCCTTGTCTGCCAGCAGCTGCCGTGCTACCTGCCAACTTCAGTTCAGCTTCACTTAAGTTCATTTGTACCATTTCCCTGTTAACATTTTTTTCCAATCACTTTTCATCACTTTTTGGTGTACTTGTGTGAATTTTAACACATGTATACATCCATGTAACCACTGCCACAATCAGAAAACCTTCCAAAACTCCACCAGGCTAACCTTTTGTAGTACCCTCCCTCCCCTCTAACCCTTGACAACCACTGATCTACTCTTCATCACGACACTTTTGTCTCTGAGGCTGTCGTAGCAATGGAAATGTACAGTGTGTAACCTTTTGAAGCTGACTTATTTTACTCAACATAATTCTCTTGAGATTCATTCGACTTGTGGTGTGTATCAATGGTTCATTCTTTTTTATTGCTGAGTAGTATTCCATTGCATGGATGTAGCAGATTTTTGTGTAACTAATTGCCCTTTGAAGGAAATTCAGGTTGTTTTCAGTTTGAGATCATGATGAATGCAGCTGCTGTAAACATTCATGTATAGCTTTTGTGTGAATGTGTTTTCATTTCTCTAGGATAAATACCCAGGAGTGGGGTCATACTATAGCATTTTGCACTCCCCCAAGCAATGTATGAAAGTTCCAGTAGTTTCACATCCTCCCCAGTACTTGGTATATATTACCAGTTTTGTCATTTTTCTAAAACTTTAGCGACTATGATAGGTTTGTAGTAGTATTTCACTGTGCTGCATTTCTTATGAAAAAAATTTAAAAATATATTCCATCATAGAAAACAACAGTGAATCCTGTTTGTGTGTGTGTATGTTTGTGTATATATATACATACACATATACATATATATGTATGAAGTACACACAATCCTATGCAGAGATATGTACTAAATCATGTAAAATATATTGCATACTGTGAGGTTATGGTTTAAAAAATTGGAAGCCATTGAGTTGGCATTTCTGCTTTCTTCATAGTGACTAAGCAGAAACCCAAAAACCTTGAATAAGCTCAATTCACAAGCAAGGAGAAGAAACTGAGATTAGGGGCCAGGTGTGGTGGTTCATGCCTGTAATCTCAGCACTTTGGGAGGCCGAGGCGGGTGGATCAGGAGTTCAAGACTAGCCTGACCAACATGGTGAAACCCCATCTCTACTAAAAATACAAAAATTAGCTGGACATGGAGGTGTATGCCTGTAGTCCCAGCTACTTGGGAGGCTGAGACAGGAGAATCACTTGAACCTGGGAGGCAGAGGTTGCAGTGAGCTGAGATCGCACCACAGCACTCCAACCTGGGTGACAGAGCGAGACTCCGTCTCAAAAAAAAACAAACAAAAAAAAAAAAAACAGGTTAGACTTCAAGGGTACCAGTTGAAAACTGAGTCATGTCTCAGAAGACAGCAGTGTGGTAAGGATTCCCGCACAATGTCAGTTACTCCCTGACTGTAGTGTGGAATGTGCCTTAGACAAAGGAAGTAAATTGCTTGCAAAACTCCCAGGATCTCATGGCCTAAAAAATAGACGGACTACCCTGTAAATCCAAGCACAGGCACATTGGGAAGGGACAAACTAGGGTACAAAGATAATGAGCTTTGAATTAGTTCATCTCCAGGGAAAATCTGGATGAGAATACTTCTAAATCTATTATTTTGGCCCATTACTTTATTGCATCCCTCAGAAGACTGTTGGGCAATAATGCATTAGAGAGTTTAGCACAGTGATGCGAAAATTGTAAGTGCTCAACATATTTTAGTTCCATTTCTTCCCTCCATACCTGACACACATTGAAAAGTGTGCATGAAGAGCACAGCATTTGTCCTCAAAGCCTGTATGTCGCTTAGCAGAGGAGCTACAAGCATGAACAGTTACCTACAGCGTGTCCGTACCAGTGTAAACTAGATTATTTTCCTCCACAATTCCAAGTTAAAAAAATTTGCTTTTGAATGTATTTGAATATATTTAATTTTTGTCTTCTTTCCTTTTCCCTTTCTGAGATTTATAACTAACAGACTGAAACGGGAGAGTAGAGAGCATGTGAGAGTCACTGAACCAAAAACCGGAGAGTTAACAGTCAGTTAACTTCTGTTGCACTGGTGCAGAAAAATAGACTGGCTCTGAGGTTGAAGAAACAGCCTCTGTGAGTTTACAACAACCACGCCTGTCTTACGTCCAAAGCTTATTTCCCACCCTGTACTCCGCTCTTATACTCTATTGGATTGATTGGGTAGAATCCAACTCTCCTCGACAGTTTTGCAAAAACTGGCCCCAGTTATAATTATTTAAAGGAATCTTTTTCCCATGAAAATATTTCCTTCACTTTTTCTGAACTGTTCTGACATTTCCAAGATCCTACTGTCATACATCTGGAAAACTAGTGAGTATTATCTTAAACCACTTCATAGCCATACCTTCTGGCTGCTAAAGTGAGGTTCCCAAGCCAAAGTATCAATGCCATTGTGTGCAATTTCTACTTCTTTTCCTGTTTTCACAGTAATAGGAGCTGTAGTCTGGAAGACAAAGAGCCTTTGGTACCGCAAGCCCTGTCATCTGTGAGTGTGGCGCAGGGAAGGCCTAGAGATTCATGACCTAGGCCCTGTGAAGTCAAGTCTTTTTACCAAGTAAAAAGATTGGCAATATAATATTTCCACATAGTACATGACAGAATACTTGTACCCATCTTATTTTATTGGACATTAACTGCGCTCATTAAGGCGCATGTACCTTTAAAAAATTAAGGAAGAAAATAGAGAAAGGACTGGTGTGCAGCTGAGGAAGAAAAATGTGTACTGCATTCTTTAGATGAAGCAGAAATCGATCAGCAACTTAAAGTCGCATCTATTCAATCTTTCAACATTGCAAATTAATTCTCATTTGGCTTGATTGTTTGCATTGAAATGTAACTTCCATGTTCTTAGAAATTCAAAAATACAGAGATTAGAAATTTGGTTGATGAAAACTTACAGGAACAAAAAGCATGCAGCCTCGGCCTGAAATGTAGAATGGACAAATAAAATGTTTACAGTGCAATATTTTAATTGAATAATCCATAGCAACAGTTGAAATAAAGTGATGCATTAGACTATATTTGCTACAACATAAAATGAAACTTCGTAACAAGATTATGAAAGTGATTTTTATTATTTTGGTAATGGTGTCCCAGTATAAGTAATGAGATAACAATTTTTGTTTTAATTTGGTATATCAAACAGTAAAAGCTATATATAAATGTTGTTTCCCCAGAATGTATTTTGGTTACAACTATGCATCATAGCTATTATGCACATACTAAAAGCATTCATGATAAAGTACAAAAATAAGAAAAGATTAAATAAGAAGGTATCCTTGAGTTATAAATGTCTACTAAAGTAAACCTTTTAATCACACAGTTGTGTCGCAGCTAAAAACACACAAATTAACACATATTGCTATGCAACTATTTGATCTAACATAGATCTACTAGAAAAATATTAAGGCTGTAGTAACACTTCACAGGTAAAGGCTAAGTTCTGGGACATGAAAGCTTTTAGAAAAGTCACAAAACAAACCTGAGACATCTTTTTGTTTTGGAAAAAAGCAATTTTCTTACAGAGTCAAAGCTTTGACATACAAATGAAGCATTTAATAAACATTCTACTTTAACTATTGCAATAACCTGGAGTAAAACTTCTGACTTTAATGGTTGTCAGCAAATACATTCTCTCTCCTGTAGAAATACAATGAGGCTTTCTGATTAAAGCAGTAATCTTATTTCTCCGGCCTCCAAATTCAGTTATTTGTATTCGTTTTTTGTTTCCTATCCTTTCTTTAACTAGGTTATAAACATACTAAATAAGCCAGGTAACCTCCAAGCACCTTACTTTCTTCTATACAAACACAGCTTTCGTTTTGCCGCAAGCATCTGATGACGACTGGGCCTACATACATAAAAACAGATTGCAGCACATCTGGACCTGGTTGACGTAATGAGGCATTCAGATTGGTTCATGATTAATTTTGCTGCTATACATTTCCCAATCTAAAAAAAATAGGCTACAGCAGCCCAAATTCACTGTCTAAGCCTTGCTGGGGCATAATACTTTGGAACGGCAAGTGCCAAAAAATTTAAATGTATTGGGCAAGCCTGATTTCTGTAGTTGACTTTAATGCCTTTAAAAATACTGGCATGATTTTTTATATTCAAGAAGTATAGCTATGAAATTTTAAAATAAAATTACATGAAATTTTATAATATTCCAAACCACAAAACAGATCTGCTATGTTGTAGCCTTTTTTAATAGCCTATTTGAGATTTAACTCTGCTACGCCAAACATCTTTTTTCTAAATGTTCATGCTTTGAATTTTGTGCTCCAAATTAATTAATTAGGAATGAGTGGGAAAATGTTTAACCATCTTTCCTTCTTTTCAGTCTTTCTCTCTTTTCTCTTACCATCACCCACCCCCCAACACACATGCACACAACTATCATAAACTCCCTTTTTTTAAATTTTGGTACAAAGATTCCAAAAAGCTAAACAAAATGTAATAATCACTTAGCACTTAGGACACTGCAGAACTTCCTTTGGAAGTTTAATTGCAATGAAATTTAAAACTTGAGACTTCAGTTCACTTTTCTAAATGTTAATGCATACATTTCATTTGAGCTTTATGCTTTCCCAGCTACCAAAGTAACTGCCATCTTAAAAAACACAACTGACCTCACCTTCACAGTCTTTTCCAAACAGCTTCCAAGACTATCTTCTGATTCTGACTTTCCACAAAGCAGACATTAATGTTAACTTTCAAAAAATCATCTAGAAGAGAAACTTGGTCAGTTGTAATGGGAGTTCTGTCCCCAACTGTTGTCACTTCGTAAAAAGAACATCCAGGTAATTCATGGCATTTTCCATTATTCATTGGGCAGACACAGCTTAGATTTCTCTGCCTTCCACAGGATAATGGTCAGATTTCCACTAACTTCAACTGGAAATCGATAATCAGAATGGTTTTAAAATTTAGTTAAAATTTAAGTATGCCATGAACTTGGAATTTTAACATATTAACTAGGTTATTTTCAAAACGAGATTCTGTATTATAATAGAATTTCAATAAAGAATTTATAAAAATAAGAACACATCTTAGGATCTGATTTTGAGATTTGCCAAAATTTGGGTGAAGAAGAGACCCTGCTTCATTTCCATGTCAAAAATAGGTGGTTGATTTAATCAAGCTCATTTTTAGCACACTTGGTTGCATTGGTTGTACTTTTCGATTTGCAATATTGTGCAAGACATATATTATTCAACCTTTTCCTGAACAAGATAATACTAATATACTGCTTATGGGCAATTAAGTAATATATTGCATACTATTTGGTGACTTTTTTTTTTTAACCTATGAGACTTATGAAATCAGTACATTACAATCACATAATTTAAAGCTTGGCTGGGCTGGTTATCTTTTTTTTTTTTTTCTTTGCTCATAATTGAAAATCTGTACTTTGGCAAGCAAGAGAGGTACAACGTCAGCTTGGAGTTTTACAATTTAACAATGTATACTTTAAAATTCATGATAAATCATGGAACCCCCACTATACTCACTAATTCAACTATTGATTTCTTTTTGAGCAACTGACTTTATGATCCATCCTTAAAAGTAAGGAAGTATACCAGGAGGCAAAAGGATAAATCCGCCCATAAATACTAGAGTCTAAGTTATTTTCCTGAAAAGGTGAGAAGGAAATTTCTGGTCTTTATCTTTTCCCTTATCACCTTCAATCACACACCTTACACTGAAATTACTTGTGTCTGTCTCTTCAACAATATATTCTGAAACTTTGTTTAATATGCTTTTTGTCTATTTCTGCATATGGGAGACCAATCTTGTATTCTCACCAAAAATGGCCTGGTTACCTACTTCTTCATTCAATAGTTTCGTGTAAGCGTTTGGGTGTATGTGTCTATATGTGCATTTTAACTCCAAAGAATACTACCTTTAGAAATAACCAAGATGCAGTATATACATATAATAATTCATTGGACCCTTTAAGTCTTCGACTCAAAAAAATCTCCCAGAATCTCCTGTATAGCCTACTACTCATGAAGAACCACTGGGTATGGAGCACATCTCACCTGACGAACAGTTGATTTATGCTCACCCTCAAGGCTAATTGAGAAGCAGCACAAAAGAGGAACTAGAAAAAAACTGAATTTTACTCCCCATCTCCGAAGATGTATTTCTAAAATTTGAGCTTGCCTCTTGCTTCTTATTGGCAAGTTTCCTCAGCTTGTAACTTTTGGACAGCACTATCAAGGAGCTCCATGGACTCTCTGAGAGTGACATTGACTTTAAATGACTTGGGTTTAATGGTCAGACCATAACTGAAATTCATTTTCGCAGGCTCATTTGCGTTGGCCCTGAAATTGCACTGGTGAGCCAGGATGGAGATGAAGAGAAAAAGCTGCATCTTAGACAGTTCTTCGCCGATGCACCGCCTTTTGCCCACTGAAAAAATCATCACACTGCTGGTCAGGTCCTTGTTGATGAGGCCATCCTTGTCCAAGAATCGAGCTGGATCAAAGTTCTCTGGGTTAGGCCACTTCACTGGGTCATGATTCACAGACCACTGGTTGACAAAAATCACGGTGTCCTTGGGAATGTGGTAGCCCAAGACAGAGGTGTTGGCATTGGTGGCATGAGGAATGGTGACAGGCACAAAGCTGGAGAAGCGCATGGCTTCATAAAGGAAGGCCAGGACATAAGGCAGGTTGGGCTGGTCCTCCATACAAGGTAGACGGTCCCTCCCCACGACCTGATCCAATTCTGCCTGCACTCGAGCCTGCACATCAGGATACCTGTTTGGTGTTTAATGTGGAGAGAGAAAAGCAAGTGACCAAAATTCTTATTTCATCTAGAAAGCACATTATAAATTAATTTTAATTCCACATTTCCTTAAATAGGCTATCTAGCTCAGTGACTAAATTAATATTTCTGGGGAAAAAAAAAATCTAAAACAGCTTCCTAATTTCTCACTAAATTACAAGATGGACTTTAGGAATTATATTTCCTGTAATAGGCCTTGCATGATTAACACTCTCTTTCCCATTTTAAGTCAAAAAACTCTAAGTTTTCCCAGCCTCAAAAAGCACAGTAGTAGATAAGGCCAACTTTTCCATTAGGTACTGCAGGGACAGTGCCTAGGGCCCACAACACTTTTTAGGGGCCCGTGAAAATAGTTTTGTCTTTTACAATCTTCAGACCTAAAAAAACTCACTTTTAGGTAGAAGAAAATATTTTCATACCTCATTTAATGTATTCATCTTTATATCAGGGTAGTCATAAAATTTAAATTTTTAATTTTTTTATGGTGTAAGGAATCTACAAAGGCAAAAGCACCCAGGGCCCACAAAAGTTAAAATGTGAAAGTAAATTTTTTTCTCCCTCATTTCCCTGGACAATTCCAACAGACATGCTGTTCTCATTTTATACAAAGATAATTGGTGTCCTGATGGATAAAGCTACATACTGTATTTTTTAAATTTAAAAGTCAATTCCTAATGTTCATAAGATTATGGTACAAACTGTAATACTTACTCACTGTTGATGATACCAACTGATACAATCTTTTTAAAAAACAAAATCTTAGTACAAGGCAAGAGACATGAGGATAACCTCTTCCCACCTCATTTTAAACCCAGCAATCCATGCCCAGAAATGTATTTTCAGAAAATAATTTAAGAGGCACACAAATAGAGGCCCACAACAGGACCTAAAATTCTAAAAATTAGCCAGACATGGTGGTACACACCTGTAGCCCCAGCTACCTGCCAGAGAGCAGTGGGAGAACTGCTTGAGCCCAGGAGTTTGGGACCAGCCTGGGCAACATAGTGAGACCCTGTCTCTAGGGTAAGTAAATACATAAAATTAAAATAAAAATTTTAAAAATGCAATCAAGGCCAATGATCAACGTAAAAGTTCAATAAATGATTATATATAAATATACATTATCATGGCAAAATACTATGTAGTCATCAAAAATTACCAAAATAAATATTAAAAGATTAGAAATGTCCACTACCTTAAGTCAAAGTGTTAGAAGTCAGAAAACATGTAACTGATTGTTTGCAACTCCGAAAAAAAAATGTATACACATATGTGATGAAATGGAGAGTTATTTTTAAAATCGCTTCTTCAACGTTATATTGCAGGAGTCTGCCGAGCCAGATAGTATCTATTTTAGACTTTGTGAACCAAACCCTCTTTGTTGCACTACTCCGCTCTGCCCTGTGTTGTAGAGTGAACGCAGCCATAAACAATGTATAAGTGAACGGGCATGACTGCTTCAATAAAACGTATATACAAAAAGAGATCGTGTAATTTGCCAAACCCTGTCATACTGTCTTTTCACTAAAAAGGAAAAAGAAGTATCAGCATATTGAATTGAAAGTGACCCCCAAATCGTTTTATTTCTTTTTGCCGCCTAATTGGAGTACTCGGAGAACTACTGTGGTTCTAATGAAAAAGGCCGTTTCAAAAGTTAAAATGCCTATCTGGGGATGCACAAAAACCTATGGATCCTATTCTGGGATTTCCTTTTCCCTGATCTCTGGCTGACTTTTCTTTATTCTATTTCTGCCTCTCCCTCACCCACCATGGGTGCTTCTATGGTTTTAATACTAAAAAGCCATTTTAAGTATAAACTTTTAATTTGTGAAGGTAGCTGTACAGTATCTAAGGAAATACAGACTGCAGTGGATTTTAATAAGAAAACAGCATTCTCTGCCTTCCAAACACCTTACTGTGGCTCCTGCAGATTCAGCATCTCCAGTTGCTCACTTGTGTGCCAAGAAATGACACAACCAGGATTTCTGGTCTCTTCGGCAATCAAGATTTGCCCCTACGGGTACTGTTTCCAGAGTAAATACTACAGGCCGCCCAGTTAAATATAGATTTCAGATTAACAGGGGCTAATCTTTTAGTGTAAGTATTCCCGTGTAAAACTTACTTTTCTTTTGCCAAATCTGGCAACCCGACACCAGGAACCTATTGAATCCGTGCATGTCGGAGCTTAGTATAGAGACCAACGTGGGCATCAGGGGGTCCGCTAACCAAGTCGAGCGCAGGGGCCAGAAAGGTCTGCAGGCGCCTCCTGGATATCCCATCTGCCTTTCTGGATGCTACTCTGCACTTGTAAAAGTGATTGTCTTCTACCCCGGCATTTCTCAAACTCCTAGCGCGCAGGTTTTATAAACCTAGCACTGCCCGCTAGTTGTGGCCACCTTCTGAAAGCTTCTGTGCGGGTTACAGAAGCCCGCACAGAAGCCCGGGCTCCATGGGCTTCCTTGGCCTGGAACAAAGCCCTGACGGGCGGCCCGCTTTTAGCACCAGGGTTGGGCGGCCTCGGATCCACGCCGAGAACGAGCCGAGGAGAGGCTACTGTGTTTAACATATTTATGGCGTCACCCTTTCTTTCGGAATTATTCCAGTTCTGCTTGTACTGCGCCAGGGAGAGAGATATCAGGGCCCATCTCCAGGCACTTAAAAACTCTTGTTTTTCCGGGGAGTGGAGGGGTCTTGCAAATGTGTTCTCACCGGCAAGCAGGGGAGGGGAGGATAGAGACAGGATAGGAGCTGCGGAGGGGTCGGGGCACCGCTGGGTGGGGCGCGTGCGCGTGTCTCAGCCCTCACTGTGTGTCCCTTGGTCGTCTCTTTCCCGACGCGATCTTGGTTTTTGAGGGGTGGGGACCTGGAGCGAAACACCTGGGGCGCTGCTTGCAAACTCAGCATATTCTGTCTCTACTCCGCCTTTTTCAGAGGAGAAAAGACCTGGCCCACACCTCCCAGAGGCTTTACCTGATGAAGAAGAGGAGCAGCCACTGCAGCGCGGTGGACAGGGTGTCCTGACTGGCGCCGAAGATGTCAGTGACAGTGGCCGGCACGTTCTCCAAATCCAGTCGCGCGCCACCATCGTCCGAGTCCCTGGCCGCCTTCTTTTCCGCAGAGAGGATAAAGGCGTCCATCATGTCGCGGGGGGCGGCCCCGGGCCGAAGGCTTTCACAGTGCCTCAAGAACTTGTCCAGGACGAAGTTGCTGAAGTTGCGGTTGAGCTGCTCGAATTCGCGGAAGGCGGTGCGCATCGGGTTGGGGAAGTACTGCAGCCAGGGCATCACATCCACCAGGCTGCCCGCGCCCACCGTGCGCCCAAACTCCTCGTTGTGGCTGAGCAGCTCACGGAACTCGGGGTCGTCGTGGCTGTAGCGGCAGCCGAAACACACGGCACTCATGACATTGGCCACGGCCACGATGGTCAGCGGCCTCGGGTCGAGGAAGGCGCCGTCCGCGCTGCCGCGCACCAGCAACGCCACCAGCTCGCGCGCCTCGCTCAGCACGTGGCCCTCGAGCACTTGGCGGCTGCGCAGCTGGCGCGTGGAGAAGTTGCGCATCGTGCTGTGGGCTGCGCGCCGCTGCACCTTCCAGTGCTCCGAGTAGTGGCCAAAAGCCATGCTGCGGCCGCCGGAAATCACACGGAAGGAGGCAAAGGACGGCCGGTCGGCGAAGGCCGAGCCCTGCTGCACCAGGGCCTGGTGGATGGCGCGCTCGCCATTCAGCACCACTATGGGGCAGCTGCCCAGGCGGATCTGGAAGACGTCGCCGTAGCGCCGCGCCAGGCGCGCGAACGAGAGGTGAGGCGCCTGGCCCACCGCCGCCGCGTTTCCGATCAGTGGCCAAGCAAACGGGCCCGGGGGCGTGGACCCGAGCTGCCGCCTCCGCTGCCTCAGCAGCCACTGGGCCACATGCACAGCGGCCAGCACCGACAGGAGTAGCAGGAGCGTGGTCTGCTGGGTGGACAGCGGGTTTAGAGGCCAAGGGTCCTTCGGGCTGAGGCTGGTGCCCATGCTGGGGACAGAAAGGAGAAGGCGTGACACTCAGGGGTGCAGAGACAGGAGCGGGCGCCGCACGCCCCTACCCCCGCCTCGGGGGACTGAGTGCCGTTGGGTGGAGAGGTCGGAGCTGACTCTCTGGAGAAATGGCCAAAAACACCCCTTCCCATCCCCAACCCAGTCTCCCTTGGAGAAGAGAAGGGGCGTGTTTCCATCTCGCTGTAACCCAGCGCCAACCTCTTCCCCTCCCCGCAAGGTGCGTAACGGTTCCTGCAATTTGGGGACAACGATGCGGGCATCGAGGCGGTGGCGCTTGATTTCCTTTAAAGTGCCTACCACGCCATTCCCTACCTGCAAGAATCCACCTGAAGAGGTCGCGGGGCAGCGGCTCCGCAGACAGACTGACCTGCGGGGAGGTGCGGTTTCCAGTGGCGCGGGACAACCGGCTTCGAGAAGGAACTGGGACCTTTGCCTAGGGTAAGACGTCAACAGGAACCCGCAGGCCTGCCCTGGACACCTACTGCCTCTATTGGGAGCTTTAACTCCCACTCGAGTCTCTTGGCGTCGTCAGTGCCAGGAGCGCTTGAATTGGGATGGGGACGGAGAAAGGTGCCTCGCTCGCCGAGCCCCGCTGCACTTGGGGACCTGGTAAAGTCGAGGTTTCCTCACAGCGCTGGGATTGAGACTGGGGGTCGGTGAGTGGCGTCAATTCCCATGCCCTTGCGGTTCTCACAGCTGGCGTCGCAGAAGCGCTCGCTCCCACCTCAGAGTCAAAGCGCGCCATCCCGCTCCTCCGGGTTTTAAGGAGGGCAGCGCGACCTGGCGGGGCGGGGCCTGCGGGGGGCGGGGCGCGCCGTACACCACGCCGCTTTGACCCGGACTCCAGTCGGGGCGCACCGGCTGGCCTCGGAACTCTACCAGCAGGCTTTCCTGGGAGCGGAGGTGCCCATGTTTCCATTGTGCGGTAACCGCTCTTCATCACAGCCACCTCCAATCGAAGCTCCACAGTGTCCCCAGAACCGCGCTCGGGACCACCTGCCCCTGCCGGTGCTCTAGACGTGGGAGCGCGCCCCGCCCCCAGCGCACGACCTCCCTTCCCTCTCCCGGTCTCGAGCTTGCTTCCCGGAAAGCCAGTGTAGTGGCAGCGGTTTGCTTCACAGGGCCCTGCCTCAGAGCGCCCCTGGTTTGTTGTTGTTTAAATTTTATCTTAGGTTCTCGCAAACAAATTGCCACCTCAGTGGAGGCTCTTTGGCGTGCAAAGTTTTTTCCAGTTTTTGCGGCGAGATCGGTAAAAGTAGCCGCTCCCCCGCCCCGGGGCCCTGACAGTGCTTGGGAACACAAAGGCTCCTGGGGCGCAGCTGACGCTGAGATTTCCCGCGTAGAGACCACTCCAGGTGGCGCCGCCCGCTGGAGGGCTCGGGGCCGCCCAGGCTGCGACGGAAGCCGTTGGCGCAGGGCGGGGAGCCAAGCTGGGGTGACTGGGGGGGGTTGGGGGAGCTAGCGGGGCGGATCCGAGCGGGGCGGAGGGTGGCTAGAGGAGGCAAATCTCCGCGTTCCGGCGAATATCGGGTTGAAAAGTTTCTGCTGTCGCCTCCCCCTTGCGTGCGGAGCTGGGCTTTGCGTGCGCAGCTTCTGGAAAGTCGGCTCCAGTCATATCCCTGGGCGCTGCCTGTGGCTGCCCCTCCCGCGCTTCTCACGGCACCTGACACGCAGAGGCGGCGGCCGAGGGTGGGGTGCCGGCCACCACCACCCTTGGCGTGGGGTGCAGGCCGCCACCACCCTCGGCTGCGCACGCACGGTCGCGCCTGCCAGGCCAGCGAGGCGGACGCTTGGGCCACCACCCGCAAGCCGTGCCCGGGCGCGCATTGCGACCTCGCCGCTCACCCGCGGCTCTGTGGTCTTCCTGAGCACGTGTGCGGTCGCGAAAGGGGCGCTCCCTTTAAAAGGGAAGCCGGAGGCGCTCGGGCGGGGGTGGCTTCCCCCGCCCGGCGCGCCCTTTCCTACGTGTTGATGCATAGAATTTTCAAGACAGCTAAGAGAACAAGGACTTCACGAGGCGGGGGGAAGGGCGAACTCGAGGGAAGAAGTGAAGTGTATCTAGTTAACCAGGTAGGAATTGTGCTGGCTTCATCAAAGGACAAATATAAAAGTGATGGGTTCACCACGGACAACCCTGCACTTTGAGCTCCACCCGCGCGGCGAATCTTCTGCTATGATTGACCTGTTTTACAGATTAATAAACTGGTGTTCAGAGAGGCTGCGTGATTTAACCCAGGTCACGCAGCCATCAAGAAGTGGAGTCAGGGCTTAAAGCCACGAAGTCCCACTCCAGATCCTTCACATAAGTTTCCACGTAAGAAAATTGCAGATAAGAGACCCAAATGCCATTTTTCCTGCCTTCCTTAAAACAAAAACAAAAACAAAACAAACAAACAAACAAACAAAAACACCTGGGGCTGGGCACAGTGGCTCACGCCTGTGATCCCCCAGCACCTTGGGAGGCCCAAGCGGGCGGATCACTTGGGGTCTGGAGTTCGAGACCAGCCTGGCCAACATGGTGAAACCCCATCTCTACTAAAAATACAAAAGTTAGCCGGACGTGGTGGCCCACACCTGTAATCACAGCTACTCGGGGATCGGGGAGAAGGCAGCAGAATTGGTTGAACGTGGGAGGCAGAGGTTGCAGTGAGCAGAGACTGCTCCACTGCACTACAGCCTGGACAGCAGAGTTTAAGTGAGACTCTGTCTCAAAAAAAAAAGCAGCTGGAAGAACTTTTTAAATATTGTTTTTGTTTTCATAATTGAGAATTCTGAGAATAGCAGAGAAAAAATAGTATGCTAACCCTTTGCAATTAAATTGGTTATGAGGGAGGCCAGTGGACTGTGCCTCATAGCTGAGCCTGGAATGATTGATTACATTGTAAAGAAACACAAAGAAGTGTCTGAAGAGAATCTGACTTCTTGAGAGATTGAAAGCAGCAATCAATTTGCTGACCTGAGAAAGAAATGTCTTTTTGTGTGGATTTTTTTTTTTTTTTTTTTTTTTTTTTAGATGGAGTCTCACTCTGTCACCCGAGCTACAGTGCAATGGCCTGATCTCGGCTCACTGCAATTTCCACCTGCCAGGTTCTCCTGCCTCAGCCTCCTGAGTAGCTGGGATTACAGGCGTGAGCCACCGTGTCCAGCCTGTGATGGCTTTTATTTGGTATCTTTTGGAAAGTTTTCTGGAAATGATTTCACACACCATGATAGGGAACTTAGATAGTGATGGAGTTTTAGTTTTTGAGCAGTCGCATTGGTTTAATAATAAGCATTGGTTTCACAGAGCTGAGTTGGCCTACATAGCCTTTGAAATGAGTTTCATAGCAACCTTCCCATGTCCAGCTTTAGCAAGATCCTTGCCTAATAATTCAAGACTCTGGTGCATGCATCAGTCTCTCATAGACTTTAATTTAGTAGATGGGAATTATCTATGAGCTAATGCCAATCCTGAGCTGTTGACATTCCTGAAAGCCTTTATTACAATACCTCTGCCAGAATGAGAGCAGATGGAAATTGCCTTTAAGTAAATTCCTATTTTTAAAAAGTATAAAACGAGGCTGTTCCTAAGATCTTCTGTCCAGCTCCTCAATAATGCCATCTAGTTTTTAGATCAACTAGATGCATGCTTTCCTGCCATTGCAGATAGATCAGATATGTCCTCCAAGCTGTAGTTCCTTGGGCTCAGCTCTTTTTCTGGGACATGACTCAAAAATCAGAGGAACTAGGTTGGTAAGTGCTGTCAGAAAGATAAGCCCTTATCAGTTATGGCAAAACCAAAATGACTGGCTATGGTAACACCTCCTGCAGAGAATCTTCAAGCCTGGGGTTCTTAGGGCTTTATGGTACAAACTTCATTGAATGGCCCATCTGGTACCATGATAAGGACTTTGGATAAATCCAGTGCAGCCTGTGGGCACCCCAACCCAGCTCAAGGCAGAGCCCTCCCTCTAGTGAGAATCTACACAGGCTCTTTAATTATCATCGTAACTTCTCAACCAAAGCAGGGACCTAAGGCCCAGGAATCTCCTTTCAATCAACACAGAATATGGGCATTTTGCCCTCCCAAATCTCAAACTTGAATTGTTTGTTGCCAATAACTTTCAAAAAGAACAGCTAAGCTAGGGGGATAGTTTAAAGTAGAGAGAGGTTTAAAATACCTTATATTGTATTGATTCGAAGGAACAACTTAAGCTTGTTTAAGCAGAACAGGAATGCACTGGCCCATGTGCAGAGAAGGTAACTGTGATGCTTCACAGGGTGCAAGGACCCAGGCTGCTCTACAGGCTCTCTGCCTATGCTGGTCTTTGCTTGGGCTTTCTCTCTTTGCATGGCGAGGAAGCAGCCTAAAATTAACAAACCAAAGAGAAAGAGAACAGCTCTCTTCCAGGGTCTTAGAAGGACTCCAGGGGTCCAGACTGGCATCAGGTTTTACCCTGTGGCCAGGGGCTTCTTCTGTCATCAGAAAAAAAGAGATGGCAGAACATGCTAGGAAGCCAAACCAGTCCACTCCATGTATACATGTCTGCCCATTGGTTTCTTTGGGTTGGAGGATAACCCAAGGAAACCCAAAGCCACTATTGTTATTATTATTTTAAATCAGCAGATACATGCATTGCCCTTAGAGCCAGTAGCCCAGCAAGCTCTGCCCTTCTGCTATCAGGCTGGAAGTCAGTTTTCTTCGTGGTCTTCCTCTCTAGCGTGACCCCTGTGTCAGTTTAATGGGTAGTCACTGGGCTTTTCCAGTCATCTCCGAACACACATACCCACATGCACTGAGGAGAGTGGAGGAGAAGCAGCCGTCTCTGGTAGGCCCTTGACATTTGGGTGGACAGGATTCAGTAATCAGGCACGTGCTGCTAGGCTAGAGGAGCAGAAATAAAGAGACACACCAAATGGCTGAGGGTGTGATGGAGGGAGGAGCTGTAGGACGATGCACCCCATGTGCTGGACCATGAAAGGAATCTTAGGAATTGATACCAAAACCCTGTTCCTCACCTGAAATGCTCCACTTCCTTGTTCCTGGCAATACACAGGCAGAGAACCACAGAGCTAATTAAAAGGTATTTTAATCTAATCTCAGAAGCCATCATTTGTAGGATGCACCCTTATTTTTATGTACTAATACAAAGAAAGGAAGCTACCAATTATAATTGCATCATGGATTCTAAGATACATCCAGATTTCAGAGATGTAAAATGGAAAGATGAAGGTATGATTTGGAGCTGACAAGGCGTTGTACAGTCTAACAAGGATTCTTTCTTTGTATTAAGCAGTTTCCAGGTTTCTTGAATGGACTGGTTAGCACCAAGGGTATTGGCTACCAATCCTCATTTCTATTAATATTATTTCATGTAGACAATTGATGTTTTCTCAGTCTTACGTAAAGTTTGGTGAGAAACTGATTTAGAAGATTCTGCTATTTTTATTGACCTAAATTAATCTAAGAAAAGATAGTCACTTGCTAAGTAGATGCAGCTTAAAATAAGTTTCCTACTCCTGCTCCCCATCCAACCTGGTTGCCCATGAGCTCTGTCTGGTGTTAGTGAAAGCCACAGAAATACATGTAGTGAAAGCTACATGTATTCTAGTTTCTCACCAAAATGCATATTTAGAGGTAAAGGGGTGTAATGTATACCACTTACCCTCAAATGGCTCAAGGAAAAAATAGAGGGGTTAGGGGAGAAGGAGAGGGAGAGAGGGGAGAATGAGAAAGTAAATGTGGTCAATGTTAATTGGAGAATCTGGGTAAATGGGAGTTCTTTGTGATTCCTTGAAACTCTTCTGTAATTATATCAAAATCAAAAGTTAACTATAAGAACATAAAAAAGATCTTCCCACCATTTTGATCTTACATTGCCTTCTTAGCTTCTGTTGAGGGTTTCTTGTAAGCAAGGACAGTGGAAAGAAAGTGGGATTGGTCTGCAATTCAGGGTCCTGCATCTGATACGTCACTCCTGGAGTTCAGGACTAATAAAAAGTGTGCTCAATTGCAGTCATTCTCCTCAGCACTATGGATTTTAACCTGTACTTTCTCTGCCGTCCTTGTTCTTTGAAGGGTTTGAGTGTATCTTGTCTCTTTTATCTTAGGCTTTCTTCAATTCCTTTTGAAAGCAGAAGAAATACAATATAAAGCAGTGTCATGCCCTTAGTTCTACTGTGCCCCTGTGTTAAGGGGCATAATCTACTCAGGGTTCCATGTGCTTCATAAACGCTGCAAATGGTGCTGTGCTTTAATGGTTTTTCCCAGCAACATTCCCAGTTCTTTCTTTCCTTTGCTTTGGTTCCTTCTGCCCTTTTCCTTCCCCTTGCTTCATCCTTTCTTCTCTCTCATTCTGTCTCTCATTTTCCCTTTCTCTGGGTCCACTCCTGTCTTCCTCACCCTCATTCCCTCAAGACCTCCACTCTTGCCCCAGGCGCCCCCTTTTCTGTTCTGCTGTCTCCCTTCCTCCCTTCATTCTCTCTCACACAGAAGAGTAAAGAGTCAGAGCAGAGGGGAAGAGAGTGAAGGAAATAAGAAGAGAGAGTAGAGAGATACAGCAACTAAGAAAAAGAAAAAGGAACAAAATATCCAGTCCTGGGGCTAAAAGACAGTAATGGTGGTCAGTCACTTTGTCTGGGCTCTCAGCTGGTGCACGTACTTCTCTTGCTCAATGTTTGAGCATGTGTCTCTGCTACTTAATATTTGTGGGGTGAAGCTCCCACTGACTTGGCGCAGTGATGATTCCATACGAAGGGAAGGGATGCCAGGGTCTGTGGTTGCTTTTGCACGTTTCTTCTCTGGGCTTCTACTACCACCCGCTCCAGTTCCTGAAATAG
Source organism: Rhinopithecus roxellana (assembly GCF_007565055.1). Lineage (NCBI taxonomy): Eukaryota > Metazoa > Chordata > Mammalia > Primates > Cercopithecidae > Rhinopithecus > Rhinopithecus roxellana. The sequence continues at coordinate 80,212,347 of NC_044565.1, forward strand.
ACTTTTCTTCTCCTCCTTCTCCTTCTCTTTTTTTTTTTTTTTTTTTTTTTTTTTTTTGTTTGTTTGTTTTTGTTTTTAACAGAGTCTTGCTCTGTTGCCCAGGCTGGAGTGCAGTGGTGCCATCTCGACTCACTGCAGCCTCCACCTCCTATGTTCAAGCGATTCTCCTGCCTCAGCCTCCTGAGTAGCTGGGACTACAGGGGCACACACCATGCCTGGCTAATTTTTGTATTTTTAGTAAAGACAGGGTTTTTACATGTTGGCTAGGCTGGTCTCAAACTCCTGACATCAGGTGATCCACCTGCCTCGGCCTCCCAAAGTACTGGGATTACAACCATGAGCCACTGCACCCAGCCTGAAGTCAGCTTTTCTAACAGTGAAACAGGGAGCCTACTGTCCATGACTTTGGTCGATAGGGAAACATTTTACTTCCCTATTTCTTTGACCAACCATAGAAAATCTTTAGGCAGATGACGGATACTGGTTTTCCTTTTTATTTTCATTTTCTAAAAATAAATATTTACCAGGTTACCAAGAAAATACATAAAGCAACAAGTAAAACACCCCACCACCAAAAGAATGTACATTTGGGATCAGCTAAGGTTACAACATCTAGCCATGGACATGTTGACTGGTACAGCCTCCAGGTTTTTGGATGGTTAGTATCCAGATTCTAGTCTTTCTTTATGTCTCTCTCTCTCTCTCTCTCTGTCTCTCCTCTCTCTCTCTCCATTCACCTCTTAGTTTTTAGCATTAGATCTGCATTCTGTCACAGGTTTTTTTCTCTTTCCACAAATGGACCAAAATTCCGGTTGAAAACTCCGGGTGTATCCAGGGTTTGAGAAATAATTGATAGTTAAATAACCACTTAACAGTATGTCCATCTGAGTATGGGCCTGAAACTGAACATAGTATCCCAAATAAGACATTCTGTCTAGCCCAGAGGGTTGTGGTTACTTCTCATTAGATATAATGTTACTTTCAATGCAAACAAAGTTTTTGCCATTTTAAAATATCTGCATCCCACTGTTAAAACATCTATATTCTACTAAGATTGTGATAAACAAACATCTTCATCCTTTAATATAGGACTTGGTAGCTGGCTGAGTCTTTAGTTGCACTTGTATTATTGATTTTTCAAAAAAATACTACATGTGAGATTTTACATTTATTTCTATTAAATGCATCTTGTGGCTTTAGGATGGTGTTCTGGCCTTCAGAGGCCATGTTGATACTCCCAGGGGCAGAGACTAGAACAGGGCAGGAAGACTATCCAGGGAAAGCATGGCCCAGTCTGGACTACTTCTAGGCAAAAATCTTTGGACTGTGGTTTATGTTATATAGTCGCCTCATTATACATCCAGAATATTTTGCATATTAAATTATTTTTCTATTTTGGCCAGATATTTGTTCTTAAAACACACACACACGTGATAACATAAATAGATTCTTGTTGTAAGAGAGTCAATCAGTATATAAAAATATGCAGAAAAATGAGAAAAAAATGAGAAAACTCACACTCCCACCCCTTCCCAGAGTAACCGTGGGTACTATGTGCCTTCTATTTATGTACATGCATACGGTTGTACATATAGATAGATAGAGCCGTTTCATGATTTTAAACTGCTGCATAGTATGACCATGACATTATTATTATCACTACTATTATTATTATTTTGAGACAGGGTCTTGCTCTGTGGTCCAGGCTGGAATGCAATGGTATGATCTTGGCTCACTGCAACTTCCACCTCCCAGGCTCAAGCAATCCTCCTGCCTCAGCCTCCCAAGTAGGTGGGACCACAGGCTCATGGCAGCATGCCTGGCTAATTTTTGAGTATGTTTTAGAGATGGGGTTTTGCCATGTTGTCCAGGCTGGTCTCGAACTCTTGGACTCAAGCCATCTTCCCACCTCAGCCTCCAAAGTGCTGGGATTATAGGCATGAGCCACTGTGCCTGGCCAACATTATTTATTCAACAATCAACAGTGACTTATATGGTCATTTATGTTGTTCTCAACTCTATTATTAGAGACTCCACTGCAGTGATTTCACTTTTCTGTGCAATTCTGAATCCATTTGCAAATGTTCCCCCAGTATTGATTCTCAATAGAAATGCTTGAGCCATAGGGATATATGCATATATGCTACATCCTCACAGTCTTCTAAAAAGGTTTGCCAATTCCCATCCCTATGAACCTTGGCTTTGTACCAAGTAGAATGTACCTAAATACTTTTCCTTCTATAAAAGATGGTTACTTTGACAGCTTTGCCAATATGGAGCAAAACAAACAAAACAAAACTTTTACTTGTCTTTCAGACCTACTTTTTATTTTAAATAATACATATGCCTGTGTTCAGATTATCTCCTCTTCCTGACAAATGAGGGAAATCCCCAGATGAAAGCTGGTAAAACGTTAAAAGGGGGAAATTCCAGATCTCCACATCCCTATGGAACACATCACAGAAGCCAGGATTGGAGAGCCAACTCCACACACCTCTATATCCCCTCTTAGATGAATGGCAATTCTTTTTTTTTTTTTTTTTTGAGACGAAGTCTCGCTCTGTCCCCCAGGCTGGAGTGCAGTGGCCGGATCTCAGCTCACTGCAAGCTCCGCCTCCCGGGTTTACGCCATTCTCCTGCCTCAGCCTCCCAAGTAGTTGGGACTACAGGCACCCGCCACCTCGCCCGGCTAGTTTTTTGTATTTTTTAGTAGAAACGGAGTTTCACTGGGTTAGCCAGGATGGTCTCGATCTCCTGACCTCATGATCCGCCCGTCTCGGCTTCCCAAAGTGCTGAGATTACAGGCTTGAGCCACCTCGCCCAGCCTGAATGGCAATTCTTTACAGGCCCTGGGCACAGGCCCAGATGCCTTCCAGGCTTTTCTAATCCTCCAGAGGAGATTAAAGGCAATATGGCCAGCATACCCAATCATTATGAGTTTGGCTTCTGGGGCCAGGCACTCTTGGGTGTGAGCACCAGCTCTCTTATTTATAAGCTGTAACCTTGGCCATGTTATTTAACCCTTCTGAGCCTGACCTTCCTCACTGGTAGAAGACAGTGAGAACCACAGAGGGTGGTTTTGAGGATTAAGTGAGATACTGATTGTAAGGAAACAAATAGCGTAGTTGATGGCAGAGTGAGCACCCAGTAACAGTTGGCCATTATCATTATTACTACTACTTACTAAGTCCTTATTTCTGTCCAGTAAAATCCAAGTCATGGCAAGGACTTGAACCTCACAGGAATAAAAATATGCCCCACTTGGTTCAGCGTGACAGCTACCAGGGTGGCGTGCTGTTACCCACCTGCAAATTCCTAACAGCCCAAGGTGGCACCAGTCACTTCCTCGTTGCCTTTCTCAGGCAGCACATTGAGTGGTTGCTAGCATCACTCCAGAGCCAGACTGAATCTGAATCTGGCTCTCCTACTTACAACAGAGTGACTTCCATGCTAGAAATCGCTTCTCTGGGTCCAGCTTACACTTAAGTGAATGGAGATATAAAATGGAGATGATACCAGTACCGATTATGCAGAGTTGTGGTGAGGACTGAATGAACTAATACATATAAAGCTTTTAGAAGGGTGCCTGGCACATGTTGGGTGCTCAGGCATCATTAGCTGTTGTTATTATTCTGTGGGAGGCCATTTGCTGCTGCCTTAAAAAGGCTGATCTCACAGAACCATCTGCTGTTGGCAGAAGAGCTCAGCACCAATAGCCAATTTGTGTTTCCCTCCAACTCCCAGATGACAGCTCTGCAGCACTTTCTCCTCATCTCATTTCTCCTCACCCAGACGCACTCCACATCAGGACCCTTAGGTAGTACAGAGACAGTTCTTCAGGCAGGGGGATGCCATGTTCCCCAAAGAGCCTGATGAGGCCATGCTGGGCCTCTTCCGTCAAGCTAGGCTTTTGGCCAGTCCCTCTGTGGCTTTTGTGGATGCTTCATAGCCCTGCGGCAATGAGGCTCCAGGACAACACTCATGCAATTCCCTACCAAGGAGAGTTCAGTACTCCACGCTGTGCAGTACAATTGGGAGAAAACTCAAGGGAGTGCTGTCGTGGGACCTCCCGGTGGTGATTTGTACAAATGAAGCAATGCTATCCAGCTTCCCAGAAAACACCGCCTTTTTTTTTTTCTTACATTACAGCTCTGAGTCAAAGTGTACTGTGACCTCAGACCCGGGGCATACAGCCCATTTGACAGCCACACTGAGGGAAGCTGAGCCTACTTCTGGAGCCTGTACCAGAAGGCAGAGCGGGAGACTCCCAGCTCTCCCTTCTTAAAGGCCAGGGAGGAAATTATCTCGAATGCTCTCCAGTCCAAAATGCAAAGTTAGATTCAATGATCTGTACTCTGGTGCTGACTAACCTCCGTTTTTCCTTTTCCCATTGTGCTCAGTCAGTCACTGGTGGGTTATGCATTTTAAGGGTTTGAATGCAGAAGGAAGGAGGGCTTCCCAGTTTCTGAGCCTTGAGAAGGCACTGTGGCCTCCAATCAGTAGCCATGCCCCCAGGCACCCCGTTCTCCTACACTATTTCAGGGACTTCCTGGTGCAGTAAGGATGTGACTGAGCCCTGAGCCCTGAGATTACCAGCCACACCCCAGTGGAATCCCTGGGTCTATGGGGTAAAATGGAATCCTCTTCCACAGCAAGGGCACTGAAGGGACTCAGGGCTGGTGGGAACCTCCATTTCTGCTCTCATTTACTCTGGACTCTGAACCCAATACCTGAGACTTCCTGCAGCAAATCAGAGAGGTGAAGGGCAACTTATATGTATCTTTTTTTTTTTTTTTTTTTTTTGAGACAGGGTCTCTCTGTGTTGCCCAGGCTGGTCTTGAACTCCTGGGTTCAAGGGATCCTCCTGCCTCAGCTTCCTAACACATATTACTCAACAAGGAGTAAACACCCCAACAATTTTGAGTACCACAGTTGGAGCACTGTGCCCTGCTAAATGTGAGGAGCATTCTCCTCTCTGATGTTATAATCATAAGGCCAGGGCCTGTGGCTTAAGCTCCTCCATTCCCTTAGAGTCTCCCACACCACACAACAAGTTCAGAGACAGAGAAAGTAGCTAATATTTCCCCCTAAGTGCCAGGCACTGTTTTCTATTCTTTACATTGACAGCTTCATTTGTTTCTCCCAATCATCCTAAAAATATTGGTATATTTAGCCTGCTTTATATATAAAGGGATTAAGTCTCAGAGACAATAAACTATTTGCCAAATGTCACAGAGGTTGCAAGTGAGAGGGGTCAGGATTGGAATTCAGGTCTGCAGGCACCAAAGCCCATCTATACCACACCAGTACGCATTTGTTGACTTACTGAGTATCAATCTAAGTCTTACAGAAGCCCCGCCCCTCTAACTACACTAACTGTAGAGGTCTCTGGTACTGTTATGCCTATTAAGGACCTGGGCCACCCCAGTGCCTTCTCCTGCCCTGTGAGCTGACTCCCTCCAGGAACCCAAGACCACAACAGGCAAAGCCATCTTGTTTCCAGAGCCTGATGCAACTCACACCCTCCTCCCCTCCCTGTGCAGCATATCCTTGGTATCTGCCCAGCAGTTTAATCTCCACAATTTACAATCAAATATCTTGGGAGGGCTTAGAAAATCTTCCTTTAACACAGTGGCTGGAACACGCAGAGAGTTGACATGCAGCCTCCATGTGGGCTTCGTAACTAGATCTGCTACACTCAAACCCATTATATTGAAATTACCATAAAATTCACACTATTTCAATCCCCAGAAATGATAGTTTTATTTAGAAGTAAGTGAGCAAAAGCAATGATTTCATAGGCCCCAGTGCCAAAATCTTAGCTCAATGTTTTTCAAATGTTTTGTTTTCAGAACCTCTTAAAACTCTTAAGAAATATTGTAGAGTCCAGAGAACTATTGTTTAGCTAAATATCTATCAATATTTACAATTCTAGAAATTAGAGCTGAAAAAATTATAAAATATTTGTTAGTTCATTAAAAATAAGAAACCTAATACATGTTAACATAAATAACATTTTATGGAAAATAACTAGTTTCCAAAATCACAAATATTTAGTCAGAGGGCAGTTTTAAAAAATATTGTTACAAAGCTCTTTAATTTATGACTTAACAGAAGATAGCAGGTGACTCACATCTGTTTCTGCAGAAAGAACCCCGGTAAACTTGTAAGAGAATAAGAGTTAGAAAGGCGAATAATGTTTTATTTCCACAGCTGTAACCTTGTGGATTTCCTGAAAAGGGTCTCAGGGGCCACTCCGAGGGGGTCCCTGGACCACACTTTGAGAACCATTGTCTAAACTTAAGAGTGTGTTTTTCGTTTTTTTGTGAATATCTCTTCATCCAAGAAAAATCTAAATGGGCTATTGTCTTGGCATAGGAAGTAGGTGAGGGTGCGGTGGATTTCAGAAAAAATAATGTCCCAGTTACTGATTTTAAGAGAATAGCCCCCTGAGACAAACTGAAACACCACTGCAACCCTCTAAGCTATTGCAGAGCCGCCGCCACCAGGTGTCTGGCTAGAAAGATGTCATCTTCCCAAGACAGCCACCTGCGCAGATGACGTACCTTAGCCCAAGGAAGGAGGAGGAAGAAGAGGCAGACAGCATGATGCCCAAACCCCTGCGGCCCGGAGACCAGGTGGTGCCTGAGTCAGGAAGCTGGGAGAGCCCAGCTCAGTGGAAGAGGCATGTGAATCCTGCTCAGGTGTGGAGCCAAGAGGGTGTCTGAGCCACAGCCAGAAATCGAAGCCCATGATCGAACCACAGTCTGAAATTTTGCATGGCAGCTGTGCCAACTAAACTGATGGTAACAATAATAATGTACTGTCATATATGCAAGAACTGCCATACATGGAGCATTTTAAGCCAGGCAATGTGCCAAGCACTTGACAGAAATCATTTCATTAATCCCACACAGCCAACCCTTTGAGGTAACTATTACTCTAATCCCTTTTTTACAGACAAATAAAGCAAGGCAGGAAAAGTTGGAGTTATCAATCAAGGCCACACACACTATGTTGGTTGAACTGAAATTTGAATTCAGTTCCACCGGACTGCAAAAACTCTCTGCTGCTTCCCAGCTGCACTAGCTAGGCAAACTCCTGCCAGACGAAATCTCACAGTTGGAGTGCAATAGGCATAGATTTCTCCTACTTAATCGGGGGAGTTGCCGGGGAGGCTGTAGTCACAGCAAAGGGAATACTATTGCGTCCCACGGGAAGAAACATGAAGAGGGAGTGGACACTCCATTCCTACTCCAGTCAGCCATCCGGAGGGTTCAGGGCTGAATTGTAATGGGGGCATCACAAAACTTAGGGAGGTGGGGAGCCTCCCTTAGGGAGGTGACAGCCTCAGTACATGGTCCCCAAGCTTTCAGATCCCTTCCTGCACCCCTCCTCACCTAGCTCTGCACTTGGCATTGTTGCTACTAGCCAGGAAGTTTGATATCTGCACAAACCCCGCCCCTCCCCGCCGCCCCCCCGTAAGCACTACCATCCCTTCAAAGTTCAGACGTGGGGTCTTTTGGAGCCCTGCTCTCTAGAGGATCGCCTGGCAAATGGCCACCTCCACATCCCGCCCCTTCTGAGCTCAGCCTCCCAGAGGTGCGAACTTCGTACAAACACACACTATCACCCAATTCCCTGGAAAAACAAACAGGACGATTGTGTGAAAATTCCATTCCAAGGCATCCTCCCTTCTCTGTAACCAGAGGCTCCAAGGAGTCCAGCATAGCACGAGCTTTTAATTTGCGTGCAGACAAGCACTAAAGGCACAACCGGATATACCTGTTATTTCCCAATGACCTGAGAGCCCGAAGTTTATGTTAAGCCTTGGGTTATGGCACAGCTTGCACGCAAGGCTCTGCAGCTCCTGCAGGCAATTGAGAGGTGGTGGTGTACAGGACAGAGGAACAACTCTGAAGTGACAGCACATAATTTAATTCCCCCTAAGCTTTCCAAGCATGCAGACTGTTCCTTTTTTGTCAGCATATAACCTAAGTGATTTGTTCTACTCAGGCAAGAAATGTCTAATTTAAACCACATTGCAGCTAAGCCCTTAGTGAAGAAAGAGAACTCCTTGAGGCTTAGCCGTGCGTGGTTAGGCTGGTGGCAGCTGAGGCAAAGCAGACCCCTTTCAGCCCTTGTATTTCTTACCCCGGTCATGACTGGAGATACGTGGGTTGGCGGGGGCTTTAATTACCACACTCATTCTTCTGTCTCACGCTTCATCCCTCGTGAATGGGTTTAGTTTTAGTAAGAATGTTTACAGGAGAGCGTTGGCTACGTGTCCCCGATGTCCTGGGTTTGAGTCCCCTCTGAGCCACCAGGAGCTGGGTGACTTCAGGCAAACCTCTTCAACTCTAACCATTGTTTTTTCTTCTCTGAGAAATAGGACAAGTCGGTGGTGGGGGGTGCACAGATTGACACATTTTCGTGGCAAGTGATCTGGCTTAGGAAGCAAGAGATCTGTGCTCCAGCTCAGCTTTGTTCCTAAGAGTGGATTTGCAGCAAGGAACTTTTCTCTGGGCTTCAATTTCCTCATCTCTAAAATAAGTAGGCTGGATGAAGTGGTCTTTAAAGTTCCTTTGGCTATAAAATACTATGTATGTCTTAAATCACTTGGAGTTTGACAAAATAATAATAATAGTTATAACTATTATAACTATTATTGTGATTTCTTCCTACAATCCCAAAGATTTCACTAGCCATGCAAATCTTTTAAAATTCTTCTTTAAAAGTACTTTTCTTGGCCTTACTGACATGAAACAAAGAAGGATTCCAGGCCCCCAGATGGTAGGATTTGGGGTAGACGTTCTGTGTCTGTCTCATTCCCCATGGAATTATCCAATTTACCCCCTAGCCACGCCAGACTGCTAAATGGTCTCTAAGTACAGCCTACATTTCAAGGCTGTTTCCTCAGCCAAAAATGCCCCTTCTCCTTGTCTGCTGTGAAACTCCCTTCCTGTTACCCTCCTCTTTCCATTATGGGACTGTTTTCTCTTCTGGGCTCCCTTGAGCACTTCACACTATTATTCCATTGACTTCATGCTGTTATTTTTGGTTTTGTATTAAATATATCTTTGCTCAACTAGACCCTCAGGAACTCAGTCATCTGTACCACTCAGCCTCTCCTTCCCAGCCTTCCCCAGCACCTGGTACACATTCATGGAAGAATTAACTTTTGAACCCTGTGGATTTCATCACTATTGGATAAGAATGCTGCGTGGGTTTAGGATAGACTTTCACAATCTGAGATGAGCAGCGCTAGCCCCAGTCCCCAAAGGAAACCTAGTTAGCGTGGTGATTAGAGAGATTTTGAACAATTACTTCAGGAAAGGACCAAATTCATTGAAAAGCTGCTTATCTTAGTGAAAATGTTGTAACTATGGAAAGACATAAAAGACAAAATGTTAATAACTATATCCTTGGAAGTGCCTTTTTTAAAGAATAGAAATCATCTCACCAAAGTATTTGAAGACGAATGTGTGTGGTTGTTTGCATGTAGCTGCCAGTAGTTAAGAACGTTACATATTTCATTTCTCCCGGGATCACTCAACCTAAGAGGAAAATTCGAGGTTACTTTTAAGGAGGAAAGGACATTTATATTGGGAATTCAATTGATGGTAGTTAAATGTCCTTTTTCTTTAATAATTGGGATAAGTGTGACACATACAACTTTACACAGCATTCTCAGGGAGTGAGGAGGAAGCTAGAGAAGACTGAGATGAGTGAAATACAGGCTTGAGAAACTAAGCAGAATTTCTACTACCAGTGCGGATTGAGGGAGCAGTGTTCCTGTAATGGAGGGAAAATGAATAAAACCTCGAGTCCCAACTCAACAGGGACCTTTCTCCTCCTAGCCGGCTGGAATGCAGGCTTAAAAAAAAAAAAAAAAAAAGGAAGCGTGGGGAGGGCTATTTTTTAATAAGACATCTCAGAAATGATCATGAACACGGTAAAGCTGGTTTTCAACGAAGGAAAGTGAGAAAAGTAGTGATAGCTGGAAGCTGGTAGTGGAGGAAGAAAGGGAACTTCTGAATCCACGAAGAGAGTATACCCAGTTTGGGTGGGCAGGACTCCAAAGCCTTTAGGATCGATGGACCAGAACAGAGAAATGAAAATGCAACAAGAACAGCTGTGGGGAAAAGGCAGAAGGCGGGTAGGAAGCGAAGAGGGTGTGTACTTTTCCTTTCTCATCTGAGAAAGGGAAATTTTGTGCTGGGAAGAGTTATGCGGGAGGAGGAAGGAAAGGCGCCAGGAATGCCTGGAAGGTATGTGATATCTGACCTTATGACCTCCTGCAACAATTACTATATCAATTGTGTCCCTTCGCCTCTGCTCTAAAAATGTCATGAGGTAAATATCTGTTTTATTAACATTGTGAGAAATTAGCCTGGTTTACAGAATTCACAAAACAACTTGCAGTAATGAGAGGCTGCTAGAATGTAGGTGATACTAGGAGAAGCAGTGCCTTATCTGAATTCCCAGGGCTCTGGAGGCACCGCTTTGGGTTTAAAATCTTTCCGTAGTGACCTTGAACGTAGTGAAATAGGAGAGAACGTTGATCTCAGAGTAGTAATAGCACCAACCACAGCCTTAATGCCCAGCAGGCTTAGTTCACTGGAATAATTAGTCTAGGAAATGCATGACTCAAGATGTCCACACATTGGCCCCCATAAAGTCTGAAGGGGAAACAAAGAGAAAGCCAGAGAGCCTTTCATACAAGGGAACCAACTGCGTTTACGTGCAAAAGATCCATCTCCTGTGGCTACCTAAGAGCAATGACTCTCTGGGAGTGGAATAATTTATACATGTGTAAAAATATTTATTTTTCCACATATTTAGTTCAAGTGTGTGTTAAAATATCTGCAAACAACTCCAGACCGCCTCCCCATCTTATTTTTATCCTAAAGGTAGTGTTACATGGATATCCAAATGTTCTAAGAGGACAATCTTAAATATACAAGAGATTTCCTAATTTATCACCATATGCATGCTGAAAACTGACAGTGCTAACTTGGGTAATATCCTTTTAACTCTGATTGAATTATATGTTAATTCCTTGTGGTGGTCTTAGATTTCAGATACAATTAAAGATGGCATAATTCATGAACTATCACAGCAGCAACAATTTCTAATTTCCACTCATCCTCTGTGTCATGTGATATGTTTCAGAAACTCACTTAAAATTGAGAAAATAAGCCATTCCTAATTGTACTTAAGTAAGGAAATAGCTCATTTATGAACCTAAGAAGATTAAAGAATATGGCTTTAGTGTGTTTGTTTAGAATCTATGCCAAAATTTTTTTCAGAAGCACAAATCTGGTTTTTTTCTTTTCCTTAAAAAAAACTTTAATAAAGCTAAATATTAAAAGAAAATAAATAAGAAAGAAGAAAGAAAGAGAGAAAGAAAAGAAAGGAAGAAGACAGAAAGAAAAAAAGAAAAAGAAAAGAAAGAAAGAAAGAAGGAAGGAAGGAAGGAAGGAAGGAAGGAAGGAAGGAAGGAAGGAAGGAAGGAAGGAAGGAAGAAAGAAAGGAGAGGGCTCAATATGCAGTTTCAGCACTAAGGGATCCTGACAAGTAATTCACCTCTGCTTTGAATGTGGGATTTTTACACTCTGTGATGTATACCTTTGGAGTGGTTTTGTTTTGTTTTGTTTTTTTGGTTTTTTGTTTTTTGTGTTTTGTTTTTTTGAGATGAAGTGGATTTTTTTTAATCCGTCATTGCATTATTGGAGTTTTATGTGATTTAATAAATAAAAAGTGAGAGTATTCTCCAACTAGTTTTTTGGGTTTCCGTAAAGTTCAATTTCCACAGGTTAGCGCAAGAGATCTTTTAAAAATGAAATTTCAAGCATATTGCTTGAAATTCTTTAACATGTTCTCAATTGCACACATAATCTATACCCTTCCTGCCTTTTTCATGCACTGCTCTCCACCCACCCTGGGCCTGGCTTTGCCTCCAACGTCAGAATGATTATTGGGCTTGCTTTTTTTTTTTTTTTTTTGCCTGGAAAGTTCTTCCCTGAAGAATTTTTAAATTGCTATCTTCTTCATGTATCTGCTCTCAGAACATCATTCCCTGACCTTCCTTTCTAGGGCTCTGAATCCACCCCATTGCTATCTATCCAGTCAGTCTCTCTTTTCTACCTGGCATCCATCACAAGCAATCTGCTTCTCTTGTTTTTGGTAAATTTATATCTGTTTCTACCACTGGATTATAAATTCTTCTAGGATAGAGACCTAGTTTATCTCATTCACCATTCTCTTCCCTTAGTGCCTGGTATGTAGTAGGTGTTCAATAAATGGGTATTGAAAGAATGGATGAGTGATATGACATTGATCTGTACCTATTTTTTCTTTTTAGGCTATCTTTGTTGAGTTTTGGTATTGATTTTATGTGTCAGTTCCTGAGAAGGAAAGAAGTCCTTGAGTGGTTGCGTAAATGTGGTTCAAGTAAGATGCCGAACCGTGCCAGCCATGTGGACTCTGCCACGGTGAAGGAGAAAGGTAGAGAAAATGGGTTCCAGTGTGTGTGTATGTGGGGGTGGGAGGGGTGTGTTGATTTAGAGGTGTACAGATAGTGGTGGTGTGCTCCATGCCTTTCTTTTTCTTTTCTTTTTTTTTTTTTAAGAATGAAACCAGGACATCAGCTGAGCATATAAGAGGGGAAAGTGGTGCAGTAGGGTTAAGGCATAATGAAAAGATTTAGAATTATCTTAAAAGAGTAGGAAAGCAAACCATGTAGAGATGTATAATAGGATTCCAGTGTTGAGTGTACATTTTATCACCATGGATTTGAAGTGAGACAGCTGGAATTTGGGATTTCCCTAACACTTGAGGTGGGAACGTAAATTATTAATCACTTTTATGGAGCCAGTGTCCTTTGACCAAGCAATCCTAGTCTAGGAATTTATCCTAAAGACAATTGGACAAGTTTGAGAAAATGTATATATAAAGTTGTTTAACAAAATATTTTATTATAATTGACAACAAATAAATGGAAAGTACCTAAATATTCAGCAATATGGGATTGGATAATTTCTGAAACATACAATGGGGTATTTTGCAGCTATTAAAGATTGTCTGTCTATATTCATTGATATGATGAATAGGCATGATGAGTTACTGAGTGAAAAAAATTCAGTTTTCAAACCAGCACATAGTATAAAACCCTTTTTTAAAAGTCATTTACACTTATGTATTTTAGCATAGAGAAAGACATGGAAGGATGTTCACCAAAATGTCAACTCTTCTCACCCTCTTCTATGTATTTTTTTGAATTGGGTGAAATGTTCTATAATGAGTATTTGAAAACAGAATAAACAAGAAAAAAAGATTTAATTAGATTCTATTTGTCAGTTTTTGCTTTTGTTATTGTTGTTTTTGGTGTGTTTGTCATGAACTTTTTGCCAGTTGCTATGTCCAGAATGGTATTGCCTAGGTTGTCTTCCAGGGTTTCTATAATTTTGGGTTTTACATTTAAGTCTTTAATTTATCTTGAGTTGATTTTTGTATATGGTATATATACAATCTTCTACATATGGCTAGCTAGTTATCCCAGCTCCATTTATTGAATAAGGAGTCCTTTCCCCATTGCTTGTTTTTGTCAGTTTTGTCGAAGATCAGATAGTTATAGGTGTGCAGGCTAATTTCTGGGCTCTCTATTCTGTTTCATTGGTCTGTATGTCTCTTTTTGTACCAGTACCATGCAGTTGTGGTTACTGTAGCCTTGTAGTATAGTTTGACGTGATGCCTCCAGCTTTGTTCTTTTTGCATACAATTACCTTGGCTATTTAGGCTCTTTTTTAATTCCATATAAATTTTAAAATAGTTTTTCTTTCTTGTTCTGTGAAGAATATCATTGATAGTTTGATAGGAATAGCAGTGAATCTGTAAGTTGCTTTGGACAGTGTGGCCATTTTAATGATGCTGATTCTTCCTATCCATGAGCATGGAATGTTTTTCCATTTGTTTGTGTCATCTCTGATTCCTTTGAGCAGTGTTTTGTAATTCTCATTGTAGAGATCTTTCACCTCCCTGTTTAGCTGTATTCCTAGGTGTTTTATTCTTTTTGTGGCAATTGTGAATGGAATTGCATTCCTGATTTGGCTCTCAGCTTGGCTGTTGTTGATGTATAGAAATGCCAGTGATTTTTTGTACATTGATTTTGTATCATGAAACTTTGCTGAAGTGGTTTATCAACTGGGATCTAATGAAATATAAGAGCTTTTGCACAGCAAAAGAAACTATCAACAGAGTAAACAATGATCTATAGAATGAGAGAAAATATTTGCAAACTATACATCTGACAAAGGTCTAATATCCAGCTCTATAAGGAATTTAAATTTACAAGAAAAAAACAAACAACCCCATTAAAAAGTGGGCAAAGGACATGAACAGACACTTTTCAAAAGAAGACATACATGTGGCCAACAAGTGTATGAAAAAAGCTCAATGTCACTGACCATTAGAGAAATGAAAATCAAAACCACAATGAGATACCATCTCACACCAGTCAGAATGGCTACTATTAAAAAGTCAAAAAATAACAGATGCTGGTGTGGTTGTGGAGAAAAGGGAACGCTTATACACTATTAGTGGGAGTGTAAATTAGTTCAACCATTGTGGAAAGCGGTATGGCAATTCCTTAAAGAGCTAAAAACAAAACTACCATTCAGCCCAGCAATCCCGTTACTGGGTATATACCCAAAGGAATATAAATTCTTCTACTATAAAGACACTTGCACACATATGTTTATTGCAGCACTATTCATAATAGCAAAGACATGGAATCAACCTAAACGCCCATCAGTGGCAGATCAGATAAAGAAATTGTGATACATATATACCATGGAATACTATGCTGCCTTAAAAAAGAAGCAGATCATGTGCTTTGCAGAAATATGAATGGAGCTGGGCCCACTATCCTTAGTAAATGAACACAGGAACAGAAAACCAAATACCTCATGTTCTCACTTATAAGTGGGAGCTAAATGGTGAGCGCACACAGACACAAAGAGGGGAGCAACAGACACTGGGGCCTATTTGAGGGTGGAGGGTGGGAGGAAGGCAAGGATCAGAAGAAATAAGTTTTGAGTACTAGACTTAGTACTTGGGTGATGAAATAATCTGTACAGCAAACCCCCACGGCATGAGTTTACCTATGTAACAAACTTACACATATACTCCTGAACTGAAAATAAAAGTTAAAAAACAAGAAAAAGAAAAAAGAAAGACCCATCCGTGTAGTGCGCTCTCTCTCTTTCTCTTACTTGGTTTATTCTTTCTTATCCATTACATGCATTAACCCTTGAGAAATTCCGGTGTCTTGGGGACCCTGAAAGATCAGCTACCAGGATTATTGCAGGGCTCAGTGTAGTGATGCAGAGGCCTCCTCCAGCAATCCTGAAGTTGAAAGAGAATATCCACCTCCCTTATGCATAAGGGATAGATTTGGGGGTGGCATTGAAGGTCTTTCTCCCGTTTTGCTGAAGAGTGGTAGCAGGAGAGGTTTTCTCTCTAATGAACCAGAAACTAACACTTGTGGAGTTCCTGCTATACACCAGCATTGTGCAGGGTGCTTTACATTTAAAAAATAAATCTGTTTAATCTTCACAATACTTCTACAATAAAAAATTGTTATCTCCACTTAATAGATGAGAAAAAAAATGAGGAACAATGAAATAAAAGCACTTGCATAGCACACAGTATAGGAAGGAGTGGAGTGAGAATCTAAAGTCAAGTTTACAGCATACTGTTTTCAGGCAAAACCACTTTTGATTTAAAATCAAATTCTTTTCTCTCCCCAATCTCCTCCAGCTAGCTTTTCATCCATGTGGATTTGTCAGGAGACAAGGAAAATCAGATATCCAGCAATGTGTATCTAGTGTTTAACAATCACATCATAACACATGAAAAAAAAATTGAAGCTTGTCAGATCACCATTGTATGAAGTATTTCCCACTTGGGACCATACAGCTCTGTATTTTTCTGATCAGTTACAATTTTTAGGATCTAGTCTTTATTCCAGAGACCCAGATCTGTGTATTCTGTATTCTTTTGTACCCTGTGTTATTGCTTCACCAAGATATACTCCAGGTTATTTTTTTTGTCATTAATTTTGTCATTTTGTGGTTGTTAATAACATCAGTTAACAAAAATATTATTAAACTCTCCACTACAGTGTGCATTTGTGAGCACTGGCAATGATTTAGCAGAGTAGAATGAGTTAGATTCCCAATTATGGTAGATCACATGGAGTAGCAAACAGAGCACAGAAACTCTGGATCCTAATTCTTGATTTCCTGGCAGTGATACCTGCCCATTCCATTACATAAGGTATAAGTGGCAGAAGATCAGGGAGAACCACAGGGCTGTAAGATATTTTATAGGGTGTTAAATAAGGGGACACTACTTTATTTGGGGCATGTCACTCAATTTCTTCAACTCTGTGTTAGGTAGGTATCATGGGCTAAATTGTGGCCACCAAAAACTCATACATTGAACCCGCGGTACCTGAGAACATAATTGTATTTGGAAATGGAGTGTTGTTTTTTATATATACTTTGTGTTCTAGGGTACATGTGCACAACATGCAGGTTTGTTACATGTGTATACATGTGCCATGTTGGTGTGCTGCACCCATTAACTCGTCATTTACATTAGGTATATCTCCTAATGCTATCCCTCCCCCCTCCCCCCGCCCCACAACAGGCCCCGGTGTGTAATGTTCCTCTTACTGTGTCCAAGTGATCTCATTGTTCATTTCCCACCTATGAGTGAGAACATGCAGTATTTGGTTGTCTGTTCTTGCGACAGTTTCCTGAGAATGATGGTTTCCAGCTGCATCCATGTCCCTACAAACAACATGAACTCATCCTTTATATGGCTGCGTAGTATTCCATGGTGTATATGTGCCACATTTTCTTAATCCAATCTGTCATTGATGGACATTTGAGTTGATTCCAAGTTTTTGCTATTGAGAATAGTGCCACAATAAACATACGTGTGCATGTGTCTTTATAGCAACATGATTTATAATCCTTTGGGTATATACCCAGTAATGGGATGGCTAGGTCAAATGGTATTTCTAGTTCTAGATCCTTGAGGAATCACCACACTGTTTTCCACAATGGTTGAACTAGTTTACAATCCCACCAACAGCGTAAAAGTGTTCCTATTTCTCCACATCCTCTCCAGCACCTGTTGTTTCCTGACTTTTTAATGATTGCCATTCTAACTGGTGTGAGATGGTATCTCATTGTGGTTTTGATTTGCATTTCTCTGATGGCGAGTGATGATGAGCATTTTTTCATGTGTCTGTTGGCTGCATAAATGTCTTCTTTTGAGAACTGTCTGTTCATATCCTTTGCCCACTTTTTGATGGGGTTGTTTGTTTTTTTCTTGTAAATTTGTTTGAGTTCTTTGTAGGTTCTGGATATTAGCCCTTTGTCAGATGAGTAGATTGCAAAAATTTTCTCCCATTCTGTAGGTTGCCTGTTCACTCTAATGGTAGTTTCTTTTGCTGTGCAGAAGTTCTTTAGTTTAGATCCCATTTGTCAATTTTGGCTTTTGTTGCCATTGGTTTTGGTATTGTAGACATGAAGTCCTTTCCCATGCCTATGTCCTGAATGGTACTGCCTAGGTTTTCTTCTAGGGTTTTTATGGTTTTAGGTCTAACATTTAAGTCTCTAATCCATCTTGAATTAATTTTCGTATAAGGAGTAAGGAAGGGATCCAGTTTCAGCTTTCTACTTATGGCTAGCCAATTTTCCCAGGACCATTTATTAAATAGGGAATCCTTTCCCCATTTCTTGTTTTTGTCAGGTTTGTCAAAGATCAAATGGTTGTAGATGTGTGGTATTATTTCTGAGGGCTCTGTTCTGTTCCATTGGTCTATATATCTGTTTTGGTACCAGTACCAAGCTGTTTTGGTTACTGTAGCCTTGTAGTATAGTTTGAAGTCAGGTAGCATGATGCCTCCAGCTTTGTTCTTTTGACTTAGGATTGTCTTGGCAATGCGGGCTCTTTTTTGGTTCCATATGAACTTTAAAGTAGTTTTTTCCAATTCTGTGAAGAAAGTCATTGGTAGCTTAATGAGGATGGCATTGAATTTCTAAATTACCTTGGGCAGCATGGCCATTTTCACGATATTGATTCTTCCTATCCATGAGCATGGAATGTTATTCCATTTGTTTATGTCCTCTTTATTTCATTGAGCAGTGGTTTGTAGTTCTCCTTGAAGAGGTCCTTCACATCCCTGTAAGTTGGTTTCCTAGGTATTTTATTCTCTTTGAAGCTATTGTGAATGGGAGTTCATTCATGATTTGCCTCTCTGTTTGTCTGTTACTGGTGTATAAGAATGCTTGTGAATTTTGCACATTGATGATATATCCTGACACTTTGCTGTAGTTGCTTATCAGCTTAAGGAGATTTTGGACTGAGATAATGGGGTTTTCTAAATATACAATCATGTCATCTGCAAACAGGGACAATTTGACTTCTTCTTTTCCTAATTGAATACCCTTTATTTCTTTCTCTTGCCTGATTGCCCTGGCCAGAACATCCAACACTATGTTGAATGGGAGTGGTGAGAGAGGGCATCCCTGTCTTGTGCCAGTTTTCAAAGGGAATGCTTCCAGTTTTTGCCCATTCAGTATGATATTGGCTATGGGTTTGTCATAAATAGCTCTTATTATTTAAGATACGTTCCATCAATACCGAATTTATTGAGAGTTTTTAGCATGAAGGGCTGTTGAATTTTGTCAAAGACCTTTTCTGCATCTATTGAGATAATCATGTGATTTTTGTCTTTGGTTCTGTTTATATGCTGGATTATGTTTATTGATTTGCATATGTTGAACCAGCTTTGCATCCCAGGGATGAAGCTCACTTGATCATGCTGGATAAGCTTTTTGATGTGCTGCTGGATTCGGTTTGCTAGTATTTTATTGAGGATTTTTGCATCGATGTTCATCAGGGATATTGGTCGAAAATTCTCTTTTTTGATTGTGTCTCTGCCAGGCTTTGGTATCAGGATGATGTTGGCCTCATAAAATGAGTTAGGGAGGATTCCCTCTTTTTATATTGATTGGAATAGTTTCAGAAGGAATGGTACCAACTCCTCCTTGTACCTCTGGTAGAATTCGGCTGTGAATCCGTCTGGTCCTGGACTTTGTTTGGTTGATAGGCTATTAATTATTGCCTCAATTTCAGAGCCTGCTATTGGTCTATTCAGGGATTCAATTTCTTCCTGGTTTAGTCTTGGGAGAGTGTATGTGTCCAGGAATTTATTCATTTCTTCTAGGTTTTCCAGTTTATTTGCGTAGAGGTGTTTATAGTATTCTCTGATGGTGGTTTGTATTTCTGTGGGGTCGGTGGTGATATCCCCTTTATCATTTTTTATTGCATCATTTGATTCTTCTCCCTTTTCTTCATTAGTCTTTCTAGCGGTCTATCAATTTTGTTGATCTTTTCAAAAAACCAGCTCCTGGATTCATTGATTTTTTGGAGGGTTTTTGTGTCTCTATCTCCTTCAGTTCTGCTCTGATCCTAGTTATTTCTTGCCTTCTGCTAGCTTTTGAATGTATTTGCTCTTGCTTCTCTAGTTCTTTCAATTGTGATGTTAGGGTGTCAATTTTAGATCTTTCCTGCTTTCTCTTGTGGGCATTTAGTGCTATACATTTCCCTCTACACACTGCTTTAAATGTGTCCCAGAGATTCTGGTATGTTGTATCTTTCTTCTCATTGGTTTCAAAGAACATCTTTATTTCTGCCTTCATTTCATTATATACCCAGTATAAGCAGGTTGTTCAGTTTCCATGTTGTTGAACAGTTTTGATTGAGTTTCTTAGTCCTGAATTCTAGTTTGATTGCACTGTGGTCTGAGAGACAGTTTGTTATAATTTCTGTTCTTTGACATTTGCTGAGGAGTGCTTTACTTCCAACTATGTATGTGGTCAGTTTTGGTGTGGTGCTGAGAAGAATGTATATTCTGTTGCTTTGGGGTGGAGAGTTCTGTAGATGTCTATTAGGTCCACTTGGTGCAGAGTTGAGTTCAATTCCTGGGTATCCTTATTAACTTTCTGTCTCTTTGATCTGTCTAATGTTGACAGTGGGGTGTTAAAGTCTCCCCTTATTATTGTGTGGGAGTCTAAGTCTCTTTGTAAGTCTCTAAAGACTTGCTTTATGAATCTGGGTGCTCCTGTATTAGGTGCATATACATTTAGGATAGTTAGCTTTTCTTGTTGAATTGATCCCTTTACCATTATGTAATGGCCTTGTCTCTTTTGATCTTTGTTGGTTTAAAGTCTGTTTTATCAGAGACTAGGATTGCAACCCCTGCCTTTTTTTGTTTTCCATTTGCTTGGTAGATCTTCCTCCATCCCTTTATTTTGAGCCTATGTGTGTCTCTGCATGTGAGATGGGTCTCCTGAATACAGCAAACTGATGGGTCTTGACTCTTTATCCAATTTGCCAGTCTGTGTCTTTTAATTGGACCATTTAGTCCATTTACATTTAAGGTTAATATTGTTATGTGTGAGCTTGATCCTGTCATTGTGATGTTAGCTGGTTATTTTGCTTGTTAGTTGATGCAGTTTCTTCCTAGCATTAATGGACTTTACATTTTGGCATGTTTTTGCAATGACTGGTACCGGTTGTTCCTTTCCACGTTTAGTGCTTCCTTCAGGATCTCTTGTAGGGCAGGCCGGGTGGTGACAAAATCTCTCAGCATTTGCTTATCTGTAAAGGATTTCATTTCTCCTTCACTTATGAAACTTAGTTTGGCTGGATATGAAATTCTGGGTTGAAAATTCTTTTCTTTAAAAATGTTGAATATTGGCCCCCACTCTCTTCTGGCTTGTAGAGTTTCTGCCAAGAGATATGCTGTTAGTCTGATGGGCTTCCCCCGACCTTTCTCTCTGGCTGCCCTTAACATTTTTTCCTTCATTTCAACTTTGGTGAATCTGAAAATTATGTGTCTTGGAGTTGCTCTTCTCGAGGAGTATCTTTGTGGCATTCTCTGCATTTCCTGAATTTGAATGTTGGCCTGCCTTGCTAGGTTGGGGAAGTTCTCCTGGATAATATCCTGCAGAGTGTTTTCCAACTTAGTTCTGGACGTGGAGTCTTTAAAGAGGTAATTAAGTTATAATGAGGTTATTAGAGAGGGTTCTAATCTAATATGACTGGTATCCTTATAAGAAGATTGAAGAACATGGATGTGCACAAAGACCATGTGAAGACACAGAGAAAACAGCCATCTGCAACCCAAGAAGAGAGTCCCAGAGGACATTGTGATCTCTGACTTCTGGCCTCCAGAATTGTGAGAAAATGAATTTATATCATTTAAGCCACCAGTCTGTTGTACTTTGTTATGGCAGCCGGAATGGGCCAATACAGTGTGGTTCCTTGGAAGACTTTCAGATGGGGACTTGCATGCAAGAAGTTTAACAGGGAGAGCTCTCAAGAGCAACCCCCAGAGGGAGCAAGGGAGGAAAGGAGAATTGGGCAGAGAGAGAAGCTGACCTCTGATGCAGTTGCTACAGGTTCACAGCTGATCCTACAGGGTATTCTGGAGCTGGGATGGCCCCGTAGAGTTGCCTGGAATCTAGGCAGGGCCCAGGGAGGGAGATAACCTTGGCTGAGGCAGCTTCCTTCAGCAGAGGGAATTCCCAGTGAGGGACTCTATTGTGGCTCTTGGCAGTGAGCACTGGACAGCTGGGCAGTGAGTTTCTCTTGCCTGACGAGGGGTCTGGGTGACACTTCACAGCATCCATCACAGAACCTCCAGCTGCTGGTCTGCAGACCAGGATAAGCAGAATGTCTGTGGTGCATTTTCCTGCAGGCGGCTGTGAGGAGCTAATGAGATAATGGATATGAAAATGCTCTGCAAACTGTAAACACTATCAGTACGTTGTTATTCATCATTATCCGTTATTTGTTGCTATCCTGTCCTTTCACCTTCCCCAGGCTGGAATTATCACATTTTCTCTTTTCCTAGCTTTATTCCTGGGTTATTGGCACAGGGAAAAAATAAGAAGAAAGATCAGAGTGGAATTCTAAAAAACAAAGGTCCTGTGCTTTGCTGCCTAAAATATGTACAATCCTCAGTTGGCACTGTCAGGAATGGGGACTACCCTCACAGAGAAGTGGCACTTCCGTCCCTAGCCAGCCTCTGTGTGAGCTGGACTCTTAAGGTCAGAAGAATGAGGAGGCTGTGAAGGTCTTGGCCGTCTCTTTTTCCCCTCATCTCTACTGAGACATGGATTGAGACAGGGACCCATAAATCACCTTGGAGTTAAAAAGAAAAGCCCTCTCAGGCAACAGCATTTCACAGCAGCAACAGGAAGTTGTAGGGAAAAGAGAAAAGTCAAAATTCAAGTGAAAATCTGAGTCAAGGTTCAGAGAGGCCACAAATACCTTTCTTATGGAGAGTCAGAAGAGAGAACACAGAGAAAACTGAGAGGTGTGTGTTTTTTGTTTTTGTTTTTGTTTTTGAACTTTTTTAAGGAGAATTTGTTTTTAATCCTGTGAAGCTAGTAAACATCTCTTTAAAGAATGTGTGTGGTCACACAAGTTGAAGGGCTAGAAAATTACCTCCTCACAGCTCAGATGGTTTTAAGTAGGAACAGATACGAAGGAGGGTGAGTTAAAGCTCCCACTACAGGACCCCGCTGTTTCAGCCACTTTCCTCTGCCACTAGCTCAGGAAGAGCAAGGGCTGCCTCTCAGACACAGGGAGTTCCTGCAGGCTGATTTCAGGCACTCCAGAATGAGGTGTCCGTATTTTCCCAAGTGCTGAGGGTCACCCTACCTCCTCCTCTTTATCAAGATTCTCTGAACCATTCAGGAATAGATACATAAGTTAAAAATAAATTACTTAGGCAGATAGTGAGGGTACAGAAGTCCTTGGTAAGGTTTTCCTTTTAATGAAAAGCAGCCCCAAATACTTTTCCTTTCTAACAAAGAGCAGCCTGTGAAATCAAGCCAAAGACATAGATGCCAGCAGGGGAATACTTCCCAGGACTAGGCATGTTCAAAATGGCAGTTCCATCTTCTCGTCTTTTTTGTTTGTTTGTTTGTTTGTTTGTTGTTGTTGTTGTTGTTGTTTGAGACGGAGTCTCACTGTCACCCAGGCTGGAGTACAATGGTGCAATGTAGGCTCACTGCAACCTCCGCCTCCCTGGTTCAAGCGATTCTCCTGCTTCAGCCTCCTGAGTAACTGGGATTACAGGAATGCACCACCACGCCCAGTTAATTTTGTATTTTTAGTAGAGATGGGGCTTCACAATGTTGGTCAGGCTGGTCTCAAACTCCTGACCTCAGGTGATCTGCCCACCTCGGCCTCCCAAAGTGCTGGGATTACAGGCGTGAGCCACTGCACTCGGCCCATCTTCCCTTTCTCTTTGCCAGTCACAGGTACAGTAAGGAGAAGACAAGATGGCGCCAGTCAAGTGGAAAGCCCATTTGAGTAATAAGATTAGGGTGAGGTAGCCAGCCTTCCCCTGCTATGTTACCATCACACCTGATCGAACCAATCTATGGGCCCTATGTAAATCAGACACTGCCTCCTCAAACCTGCCTAAAAATTTGGAAAACTCTGCCCCAGCAAGTCTTTCCCTTTCAGAAGCCTCTCTCTGTCACTAGAGAGAGAGCTATTCTCCTTTCTCTTCCTTCTGCCTATTAAACCTGCACTCCTAAACGCCTCCTTTGTGTCCCTGTCTTAAATTTTCTTGGCGCTGTTTTGTTTTTCTAAGACCACCAGAGCGGGTACAAAAGAACCAGCGACTAGGCAAGGGTAGGAGCAAAACTGCAAGTTTATTTTGGTCACCTAGCTTCAAGGGAAGAAGGTGGGTAGGGAGAGGTCTGTTGGCCCCCCCGACAAAAGGGGCCCCCAGAGTCACCCGTACAGCTCTCGGACGGAGTTCTAACAGTTCCAGCCGCAGTGGGGAATCGACCGCAGTGGGGAAGCTGGGAAGTCCGCGCGTGGCCATCCTCCGGAGCGGCTTTTCTAGGAGTGGGAGGGCGATAGGCGGGGCACAGGCGTGTCCGGGGGCGTTCCGCAGGTGCGACCAGGTAAATCTTGGTCTCTTCAGATTGACATCACCTGGCGCATGCCTAGTTGGTCTGCACCTTCCCCGGTCGCCGGCTGGATTTTCGCGCGCGCGGGAAAAGTTGGGGGATGAAGAACCTGGAAGTGCGCCATCTTGCCTCTGTTCATTCAAACAGGCGCCAGGTGACGAACCCTGAGTATTTACGCCAGACAAGGAAGCTGCTTCAGAATGATAAAACAACAGACATGGGGATTTCTGGCAAACAATAAACCACAAATGAACAGAGAGAGATTAGAAAACAAATCTAACCACAGGAGAGGAGGAGAGGAGAAAATGGCCTCTTCCCAAAAACACTCACAGGAGAGACAGAACGCAGGCAACCCTGTTCTGCGGTTGCCCCATTCTCCAGTAAAATACTGTCCTGATGTGGTGAGAATTTTCGCATTATAGGCCCCAACTAGAGATTCAGTCATTTTTACTTATGCTGTGAGCCAAGGTTCTGAGTAAATGGGTGTATCTTAATTGTAGGTAAAGTGTCTGGTTGGGCACATTCTAACATGGAATATTATACCAACAATAAAAATCGTGGAAACGTGGGGAAATGTCCACGATATCTTCCTAACTTAAAATAGGTTAGCAGTGCATTGTTAACATAAATAAAACAGTGTATTGAGTGTAATTCCAATATTGAAAAACAAAATAAAGAGCACTAAATCTGCCAAGTTCAAAGACCAGAGTGCCAGATGCAAAATGTTAAATGTTTCTTTCTGTGATGGGATTATTTTTTTCTTTATACTTTTCTGTATTTCCTGGTTTTTTTTTCCTACAATCATGTTTCTACTGTAATCTGAGAAATAAAACATGAGAAAATTTGGTCAGATGAGTTGTTCCATGATTGTGATTATTTCTCCACAAACAGATGCTCCTCAATTGATAATGGGGTTTCGTTCCTATAAACCCATCATAAGTTGAAAATATTGTGAGTCAAAAATGCACTTTATACACCTGACCTACTGAACATCATAGCTTAGCCTCGCCTACCTTAAACATGCTCAGAACTCTTATATTAGCCTACAGTTGAGCAAAATCATCTTATGTAATTTATTGAATACCATACCGAAAGTGAAAATTGAATGGTTGTATGGTTCGTTGAAGTATGGTTTCTACAAATTCATATTGTCTTTGTGCCATCATAAAGTCGAGAAACTGTTAAGTCAAGCCATCGTGAGTGAGGGATCATCTGTACATGCATACGCACACATGGTATGAATACATGGGTGTGTGTGCGTGTCTGTGTGTGCGTGTGTGTCTATGCATGTAAATGTGTGTTTCAAAGCTCTGGGGTACTTCTTCCTTCCCAGCTAGGAGCCTCTTTTCCTCTGCTGAGCTCTCGAATCTTGCATAACCGCACACCACATTTCTGGAAAGACAATCTCTTGGTACAGCAACCGCAGACTTCTACCAAGGGATTCCAGTGGATGTTCACTCCCAGCTCAACTTGGATAGGGCCACCAGGGACCCTGCCTTTGGTCTCCACAGTCACTTCCTGGGGTAAGATTGAAGCAGGTGGGAGCACCATGGTTTGCTGACCTCCAGCTCTGCTTGTATCTCCTTTGGCAGAAGGGTTCCCAGGTGGTGCCTACATTCTAGATTTTAGAGCGGACACCACCTCCAGAGAGCTGAACCCAAAAACTGATGAGCTCCAAAGACGTGAAAAAGGACAGACCCTGCCAGACAAGCACCCTTGGGCTGTTGGCACCGAACTGAGGGAGGAAACTGGGATTACCCGCCTGAGGCTACAGCTTTTTTATTCTCCCCTTGTCACTGTCAGGGGTCTGGATTTCTTCTAACATCAATAGCCTCCTTTCTGCAAAGGATTGTGCCATCCTTTCTATTTTCTAGGCATTAAAAGGCAGTTTAAACAGAACAGTGAGTTAGGCAAACGTTTATTTTCTCCCGTGCCCTTTTCCTTTTGCGTCCGGTAGAACTTCTCCCGTTCTATTGTTGATCTTTTTGTAGAAGCCCATACATTCTTAGCTGCCAGGGCACGTCTTTGGAAGCATTACCACATACTTGTGAATGATTAATAAGCTATGTTTGGTTAATAAGCAAAATTCAGCTCTCATATTAATCACAGATTTTTAAAGTTAGACACAGCTGGTGACAATTTAGTGACACCGGGTCATTAGCTCGGAGGAGAGACTGAATGCTGCCAGATGTCACCAACCAAAAAAAAAAAAAAGAAACCTAACCGGGTCCTCAGAGAGGGCCTGGGGGATGCAAGTGCACACACACACAAGAGCAAGAGATCCCTGTTCTTTTCAAGGACTCCTTTTCTGGAGGACTGTCACCTCCAGAGACCCCATGCTTCCTGCTCATGGTTATTACTTTCCCCAACTCTTCAAGTGTCTAGAGAAAGCACATTTTCTGAACCCAAAATCAGGGTTCATTGATTGGCCATGAGTCCCAAAATTAAGAATGCCCTGGAAATGTTGGAGAAAATACTGAGGCATTAGCGGCATTCCACACAGGCTCTATTTGTTCAGCCACATTGAATAACTTACTCTATGCTTAGTACCGCCAGGGACTGGGGTTACAAAGAAGAATACCCCCTGTCCTAGTGGGCCTTCACTGGTGTGCGAGGCTCCTCTGGGCAGGAACTCCGTTCTGACTTGTGCAGGTTGCAAGTGGAGGGTCAGCCGTGCTCAGCTGGGCTGATGGCTTCCCTGTTCGAGCCCTTCCTGGTACAGTATGTCTCCTCTGATTTCTCATTCCCAGGGCCTTTCCTCAAGCAGGGATTGCAGTTCTTGCTCTCAGTTCCTTCAGCTAGAGAAGGGAGGTCCTTTCACTGGCCCTCTTCAGATCCTGTTCGTGAGTTCAGTCCAACAGGACACCTGGCTTCTCTGTTCATATAGGACCTTCTTTGGGCCAGGCCAAACTTTCCTCTTCCATCTCTCAAATTGGCTCTTCCCTCTGTCAAGGACTGGCTACTTCTCACAGCCCTCTTCTTCATCTCTTCATTACTCCCAGTCTGACAGTGGCTTTACAAACATCTTTCACATTTCTCCTCACTGTGGTCTCTCTATCATAAATGAAGATCCAGAAATGCCTTAATTTATCTTTAATGCATAATATAGAGGGTGATTCCTGTCTTCAATCAAAGAGGAAGAGGTAGAGGGACAATATACCCAGGCCATTTCACCTACAAATGCTGACCTTACAAAAGACCAGTGGGTGGGGACAGGTGGGTGAAGGTCCTAACCCAGGGCCTCTGTGTACTGGGAAGTCACAATTTTTCTTTTCTTTTAAGCTCTGGGATACATGTACAGAATGTGCAGGTTTGTTACATAGGTGTACATGTGCCATGGTGGTTTGCTGCACCTATCTACCTGTCATCTAGGTTTTAAGCCCCACATGCATTAGGTATTTTTCCTAATGCTCTCCCTCCCCTTGGCCCCCACTTCCCGACTGGCCCCAGTGTGTGATGTTCCCCTCCCTGTGTCCATGTGTTCTCATTGTTCAACTCCCATTATGGGTAAGAACATGAAGTGTTTGGTTTTCTGTTCCTGTGTTAGTTTGCTGAGAATGATGGCTTCCAGTTTCATCCATGTCTCTGCAAAGAACATGAACTCATTCTTTTTTATGGCTGCATATTATTCCATGGTCTATATGTGGCACATTTTCTTTATCCAGTCTATCATTGATGGGCATTTGGGTTGGTTCCAAGTCTTTGCTATTGTAAATAGTGCTGCAACAAACATACATGTGCATGTGTCATTATAGGAGAATGATTTATAATCATTTAGGTATATATTTAGGTATATACTCAGTCATGGGATTGCTGGGTCAAATGGTATTTCTGGTTCAAATGGTATTTCTGGTTCTAGATCCTTGAGGAATTGCCACACTGTCTTCCACAATGGCTGAACACTCCCACCAACAGTGTAAAAGCATTCCTATTTCTCCACAGCCTCATCAGCACCTGTTGTTTCCTGACTTTCTAATAATCGCCATTCTAACTGGCATGAGATGGTATCTCATTGTGGGTTTGATTTGCATTTCTCTAATGACCAGTGATGATGACCTTTTTTTCATAAGTTTGTTGGCCACATAAATGTCTTCTTTTGAGGAGTGTTTGTTCATACCCTTTGCCCACTTTTTGATGGGGTTGTTTTTTTCTTGTAAATTTGTTCAAGTTCCTTATAGATTCTGGATATTAGCCCTTTGTAAGATGGATAGATTGCAAAAACTTTCTCCCATTCTGTAGGTTGCCTGTTCACTCTGATGATAGTTTCTTTTACTGTGCAGAAGCTCTTTAGTTTGATTAGATCCCATTTGTCAATTTTGGCTTTTGTTGCAATTGCTTTTGGTGTTTTAGTCATGAAGTCTTTGCCCATGCCTATGTCCTGAGTGGTATTGACTTGGTTTTCCTCTAGGGTTTTTATGGTTTTGGGTTTTACATTTAAGACTTTAAACCATCTTGAATTAATTTTTGTGTAAGGTGTAAGGAAGGGGTCCAGCTTCCGTTTTCTGCAAATGGCTAGCCAGTTTTCCCAACACCATTTATTAAATAGGGAGTCCTTTCCCCATTGCTTGTTTTTGTCAGGTTTGTTGAATATCAGATGGTTGTAGATGTGTGGTGTTATTTCTGAGGTCTCTGTTCTGTTCCATTGGTCTATATCTCTGTTTTGGTACCAGTACCATGCTGTTTTGGTTACTGTCGCCTTGCAGTATAGTTTGAAGTCAGGTAGCATGATGCCTCCATCTTTATTCTTTTTGCTTAGAATTGTCTTGGCTATACAGGCTCCTTTTTGGTTCCATATAAAAGTTAAAGTAGTTTTTTCTAATTCTGTGAAGAAAGTCATTGGTAGCTTGACAAGAATAGCATTGGAATCTGTAAATTACTGGCCATTTTCACTATATTGATTCTTCCTATCCATGAGCATGGAATGTTTTTCCATTTGTTTGGGTCCTCTCTTATTCCCTTGAGCAGTGGTTTGTAGTTCTCGCTGAAGAGGTCCCTCACATCCCTTGTAAGTTGTATTCCTAGGTATTTTATTCTCTTTGTAGCAATTGTGAATGAGAGTTCACTCATGATTTGGCTCTCTGCTTGTCTATTGTTGGTGTATAGGAATGCTTGTGATTTTTGCACATTGATTTTGTATCCTGAGGAAGTCATAGTTTTTCTATGTGCAGTTTTAAAGCCCCTGAAGAATGATTAATGCAACAAATTACTTTCTCTTTTGAAAATTAAAAGGAGACTCCTTTTTAGCAAGATCGGAGTTGACAAATTACTGGCCCCATGCCCTTTTTAACCCATGTTGAGTCCTCGCCTTGCATCAAAAAGGGCAGTTAACCTGCAGCAAGGGAGCAGCCACTGCCAGGAAGAAATGCCTTCATGCCTTTCCCCTTCTTGCCCTGCTGCCTTCTTCCTAAGTCAGCACTCCTCTCTTTCCTTTCCACATGCTTCCTCTTCTGCCTCTTAGGAAAAAAAAATATAATATTGGATGGGTTGTGTGTCAGGCCTCTGAAGTTCTAACCATAGCTCCATTACTACCAGTCTGTGTGGCTCGGGGAATGCTGCTTACCTTCTTTGAGATCAAGTGTCTTCATTATAAGATGAAGAGCTTGCTAGGTGAGCTCTGTGACTTCTTTCTACTTAAACATTTTGTGATGCTGCATTCTTAGACTTTTATGCCTTACTACATAATAATTCTCTCTTAAGGTATTTGTATATTAAGTTTTACATGTCATTGTGGAATGAACAGATTTATCTCTAGTTACAGAATCCCAAACTTCAGCAGAAGGTGTAGGGAGAGCCAAAGAGGTGAGGTATAAAGAAAGGGGCTCCCCCAAACCATATCTCTCATCTTGATCTTGAATCACCAGCCCTCTGGCAATCAATTTCCTTAATGGCTTCCTTCTGGAGCCCAGATTTGTTTTCCCTCACTCTCTTCATCTCTGTTTACTATTTTCTATAGAAATTATCTCTAAAGGAGAGAAACCCTCTTCCAATTGTATTTAAATCCACCCCCAAAATATAATATATTATCTTATGAAGTTTTGAAATGGAAACTTTTCCCCAGAAGCAGCCAGGCATTGTGTAAAGTCACATCCATTTTGAAAACCAAAGCAGCTGTAACAAATAAGAGATGACAAATGCCATTGTGTAATTTAGTTCTTCATATCAGTTTGTCATTCTGACTCCCTTCTATTTAACTAGATGCTTTGTCAGACTTTGTAATCTAACCATGTGAAGGGCAGTGAATAAAGGATTAACAAAACCCTTTCCAGTTTTACATGAGCATTTGATTTTTGGCTAACTTCCTAACTCTGTTCCCATGGAAACCTGATAAAGGAAAGTACAAATGGACCCTGATTGGTAAATCCTATCTGGATAGGGACAACTTATAAATACCAGAGAGGAAGCCATATTTTTGAGTTGCCTTAAGTGCAGTGACCCTTGTAACTGGCATGACCTTAAGACCATGAAAGTTATGGTCATGGAGTTCCTCCAAAAGATATTAGCTGCTGTGAAATACAGGGCCTCTGATAGAGCGTGGTCTCCACATCCCACTGATGTGAGTCTCATTTCTTCACATCTCAGTCCACATGGGGGCCAAAGAGAATAGCTTCTGCCCACTGTGTGGATGGCTTTGTGGTCTGCTGCGAGGTCCCGTAGAAGAGGAAGGCTGGATGTGCCCTACTGACATGTTTTGCCTCCTGGCCTATGAATCTTCTGGGTCAACTGCTGTCCAGAGTGGGCCTTGGCAGTCTTGTGAGTTTGCATGTTTAATAGAGCTTTATGAGACCTCCTGGTGGGTCTTGTGGATGGAGGTTTTCACTTTTAGTGGTTTGAGTGAGTGCATTTGCCAGTGAAGCTGTGAGCATGAGACAATGGTCCAATCACATGGTTTTTATTAATTGTCAGTTTTTCTGTACAAATTAAAAAATAATTTTGTAATGAAAATTGGCAGGTCCCACTTGGGAATATTATACTAAGTGAAATAAGCCAGTGACAAAAAGACAAGTACTTTTTTCCACTTCTCTGAGGCACTCAAATTCATAGAGATGGAAAATGGAATACTGTTTGCCAGGGGCTGGGAGAGGAGGGAATGGAAAGTTGCTGTTTAATGGATGCAGAATTCCACCTTTGCAAGATGGAAAGAGTTCTGGAGATTGGTTGCACAACAATGTGAATGCATTTAACACTACCGATTTTGCACTTGGTTTAAAAACTGCACGTTTGTAAAATGGTTAAGGTGGCAAACTTTATGTTATATGTATTTTACCATAATTTAAAAAAAATTTTAATTGACAGGTTCCTCTAAATATCACACTTAAATAATGTTTTCAACACACAGACTAACTCTAAGTGTTCCCAAATTTCCTTCTAAGTAATATAGGAAGATTTTGTGTTACTTTCCAATTTCATCTTGCAACTATGGTTAAAAACCACTTCTATTCACTTCTTACCATTTGATCGGTTGACAGTTTCAGCCATCAGTCACTGCAGGCTCCCACTTCATTTAGCTACTATGCCCCTCGCTAACACAAGATCGCCGTCTAGGGGCCAATCGTAGAACTACAGGCTACGCAGAGGAGAAAGGAGCCAGGCCACCTTTCCCATGCATCCCACTCCTTGAACAGAAAGAGCAACTAAAAAGGGAAGCAGGAGTTCTAAGCACCGTCTTTTTTTCACCAGTACAGTTTCCAAGATCTTGCTGCTACAAAAATAAAGATCTCCTAGTATTTATAGTACCTGAGGTTAAAATAGTCTTCTAGGTAGGGTACTAATATCTTGCTGATAAAGCTTTTGATGCTGAATCCTTGTTTATTCTCTTAATATAATATAATATCTTCTGTGCAAATAAGATATTATATATAAGGCTAAAATTCTTGCATACACTCTTGTACTCACTTAGGAATGTAATAGAGCAGTTTGGGAGAGTGACTGAACGCTTCCGCTTTTGGCAAATTTGCCACAGAATCGTATTATGAAATCACAGGGTCACAGAACATTAGAGCTTTAGAGGCCCATGGTCTCTAGCAGACCCCTTCGAGAGTCTGATAAAAATTAGAGGTTTACATACCATAAAATGCTATTTTGCACAAAGCTTTGAATACCATTTTAAAATTTCATCATAGATGAAGAATTCCAGCTTGAATCTCACCCCATAATTTGGAAGTGAAGTTTCTGAGAAGCATCCTGTGTGAAGAAGCAGCTAAGCAGAGGGGACTGGGATTCAGGGCTGCATGTTGGAAAAAGATGTGATCCCCCAGACAGCGTGATGCTGGGTTGGAACCAGCCCTGGTCAAACCTATTCACCCGAGCACACATGTGCTCCAGGGAGAAGTTTGCTGGGGAAGAGAGCAGCAATTTGCCCACCAGAGACCCAGCTCTCCTGGGAGAATCAGCTGCTGTGGAACAAGAGTTTTTCTTCAGGCTAGAGAGGGAAAAGAACATGAGTAGGTGGCAATCCAGAGACAGCCAGAAGGAACTTGGACCATGGCTCACTGGCTGAGTGGAGATGGAGTTGTGGGAGGAGGGGGGAGGGGGGCCGGGTGGTGGTTGACGGCAGCCTGGATTGTGAGCAAGGAGTACGAAGAAATAATAATTGAAGTAGCAGAAGGTAGCAAGGGGTGTAGACCAAGAGCAGAGGCACTGCAGAGAGAAGTCTGGATTATTTGTGAAGACTCTCCCTAGGACTTCTAGAAAGAAATCACTAGTGAGGTCTAAAAGAAGACTGGACTTCCAATGTGGTGATAGGAACATTACTCGTTGAGTTCTTGCTACAAATGGGGAACTTTGATTTGCCAGGAAACAAAGGGTTCAAATAACCAGTTGTGATATATTTTGGTTTAAATCCTCCCCCACCACTGAAATATGACAGGAGTCAAACTGGGGTACCAGGTAAGTCTTGTGAAGATGCAGCCTGGGGAGTACCCAGCTGTCTGACACTTTCATAATATCTTTCTGAACCTCAGTTTCCTCATCTACAAAATGGGATTAGGACTTGTTGAGCATCAGGGTTCCTTCCGACTTGAAAAATCTTCTGATTCTATGACCAAATTGAAAGGCCTAGGTTGGGCTCTCTTAGTTCCGCAGATTTAAATTAGTCATTTCTGAACTGTTGGCATAAGTCCTATCCTTTTCACTCAAATATTCCCTTGAGGCATCATTTTTTTTTTTTCCAAAATTGGGAAAAAGAAGGATACAAGAAATTGGAAGGAAAGCCTATAAGGGAAAAAAACATTTACTATAATTAAGAAAGAAAATTAAACAGATGATGATCAGAACTGGGGTTGTAAATTAAAGTTAACTGATTCCAAGAGTGAATGCCATCAAAATTGGGTCTCATAACTGGAAATTTAGAGGCAGGGCAAGCTTCAAGTTTGCCTGATTCAGCAGTTCCAATCCCATTTCCTTAGGATTCTCAGCTCTGCCTCATCTGTGTTCAGTTTAATTCTCAGACTGGGGATAACATGGCTGTTGCAATAATATGGCCAAGCTTGACAACATCCAGAGGGAGAGACTCTTTTCCTATGGCTCTCTCTTAAAGGCGGAGAATTTTCCAGAAGCTCCAGCAAACTTCCCCATAAATCTTATTAAACCTAATTGGTCCATATGCCTATTCCTGAACCTCTCACTGGAGCAG
The DNA here is from genome assembly GCF_007565055.1 of Rhinopithecus roxellana. Lineage (NCBI taxonomy): Eukaryota > Metazoa > Chordata > Mammalia > Primates > Cercopithecidae > Rhinopithecus > Rhinopithecus roxellana. The sequence goes on from NC_044565.1 coordinate 80,246,061, forward strand.
GGGGCTGAGATTATACTTAGACAATTTAAGCCTAATCTGGAAGTACAAAGACTGCAATGGGGAAGGGGTGAATGTTTGAAAAAAAAATCAGGGTTTGTTGGAATGAAGTGAAGAATGGCTGCTGGGCAGACAGTCAGCGGTACTTTGTCAGAATCAGCTGTTGAAATGCAATGGGGCGTATGACCACACTCCTCATTTAACAGATGGAGTAGTTAGGCCCAAGATCACACAGTTGGGTTAGTGCTAGGGACAAAGACCTTTCTACTCAAAACCCGAGGCTTCTCTATGTACATATCAAAAGGTTTAAATTTTGGCTTATCTTTTTACCCAGAAAGTCTACTTCTGGGAATTATTATAAGGAAATCATGAATGGGAATAAAGAGTTAGAAACAATAATTTTGGCCGGGCGCGGTGGCTCAAGCCTGTAATCCCAGCACTTTGGGAGGCCGAGACGGGCGGATCACTAGGTCAGGAGATCGAGACCATCCTGGCTAACACGGTGAAACCCCATCTTTACTAAAAAATACAAAAAACTAGCCGGGCGAGGTGGCGGACGCCTGTAGTCCCAGCTACTCGGGAGGCTGAGGCAGGAGAATGGTGTAAACCCGGGAGGCGGAGCTTGCAGTGAGCTGAGATCCGGCCACTGCGCTCCAGCCTGGGCGACAGAGCGAGACTCCGTCTCAAAAAAAAAAGAAACAATAATTTTTACCCCAGTATATTTTTGTGAAAAAAAAAGGGAACAACCTGAAAGTCTAATAATATGCAATTAGTGAAATCAATGATGGTACATACATACAATGAAATACTATGCAGCCATTACAATTATACTATAGAAGAAAAGGCAATGGCCTGGAAAAATGTTCATAATATATTGTTACATAAAAAGTAGGCTATAAAACTCCTGTTAAAAACAGATCTAGAAAGATTAAGAGATGTATACAGCAACATTTTACCTGTAGTTTTCTCTGTGTGATAGAATTGTAGATTATTTTAATCCCTTAGTTTATGCTTCTCTCTTTTTTCCAGATTTCTTTGGTTGAGAATATATAACAAAGATTATCATTGGTGAGAACATTGCAATCAGAAAAAATGTCTGTGTAACCATTTTTTAAAATTCTATTTTCACTAAGAACACCGATTTTCAGAAATAGCTATAGGTACCATGGGGTTCCATATGGAATTTCCAGAAATACAGTGGGGGAGCTGATGGGAAAAGCCTCCTCAAGGCCTGTCTTCCACGCCTGCGAATTCCTTGTATAAGAAACAACACTCGGGAGCTTTCTAAAGTTCCTGACCTCAACTGCCCTCAAAGAGGGGTCACTGTATCCAGGGCAATGCCAGTGAGCCACAGTGTGTGTGTTGGGAACCATGTAGAGAACAGGAAACTACAGATTCTTTTTAAGACACTTATGAGAATAGCTCTTTCTAAAGTTTAAAGTCCCTGACACGTATTTGGTGCCTAATAAATATTGGCTAAATAAAGAGACGTTGGCCGGGCGCAGTGACTCGCGCCTGTAATCCGAGCACTTTGGGAGGCTGAGGCAGGTGGATCCCGCGGTCAGGAGACTGAGACCATCCTGGCTAACATGGTGAAACCTCTTCTCTACTAAAAATACAAAAAAAAAAATTAGCCGGGCATGGTGGCGGGTGCCTGTAGTCCCAGGTACTCGGGAGGCTGAGGCAGGAGAATGGCGTGAACCCAGGAGGCGGAGCTTGCAGTGAGCCAAGTTCGCACCACTGCACTCCAGCCTGGGCGACAGAGCGAGACTCTGTCCAAAAAAAAAAAAAAAATGTTACGTGAAGAAGAGTTACTAGAAAATACTAAACAGTGAAATGACCAGTGTATCCTCAGCACAATGCCTTCTACAAATTATATTAGGAGTAGAAAACAAGGCTGTGGCTCATGCCTGTAATCCCAACATTTTGGGAGGCCAAGGTGGGTGGATCACCTGAAGTCAGGAGTTCGAGACCAGCTTGGACAACATGGTGAAACCCCGTCTCTACTGAAACTACAAAAATTTGCTGGGCACGGTGGCAGGCACATAATCCCAGCTGCTCAGGAGGGTGAGGCAGGAGAATTGCTTGAACCCAGGAGTTGGAGGTTTCAGTGAGCCAGGACTGTGCCACTGCACTCTAGCCTGGGCGACAAAAGCAAAACTCTGTCTCAAAAAAAAAAAAAAAAAAAAAAAGGAGTAGAAAACAGAATGACTCTCAGGCACTCCACTTTTCCTGGAATTGTTCCTGGGTCTCCTGACCACCCAAGTCTGACAGAGTTCTCCCACATTTATCCCAGTTGTCATAGATGAGAGGCACTTTCTCTTCTGCTGACCTTCTGGCTCTTGGTGATACTGTCTCCTGCACAGACGGAAAGTACCCAGTAAACAGCATGACAAAAAAAAAAATCATATTTTTCAGCTTCAAAGCAAACACCAAAGTTAAAAGCCCAATGCCTGAAGGAATTTAAGGACCAAAGTTATTTAGGTCAGAAGCTAAAAGGAGGTGGCCTACCCCCTACCCACGGACCCCAGGCTTCAAATAGGTGAAGGCTGGAGGCTGCCAGGCCCTGAGCAAGCATCATCAAAGAAGAGCACATCCAAGAGTACCCCAGTGCTCACTCTGCTTTGAAGACAAACAGCCCTCCTAATTAGAAACAGCTTCATTCACATGCCAGATGTCCATGCTTCCCTTCCAATTATTTTCAGAAACATCATAAAGAACCATTAGTGGCAGTGCAAAATATCCTGTGTTGTTTTTTAAAAGAATTTGTCCATTCTTATGAGTTCAGTTTGATATGAAGAAGATTGCAATCCGCTTATTCCTAAGAGATTTTTGAAGCAGGAGAGGGACTTGAGATAAGGATGTGTTTAACTTGAAATTTGATCACCAGAAATACTACCACATATTTGTTTTAAGCATCAGGAACAAGCATCTTACAAAAATGTTAGCCAAGTGTCTTTTTACATTACACACACACACACACACACACCCCATTAGTACACCCTGAGCATTTATCTAAGGATAACACGAACAGTCAAAAGTTTTTGGAAGCAGAGGACCTAGATCATGAGTTATAGTTCTGAACTCTGTGTTGGTCAGACTACTTGGAAATATATTGTCCACTTCTGGAGACCACATCTGGAAAGGGACATTCAAGAAACCCCAGAGAGTGGGAAGAGCACAACCATCGTGGACAGTAGACTTCAAGGCAGCGTCTGTGCCATGCCTTTGCTCACCCCCACTGCCTTGGCACAGTGCTTTATACATAGACCATGCCATAAGATATTTGTTGAATGAATGAGTAAATAATTCATATGTTATGCCTAATTGCTGAAGGAAGTACAGTTGGTTAACTCAAATAATAAAAAGTATAGAGGACATGACAGCTCATGTCACATACCTAAAGGGGTACCACAGAGAAGAGGGAAAGGATGTATTCTCTCTTGGTCTTTGGATCAAAATGAGGACTGTTTAGTGAAAGCTACAGGAAAGCAGCTTTGACCCAGGATGATTATTATTTTGTGCATCCACCATAAATAACTGTGTGAGGCTCGGGTACATTCTCACACTCAAACTTTAATTTGAGCATTAGAGGGATATAGAAAGAAATTTGGGTTTGTGGCCAGATTAATAACTTGTTCAAGAAGTCTTTACTGAGATAGTGCCAGAGGATGCTGAGAAGCAGGGTGAATAAGTAACCAAAAAGGCAGGGCTTCTTCCTTTTTGAAGCTTCCAGTCTATTCAGGAATGCAGACAAGTCAGCAGGTAATCATGGTGTGCACAGGTGAGATGGACTGTGATAGGGAAGTTCAGGTGCCTCCCGCAGTGGGTGCTCCAGCATCCCAGGGGGCTTAGATGAAGTGAAAATGGGGGATGTGATAGGGGTGGAGGATGATCCAGCATGCATATGAGCTCTAAGGCAGGAGAGAGTGCACTTTGGAAAACCCTCCACAGTCCTTAAACTAGCCCGACTTCCCACTTTCAGTTCTACCCACTCTTGGCTTAGGAAATTTTCTCCTTTTTTTGCCCTGCAAATTAGCCTTGGTGGCTGAGCTTTGCTTTTTAGATTCTCATTGCTAAGGCTTATTTTGAGGCTTAGTGACCATCTCATTCCTACTGCTGGCCCACAGCAGGGAATCAGACCTTTAGTAGACATGGAGCTCTTCAAATACAGAGTGAACTTGGGACATCTGATCATGTAGGTCAAGATGAACACTACACGAGGGATAGCACAGAATATACCTGAACTGAGAGCCACATGTGAGTGAAGCTGTACTTGAGCTGACAATACTGACATTCAAAAAGCAACAGGATGATGAGAATGTTCTAGAAGTAGAGGGTAGTGATGGTTATACAACCTTATGAATATACTACTGCACACCTTAACATGGTGAATTTTATGGTATGTAAATTACATCTCAATAACAATTAAAAAAAAAAAAAGCCACAGCAGATGGTTGCTGGAGGAGGCTGAGCTCAAATACCCCTGGTTACACTTTCTCCTTTCCTTGTATTTACTGGAAGGAGAAGGATTTGTCCTGAGACAAATAGTTTTTTCATCTTCAGAAATTCCTGACAAGCTACAACCCTGTCAAGGCATGAAGAATTTGATTAGTGCTGACTTGATACACAGCCCATTAATTAGTACCTAAATAATTGCATGTTGCCTCTGTGTCATGATTTACAATTGCATGCATGCTTTGATCTTTCTCATCACAGGCAGCACTGAGAAGTGAAGGAATATTTGGGAGGATCAGAAGCTTGGTCCTGATTTTGTCATCAACCAGGACCTTGATGACTTCAAGGTAGTCCCCAAGCCCTGGGTTTCTGTTTTCTCAACTCTAACATGAGGGGCTAGATGCATCTGGTTTAGTTCGTCTCCATGATGGTTTAGTTCGTCTCCATGATCCTGTGAATTTCAGATGTTGAAAACCTTCAGAACAGCCCTGAAAGATGAACAGGTAGGAGTTATTGTCTATATTTTACCCATGAGGTAACTAATTTACAGGGCTCATTTGCTTTTGAACCAGTACCAGAAATGAGTTCATCTGAATTCTAGTCCCAAACTCTTAGCATGAGAGAAATGTAGACCTTTCGTTCCAGGAGTTTAGCATGTAGGAGGTATTCGACTGGTAAGGGATTAAGGCAAGATTATAGGTTCTTAAGAAACATAAGCAACAGAGACAAGAACATCAGAAAGGGCCACTGTGACTCGGGTCATGGCTGCTGATGGAGTTGGTAAGTCAGAAGAAGTTGTTTGCTGAGAAGTTTGCATTCCCTAGAGCCCAAGTGGGTGTTGCCAGGAAACCCTGAGTTTTCCAACTTGGCAATCAGTGCATAACTGAGTTTTTATAGGAAATTGCCCAGCTCTTTGGAAATTTTATGTGGTATAAATATGGTTTTGAAATTCTATATATTAGCTTAGCAAAAGGCGGAAACATTTTGGAACCCATGGATTTGGGAGATCTCCTGGCATTGCTGTTATAATTACTTTCAGCAGAATTGTACACTGTGACATTATATTGCTCAAAACGATTCAATTTTCTAATCTTTGAGACTTCTTAAAAAGAAATGAACCCCAAGTAGAGTGAAGGTGGACTGCAAAAAATAGCTTATTCTGAATGAAAAAAATTCATTCTTGGGTCTGCATCTAACAAACTGGCTGTGTGTCCTCAGACAATTCTCTTAATGTCTCAGATCCTCAACTTCTTCAACTGCAAATAAAGGGGTTAGAGGAGATCATCTTTAAGGCCCAACTCAGCTCTAACATACTATGATTGGATACAATATACTTGTCCACATTCTTCTGTCTAGCATTTGGGGATTTCTGCTCTTCCATCCTTTACAAATAGAACCTTTCACTGTCACATTCATTCTTCCTTGTCCTAAAAACAGAAAGCCCAGGCATATTCTGATGCCACTTCTGAGGGCCATAGCAGGTGGCACCTAGTGTCTCTACAATAACTATCTACATTCCTGTGGAAAGTTATCTCACAGAAGCATAGAGAACCTGGCCTTGTATATAAAGACAGTAAGGTATAATGATTAAAAGAATAGGCTCTAAAGTCAGGCAGACCTGGGTAAATCTGCCACCTACTAGAGAGCTTGGGCAAGCACGTTTACCATGCCTGGTACCTAGTGAGTGCTGTGGGCCTCTATTCTGGAGGGACAGCAGGGCCTTACGAAACCAGCATGAGATGGTAAATACCTTGCAGGCTGGATTTTCAAGAGGAAATGCCACCTTTTTCTCCAACATCTCTGGCAAAATTGCTAACCAAAAGGTACCAGGCCCAGCTAGTTATGAAGGGGATGGAAGTGATCTCTATCCAAGGGAAGAACATTTGATTTGAGGTTTAAAGGAGTTGCTTAGATTCTTATGAAGTAATAGAGGAAGAGAAGAGGCAAAGACAGAGAAGGGGATGGATGAGAATAAAGAACAAGAAAAGAAGCAGTAGGAGACAAATGAGAAGGTTAAAGCTGATAATTTTTACTTTATGATAAAAGGAATTTCTAACAAATTCTAACCATTTTAACAAGAAGAAACAAATTCACTAACTTATATATCTGCTTAAAGAAATGCATGGGCATTTTCTTTGCATGTGGAGTTTGTTTAAAAATCAGGCATTGAATGCTTTTTTAAAAATACCTAGATCTATTCTGGACATGCACATTCCAATTGATAGATAGATCAAAGTGTCTGATTTTCTTACTGGTAACTTGGCAGCAGTTGCCGGTGGCTTCTTATGAACCTATCAGCTGCTGTGGGATGGCAGAGCAGCTAACAGTCCAAGACTAGTTCACACAGGCCTGCAGCTCCCACATTCTGATGCATCAAAGCCACCGCAAGTTCCTAAAACATGGGCTCTGGATCCAGATGCTTTTGGTTCAAATTTTCACTTCATTATTTCTTAGATGTGTGACTTATGGCAATTACTTCCTTCTCTAAGGCTCAGTTTCCACATCTGTAAAATAGGGCTAATGACAGTATTTGCTTCATAAGATTGAGGGTTGAATGAGATAATGCACTTAGCTCAATACTCACCCATAAACTTTTTTTTTTTTTAGACAGAGTTTTGCTCTGTTGCCCAGGCTGGAGTGCAGTGGTGTGATCTCAGCTCACTGAAATCTCTACCTCCCAGGTACAAGCAATTTTCCTGCCTCAGCCTCCTATGGAGCTGGGATTACAAGCACATGCCAACACTCCCGGCTAAATTTTTTTGAATTTTTAATAGAGACAGGGTTTTACCATGTTAGTCAGACTGGTCTCAAACTCCTGACCTCAAGTAATCCACCCACCTCAGCCTCCCAAAGGGCTTGGATTACAGGCATGAGCCACCACACCCAGCCAACAACATTCAATACATACTCAATTACTATGTTCTTTTTCTGGGAACTCTAGAATGTAGGATCTTATGATTGGTCCCAAGTTCAAAGATACGGGCAAGTAAGTATAATATAAGAGTGTAGATACAGATTTTGTAGGATATATGCCATGGCCTCTATCCCATATCAATTTCATACCTATTTTCCAGAAGATAATATCCCAGAAGATATCCCTTGAAATCCCAGAAGATAAAAAAAGAATTTTTTTTCTAACAATTAGAAACATGATTTAAAAAACTACTAAAGGTATATTCATTCAGCCATGCAAATTGTAAAACCATAGCAATCATTCTATTTGTTTGGTCACAGTTTAAAAGAGGGAATTTGCTATAAGAAAAATAAATACAAACAAATACACAAAAAAAGTTGAATGCCACCTGCAGAAGAAGCACCAATCCAACTATTTTACTCTGCCTACCTTCACCATATTTCTCATAATTGCCTACGAAAAGTAGTTGCCATTCATTGTACCAGGCAGTGAGCTAAGTGCTTTATGGACCCTGCCTCATTTAACTGTCCCCAGAGCCCTATGAGTAGGCATGTTAGTGCCACGCCCATGTCACGGATGAGGAGATATGCCAGGTCAGAGAGGCGAGTTGGGATTCACACGCAGCAGACTTGTTCCAGGGCTGTGTTCTCAACACTGCATCATGCTGCTTCTGATCTGGATTGTCAAATCTTAGCACTCAGCACTCCTGGCTTGGGTAGAAGGGAATGGGCCCAGAGGTGCTGAGAATGCATCTCGTGTACACCTAGGGTGGAAGTTGGAACAGAGAGTATGTGGAGAGCCTGGGCTAAGACTGAAGCCAGCATGATGAAAACCAAACTCAAGCAGTTTTGTTTTTTAAAAACAATAGGAGGAGTTAAGTATAAATGTAAATCTCAGTTATCTTATCATACCACCCCATAGGTGCTTCCAGTAGTTACTTCAGAGCTATCAGACATATATCTGAAATAACGGTACTCTGCATATATTTGAGTTCTCTTCCCCAGCTTGACACTCCAAGGAGTCAGGTGTTCTCTGGGCCAGATCGTTTCCTCACAAACATTGCAATATGCCTAGCCTTCTCATTATATGGATGAAATGTCATCATATGGATGAAAAATGGGATTATTTTATCATTTGACTCTTCTCTCTAGGATTCAAGTGCTTTTATTTATAGACTTTCATGATTTAACCAGTTCACCCGAGAAGTAGGAAGAGGGCAGCTTTATTATTTTCAAACTGTGGACTGAGAAATTGAGATATGCAGAAAGAAATAAAGCTGCTCTGCAATTTGGAAAACCATCTGTGATGCTATAAAAACGTCTCACTGTACTCTCGACCACATAAATCACTATTTTTATTGCCTTCTCTCTGGATGAGATGCGGCTTAATTTGAGAGAGCTGTTTATCATTTGGCAAGCTAACAGAACCTAATTTCAAGTCTCCATTCTAGTGGGTGGTAAGAATAAAGGGAATTTTCTTTGAGGGAAAAGGAAATGATAAGAATAGGAAGGAAACAGTTAGATCTAAAAAAAATCGATTTTGAAACCCTTTGGATAATCATGGATTTAATTTGCCCAAACATGGTTGTGGGGTCACATGGATTGGGTTTGAATTCTAAGCCACCATTATGACCACTCACTGAATGTTTTTTCCTACCACTCCCGTTCTACAGTGAGCCCATGACTAAGATGACAACAGCTTAATTGAGTTGGTGCATGATATGGTTTGGCTCTGTGTCCCCACCCAAATCTCATGTTAAACCGTAATCTCAAGTGTTGGACATGGGACTTGGTGGGAGGTGATTGGATCATGAGGATGATTTCTAATGGTTTAGCACCATCCCCATAGTGCTGCCTCATGATAGAGTTCTCAGGAGATCTGGTTGTTTGAAAACATGTAACACTTCCCCGCCTTTCTCCTGCTGGCCATGTGAAGGTGTGCCTGTTTCTCCTTTACAACTTCTGCCTTGATTCTAAGTTTCCTGAGGCCTCCCTAAAAGCAGAAGCCTTTACAGCCCACAGAACTGTGAGCTGATTAAACATCTTTCTTTATAACTTACCCAGTCTCAGGTAGTTCTTTATAGCAATGCAAGAACAGACTAATGAAGAAAATTGGTACCAGAGAAGTGAGGCCTTGCTACAAAGATACCTGAAAATGTGTAAGCAGCTTTGGAACTGGATAATGGGCAAAGGGTGGAATTGGTTGGAAAGCTCAGAAGAAGACAGGAAGATGAGGAAATGTTTAGAACTTCCTAGAGACTTGTTTAATGGTTTTGACCAAAATGCTCATAGTGATATGGGCAGAGATGGCCAGGTTGATGAGGTCTCAGATAGAGATGAGGAACTTATTGGGAACTGGAGGAAAGGTCACTCTTGCTATGGTTTAGCAAAGAGACTGGTGGCACTGTGCTCCTGCTCTAGGGATCTGTTCAACTTTGACCTTGAGAGAAATGATTTAGGGTATCTGGCAGAAGAAATTTCTAAGCATCAAAGTGTTCAAGATCTGGCCTGGCTGCTTCCAAAAGCCTAACTCATCTGCATAAACAGAGAAATGACCTGAAACTGGAATTTATATATTGAAAAGGGAGGCAGAGCATAAAAGATTGGAAAATTTGCAGCCTGGTCATATGGTAGAAAAGAAAAACTCATTTTTCTGGGGAGAAATTAAAGCCTGATACAGTAATTTGTATAAGTAAAGAGGAGCCAAATACTAACAGTCAAGACATTGGGGAAAATGCCTATGAGGCATTTCAGAGATCTTTGGGGCAGCCCCTCCCATCACAGGCCTGGAGGCCTAGGAAGGAAAAATGGTTTCATGGGGCCAGGCCCATGGCTCTGCTGCTTTGTGCAGCCTTGGGACATGGTGCCCTGCGTCCCATCTGCTCCAGCTCCAGCTGTGGCTAAAAGGGCCCCAGATACTTCTCAGAATGCTGCTCCAGAGGGTGCAAGCCACAAGCCTTGGTGGCTTCCATATGGTGTTAAGCCTGCAAGTACAAAGAGGGTAAGAGTTGAGGCTTGGGAACCTCCACCTAGATTTCAGGCGATGTATGGAAAGGCCTGGATGTCCAGGCAGCAGTCTCCTGCAGGCGCAGACCATTCATGGAGAATCTCTAATAGGGCAGTGCAAAGGGAATATATGGAGTTGGAGCCCCCATACAGAGTTCCCACTGGGGCACTGCCTAGTGGAGCTGTGAGAAGAAGGTCATCATCCTCCAGACCCCAGAATGGTAGATCCACTGACAGCTTGCACCATGCACCTGGAAAAGGCACAGGCACTCAATATCAGTCCATGAAAGAAGCTACAGAGGATGTGCCCTGCAGAGCCACAGAAGCAGAGCTGCCCAAGGCCTTGGGAGCTCACCCCTTGCATCAGTGTGGCCTGGATGTGAGACACGGAGTCAAAGAAGATTATTTCGGAGCTTTAAGATTTAATGACTGCCCTGCTGGGTTTCGGACTTGCATGGGACCTGTAGCCTCTTTGTTGTGACTGAGTTCTCCTTTCTGGAAAGGGAGTATTTACCCAATGCCTGTACCCCCATTGTATCTTGGAAGTAGCTAACTTTTGTTTTTGATTTTACAGGTTCATAGGTGGAAGAGACTTGCCTTGTCTCAGATGAGACTTTGGATTTGGACTTTCGAGTTAATTCTGGAATGAGGGGGACCGTTGAGAAGGGATGATTGTATTTTACAGTGTGAGAGGACATGAGATTTGGGAGGGGCCAAGGGTGGAATGGTATGGTTGGGCTCTGTGTCCCTACCCAAATCTCATGTTGCATTGTGATCCCGAGTGTTGGAGTAGGGGTTTGGAGGGAGGTGATTGGATCATAGGGGTGGTTTCTAATGGTTTAGTACCACTCCCACAGTGCTGTCTCATGATGGAGTTCTCAGCAAATCTGGTTGTTTGAAAGTGTGTAGCATCTCCTTCGCCCCCTCTCTTGCTGGTCATGGCCTGTTTCTCCTTCACCTTCTGCCATGATTGTAAGTTTCCTGAAGCCTCCCCCAGAAGCAGAAGCCTATAGAGCCCACAGGAACCATGAGCTGATTAAACATCTTTTCTTTATAAATTACCCAGTTTCAGGCAGTTCTTTATGGCAATGTAAGAATGGACTAATAGAGTACACACTAGGATAGCACAAAGGAGAGGGCCCAGAACCAGAGGAGAGATAAGCAGCTCATTTTTTTCATCTTTCTCAATGTTTCTTGCTTCCTCTATGTTGTTCTCATCCATTTTTCATTTCATCCCATTTCCTCTTTTTTCCCTTTCATTTCCTCATTCTGGGACAGCAAGAGGTCATGTTCTTGCTGCCAACAGTTTCGACATTTTCAGTAGTCGTGACAGCCACAAAGCCAGGGCTGGACCTGTACAGAGGTCTGGTCTGCAACAGAAGGGAGTCTGTAGTGTGTAGGGGGTCTAAACAGCTGTCACTTAGATCCCAAGCTGCCTCTTCACTTTTAATTTTGCTCACAGTGGCTTTTGTCAAAGGCAATTTAAAAATTCAGGGCTAGGTAGTCTAATCTGTCAATCCTGTCTTTACTTTATGGTTTCCAGGTTTGTGTCTTACTTAGGAGGGCCTTCCCGATGCTAAAATTATATATGTAAACAGATATACCACAATTGACTAAACAGAAATTTGGGCAAGCTGGCACATTTGAAACAGGGCTGTCTCCTAAAATTTGGAACGTGTGGATAGCATGCATATGCTTGGACTCTAAGATTTACTTTCTCTGGAAAAATCCTTCTAGCTCCCTCACTCACTGCCTCTGCCTCCCAGCTCCACCCTAGCCATTTCATCTTATGGTCAGGGAGCATTCAGTTGCTAGGGCCAGAAACCCACTCAGAATAGCTTAAGTAAATGGGAATTACTTGCACAGTGATAAGGGAATACTATGAAACCCAGTTTGAAGAATTGCACCTGGATCACTGAAGGGCTAGAGTCTGGAGCTGCTCTTCCTCCTCCCTTTCTCTCAGTTATCTTTGTGTCTGCTCCATCCTCTCCCCCCAGTCAAGCATACTCTTAGCACATGACCTTAAATGACTGTGTAACTCAGTCCTTGAGCCCACAGAATCTTGTGAGTCTAGCACTCACAGACAACAAATGCCCTCAGGCTTTCTGTGTCCCAACTCCGAGTTCTAGATAAAGATATCTGATTGGTTACAGTGGGTCATGTCTAAAGTGGGTCTACTCCCAGTTCAATTATTGGTGGCCAGGGCCATGAGCCACATGGTTGCCCCTTGGGGCAGTGGGCAAGGTAAAGTTCACAAAGAAGATGTGGTGGGGAAGAAATGACCACTGTAACTCTGTGGTCCGGTTCCCACACCCATATTGTGATTTTTGCTCCCCTTCAAGTTTGCCCTTGATGTTGTCTCTAACTCAATTCTGTTTTCTCCCATGGTTAGATTTATACCAGATCCAGAACCTTTTAGGGAGGGCCGTGGTCCTGTCCCCTGGGGGAAGCTCTGATCTAAGACTGCTCCCTCATGGAAATTAAGAAGGGGAAAGCCTAGGCTACAGATAGAGAAGGATGAGTCATTCCAGCAGCCATGGCGAAAAGGACTCCTGGAGATGTAGGGACTGTTTATGTGGCCACTCACCATCATGCAGGCCCCCAATGGGGGCGAGGCGAGGAAGGACACAGAAAGGCTGCTCAAGTGCATTTCTGTTTTGCTTCCTACTGCAAACGACTCTTGTCATATGACTGGGAGAGTGTGGTGGTGGCAATAAGCAGAAAAACTTGAGTCTAAGAGTTGCTTTCTGAATTCTCTTATTAGGATCAATGTAGTCTAAAAAAGTTGACTTTTGAGAAAATAAATCTTTTCTGTTTTCTGCAGCGAGACTAAGGATTTAGTGGTGAATTATAGGTGGGAACGTGGTGGGACTCTGACTGGTTATACGGTCTCTGTGAGACTCAATTCTTTTATCTCTAAAAGAGAGAACTGTCTACCTGGTGAGAGAAGATCTTTTGGGAGCCCATTAAACTCTAACATATGTTATTATACAGTAAGTTCTCACTTAATGGCATTGATAGGTGCTTGGAAACTACAACTTTAAGCAAAATGACATATAACAAAAGCATTTTTTTCTCATTAATGTTATAACAAAACATTGAAGGAAGTGACATTATTTATGAACCTGCTGTATGTTGTTTTGCTTAAAGTTACAGATTCCAAGAACCTATTGATGACATTAAGTGAGGACTTACTGTACTAGTATCATTTATAACTTACAAAAATGACTTAATTAATATACCACAAAATATGCAGATTTCATGTTAGAGACCAGATAAATATGAATATTTTGTTAAAATGTCTGTCTTCTCCATCCTGGCTAACATGGTGAAACCCTGTCTCTACTAAAAAATATAAAAGACTAGCTGGGTGAGGTGGCGGGTGCCTGTAGTCCCAGCTACTCGGGAGGCTGAGGCAGGAGAACGGCATGAACCCGGGAGGCGGAGCTTGCAGTGAGCTGAGATCTGGCCACTGCACTCCAGCCTGGGCCACAGAGTGAGACTCCGTCTCAAAAAAAAAAAAAAAAAAAAAAAGTCTGTCTTCTCCATTTTACCAATCTTCACCAACCTCCTCCCTCCAGAATATTCCTCCAGAATATAAAATGCCTCGTCAACATGAGAGAACAGCAGGAAGCACCAATTTGTGGTAATCCTCTGTATGGAGGAGGCTGTTACATAACCACAAAGGCACAAAGCTGCAGTTTTGAGAACATCTTCCCACGCCAGTTCTAAGCACTGACCTCAGCTATGGTTGCTAACACGGGAATCAGCACTGGTGACTTTGAGCTATCAATCATCCTTTCCTAACACATGATTCTTTTGGAAAAATATGTGAGATTGGAGATTACCTATGATGGTTTGGATTTAGATTTTGCCTCAAGGTTCAGGTAATGGTAAATAGGCAGGAGTTTAATAGGAATTACGGTTATTTGATAATTCCTGGGCCACTGCAGATAGAAAGGGTTGGCAATTTTGTCATTTGGACTGCCTCTGATTGAAGGCGCAGGCCTGTTTCACGAAGCTGTGAAACATGAACATGGCTGTATCTGCATCAAAGTAAGTGGTAACCAGGTTAATAGTATTGATAACCATGTTCATTTTACAGGAAACACAAACACGAATCACTTGTTCTTACTTTTCTTTTACAGTGGTCTCAAGTAGTCAAGACCCCCTGTTGGGAGGAGCTTCTATTCCTGCTCTGTGGAAGAAATGGGCGTGCCAGATGCCCGGAAGATCAGAGGCTCACATTCCAGGTGGAGCACCCTTGTTCTTCTCATCAGAATCAACTAGAGAGATGGGCTCCCTCTCCATCCCTACCCAGGGACATTGGTCAAGCTGAAAGCAAAGACAATCCATTGCCCCCAGGAGAACTGGTCTTACTCTAAATCAGGGGCCTGCAAACTGTTTCTGTGAAGGTCGGGATAGTACATTTTTTGCCTGTGTGGGCCTTCCAGTCTGTCTCAGTTACTCAACTCTGTGATTTCGAGCAACCATTAGACAGTATGTAAATGAGTGAGCATGGCCCCATCTGGCCCTCCACCCACAGGCCATAGTTTGCTGACTCCTGCAAAAGAGTAAAACCCTTTATGAACTAGAGAGTTCCATGCTTGAACATGGGTCCAGAAAATACGGGAAGGCAAACCTCACACATTTGTGGTTGTGTGCCTCCTAAGTGCTTTGTGTCACTGTTGGCTTCCAATTCCTAGGAAGGGCCTTGGGAACCAACCATATGTTGACTCAGGGAGAAAACGACTTTTGGGAGTGAGAGTCAGAGAATGGGTACCACGTACCCTTCAGAGCCCTCAGCTTTCAGATTGACACAGTAACAGATCGTAGTCTACTAAATTCTCTGGCTTAAAGCATGGAGCCACACTTACCCTGCCAGGCTGGTGCCCCGGTTCTTGGACATGGCTAGCAGTAGCCATGAGGAATGAGCATGTGGCTAGTACAGAAGAAAGAATGCTAGGTGGCACTTGGTCAGCAACTTTCCAATATCATGTTTCTTAATTGTATCACCAAATGTGTATTATCATCCTGTCTTAAAGAAAAGAAATATGAGCCTCTCCTGCCAGACAGAAATTTCCAGGCAGCAGAAGCATGACTTTGGCATTATGGCAGACAGAGAGGTGTCCTGTTCTTGTGCCTTTCCTTCAACCTGCCTGATCCCAGCTCTGCTCAGCAGTGACCCATGCTCTCTTGACCACTTGTCTCCTGCAGACCTGTAATTTGTCCACTTTGCTCCATCCTGGGCTGCTGGAACTACCCCCCCATTTGGGGCTTCTCCTCCAGGGGTTCACCCAAGTTTAGAAAAGCAATAAAATAGCCAGCATGCAGACCAGCCTATCCTTTTAATGAATGTCTTTGAAGCTACCATGTTCTAAAACATTTTCAGCATGTTTTGAAGCTTTTTTATTATTACTATAAGGAACATTCTGAAACTAATGCTATGGTTATGAGGAACTCAGAGCCATCCCCAATATGATTCCATTTCCCAACAAGTTCAAGAAACAGAATCCAGGCACGTAGTATATGAACAATGCCAAAAGATGCAACCAATACAGCAAAACTTCATGGTGTTAGAGACATGAAGGAGGTCGGAAATTACCCTCTAAGTTTGTTCTTTTAGCTCATTATTTACTTTTAAAGTACTGATTGTGCAGAACCCAAGGACAGCTGCACATTTATTGCACATTTATATTCACTGCTTCCTGATGACATTAAATGTAAATGCCTGCAGCAAGGTATTGGTAAACTGTCCAGGGGAAGCACGAATTAGAAAAAATACAAAATAGGTTTCCCTAAGCCCATGAATTTACCATATCAAGAATATGTAAGATACATTAATTAGTTCATTAGTAGGCTTCAAGACATTGCAGATGGTGGGGAAGGTGGGGGCGGGGGGTGGGCAGGCACTACTGACTCAAAAGTTATTGTGCATGGGACACTTTGCCAAACTCTGAGGCCTGTGTGGGTTGAGCCACATATGTTGGGGCCTCCATCAGGACTGGGTGGAGGCCAGGGCAGGACACAGTGATCTGGAGCTGAGGAGTACAACACACAACTCCACAGGAGCCTCAGAGTTTAGTACGTGTGCAGGGTAGTATGTTGGGGCAATGTGTGTCTGTCTGAGAGTCTTCTACAGCTGAGAGCCTGGGGTCCCCAAGGAAATAGGGTGATGCCAGCAGGGAAGAGCCAAAAATGCTAATCGGCCTTCAAAATTCAGCATACAATGGGGATATCCTGATTCCAAGCAGAGAAGCTAAAAGAAATGCAGTTCACCAAGGCATGGAGTTCAGGTGCCTTGTCCCAGGACCTATGTAGCATTGAGACTCCCTGAGGTCCTTTAAATGATGCAATTATCAAGCCTCTTTTGAAGATCTTTTTAAAATGCTTTTTCTTGTTGCATTGTCTTTTTGTTCTCAAGGAAATATAGGCCCTTTGGTGAACTGTTTTATAACTACAGCATTGGCTGTAAGGAGGTGTTCATATTCTCTTAGTATAATAACATCAAAAAGCTGAAAGAAGTCAGAGATTTCTGGGAGGGAAATGGCTTCAGAATATGCCCCTCAGGCTGCCATAGATCTGACACACCAGAAACATTTGGAAGACAGACCGGAGTTAGATTCCATAACTCAGGCTATGTGGCCTACCTGCTGGGGCTCCTATGGCCTTCCCATCCTCCACTCCCCAAGTTGTGGCAGAAGAGCCCCTTCCAAATTGTCCTGGGTCTGATTAACCTCGGTATGTTAGAAGGCAGGGGGTTGTCAAAGGCCAGGATATTCTTTGCTGTCTCTCATTGTGCTGAAGTTGTTGAAGCCTGGAGTACCAACCGGGATTTCAGACAGCTTGGAGAATGTCCTTTCTGGTTCTCCAACGGGGCCTCTTATTTGATGGGTAGCTGAGAAAGAGGAAGGCAAGGGGGCTTTAGATCTTCTGGAAATCTTGATTCTTCAGAGTTGATTGACTCATCTCTTCCCTGGAGTCAGCGACAGGCAAATTCACAATTTCACTTAATGCTTACAAATTCCAACAGAGGTGAATAGCTCAAAAATGGCCAGTATTCTGGGCTAGAACCTGATGAAAGAAAGAGATACAGAAGGAAAACAGTGTCCTGCCACAAAGTAGCAAAGACATATTGCCTTGGTGTCAACACACTTATACTTAAAGCTTGGTTCTGCCACTTAAAATGAAGTGACCTACTGCTAATTGTTAACTTCTCTGAGTCTCAATTTGCTCATCCATAAAAATAATGCCTCAGTGTTGCAGTGAAGGCTTCCTATAAAGTGACCAGCAGGCAGCTAGACATAGTAAGTGGTTGGTGCAAAGTAGCTGCTGCTGGGATGCTTAGGTTTTCGTTCTGTTTAAGCACTCATCTAGAACTGATGTGCTATTACATCTATTTGACTGTCCTGCAAACAAAAGATAAATTGTTTCCTAGGAGTATTTTATTTTTCTAAGCTAAACACTTGGTGCATAGCAGCTTACCACTTGCATTTAATTTTCTTTTTTTGTATAAAATAAACTGAAAAACCAGTTCTTTTTTTGGCAGAATTTAATCATTGAACCTATTTTTAAAATGCTCTTTGTGTACTTTCTTTCCTTTTTAGAAAATTCCTTTTGATATTTAGGAAAATGTTTAATTTTGTTCTAATGGCTACCTTTGTAGGACTCCATTACCTTTTTAAAATTTTTTTAATCTTTTACCCTCTGGTCTGTCAGTTTTAAATAGTATCTTTTGCCTCCCTATTACTTATAGTGTAAACTCAATGATCTTATTCTACTTTCTTCTTTCTTACCCACTTCTCCCATTTTAAAAATTGTACTACTTCTATTCTGTTAGAAAATGCAATGTTTAACTACCATTCTTATATCCATATCTCCAACCTTGTCTTAGTCCTAGATCTATATATGAAATGCCCACCTTCAATCCTCCTGCTGAAGTGTCTGCAGTCAGCTCTTAGTTGAATAAAGTACAATTAATTCTGCAGTGGATTCATCAGGAAGGGCATGTGGGCACAGTATTCTTGTGTTCTTGCATCTTCAAAACTGTTTTTCTATATCATTAATATTTGAAGAACCGCTCGGCTAGATATAAAGTTCTTGACTTGCATTTTCTCAAGCTTCTCAAAGTGCGCTTCACTCACGTCTTGCTTTGTATGTTGTTGTTGAGAAATCCAATGTCAGTCGAATCCTCTTCTCCTTTCAAGCTATTTTATGTTTCCTCCAAAAGGCCATATGGATTCTTTTCTTCCTCTTTAAAGCTTGGCAGTTCTACTAGGATATGGCTCTGATATAATCATGCCAGGTCAACTTTTTCAAGAGAACCCTTTCACTTGTAGATTCAATTCCTGATTTATTTCCAGAAAGTTTTCTTGGATTATAATTTTAAATAATAGTTATATTCCATTGTTTTGCTCTCCTCGTCCAAGAACTCCAGTTGGACATCCTTGGCCGGTCTTCCACTTCGATCACTTTCCTCTGACCTTTTTCATTTCTTTCTTTACCTCCCTTTTGCTCTCTTGTTGTTTTCCTGCTTTTCTTCAATGCCTTTTACTAAATTTCCATTTAAATTTATTCTCCCGTGGGCCTCATAATTTTGTCTACATTTCTGGTATGATTTTGCCATTTTCTTTGATATTCTTCCTATGTTCAATGACTATCATTTCATTTCTTCCTTTTCTTCTTTCTTGATCCATTAGTGTTGCTGCGTTTTCGATTTCTGATTCAGTTTTATATTTTGGATTCTTTTTATATATCTCCAAACTCTATTCTGAGGAAAATTAATTTTTGTGGGAGTATTATGTTACAATTTTCCTTAGCTCATGGTTCCCCCCACCACGCCCCGCCCCTGAGGTGAGGGAGTATTTTCTTCAGTTGAGTTACCTGGGTTCACTTTTTACAACAATTTTATTTGGATATGATTGCTGTTTTTCTGTACTTCTTCATTCTCTGGAGAGAGTTCCTCATGTGACAGCAGCATCTCCTTTTAGTTCTGCCCTTTTCTGTGAAGTTTCTTTTATGGAAGATGTTGATGGTGAAGTTAGGAAGAAAAAGAAAAGGACTACTGTGTCTTTTTTCCTAGAAACATTAATTTTATCTTTTCTTTTTTCTTTCCTTTCACAGCTATTTCACCGAGGAATACCTCCACTTCTCTGTATCTCATTCTCCCTAAGAAGCAGTGCTTTTCCAGGGCTGCCACTTCTGGGCCTCACTCATTTCAAATCTTTTCCCTGCAGCTGGTAGTGTGAACTGCCAAGTTCCAAATTGTGTAGAGCCTTTCTTAACTTAGTTGGGCTTTCTTTTGAGAGTATGCATACCTTATGTAAGTCCTTAATGCCCTCTACTATTTTTGATACAATTCTTTAATACTTCCCTACTTCACTTTCTATACCCATAGGCTTGAAGCAGTGGGCAAAAGGGAACTGTTAGAATATGGTGCATTTGTCTACTTGCTGATAATTTACAGCTTGTAGTATTCTCCAATTCTTAGTAATGCTAAAGCCATAATGTTATTTTCTATTTTCACTCTATTTATTTGAAGGGTTTTGTAAGTTGCATGGGGAGATTTGAAGTCAAGCAGCTGCCATCATTTTCCATTCATGTTTGGTGTTCATTGAACTTCTTGGATTTGCACGTTGATATTTTTCATCAAATTTGGAAAAAATTTTGACTGCATATTTTTTCGAAACTTTTTTATCTCAATCTCTCTTCTTTTTTATCTCAAATCTTTTTCTCCTCTTTTTTTGGGGACTTTAATTACATTAATATTTGAATGCTTAATACCATTTCACAGATAACAGAGACTACCTCTAGCCTTTTTTCTCTTAGCTTTACTTTGGATAGTTTCTACTGCTCTGTCTTCAGGTTCACTGATCCTTTCTTTTGCAGTGTCCACTCTGCTGCTAAGCCCATCCAGTGAACTTTTTATTTTAGATATTTTATTATTATTATCATATTCATTTCTCTACTGAGAATATCCATTTGTTTACTCATTATCTTTATCTTTTTATTTAAACCTGTAAACATATGCATAATGGCTGTTTTAAAGTCTGTGTCTATTAATTCCAACATCTCTGGGTCTGTTTCTATTTTTTGCTAATTTTTTTCCTGGCTATAGGTAACATTTTGCTACTACTTCACATGACTAGTAATTTCTGATTGTGTGCTGGTTATTGTAAATTCTTGAAACTTCCTTCTCTTGGCTCCTGTGACACAATGATCTCTAGGTTTTCCTACTACTACTTTGGAATTCTGTCCATCTTATTTAACATTCATTATCCTCTACTTGATTTCCAAATGTCAGAGATCCTCATGGCTCAATCTTATATTTTATCTTTTCTCACACTATATTTTCTCTTTAGGCAGTCTCATCTACACCCTATGCTTCAATCACCACCTATACACTCATGATTCAAAACCATATAAATTCAGGTGAGACCTCTTCTCTGACTAACTCCAGACTAATTGCTACTTGTTTCAATAATACATCTATCTCACTGTGTCCAGAACCAATATTGTGATTTCTCTGGCCTGCCTACATGTGCAAACACACACACACACACATACACATGCAATGAAATAGGGAACTTCTTCTAGTGATATAAATTTCAGTGAATTATACCACCATCACTTCAATCATGCATGTTTGAAATATAGGCATCTTGACACCTCTGTCTTCCTCATCCCCCATATACATTCCATCTTGAAATTGTGTTGATTTTATACTTCCACTTCTCTCCATTGCCATCTCTCTCTGCCACTATCCAGTTTTTAGCTCCCACCACCTCTCATCTGCATTATGAAATAGCTCCAAATTTATTGTGCACATCTAATCTCACCCTGCTACAATCCATCCTCCAAATCATTGCCAGCATTACATTTTTGAAATGCAAATCTAATAATGCAAATCTAATTCATTCTCTCTCTCTCTATTTGTGTCTCTCTGTCTATATACATACACACACACACACACACACACACACACACATACACACAGACACACACAGTTTTAAAGAAGTCTACAATTGTTGTCCATTGCTTTTTGGATGAAAACAAAAATCATTAACATGGGCTGGTCCCTACCTGATTCATGTTACCATGCTTTCCTTGCTGTCTCCTATCCCTCTCTGTTGTCTTGGTCCTATCTGTTCTGGATTTCCGGGAGCATATCTGCCTCTGGTCTCTGCCTGTGCTATCCTGTCTGCATTAAATGCTCCTTCATCTCCTCATCACCTCCTCCAAACCTGAAATTAATTGTCATTTTCTGGGGGAGGCCTTCCCTGAATTCCTTGGCCAATCTCACACTTATACTCACACTGGCACAATGTACCTCTCATTTGTAGTCCCTATAACATTTGTAATTTCACATTTATTTCCATGATTCTTTCATTCAGGTATGACACCCCGACTGAATTATAACTATCATGAAACCAAGGATTGTGTCTGTTTTGGCACACTCATATTTCCAGTATTAATCATAGTGTCGATGTTCAATAAATATTTGTTGAATCAGTGAATAATGAATAAAAAGTACTCCTCCATGGTTCTTTTTTATTCTCATGCTTAGCTCTCACTCTACGTTTCTAACAAATGGCCTAAGCAGAGGAGGATGCTAAAGGGGCTGTTAAGGCAGCAAGAAAATCAAGTAACACAGAAACAGAGTCAGTTGGTTCTTTGCCCTTAGGATTCTCAGAAGAATTTTTTGTTTCTGCCTTCAAAATGAAGCTGGAATATTAAAACTGATCTTTTGGTCCCTGGAAGATGAAGTACAAACCATCATCAAAAAGTATCTACTGTTGGGACTGGTGGTTCACTTTGTCCTTCCCTCCTATAAGCCATGAGAAGGAATCAAAATGATTCTATCATCAAGGGCATTACAAATCCTGGATCTTCACCTGATTTTTAATGCTTCACATCTAGCACAAGCACTTTCATTTTCAAGGGATTCCATACTATATTGTCTAGCCCCTGGCTGGGCTGGGATATAATTATCTTGGTGGAATAGGATCAGCATGTGTAAGAGTGGGATACTGTTGGGCACTGTATTGAAAAGATTAACCCTGGGGAGGTGAAGGTGATTATTAAGATCAACTCTGAAGCAATGACTGGTGACCAGAAATGAGTTGATGTCAGAAATTTCTACAGAGATGGTGATAGCTTAGAAAGGTGAAAATCCAGTAAATAGTCTGGGATTTAAAAACTCAAGTAAGGGATACAAGGGATGATGCAGAAATTATGTGCAGTAGAAAAGGCAGATGTCAGGGGTAGAAATATATCACCAGGCAAGTGAGGCCAAGGACATGCCCATCTGGAACACAAGGCAGAATCTCTTCAGTAAGTTGGCTTTATTGGTGTTAGTCGTTTTTATCTATTCCTGATGCTCATGTGATATTTTCTCTTTCTGTTTCTTGGGTGAATTTTGGTATCTCAAACACATACAAGGAGAAAGACAGAAGTTCTTAGGTAGTTTTTTGGTAATAGAAGTTAGATTTTTTTTTTTTTTTTGTAAGGAAGAAAAATACTGGGAGAGATTGATCGTTCCTTATACAAAGGCCTTCATTCCTCATGAAAATAGAACTTTCAGTCAAGAACTTGGTCCTTTAAAAAAGAAAAAGGAAGAAAAGAAAGCATGAGCTCTATCCCTCTTTTGACTAAATACTGCCACTGACTTTCCTGTTTGGAACTAAAGGCTGTCTCTTGTTCCACAGGTCAAATGCATGCTTTTTAAAATGCCACTTGGCCCCTTGGGTTCCCCATTCTCAGTAGAAAAACAAAATGGTCAATAATTTATTTCGACATGCAAACTTAGCTGAACTTTTTTTTTCGTGATTTAACCCCACAGATGTAAAGTGAAAGAGTTCCCGAAAAGCAAGTGAGAGCCATGAGATTGCTACAAGTCTGTGAGCACATTTTTTTCAAGGCTTACAGAATCCCAGAGCTTGCCGTTGCTTCAGGAAAAAGAACTGGTTGACACCTAACAGGTTTTAAGCCATGAGAAGCTGAGGCCCATCGTGAGGAGGGCAGGGGCAGCGGGGCCAGGGCCACATACTGCGAGGTCACCCACCTCCTACCTCACCACCCCTGCTGAGACGTCTGCTGGGTGGGAGGAGGCTCATTGCCAGAGAACAGTCTGGTGTTTTCTGTTCCTGCTGCAGGAAGTCCCCCTTCTCCTGCCACCCCCACAGCTCCTCAGCCTGGAAACCACTTTTAGAGAGGAGAAGGGAAGCAAAGCTTTCAAAAGCACATACCTGTGGGGTTTGAAGGGAGGGGCCCCTTGTTCGAGTATTTCTCCCCCAAACTTGAAAGGACACTTCAGATTCATTAATTTTAGTTTTGATGTTTCTTCAGTAATTAAGAAGCCACTAAGAAAAATTGACCCTGGGAAGACAAATTCCTGAAGCTGAGTCAGATACAGCCAGCTCTTACCACACCACCTGACCGTCAGTTCCCTCTGACCTCATCTCTTCCAACCTCCTCTCTGTCTGACTCAGCAGTGGCCACACAGGCCTCCCTGCTGATTCGAGAATGGCTCCCACCTGAGGCCTTGGGCCCCCCTTGTTTTTGCCCCCACTTATCCATCTGGCTTCCCCCTCACTGCTTCCAAGGCTCTGCTCAGAGAGCATCCTGTCAGACTGGTGTTTCCTGGCCATGCTGAGTATATCTTTCCCCTATTTCATTTTCCTTCGTGGCACCTTTTACCACCTAATACATTCAATGGGTCTATGTTTGTTTGTAGTAAGTCTCGCATGACTAGAATGCAAGATCCATGTGAGAAGAAACTTTCTGCTCTACCCTTGGCACATAGTGGGTGTTCAAAAAATATTCAAGTGCTCGCTTCCGCAGCACATGTACTAAAATTGGAACGATACAGAGAATATTAGGACGGTCCCTTCATAAGGATGACATGCAAATTTATGCAGCATTCCATAATTTCGAGAAATGCAAATCAAAACCACAATGAGCTAACATCTCATACCAGTCAGAATGGCTATTATTAAAAAGACAGAAAATAATAGATGCTGGTAAGGCTGCAGAGAAAAGGGAAAGCTTATACACTATTAGTGGAAACACAAGCTAGTTCAGCCACTGTGGAAAACAGTTTGGAGATTTCTCAAGGAACTCAAAATAGAACAACCATTTGACCCAGCAATCCCACTACTGAGTATATACCCAAAGGAAAATAATTCATTCTATCTTAAAGACACAAGTGCTTATACGTTCATTGCAGGACCATTCACAATAGCAAGGACATGGAATTGAAGTAAGAGCCCATCAACAGTGGATTGGATAGAGAAAATGAGGTACAAATACACCATGGACTACTATGCAGCCATAAAAAAGAATGAAATCATGTCCTTTCAGCAACATGGGTGGAGCTGGAGGGTATTATGACCTCCATAAATGACCTAATGTAAGAACCTAAAACAAAATATTGCATGTTATCACTTGTAAGTGGAGGCTAAACATTGAAGACACATAAAAATGAAGATGGGAACAATAGGCACTGGGGATCACTAGATGGGGAAGGAAGGGAGCGGGGTCATGGGCTGAAGTGCCACCTGTTGGGTCCTATACTTATGCCCTGGGTGATGGGATCATTGGGATCCCAAGCCTCAGGATCATGCAATTTACTCATGTAATAAACTCGCAGGGGTACCCTATAATCTATGATAAAAGTTGAAATTGAAATATAAACGAATAAAATCATGAGTACTGTTTCAAAAAATATATTTTACGAAAGAAGGAAGGAGAGAGGGATGGAGAGATGGAGGAAGACTAAAGGAAGGGTCATGGCCCTGAGAGAATACAGCACAGGCTAGGGGTGAGATACAGAGTGAGATGGGAACTGAATGGGGTCTCTGAAACAGACATGGAAGACACCAAAAGAAACATTCCTACTTCATCTTTCCCTGTGCCTGGGATAATTTACTCCTGGATGGTAAAGATATGTCTCAGTTTCGTCTGCGTTAAATTAACATGGACGATGTTACAAGTTGGCATTGCTTCATAAGCTTGACCTTAGCTTTCAAATAGGACCTTGTTCATTGCTTAATGACCAAGTCACGAAGTTGCATAATGATATTAGCCCACAGCCATGTTATTGCAAACATGGAAATGACTGGCCAAAACCAGGTGTGCTCCTTACATTTCTGCCCAGGTGATACTCTCAGAGAGCTCCTCGCCATGAGAACTAAGTCACTCTCCCAGTGCCAGGAGCCAGGACAATTATGGGGCTTTCCCTATTGTGTGTTCTTGCTGCCAACCAGCTCCCAGGCCTGGGCTTCTGAGAAAGAGTGTAGGCACACAAGCTGCAGATCTCTCTTCCCTTTATCCTCTCTCCCCTTCCCCAAACCCACAGTAGCTTCTGCCATAGTGCTTATTCTTTTGACCTGTTCTGATCTGCCTCCTAACTATTCCTCAGCACATTTAGGAAGATAGGTCTTCCCTGATCCCCAATCTGAGGTCTAGAGGCCCTTCTGCTTTGCATCTTCCCTCCTCCCCAGTCCCCTAGACCAGCCCAGCAGCAGCCCATGCTGCCTCTGAAGCCCTCTCCCAGTGCTAACTGATGGGAACCCTATGGACTCCTGTCTGCTATACAAATGGAACAGACTTTCTTCAGAACCAACCCCAGCTGCCCCACTGAAGCTAGTCGCCACAGTGATTTTCAGTCTCATACCAGATTCTGACCTCTTCTCTTGCCCACCTTTGGTGCTGCAGAATGGATCATCTTGTCTTATACCCAAGTCATCATTAAAATTTATAGAAAAAGAGAGAATTTAAAAAAAAATACTAAAAAATCACTTTGCACACGTATACCTCAGAAAGCCTTTGGCCTAATGATAATGTGTGACATTAAGGCAAATAACAAAAATATATATATAATTTTTCCATTTATTTCTTTGAGTGGGCTCAGTTGCACATATATGAATCTGACCAGGGTCCTGATCACTTCCTGCTCCCAAAGACCATCCCTTGAGCCTGTAAGATCCAAAGTCAAATGGGTGGATTAATGTGCAAGGCTAGCCTGAGCCAGTGAGACATGGTTTCCTCTGAGATGCCAGGAAAGAACCTAGGGCTTCCCTGGGCTCATGCCCTTGGGTGAGCCATGGCCTGGTCTGGCCTTTTGGAAGTTGTGCAACACCAGCTTCTGTGATCTGTGAAGGCCCTGAGTCCCAGACATTGTCTCCAACAATGACCTAGATCCAGTGCCATCATGACAAGAAAGTCCCCTCTACTTTAACCTTTACATGAAAGGAAACTTTGAAATGACCAATCCACATTATTTTGTTTGTTTGTTTCTGCTTTCCACAGCCCTTTCCTGTCTGTAAAACCAACCTCCTCTTCTTGGCTCATCAGAACACTCATTCTATTGTATGGAATAAAGTGCTGCCCAATTATAGAATCAAAAATATAGCAAATTAATGTTTTTTCATATATATTTGAAAGTTTTTATTGATGCATAATAATTATACATATTTATGGGGTATGTGTGATATCTTGATACAGCCATAGGATATGTAATGATCAAATCAGGGTATTTAGGATATCCATCGCCTTGAACATGTATCCTTTCTTTCAGCTAGGAACATTTCAAATCTTCTCTTCTAGCTATTTTGAAATATACAATGTTTTTGTTAACTATAGTCACCCTACTGTGAGGCTGAATACTAGCACTTATTCCATCTATCTAACTGTATGTTTGTACCTATTAACCAACCTCTCTTCATCCCACACACCCTTCATAGCCTCTAGTAGCTACCCTTCCTTTCTCTACCTCCATGAGATCCATCTTTTTAGCTCCCACATATGAGAAAGAATATGCAATGTTTGTCTTTCAGCGCCTGGCTGATTTTACTTAACAAAATGGCCTTCAATTCCATACATGTTCCTGCAAATGACAGAATTCCATTGTTTCTTATGGCTTAATAGTATTCCATTGTGTGTGTGTGTGTGTGTGTGTAAGTGTGTATCACATTTACTTTATCCATTCATCTGTTGATGGACACTTAGACTGATACTGTATCTTGGCTATTGTGAATAGTGCTGCAATAAACATGGGAGTACAGTGTCCTTTTGATATAATGATTTTTTCCTTTGGATAAATACCCAGTTGTGGGATTTCTGGATCATATGGTAGTTCTATTTTTAATGTTTTGAAAAACTTCCATATTGTTTTCTATAATGGCTATACTGATAAATGAATTTAATAAGGTTGCAGAACACAAAATCAACATACATAAATCAACAGCATTTCTATGTACCAATAATTAACTTGCTGAAGAAGAAATCAAGAAAGTAATCCCATTTATAATAGCTATAAAAATTAATTGTCTAGGAATAAATTTAATCAAATTTAATAAATTCTTTCTCATGAAAGAAATTGAAGAAGACACAAATAGAAAGATATTCCATGCTTATGAATTGGAAGAAATAATATTGTTAAAATGACCCTACTACCCAAAGTAATCTACAGATTCAATCTCTATGAAAATACCAATAACATTCTTCACAGAAATAGAAAAATAATCCTAAAGTTTATATGGAACTACAAAACACCACAAATAGCCAAGCAATACTGAGTAGAAAGAACAAAGTGGTAGGCATCACACAATCTGACTTCAAAATATACTACAAAGCTATAATAACCAAAATGGCATGTTATTTGGTGTAAAAAGACATATAGACCACTGAAACAGAATAGAGAACCCAGAAAAATAAATCCACATATTTATAGCAAACTATTTTCAACAAAGGTACCAAGAACATACACTGGGGAAAAATACTCTCTTCAATATATGGTGTTGGAAAAACTGGATATCCATGTCCAGAAGAATGAAATTGGATCCCTATCTCTTATCATATACAAAAATCAATACAACATGGATTAAAGACATAAATGTAAGATCGGAAACTATAACACTACTAGAGGAAACCACAGGAGAAATGCTTCAGGACATTGGTCTAGGCAAAGATTTTACGGCTAAGACCTCAAAAGCACAGGGAACAACTAAGATCTTTAAACCAAATTTCTTGTAATTTTGTCTTATGACACTAGCAATACAAGTGAATTTAGAACCATTTGTCTGGTCACTTACTGTAGAATTAACTACCTTCAAAACGTGTAATGACTTTACTACTTAATCCCTTATCATTTTTTTATGGCCAGGGATACTGTGGGCCAGGTATTCAATAAGGACACAGTAGAAGTGGCTTGTCTCTGTTCCACAAAGTCTCGGACCTTAGCTGGAAAGAAGCAAAGGCCAACAGTTACCTGATGGCTGGGAGCAAATATCATCTCAAGGCTCCCTCCCTCACAGGTCTGGTTCCTGTGCTAATAGGACTCAAAGACTAGGACAGGTGACTCACTACCTACCCACAGCCTCTATACATGGGTTGGTGTGTTCACAACAAGGTGGCCTCAGATAGTCAGACTCAAGGCTCCAAGAACTAGTGTTCTAGAAAACTAAGAGGAAGTTGCATCACTTTTTCTGATTTAGCCTCAGAAGTCAAGCGGTATCACTTTCCCTACTCTACTGTTTGAAAAATTACAGGCCCACTCAGATTCAAGTGGACTCCATGTCTTGATGAGGGGGAACTAAGGTCACATTGTAGAAGAGCACAGATGATAGGAGACATTGGCCATCATTGGAAAATACAATTTGCCACTCATCATGTGTTCATGCACAAATGAGGAAGTGCTATCTGCTCTTCTCCCTTCCTCAGCTAACCCTGCCTTCTGTGTTTCCAGTCCTGATTATTTATAGCACATGTTCAATATAACAAGGATGTTTTGAATCCCAAAGGAATGAATCCTTTCCTAGCCTTTCAAACCAAGATAAGGAAAAAGTGGAAGAAGACGTTAAGACATGCAGCTCTAAGGAACTATCTAAATTATACTAGGTAGAGGCCCTACAGATGTTTAAGATTTCCAGAGGCCACGTGTGTGCTAGTATCAGAGAATCAGGTTTATATTCTCAATAAGTAGATGTTGAGAATATACAACTGATCCCCACTATTTGAAGATTTTGTATTTGTAAATTTGCCTACTGACTAAAATTTATTTGTAACCCTCAAATCAGTATTCACAGAGCTTTTGCAGGCATTTGTTGGCATGCACTGAGTGACAAAATATTGGGTTACCTTATGTGCACGTCAACAGATGAAGTTGAACAAGGCAATGCTCTGCCCTCTTGTTTCCGTTCTCATACTGTAAACAAGTGTCCTTCTATGGTCAACCTAGTGCCTTATTTTTCAAAGTTTTGTGGTTTTGTTAGTCATTTCACCTCTAAAAATGGCCCCCAAGTCTAGTATTCCTAAAAACAGTAAGGCTGTGATGTGCCTTACAGAAAAAATACATGTGTTAGATACCCCTTGCTCAGGCATGAGTTAAAGTGCTGTTGGCTGTGAGCTCAATGCTAATGAATCAACAATATATATTAAGTAAGGCATTTTTAACCAGAAACACACATAAAATAAGGTTATCTATTGATCAGTTGACAAAAATGTAACTCTAGGCTCACAGGAACCTAACACTGTGTTTCTCTTAGGAACAGTGGTTCAATATTTGCTAATTCATTGTTTGCAGTGACTTTATAGAGTATAACTTACATTACAAATAATGAGAATCACCTGTACTGAAGATCAGGACTTTTATAATCCCCAGAGATACAACAATGACCAAGCAGACCAAAATCCCTGCTCTCATAGAGTTTAAAGGAGAGGGGAAAACATAAATGAAATAAGTAAACAAATGATATATATGTTAGAAGGTAATAAGTGTTATGGGAAAAAAGTAAAGCAGGCGATGAGAAGTGGGGGTGGGTATTCAGGGTTTTTTGTTGTTGTTACTATTGTTTTCTGTTTCTTTACCAAAAAATGGTCATGGTGGACCTCAGTAAGAATCAGATAACAGTTGAGACAGTTGATGAAAGAGATGAGGAAGCATGCTAAGTGATTTCCTGGAGGAGAGCAAAAGGAACAGCCAGTACACAGGCTGAAGATGGAAACAAACCCACCATGTTGTAGAAACCAGGAGGAGGCTCATGTACCCGAAGTGGAGTCAGTAGGAGATGAGGTCAGAGAAGTAAGAAGGGGTCAACTCAATAGGGCCTGGCAGCCCATTGTAATGACTGGGACTTTTACTCTGAGTGAAAGATGGTAAGCATCCAAGGGAGAAACAGAAAAGCAATTAAAAGGTGTTGCAAAAATCTACACTTGGGGGGTAATTACCACCAATTATAAGAAGTGGTCACGTTCCGCATATCTTCAAAGGCAGAGCCAACAGGATTTGGTGGTGGATTATATGTGTGGTTGTGAAAGAAATAATGATGTCAAATATGACTCCAAAGTTTTTGACCTGAGAAGCTGAAAGTTGGCATTCTAAGATGGAAAAGACTGTAGATCAAGCAGGTTTTGAAGGGAATTTCAATTCTACTCATTTTAAGGTGAGATGTCTACTTAATATCCAAGTGGAAAAATAAGGTAGGCAACTGGATATACAGGGCTGGAATTCAAAGAAGTTCAAACTGGTAATATACATTTTGAGTCCTCAGCATAAAGATGGAATTTAGAGACATATAACTGAATGAGACCACCAAGGAATCAATGTAGGAAAAGAAGAGGTTGAAGAATGGAATCCTGAGGCATTCCAGTGTCAAAAGAAGAAATAAGAAAAGCAGATTGAGAAATGTGGCCTCCTGGAAGCTGAATGAAGAGAGTCTTCCCAGAAAGAGTGAAGGATTGCTATGTCAGCATGCCCAGAAGTGGGGTAGGATGAGGACTGGGAAGAGAGAAAGCCCTGATTTGTAGAGTTTGCCAATTTCCATGGTGAAAATACTCTCACCAGAGTTGATTTCAAGCTGTTAATGTGATGTTATTGAATGTAGAGTTTAGAAGAGATGCACACAATTGGCTCTCAGGAGATATTGCAAGCTGATCTCAGCACACCCCTGACAGCTAATGATATCCATTGCCTCATCAGGCTTTGGCTTCCAAGAGGGAACTACCCAAGCAAGTGTGAACCTGGCATGACTGAATCTCTGTCATCTGGACAGGGCCAAGCAACATTTATCTTCAATATAGTAGGCTGGCAACTTTCTCAGAGGGCAGCCCAAATTGGGCTGGGCAAGAGGGCCTCAGAGAAGGATGTCATGGTCCTTGCAGCCAGACTCATGCTAACTTTTAGCAGAGTGCATTTCAGTAATGAACAGCCTGAGGGATGGTCCCTTAGCCAACATAGAGTGCAGACCTCTCTGCAGGCTTCCCAGATCTTCTCCTGAGCACATCTTTGGTGTCTGATTCAAGAATGAGAGGGCCTGACTAGAAAGATTTAAGCCTCAGATGGATTTACCAAGCAAGTACACTAAAGTAATCTGGACACTTTAACAAAGAAAAGCATAAGACTCTCTCTCAAAGAGTTGTTAAAACAAAATCTGATGAGAAACCTTCTTGGAAAATAAGTCTCCAGGCTTATGGGAACCTTGTTTCCAAATCTTTCTGTTAGTATTTCTGCCCACATCCTGAGAATTCCCTTATGTTCTCTCAGACTCCATACCCTACTTCATATTTTCCTGCGGCCTAGACTTTATCTTGACTGGCCTGATTTCTGATACCATTTGGTTCCAGCCACTTAATTCCCAGCAGCCTGTAATGGCCACATCCCTAAAGCAAAATACCATTGGACTAGGAGGAACATCAACCTGCTTAAATTGTGGGCTCCGCTCTGCCTTTCATTTACACAAAGGAAGAATTTTCCAAGGAGGTTTTTTTCCCCCTCCCTCTCTGGAAGTCTTTACATGTGAGATTTTCATTTTTCATAAAATAATAATTAACAAACATACATCGATTACCTACTGAATGCAACACACCATACAGGATTCTATGAAACATACAAAGAATAATTAGATGTCTACTTATTATGTGATTGGGAAATTTGGCATTTTCTTAGATAAAAAGATCATTCTGACCAATGTGAGTGCCCAACAAATGCCTCAGAAACCAGGTACTGGGGGACAGCGAGACACAAGAAGCCCACAAAGCTGCACTCTACAGGACGGATAAGATCAAAGGAAAGGAATCTCCTATTTGCTTGCCACTTCTCTGTGCTAGAACTGTTTTAGACACTAAATCTGTTTAATTACATCTCAATACTTCCTATTGCTATAAAAAAGGATTTTCATACTTCTATGAAAAGAGAGTGTCATTCCTTTTTACAAATGAATCACAGAGTGGTAAAGCACTTAAGCAAAATCCACAGAGTCAGTCAGTGACAGAAGTGGGACCCCAACCGAGGAAAAGATATCCAAAGTCCTATGTTTAACTCTTACTATCACTTCACATTGCTTCCCTTAGACTGAGGAGTCAGTCGAATTGTGCCACCCCTCTCCCCAAAGATATGTCCAAGTCTTAAATCCCTGTACCTCTAATGGGATCTTATCTGGAAATAGTCTTTACAGATGTAATTAAGTTAAGTGTCTTGAGATGAGATTATTCTGGATGTAGGGGCTGGACTGAGGAGGCAAATCCAATGACTGGCATCTTTAGAAGAAAAGGGAAAACAGACCCAGAGACCCAGAGGGAGGGCCATGTGAAGATGAAGGCAGACATTGGAGTTCTGCACCCCCAAGCCAAAAACACCAAGGATTGCCAGCACTCCACAGAAGGCTGAAGAGGGGCATGGAATGAATTCTCCTTCAAGCTTTCAGAATAAACCTACCCTGCCAACACCTTGACTTTTAGACTTTTGGTCTTCTCAACTGTGAAAGAATAAATTTCTGTTGCTTTAAGCCACCAAGTTGTGGTGATTTATTATGGCTGCCCTAGGAAACTGATACAGACAGTCAGGATGAAGTCAGTCTGCACAGAGACATAGTGGAAGAGAGAGAAGAAAAGATCACGAAGTGTGACTTCTAAAGCTGAGCCAAAATAGATTCCCTGGGAAGAGGGAGCAATCCTCTTTTTGCTGCCAGTGGCAAGTCCTGAACTCCCATGTCTTGGTTTGATTCCAACTGGCGCATCATAAACTATTCAGTTTGACTCCAAACACTAACATCTAATCAGTTTCCTCAGCTTACTGGTTTCGCTGGTTTCTATTGATGGGGGCAACTGTTTGGGCAAGTTTGAGCTACACAGACACAGCTCCTGGTATACTTGTCCTCAAATATCAGAGAACATCAAATCATCCAGGTGCATCTTTGTGAGCACACTGAAGAGAAAAGCTTCTAAGAAATAAAACTGATATAATTGGCGATGCCTACCATTGGTCAAAAGTAACTTCCTCAATAGCTCTTGGTAGTGCCTAGTTCTGTTTTTACATGGAGGCATCAGATAAAATGCAATGATTCTAATAGATTTCAGCTATCATCACCCATTAACATACCAGTTCTGAGGGAAGCAGCTCTCTGGGGATTTATTGTGGAATGAGAGAGGCGAGAAAATTTTATATTCAAAGCAAAATGCAAAGAGATAGATCTATTTGAGAATCCTGGGCATTCAGGAATGTTAGCAAGGAATTGAGGAACAGACTGAAATTAAGTTGACAAGGAATGAGAATAAATCATGGTTCCATCCAATTTTTTGTGTGATGGTGTTCAAGAACCAAAAGTAGCCACTTACTGAATTCTGGTTAGAGCTTATTAAGGACCTACTAAGGGCAATTTACCCCATTAGGTGGGTGTACTAGAGCTATATGGATGAATGGGTTCATCTGCTCATAACATAGGAAGGCAAACTCTGGGGGTTGGGGGATATATATGTTGTGAGTCAGAGTAGAGGAAAGAAAAATGATGCCATATCCCTCAGCTTCTGGGAGGTGATCCCATCAAGAGTGCAGTGGAATTTTTAATGTTTAGAACTCCATGAAGTTCTGTAACCAAGTATCCCCCATTTTTCTAAAAGATAGAGAATGAATTATTTTTTAGTTTCTCTTAGTTTCTCTTTCCCCCTTTTCCCCAGTTCCCCACTTCCTATTTAGTCCTTTAGAAATGCAGTGATAACATTTTACCTTCCCTTCACCAGACACTCCCTACAGGGCAAGCTTATCTGACTATGTGCTTACGTAAAAGCTCCAGGATGGAACTCTGTCCTACCAGGAGATTTCCTCAAAAGACAATAGTCAATATGCAACCTAAAGTACACCCACTATGAAACCCTCTCCCACCTGCAGAATATCTCAAGACAAGGCCACTTTACAACCTAGTTCTGCCCAGGATGGTGCCAGCTCGACCACCTGGTAGATAAGGACCACCTGGTAAATAAGGCACAAATCAAGTCATACAGACCCCCACCTACTCACGCCCTCCCTTGCATGCCATTCATGCCGAGTCCCCTTTTAAAAGTTTCTGCTTTCTGCTCCAAAAGCAAAGTGGTACCCATAAGGCAGGCAACTTGTACTTCCTCCCCTAAGCTAGCTTTGGAATACAAAAATCACATTCCTTATAGCAGACTTCGCTCATGTTCATTGGACTATGCAGGTGGCAAGTGACTAAACCTGTATTTTGGTTACAGTTCTACCGCGAGGAATCCAGGGACACCAATAACAGACTAAGAATTATCTGGCTGCTCAGAGCTCTACACAAAGGTCGGGCATTTGCCAGAGGAGGAAAAGTGTGGCATCTTTATATAGACCAGGGTTCACTGGCATATCCTTTGCCATTTCCTGGGAAAGGAAGCTTCTGGCTCCTGGAGAAATGGCAGAAACTTGATGAACAGAGGATTGGTGAAATCTTTTGGTTTATGTGGCCAGATGGTACAAGGTTCTAATCAGGAAGAAAAGCACACAGTGTCTTTCTTCACTCCTTTGGGTTTGGGAAACAAACAAAAAAATACACCAAAGGCAGTGAGGCCACCATAAAACCCAGAGTGGGGGCAGAGGACAGGATGCTGGGGAATTCAGGGGAAGGGCTCTTCTGAGGTCTGAGCTTCCCTATTATCTGCGCATTTATCCCAGCTGAACTTTTCCACAGGAGTGCTTCTGGCCTCCTCTAAGCCTAACCTCCCCACCTCTCCACATCCTGAGCAAAGGTTCCATGTGAATGAGCCCAGATGGAAAAACATTGGAGGAGTTTTTCTTTGTCACTACAGGCAGGAAGAAAATGGCAAATGGAGACAATTGTTTGCTGAATTTGGTCTTCTTAGACTCATACTTTTTGCTCAGTTTTCATTATTTGAGGATAAAAATTGCTTTTAGGCCTGAGAGACTCAGCTAACTGGACAATTTTTCAGTTCATTTCTGAGAAATAGGCATGGCCTCGGGAGAACAGTTTTTATGCTCTCAGCACTCTCATTCCATCTCAGATAAAAATATATTAAGAAAATGAAGCCAACTGAAGCAGAGGTCAGGAGCGAAAGTAAAGTTGACATTAAGAGCTTCAGCAACAGCAGCTGGCCCCAGGCACTAGCAACTGATAAAGGAAACTGGGCAGAAGAGCCTGAGATGAATGGGATATTAGTGAGAGGAGCTGAGCCCGCCACATAGCCAAGAGAGAATGGGAAATTCATTATAATAAATTCCTCCTAAAACCCTGAGAATTGGAGACAACGCATAGGCTATTCAGAGGGCAATTTCTCCTAATTCTGCAAGGTCTTAGAGAGCTTCTTACACACAAAGGAAGGTACAAGAACCTCTGCCAAGCATATGGAATTGCCAACTCCAAGTCAGGAAAACTTACTTGTGAGCCTCCTGGAGATGGTTATGTGGACACAGATGATGGGTTTACTTTCTGTTTAGTAAGGAGTAAACCTATGTTTGTTTGGTTCTCATATTCGTCTCTACTCCCTGCTATTTCCCTTGGCAGAAAATGAGTGCACTGACCAAGCCAAATGCAAGCAATAAATCCGGTGGTACTTTATATTGTATTAACTCCAGCGAGGAGTTAGAAGGCCTGAAGACAAACATGCGTATCATGATATTGGAGGTTCGCTGTTTGGAGGGCAGACCAAACCCTGGAGGGGTCTAGATATGAGGATCAGAGGCTGAGAAAGGGTATTGGTGTTGGGAGTGACTCCAACTTTGCTTTCAGCCCCTCTTCTCAGAGGACGGTGAGCAGACCAGCAAAACCATTCTGGAGGGGAAGCCAAAAAAATTAAGGTTCTGGGAAGCCTGAAAATGAAGAAGGCCTTTTCTAATAAAATGAATAGGATCGAGAGGCTGCCAAATGCTGCTCACTC
Source organism: Rhinopithecus roxellana (assembly GCF_007565055.1). Taxonomy (NCBI): domain Eukaryota; kingdom Metazoa; phylum Chordata; class Mammalia; order Primates; family Cercopithecidae; genus Rhinopithecus; species Rhinopithecus roxellana. Next base: position 80,282,601 of record NC_044565.1, read on the forward strand.
CAACCCCTTTTATTGGCAGTGAAGCAAGTCAAATACTTGCTAGGAACACTAGCCCTTTCTTAGAAGCGACTGTTGTTGAAAAAAACACCCTGTGCTTTGCTAAGTGATTTGTCCCTGAAGAACTCTATGAGTAAAAGAGACTCTAGCTGTGACTTTGGCCAAGTCAGTTGGTCTTGCTACTGATGAGGGGGCTGAATCCTGAGCATTCTCTTTGATACAGAAAATAAAATGGACTAGGAGAGAAGGTATAGAATGTAATGCACTAGGGTTCTTTTTGGAGGGGTGATAACCTCTGGGCAGGTCCCTACTCTCGAAACCTAGCCTGGAATAGGCTTTCACCTCTGTGCTGTTTATACTAAAACTGAATTGGCCTTAGGGATGGGATGGAAGGTAATTAGGATTCCCTATTACCGGATGATTTTGAACCCAAACTATTCCCTTGTGGACACAAATGGGTATGGTGGAGTCAAATGCATTCAATGAATTCTTCCCCTATTGTTTTAATCAAAGCACCGATTTTAGCACAGACTCATGCACCAAACAAGCTACTGAAAAACTACTGTGATACACATTTAATGAGATGATGTACAGAGTTTCTGGGGGCTTGTCCTGGGACTGCTGAGGTGGTCTCCAGGGATGCTTAGAGGAAGGATATGGAAAGTGAGACATGTGGGTTGAATTGCCCAACTCCTAATAAGGTTGATAAATTGAAAAACCAAGGTATAGAAGTGACCTTTTATATTCTGGGGCAACTTTTCATCTGTGCGTAACAAGAGAAATGAAAATCGGATGGATTTCCATTGAAAATTTCATGTCATGATTTCATATGAATGATCTAATATCCAGCTTTCCCCTCGAGCCAGTGAATTCTATATCCAGCTGTGGAAACTGAAAACACCATGAGGCTGCTCATGTTAGGCACCTGCTGTAGAGAAAGACCTTTTGCATTTGGGATGAGGAGCAGAAGATTTGTTTGTCAAACAGCCTGGTGTGATGTTCTTTTCTGAGCATTTTTCTCTTGCTCTCTCTGCCTTGCCTGAGTTGGAGACTGTCTCTTCTCAGTGACTTTAGGAGACATACCTTTGGGCTATCTTCATAAATCTTTTGCTCTGAATCGAAATTTAAGTCATTAGGGTTTTCACTCATGTCATTTAGGATACTGAAAATAAGTGTGCACTTTTCAGACATTCTGTCTTACACCTGTAGGTCACAAGTCTTTCATGCTTAAGGCGTTTTGTTACAATCCATCTAGTTTACTGTTTCATCTCTCAATCCATTGAAGTCTATTCCCTAAAAACTTCTAGGCATGGAATAAATGTCAATTACAAATGACCAGAATTTAACAACAAAAAACTTCCAGGCAGGAATGTTACAGCCCATCTTCAGTTCTGGAGGAAAGCTGGGATAGTTCATAAAATAATTCTGTCTGATTTGTTTCTATGAGAATCTGTATTAAAGGTATTTTCAGGAGAGAGGAATACACTTACTTGCTCTAAGGCCACACATCTTAAACCGAGATACAGCTACTCTGAGAAGTTTGCAGCTGGAGTTTTCAGCTGAACTTTTTAAAACTTTTTTTTAAAACTTTGTTTAAAATGAGTTGCTTTACATTGGAACTTAATATCCTCAGTGGATTGAAATCAACATTCTGGGAATTGAAATTGTGTCTGGAGAAGAGAAAGGAGGAACATTGCATTTTGCAGTAGACACAGATGGACTAGGCAGGGATGAGGGAGGTCTTCTGAAAGGAAAGCAGTGAACAGTTGGGGAAGGGTTCAGAAGTGGAGGTAGGGGACCAACAAGAGAAAGGATGCCCTACATTGGGATTTTTCTAGCTGCAGGATAAATCTAGTACATCTTTTTATATTGAAACTAAATGCAGATATGAAATAGAGCTTCATCTGGCAATGACCTCATAAGTGTTGGGCAAAGCTGCTTTTTTCTGAGGCTGTTTCCTTCAGGCATGGGCTGGGGCTCCTCTTCTCATTCCCTCAAGCCCCACCCTCTCTCAACTCGCAAGCCTTTGTCAGCTTGACATAAGATCCTTTAATACACCTAATAGCAAACATCAAAGGGAAGCAAAAAAATCCAGGTCTCAACTATGGCATGAATAATTGCAAAAGGTCTAACTAAAGCCACCCAGCCACAATGTGGCTTTCTTTCTGCACAAGTATTCTTGCTTCCTAAAAAAGGACCATCCTGGCCGGGCACACTGGCTCACGCTTGTAATCCCAGCACTTTGGGAGGCAGAGGTGGGTAAATCACGAGGTCAGAAGTTCAAGACCAGCCTGACCAAGATGGTGAAACCCCATCTCTATTAAAAATGCAAAAATTAGCCAGGTATGCTGGCTGGCACCCATAATTTCAGCTACTCTGGAGGCTGAGGCAGGGAACTGCTTGAACCCAGGAGGCGGAGGTTGAGCCGAGATCGCACCACTATACTCCAGCCTGGGTGACAGAGCATCTCAAAAAAAAAAAAAAAATCCTATACCCCATTCTCAGCACCAGTCATTCAGGTACTGGACAGACCTTAGTCTTAGAACCAGCATGCCTAGAATGGGCTCTTACCCTCTATGGGCCTCAGCTACGGAAAAAAAAGAAAAAAGAAAAAAAGAAAGTATTAAACTAAGGGCTCACCAAGGACCCTCTCAGCTCTAGCTCTCTTCAATTCTACATACAGCAATAAGGAATTTCAGGAAATATCTCCCTGGCTTGTTGTTAGTCTCTTTTCACTTTCTCCAACTTTCCCTAAAGCAGGGGCAAGAATAGCAAAGAAACTCGGTGCTGATCTGCAGAGAGAGCCTCTCCTCAATTAGAGATTCTGAGCCAAGGGATTTGTGTGACCTTTGGAATTCAACCACAAAGCCCTGGAAGAACTGGTTGCCACCAGGACCCTAGAGAACAATCCCAATATAAGCCACACTTTCTCTTGTTGTTCTCCTATCTCCATTTTTGAACCTCTCCCCAAACTTTTACTGCCTTGCCATCTAAGTCTGCTGTAAACATGCAACATTTCTCCTTTCTCCTCTCTGTTCCAGGCAAAATTTCTATTCCCGGGACGGTGATCTCAATCTGCTAAGAATATTATGTTCGAATATAAAGCAACTCTTTTTAAATACAGAGCTCAACTCAAAAAAAAACTTCAGTGATCTACCAAAAAGGAAGATATTTTGAATAAGAGACTTCCTTCAGATGAAATCAGTGTAATTAATTCAAATCCCATCCATCCTCTCTTTACAATAATCAAACTTCGAAGCAGGACAGAGATAATATGGGTTAGCCAAGCAGAGAAAAGCTTTCAGTCCTAGAAGAAAGAAAGTCTCTGCTATCACCTAATAATAGCTCTGGAGCTACTCCTCCAAGATCATAGAACTTTTCAGCATACATCATAGAGGAGCTGTTTGCATGCAGTAGAGCGACCCAGAGTGCCACCTGGAATGGTCCAACCTAAGAACCTAGGTAGGAAGCATGGGAAGCCAGAGGTTGCTTCAGAATAAAGGTAGAGAGACACAGTTTGTCAAATTCTTGGGTTTGCTTGGGGTCAGCTCTGCATGTTGAAATACCCCCTTCCACCAACTTTTTAGGCTTGGCTTGACTCCACTTGCACTCCCATAGATTTCAGCTATCACCCCTGCTTCCTTCTTGGGAGATTTTTCCTCTTGGGAGCATTATTTAGGCTGGGGAGAACTTACTGCAATCATCATGTTGATTCATTTTCACAAATACTTATTAAATGTCTGCTGTTTGCCCAGCTCTGTGGAAGGGCCGGAGCGGTACATAATGCATGTTCTCTGACTCAAAGGAAATTGAAAGTAACCTGTGCTGTAACTTAATTACCAACAGGGAATTATTTTGGAGGTTCTGGGAGAAACAATCTATTATGTTGGTGTAAATGTAATTGCAGTTTTTGTCATAATGGCAAAAACTGCAATTACATTTGTACCAACCCAACACTCCTGACACCTGAAAGCCAATTGCCAGTCATTCCAGGACATACTGTGTGCACTTTGCATTCTCTCTGCAATCTTCTTTAAACATTCATCTATCTCTCAATTTCCATTTAACCGAAACTGTGGCAGCAGCATTAGCAGCTGGTGGTGGTGGAAGACCTCCTGATTCCAGAAATTTCCCAGGGTGGCCCCCTACAGTTTGGATCTGCTGAAGAGTGTGTGGAAATTCAAAGGCATGCTCTCTTACGGAGAACAGTTTGTTGGCAAAACATCACCCATTTGCTGCAGATCTGTAAACTGAAGTAGGCCTGTCTTTCTTGACACATTAAAAACTGGTCAAAAGCTTCACTGGTTAATTAGGTTAGTGATATTGTTTGACTGTGTCCCCATCCAAATTTCATCTTGAATTGTAGCTCCCATAATCCCCACGTGTCATGGGAGGGACCCAGTGGAAGGTAACTGAATCATAGTGGCAGGTTTTTCCAGTACTGTTCTCATGATAGTGAATAAGTCTCATGAGATCTGATGGTTTTATAAAGGGCGGTTCCCCTGCATATGGTCTCTTGCCTACCACCATGTAAGACGTGCTTTTGCTCCTCCTTTGCCTTCTGCCATGATTATGGGCTCCCCAGCCATGTGGAACTGTGAGTCCATTAAATTTCTTTTTCTTTATAAATTACCCAGTCTTGGGTATTTCTTCACAGCAGTATGAAAATGGACTAATACAGTTAGTTACAAAATTAGGTTAATCACCTTTTCATTGAAGGTACCTTCATCACATATACATATAAATGATATATAGTGTACTTCATATAAATATAAAAATATATATATATATTTGATGGTTTGTATACCTTCCCTGAGAATGTGGGCAACTGGAAAACTCTGGCCATGGGTGCAAAAGGGCCTCCCTTACTGTTCCATGATGGTGCTCCCTCAGGCCCCTCTTCGCCTCTCCTCTCCAGCCCGTCACCCTCTGCCTGGGCTCAGGCCCTCATCTTCTTTTTCTTGGATTACCTATTCCAACAGCCTCCAAGCCTCTCTGCTGCAAATCCAGTCTCTTTACGATTTACATCTGACCATGTTTCTCCTCTACCTCAGACCTCCCTGAGACTCCCCATTCTCTAGAAGAGAACATCTGAGAAGCCTTACAAAGTGCTGCCTGCCTCTTCAATATCACCTCTGCCAGCCTGCTGTCTTGCAGATGGGCAAAAGTCCCTCACACACACCAAGCTGTTGCTCACCTTTGTGGCTTTGCAACTGCTGTCACCTTTTGCTCTCTGCCTCTGCTTCATTTGGCTAACCCTACTCATCCATGAAGGCTCGACCAGGGGACTTCCCTAACTGATAGCTCCCAAAATGTCCTGTGATGAATAGCACCATCAGTGTGCTTCCATAAGGTATCATAACTAACTGTGCAATGGCTCTCTCCTCACCAAGGACTGTGAGATCCTAGAGAACAGGGAATGGGTATTAGTCATCACATCCCCAACATTACGGACAGTGATTTTGCCCCCCAGGGGATATTTGGCCATGTCTGGAGACTTTTTGTTTGTCATAACTTGATGGGGGTACTACTAATACCAAGTAAGTAGAAGCCAGGGATGCTGTTAAACAGCCTCCAATGCACAGGACAGCCTTCATAACTAAAAGTTATCTGGCCCCAAAGTGTCAATAGAAATCTTAATCTAGGACAAAGACTACAAATTTAATACTGCTTAATGAACGATAAAAAGTAAATATATTTTACCGAACCAAACTCTGCCCTTAAGTAAGGTCCATGTGACAATTGTTGGATCATGAGAAGGAATTCAAGTAAATGTACTCCTTCTTTAGAACAAATAATGGTGTAAGCCTGGTCTTTCACTGTGGATTTAAGTTTGGCTCCAGTTAACAAGGTATTTCACGTATCAACTGAGAAACTAGGAATAATATATTGAAGGCTATTCTCTACACAGACTAAGAATTTCTAGACTGAAATAAGATCAGAATGTCAGAAATAAAATAGGTGTCAAAAATCATCCAACTCGAGCTACTGATTTTACAAATGAAGCCTCCAGCTCCTGCATGATACAGTGACTCCTCAAGGACACCTAGCTAGGAATGACAGGGTCTGGGGCCAGTGAAAAGACAGGTTGTGTTATGATTTAACCAGAAATGAATATGAGACTACTGGGTCCATCTCTGGGATCCTAATAGAGATTGGGTCAGGGTTTGTGTGGTTAGAATTGCTCCTTTGGGAGACAGGAGAAGAGAGAAATAGAGACAGCTGGGAGGTAGGCTTTGTTACATGTCTTGGTTTCTTTCCTGAACAGTCGGACCTTTCCTCTCATCTTTACATTACACACAATTCAAACCTTTCCACCTTCTGGTGTCTCTCACTGGAAACACTATTAAAATTTTGGGCAAGACAATTCTTGTTTGCAGGACTGACTGTTTGGAATACCTGGCCTTTGCTCACTAAATATCTGTTGCATCTCCAGGCATGATTATTAGAAAACAAGTGGGGATATTTTCAAATGCCACCTAGGAGGGTGGTACTGCCTCATCTTCCTGTCCCTTCAATTGAGGATCACCAAAGACCAGTTGGCAGGGTTGCATTTATGTTGAGCAAACTGCATCTTGGTGAGCACAAGAAAGCAATCACAACGATGGACGAGAATGGTCTTAATGACCACCTTCACCAAAATGACCTGTGTTGTCTGTTAAAAATAGGATTCTTAGGCCCCACCCTCAGGGAGTAGGATGCAATAATATACATTTTTTTTATTATACTTTAAGTTCTAGGGTACATGTGCACAACGTGCAGGTTTGTTACATATGTATACATGTGCCATGTTGGTGTGCTGTACCCATTAACTCGTCACTTACATTAGGTATATCTCCTAATGCTATCTCTCCCCCCTAACACCGCCCCCCCACCCCCACAAGAGGACCCAGTGTGTGATGTTCCCCTTCCTGGGTCCAAGTGATCTCATTGTTCAATTCCCACCTATGAGTGAGAACATGCGGTGTTTGGTTTTCTGTTCTTGTGATAGTTTGCTGAGAATGATGGTTTCCAGCTGCATCCATGTCCCTACAAAGGACACGAAATCATCCTTTTTTATGGCTGCACAGTATTCCATGGTGTGTATGTGCCACATTTTCTTAATCCAGTCTGTCACTGATGGACATTTGGGTTGATTCCAAGTCTTTGCTATTGTGAATAGTGCCACAATAAACGTACGTGTGCATGTGTCTTTATAGCAGCATGGCTTATAATCCTTTGGGTATATACCCAGTAATGGGGTGGCTGGGTCAAATGGTATTTCTAGTTCTAGATCCTTGAGGAATCGCCACACTGTTTTCCACAATGGTTGAACTAGTTTACAGTCCCACCAACAGTGTACAAGTGTTCCTATTTCTCCACATCCTCTCCAGCACCTGTTGTTTACTGATTTTTTTAATGATTGCCATTCTAACTGGTATGAGATGGTATCTCATTGTGGTTCTGATTTGCATTTCTCTGATGGCGAATGATGATGAGCATTTTTTCATGTGTCTGTTGGCTGCATAAATGTCTTCTTCTGAGAACTGTCTGTTCATATCCTTTGCCCATTTTTTGATGGGGTTGTTTGTTTTTTTCTTGTAAATTTGATTGAGTTATTTGTAGGTTCTGGATATTAGCCCTTTGTCAGATGAGTAGATTGCAAAAATTTTCTCCCATTCTGTAGGTTGCCTGTTCACTCTGATGGTAGTTTCTTTCGCTGTGCAGAAGTTCTTTAGTTTAATTAGATCCCATTTGTCAATTTTGGCTTTTGTTGCCATTGCTTTTGGTGTTTTAGACATGAAGTCCTTTCCCATGCCTATGTCCTGAATGGTATTGCCTAGGTTTTCTTCTAGGGTTTTTATGGTTTTAGGTCTAACTTTAAGTCTCTAATTCATCTTGAATTAATTTTCGTATAAGGAGTAAGGGAAGGATCCAGTTTCAGCTTTCTACTTATGGCTAGCCAATTTTCCCAGCACCATTTATTAAAAATAGGGAATCGTTTCCCCATTTCTTGTTTTTGTCAGGTTTGTCAAAGATCAGATGGTTGTAGATGTGTGGTATTGTTTCTGAAGGCTCTGTTCTGTTCCATTGGTCTATATCTCTGTTTTTGTACCAGTACCATGCTGTTTTGGTTACTGTAGCCTTGTAGTATAGTTTGAAGTCAGGTAGCATGATGCCTCCAGCTTTGTTCTTTTGGTTTAGGATTGTCTTGGCAATGCTGGGTCTTTTCTGGTTCCATATGAACTTTAAAGCAGTTTTTTTCCAATTCTGTGAAGAAAGTCATTGGGAATTTAATGGGGTGGCATTGAATCTATAAATTACCTTGGGCCATTTTCACAATATTGATTCTTCCTATCCATGAGCATGGTATGTTCTTCCATTTGTTTGTGTCCTCTTTTATTTCACTGAGCAGTGGTTTGTAGTTCTCCTTGAAGAAGTCCTTTACATCCCTTGTAAGTTGGATTCCTAGGTATTTTATTCTCTTTGAAGCAATTGTGAATGGGAGTTCATTCATGATTTGCCTCTCTGTTTGTCTGTTATTGGTGTATAAGAATGCTTGTGATTTTTGCACATTGCTTTTGTATCCTGAGACTTTGCTGAAGTTGCTTATCAGCTTAAGGAGATTTTGGGCTGAGACAATGGGGTTTTCTACATATACAATCATGTCATCTGCAAACAGGGACAATTTGACTTCTTCTTTTCCTAACTGAATACGCTTTATTTCTTTCTCTTGCCTGATTGCCCTAGCCAGAACTTCCAACACTATGTTGAATAGGAGTGGTGAGAGAGGGCATCCCTGTCTTGTGCCAGTTTTCAAAGGGAATGCTTCCAGTTTTTGCCCATTCAGTATGATATTGGCTGTGGGTTTGTCAAAAATAGCTCTTATTATTTTGAGATACGTTCCATCAATACTGAATTTATTGAGAGTTTTTAGCATGAAGGGCTGTTGAATTTTGTCAAAGACCTTTTCTGCATCTATTGAGATAATCATGTGATTTTTGTCTTTGGTTCTGTTTGTATGCTGGATTACGTTTATTTATTTGCATGTGTTGAACCAGCCTTGTATCCCAGGGATGAAGCCCACTTGATCATGGTGGATAAGCTTTTTGATGTGCTGCTGGATTCGGTTTGCCAGTATTTTATTGAGGATTTTTGCATCGATATTCATCAGGGATACTGGTCGAAAACTCTCTTTTTTGGTTGTATCTCTGCCAGGCTTTGGTATCAGGATGATGTTGGCCTCATAAAATGAATTAGGGAGGATTCCCTCTTTTTCTATTGATTGGAATAGTTTCAGAAGGAATGGTACCAACTCCTCCTTGTACCTCTGGTAGAATTCGGCTGTGAATCCGTCTGGTCCTGGACTTTGTTTGGTTGGTAGGCTATTAGTTATTGCCTCAATTTCAGAGCCTACTGTTGGTCTATTCAGGGATTCAACTTCTTCCTGGTTTAGTCTTGGGAAAGTGTAAGTGTCCAGGAAATTATCCATTCCTTCTAGGTTTTCTAGTTTATTTGCATAGAGGTGTTTATAGTATTCTCTGATGGTAGTTTGTATTTCTGTGGGGTCAGTGGTGATATCCCCTTTATCATTTTTTATTGCATCTATTTGATTCTTCTCTCTTTTCTTCTTTATTAATCTTGCTAGCGGTCTACTAATTTTGTTGATCTTTTCAAAAAACCAGCTCCTGGATTCATTGATTTTTTGGAGGGCTTTTTGTGTCTCTGTCTCCTTCAGTTCTGCTCTGATCTTAGTTATTTCTTGCCTTCTGCTAGCCTTTGAATGTGTTTGCTCTTGCTTCTCTAGTTCTTTTAGTTGTGATGTTAGGGTGTCAATTTTAGATCTTTCCTGCTTTATCTTGTGGGCATTCGGTGCTATAAATTTCCCTCTACACACTGCTTTAAATGTGTCCCAGAGATTCTGATATGTTGTATCTTTGTTTTCATTGGTTTCAAAGAATATCTTTATTTCTGCCTTCATTTTGTTATGTACCCAGTAGTCATTCAGGAGCAGGTTGCTCAGTTTCCATGTAGTTGAGCAGTTTTGATGGAGTTTCTTACTCCTGAATTCTAGTTTGATTGCACTGTGGTCTGAGAGACTGTTATAATTTCTGTTCTTTGACATTTGCTGAGGAGTGCTTTACTTCCAATTATGTGGTCAATTTTGAAATAAGTGTGATGTGGTGCTGAAAAGAATGTATATTCTGTTGATTTGGAGTGGAGAGTTCTGTAGATGTCTATTAGGTCCACTTGGTGCAGAGTTGAGTTCAATTCCTGGATATCCTTGTTAACTTTCTGTCTCGTTGATCTGTCTAATGTTGACAGTGGGGTGTTAAAGTCTCCCATTATTATTGTATGGGAGTCTAAGTCTATTTGTAAGTCTCTAAGGACATGCTTTATAATCTGGGTGTTCCTGTATTGGGTGCATATATATTTAGGATAGTTTGCTCTTCCTGTTGAATTGATCCCTTTACCATTATGTAATGGCCTTCTTTGTCTCTTTTGATCTTTGATGGCTTAAAGTCTGTTTTATCAGAGACTAGGATTGCAACCCCTGCTTTTTTCTGTTTTCTATTTGCTTGGTAGATCTTCCTCCATCCCTTTATTTTGAGCCTATGTGTGTCTCTGCATGCGAGTTGGGTCTCCTGAATACAGCAAGCTGATGGGTCTTGACTCTTTATCCAATTTGCCAGTCTGTGTCTTTTAATTGGACCATTTAGCCCATTTACATTTAATGTTAATAGTGTTATGTGTGAACTTGATCCTGTCATTATGATATTAGCTGGTTATTCTGCTCATTAGTTGATGCAGTTTCTTCCAAGCATCGATGGACTTTATATTTTGGCATGTTTTTGCAATGGCTGGTACCTGTTGTTCCTTTCCATGTTTAGTGCTTCCTTCAGGATCTCTTGTAGGGCAGGCCGGGTGGTGACAAAATCTCTAAGCATTTGCTTGTCTGTAAAGGATTTTATTTCTCCTTCACTTATGAAACTTAGTTTGGCTGGATATGAAATTCTGGGTTGAAAATTCTTTTCTTTAAGAATGTGGAATATTGGCCCCCACTCTCTTCTGGCTTGGAGAGTTTCTGCCAAGAGATCTGCTGTTAGTGTGATGGGCTTCCCTTTGTGGGTAACCCGACCTTTCTCTCTGGCTGCCCTTAACATTTTTTCCTTCATTTCAACTTCGGTGAATCTGACAATTATGTGTCTTGGAGTTGCTCTTCTCGAGGAGTATCTTTGTGGCATTCTCTGTATTTCCTGAATTTGAATGTTCGCCTGCCTTACTAGGTTGCGGAAGTCCTCCTGGTTGATATCCTGCAGACTGTTTTCCAACTTGTTTCCATTTTCCCCTTCACTTTCAGGCACACCAATCAGACGTAGATTTGGTCTTTTCACATAATCCCATATTTCTTGGAGGTTTGTTCATTTCTTTGTACTCTTTTGTCTCTACACTTCTCTTCTTGCTTCATTTCATTCATTTGATCTTCAATCGCTGATACTTTTTCTTCCAGTTGATCGAGTCGGTTACTGAAGCTTGTGCATTTGTCACGTAGTTCTCCTGTTGTGGTTTTCATCTCTATCAGTTCTTTTAAGGATTTCTCTACATTAGTTATTCTAGTTAGCCATTTGTCAAATCTTTTTTCAAGGTTTTTTGTTTCTTTGCGCTGGTTACATAGTTCCTCCTTTAGCTCTGAGAAGTTTGATTGACTGAATCCTTCTTCTCTCAACTCGTCAAAGTCATTCTCCATCCAGCTTTGTTCCGTTGCTGGCGATGAGTTGCATTCCTTTGGAGGGGGAGATGCGCTCTGATTTTTTGAAATCCAGCTTTTCTGCACTGCTTTTTCCCCATCTTTGTGGTTTTATCTGCCTTTGGTCTTTGATGATGGTGATGTACTGATGGGGTTTTGGTGTGGGTGTCCTTTCTGTTTGTTAGCTTTCCTTCTAACAGTCAGGACCCTCAGCTGCAGGTCTATTGGAGTTTTCTTGAGGTCCACTCCAGACGCTGTTTGCCTGGTTATCAGCAGTGGAGGCTGCAGAAGATAGAATATTGCTGAACAGTGAGTGTTGCTGTCTGACTCTTGCCCTGGAAGCTTCATCTCAGGGGTGTACCCAGCCATGTGAGGTGTGAGGTGTCGGTCTGCACCTCAGTTGAAAATGCAGAAGTCACCCATCTTCTGTGTCACTCACGCTGGGAGCTGGAGGCTGGAGCTGTTCCTAATCGGCCATCTTGGGCACCCCCCGAGAATGCTTTGATTTTGATGCAGGCCATATGAATCAGCCTTTCCGACTCAGGGCTGCAGTGTCCCTAAGGTACTGGCCTAGGACTCAGTGCAGGTCTGTAAGTGAGGGCCACTGGGCATGCCTCAGTCTCCTGTAGTGTGCAGGAAACTGCCACCTCAGCAGCAGCAGGCCCAGGATGGCGCTGAGGCCCAGCACTAGGTGCAGAGCAGTCACCAAGGAGATCCAGGCTAGCAAGAATATACATTTTTAATAGTCTCACCAGGTGATTCTCATGCACACTAAAAGTTTAGAACCTTTGCCTTAGTAATAGCACTCAACCCTGGCTCATGTGAGAATTAATGTTTAAAAATGCCATTGTTCAAGCCCTACTATCAGAGATTTTCAGTTTCAACTACAGTGAAGCCCTAGCATTGCATGTTTTAAAACCTGCCTAGGTAATTCTAATATTCATCTAAATCTAAGAAACACTACCATTATGAAATCTTGCAAGGTAAGAGGAAACCACAAATTAATCCCCTCACTTTTGGGTTAAATGCAAGAAACTTAAAACAATGGTTTTCAGCCTTGGCTGCACCCTTAGTGAGACTTCTAACACCCTAGTGCCACACCCCACGCCATTGACATCAGAATCTTCTGAACTAGGACCCAGGCTTCAGTGTTTTTGAAAGCTCCCAGTTCGCTCTAATGTGCAGCCAAGTTTGAGAACCACGGATTCGGAATATTTTCCTGAATTCTCCCATAAACTTTTGCTCTTGGCTTTTATCTTTCCTCCAATCCCCTAGTTCAAAAGTTTGAGGTCGTGGGGGTCAGGGCAAGAATAAAAAGGGAGAAAGGACAAGATTCAATCTAGTTCTTTTCTCCACTTAATCCCTGGCTACCACTGACTCGGCACTCTGGGAGTAGCTAAGGTGCAGTGGAGAAAGCTCTAGACCTATTGTTGCATATTTCCAAGAGGAAGATCCTTGGACCAGCATCAAGTTTGCTTTTAATCTTGATTCTTCCCTGAGGTTTCTAGATATTGTTCCAGCATAGGAATTTCAGCTTTTATTATTTTCCAACTTTTCATTTATATGGCATGCATGGGTCAAAGAAGCAATGGAAAGTTGGAAACAATTGCCTTCTAATTAGCAGATGTCTCAGTGGCTGACATTATTTGCCAGTAGCAGTGCCAGCACAGCACTGGGAAAGTTAATTACTGTCAACAGTCCTCAAGCCTGTTTTCATAACTGATAATGACTGTTAATATGTCACCACTGAAGTTAGAGACTCAGAAAAGTCTTTTGTCCTAGGACTATTAAATGTCATGGAAGAATGACCTCCAAATTTGCCTTTGGGTAGATAAAGTTCAATGTGACTGGCTGGGCAAGGTGGCTTAGCCTGTAATCTCAGCACTTTGGGAGGCCAAGGGGGGTGGATCACGAGGTCAAGAGTTCAAGACCAGCCTGACCAACATCGTCAAACCCCATCTCTACCAAAAATACAAAAAAATTAGCTGGGCATGGTGGCACACATCTGTAATCCCAGCTATTTGGGAGGCTGAGGCAGGAGAATCGCTTGAACCTGGGAGGAAGAGTTTGCAGTGAACCAAGATCATGCCATTGCACTCCAGTCTGGGCAACACAGCAAGACTCCATCTCAAAAAAAAAAAAAGTTCAATGTGACCTTTTTAAAAGAAATGTTAAATCTGTTAAATCTGACCCCAGTTCCTAAAGGCAGAAGAATAACACGAGATTTGAGACCAAGCCAGTTCCTCTTTGACTGTTTCGACCCCATTTATAGTCATGTCAAATATCCCCCATTTCTGCTGGCTTCAGCCCCATCTTGTTGCTGCTTCCTTGAGATGTGAGGAAAGATCATTCTTTCTTCTGTTCTAGGCCAAGTCCCATATGCTGACAATAAAACTGTCTAAGTCTGGAGTGTTATGGCTCCTAGTGTTAGGTTCTTTCAACATACACCACACACACATGTTTTCTCTAAGGTGCATCATTTGCAATGGGCTGGTGGATGCTGATAGTGAATTGGGGATCACCAGTACATGCTCCCCTTCCCTAATGGTCAGTAGTCCTCCCCTGCCACATGGCCTTAGTTAGGGCCGGATTTGACGATCAGATAGTTAAATAAATCAGAACTGCAAATCCTTCAAGATCCTTTCTCCTTAAGTGACGTTATGTCTGCAAATAGATACGTGGTGAGGGTGGGGGGAAGAACACAGCCTGACAACATATAACAATAGCGTCCATGCCTCCAATCAAAAATGCTCTCCAGTGGGTGGATACTTGCCTGAAAACTGCAAGCCCCAAAAGGACCACTCAAGTAGTTCTTCCCAGATTTCCAGACATTTCTCCCTGAAACAGTCCTTAGACCTTAAAATGGGAACGTCAAAGACATTAATATCTCATTCCTACCACCTATCGCTTAATCAGTATGTTGCTAAGCCCCTTACATATGAAATCTTACTCAATCCTCACACAACCCACGGAGGGGGACATGATATCACCATCCCCACTTAAAAGAGGAAGAAATGCACTCAAGTTTACCCAGTTAGGACGTGTGAGGATATAATTCAGGGTGTTTCTGGATTTAGAACTGCACACTGTACCTGCTGTGCTTTATTGCATTAACTGCTGCTGCTGCTCTGATCTGGACTGACCTTGCAGTGAGTCTGGAGAAACCCCTTGCTATGTTTCTGTGTTTTCTTCACAGTTTCCGTCACTACTTTCTTGACCTTATCACTCTTACAGCCCTGGTCCTATTCTCTCTGAGATGGGAGAGGCCTTTGCCAGCCAGCCTCTCTGCTCTTTAATTAGATCTCAAACACAATGTCTTTGTGCTCTAGTCTTTCTATGGTGCCCTTGTATTATGAATGTAAAAGTTAAGCTTCCAGATCTCTCACAGGTACCCCATTTTCTCCTCCCTGTGCTTCTCTGAACTTGTTTCCCTAACCACAAACATAGAAAAAGTTTTCTAGAGGTTGAGTCAGAAGAATTTTTGTGGTAAAGAGGACATTGAAAGGGGATAGGTCTACTAAATGTCTTGTGTTAGGGTTCTCCAGAGAAACATAAATATATATCTATTTATATATGTGTATATATATTTATATTTATTTATATATGTGTGTATATATATATTTGTGTGTGTGTGTATATATATATGTGTGTGTGTGTGTGTGTGTATATATATATATGAGGAGATTGTTATGGGAATTGACTCATGCAATTGCAGAAGCCTAGAAGTCCCACAATATGCCATTGCAAGCTGGAGACCCAGGATAGGTGTCATTCAGTTAGAGTCCTAAGGCCTGAGAACTGGTGTGGGAAGACTTTGGATTCAGACATGACTCAAGTATACTGGTGGACTTTTCAGTTACATGAGAAAATGCACTGTCTCTTTGTTTAAGCAGTTGGGTTCATTTTCTGTCACTTGGAGGGGAAGGTTCCTAAAAACTATAGCATTCTTCCCATGGATCATTGGATGGCCTCATGCAAAAGTGTTGTCCAGACACTGTGTGGGAAAGATGAACCCAAAAGCATTTCTTCCCTAATATGCACCCCAATACCCAGAATCTTGTCTACGCTTGAGAAACAGCTTTGTAAATCGTAAACTAGGTGTCAATATAAAGTCACATTCCTATAACTCAGTGTGAACTGACCTTCTTAATATGAGAGCTGAGTGAAGACAGAGAATGTATGAGGCTTTGGGTACAGGTTCCTGACGGGTGCTCAAATGGGTGTTAAGAGAAAAGACTGGAGTAGGGAAAGAGAGAAGGAATTGATGGATGTTAAAATGAACATATTAATTTTGCCTGTGGCCATGTTTCCAGTAATTGGCTTTTGGATCTGAACCAAGAATAGCAGAATTGAAAACCTAATAAAAACAAAACCCATGAAGAGAAGAAAAATTTTCATAGTAGCCCAAGTGAGAGTAATGACGTGAGCTAATCCAATTTGAAGTATAAACAAAGAAATTTCTTCACGCAATGAGACTGACTTATTTTGTTTCAGAGCTAAATACCATGAGGGTAGGTCAGGAAATCTGACCTAAATATATGTGGGGGTGGTCAGGGAGATGGAGGTTAGTCATTCAATTGGAGGACAGAAGAAAAAGGAACAAGAAGTTCTTCTATGGTGACTGACCATAAAGTTTTGAAAAAAGAGGTATTTAAATAGCACTTTAATCCACAATACATGTTATGAGAGGCTGCAGGGAGATGTATAATTTAAAAGCTCACTAAAAAATGGCAAATTAAATTTTATTTTCTACTTATGGTTGATAGACATGACTTTTCGAGATCAGGCATATTAATTGGCTTTCAGATATTAAGCACTGTAGAAAGAGGGAATATTTTTAAACTTTCCTTTAAAATAGTGGTTTCCATCATTTTTCACATTATTAAGCACAAAGAAAGTGACAATTTTATGACACTACGGTAAATGGACTAGGTCATTTGAGGCAGAGATTGCTGGCCTGTGCCAGGTCCACCCAGGCTCCCCAAAGACTGAGGAATACCTATTTTGCATACAAGTGAGCTGGATCCACTAGTTAAGAAGCCAAGTCAAAGACTGTCTATGAGGCAAAACCTATACTGCAGCCATTTGGGGGAAAGAACAAAGCACTGAACCAGAGGGCAAAGACCAATATTTTGGTTCTAGCTTTGCCAAGTGTAGGACATTGGACTAGGCACTTAACTTCAGTAAGCCTCAGTCTGCTTATGTACAAAACAGAGTAAAAGATTTCTTGCATTTCCTACTTTACAAGGTCACCATGAGGATCAAGAGTACCATGTTCATAAACATCACGTACAACCATAGAGTGCTATAGAAATGTGTGGCCTGATGATAACGAGTATGACATTTTTCTCCCCAGCCCTACCTCCATTTAGACCACCCTTCCTTTCAAGAGTCCCCTGCAATGGACAGGAGTTGACACGAAGGAGAACAATGCAGCTGCTAAATCTCAAGTGGCTAGGAGCACAGAGTGTGGGAAGCTATTCTGTGGCTGTGTTTTTGAGTTGGGCCAAAGAGCTAGTGGGGTTTTGGCTTCCCAAGTACCTCTGTTGAAACTCCCTGGGGAATTTTGCTTTATGAAATTTCCAGCAATTGGAGATCCCACTGGGTTGGTGAATAGAAGCCTAAAGGGCTCCCTGTTGGATGAAAAAATGTGTTTGAAGTCTGCTGGGAAGAACTGTAGGAGGGAGCTGAGGGTTCTTCCATGACTCCTACTGTGCATTGACAGAAGCTGTCCCTACCACTGTTGATTGCCAATTATTTTTGTCTCCAGAGCCAAAGAAAATATATTTGAATTTGACCCATCTTTCACTAGGATCTACAGATGGTGAAATATTAATGAACAGGTGGGTTGCACAATATTCCAAGATTGCATTAGAATTGATTTGTATAGGCTAAATTATTAACACCAGAGTTGCTGACATATATTCTCATATGATTAGCAAACCCAAAAACCCTAATATCAACACAGAATACATTCAGAACTATCAAACACAATGTCCACTTTGCTGGAAATAGAATACTAGGTAAAGTAATTGAGATCTCATATAACACTCCTCTGAAAATAGGGACAGCTAATTTTGTAATGGATTGCCAGCAAAAGCTGTGACAATGCCTACTCTGGAAGTCTCTAAATTTCTTTTTAACCTGAGAAGGGTGTTCCATGATATTTACTGGAGTAAGAAGTGATAGAGGAGGTAGAATAGTTCTGGAAGTCACATCTCTAAATAGAACAAATCTTGGGATCCCCCAAGTTTCAGTCTATGCATGGAACTACATTTAAAGAGGCAAAATCTAGTGGCTAAATAATAGCTAAAATTGTTCCAATCACGAGTCACACCTCGCAGAGATCATTATTCAAGTAATGCTTCTATCCCTTCCTCCAGTTCAGTGTTTCCTGGACTTCCTCTGCACCGATGCTCTTGCTTACCTAAGTCTCTTCTTCAGCCTCTTCTCCATCTCTGGACAATTCAATACACTGCATGGACCTTGCTTACATTCTAATTTGAGCAAACTAACTTCTCTTCTCTTTCTCCTTCTCCTTCCTCCTTCCTCCTTCTTTCTACTTTCTTCTTTCTTCTTTCAGACAGCATCTCTCTCTGTTGCCCAGGCTGAATGCAGTGGCACAATCACAGCTCACTGTAGCCTCAACCTCCTGGGCTCAAGTGATTCTGCCACCTCAACCTCCCCCAGTACCTTGTACTACAGACACTCAACACCATGCCTGGCTAATTTTTGTGTTTTTTATAGAGACAGAGTTTCACCATGTTGCCTAGACTGGTCTTGAACTTCTGAGCTCAAATGTGAACTGCCTGCCTCGCCCTCCCAAAGTGCTGGGATTACAGGGATGAGCCACCACACCTGGCCTCAAACCATCTTCAATGCAACATTTTGAAGACAATGAGGGAAATCTGAATTTGGAGAGTGTATTAGATGATACCAATAACACATTTTTAGTTTTGATAGGTGTGATTCATTGTATTGTGGTTATGTAAGAAAACACTATTTTTAGCAGTCAATACTTAGATACAGAAAGGTAAAATGACACAATTCTGGGATTCACTTATCATACATCAACCAAAATAAAGGAGGAAGGAAGGAAAAATGTATAGAAGTAAAAGTAGGAAAATACTGATAATTCTGGAATTTAAGTGATTGATGTTTGAAGTCCAATACTATATTCTCTATTTTTGTATATGCTTGAAATTTTTCCTAGCATTTTCTAGTAAAATTTCCCTTGAAAAATTTTTTTAAAGAATTTAAAAATGATTTTCTAAAGAGAGAAAGAAGGACTGGCCTGGTGGATCACACCTGTAATCCCAACACTTTGGGAGGCCAAGGTGGGCGGATCACTTGAGGCCAGGAGTTCGAGACAAGCCTGGCCAACATGGTGAAACCCCATCTCTACTAAAAATACAAAAATTATCCAGGCATGTTTCCACATATCTGAAGTCCCAGAGAATCTCTTGAACCCAGGAGCTGGAGGTTGCAGTGAGCCGAGATGGCGCCATTGCATTCCAGCCTGGGTGACAGAGCGAGACCTTGTCTCAAAAAGAAAAAAAAAAGAGAAAGAGAAAAGCAAATGCAAATATCTTCAGAACATCATAAGAAAAGGCAAAAGTAAATCAGATAAATATATTTTAAAACAACAATAAAAAAAGGCATTTTGTTGACAGATAAATTCATCAAACAAGACTGACTTTTTTGAGTGCCATTCATAGCACTGTCAGGTCAGCAGTGTAGTGTGAGGTATATTTCAATGCAAAATATTGAAATTATAAAAATAGGATTATGCACACAAACATTTCAAGCCTTTATAATTTTTTTCAGTCTGAATGGCATAGGTCCATTTATAAAATATTTTCTGAATTTATATTACAATTTAAACTAGCAATATCCTATTAATTAATGTATTTAAAACTTATATGGAGACAGGTTGTTTAAAAAAATACTCTTGAACTGAGTAAAAAATAGCATGAAGTGAAGTTCAGCTCTGGGGAGAAGGGAAGTTGTGCTAAAACTTTTCAAAATGGAATTTAACCTGAGACTTTTAAAGCATAGCTTTCATTCGTGATTTGGCTCTAAAGAGAATAAAATACCTAGGAATCCAGCTTACAAGGGATGTAAAGGACCTTTTCAAGGAGAACTACAAACCACTGCTCAGTGAAATAAAAGAGGACACAAACAAATGGAAGAACATACCATGCTCATGGATAGGAAGAATCAATATCGTGAAAATGGCCATACTGCCCAAGGTTATTTATAGATTCAATGCCATCCCCATCAAGCTACCAATGAGTTTCTTCACAGAATTGGAAAAAACTGCTTTAAAGTTCATATGGAACCAAAAAAGAGCCCGCATTGCCAAGACAATCCTAAGTCAAAAGGACAAAGCTGGAGGCGTCACGCTACCTGACTTCAAACTATACTACAAGGCTACAGTAACCAAAACAGCATGGTACTGGTACCAAAACAGAGATATAGACCAATGGAACAGAACAGAGTCCTCAGAAATAATACCGCACATCTACAGCCATCTGATCTTTGACAAACCTGAGAGAAACAAGAAATGGGGAAAGGATTCCCTATTTAATAAATGGTGCTGGGAAAATTGGCTAGCCATAAGTAGAAAGCTGAAACTGGATCCTTTCCTTACCCCTTATACGAAGATTAATTCAAGATGGATTAGAGACTTAAATATTAGACCTAATACCATAAAAACCCTAGAAGAAAATCTAGGTAGTACCATTCAGGACATAGGCATGGGCAAGGACTTCATGTCTAAAACACCAAAAGCAACGGCAGCAAAAGCAAAAATTGACAAATGGGATCTAATTAAACTAAAGAGCTTTTGCACAGCAAAAGAAACTACCATCAGAGTGAATAGGCAACCTACAGAATGGGAGAAAATTTTTGCAACCTACTCATCTGACAAAGGGCTAATATCCAGAATCTACAAAGAACTCAAACAAATATACGAGAAAAAAACAAACAACCCCATCAAAAAGTGGGGAAAGGATATGAACAGACATTTCTCAAAAGAAGATATTCATACAGCCAACAGACACATGAAAAAATGCTCATCATCACTCGCCATCAGAGAAATGCAAATCAAAACCACAATGAGATACCATCTCACACCAGCTAGAATGGCAATCATTAAGAAGTCAGGAAACAACAGGTGTTGGAGAGGATGTGGAGAAATAGGAACACTTTTACACTGTTGGTGGGATTGTAAACTAGTTCAACCATTATGGAAAACAGTATGGCAATTCCTCAAGGATCTAGAACTAGATGTACCATATGACCCAGCCATCCCACTACTGGGTATATACCCAAAGGATTATAAATTATTCTACTACAAAGACACATGCACACGTATGTTTATTGCAGCACTATTCACAATAGCAAAGACTTGGAATCAACCCAAATGTCCATCTGTGACAGACTGGATTAAGAAATTGTGGCACATATACACCATGGAATACTATGCAGCCATAAAAAAGGATGAGTTTCCGTCCTTTGTAGGGACATGGATGCAGCTGGAAACCATCATTCTTAGCAAACTATCACAAGAAGAGAAAACCAAACACCGCATGTTCTCACTCATAGGTGGGAACTGAACAATGAGATCACTTGGACTCGGGAAGGGGAACATCACGCACTGGGGCCTATCATGGGGAGGGGGGAGGGGGGAGGAGGGAGGGATTGCATTGGGGAGTTATACATGATATAAATGATGAATTGATGGGTGCTGACGAGTTGATGGGTGCAGCACACCAACATGGCATAAGTATACATATGTAACAAACCTGCACGTTATGCACATGTACCCTAGAACTTAAAGTATAATAAAAAATATATATAAAAAAAAAAAAAAAAAAAAAAAAAAAAAAGCATAGCTTTCTGTAAGGATTCATGGCTTTCCTCCCACACTCTCTGGTCTGGGGCCAGTGTCTGGAGGAAAGTATTGCTACTCCTGAATGAGATTTTAGAAAGTAGCATAGTTTCTGAAATGAGCAGCCATTGGAAACCAAAAACTTTCTCAGGGAACTCAAAGAGTTTGAAGAGAACTGATATTTGAAAATGGAAATCCTTCCATTTGTGACAACGTGGACAAACCTAGAGAACATTATGCTAAGTGAGATAAACCAGTCACAGCAAGACAAATACTGCCTGATCTCGTGTATGTGTGGAATCTAAAATAGTTAATCTCATAGAAGCAGAGAGTAGAATGGTGGTTGTCAGGGCTGGGGTATACAGGAAATGAGGAGATGTCGGTCAAAGGGTACAAAGCTTCAGCCATGCAAGAGGAGTTACTTCTGGAGACCTAACATACAACATGGTAACCACAGTTAACAATACTGTATTGAAGACTTGAAATTTGCTGCCAGGGTAGATCTTAAGTGTTCTCAACACAAAAGAAAAGAGGCAGCTATGTGAGGTGATGGATAAATCAACTAGGTTGATTGAGGTGATCATTTTCCAACATATACATATATAAAAACATGAAGTCATATATCTTAAATATATGCAATTTCTATTCGTCAGTTATGCCCCAATAAAGCTGAAAAAAAAATTTTTTTTAATGAGAACTGATGTCTGCATCCAGTTGCTGCTAAAGGCACAAATTTTCTTTAAAAACTATTCAATGATTTTCCAGCTCTTACAGACATACTGGGAAGAAAAATGTTAAAATAAAACCAATTTGAGAAATTTGGATTGAACTACCTCATCCTGTATGAGGTAAGGCCAATGTGCAATCTTGCATTGCTAATCACTCAAGCAGAGTGCTCAGAAGCTGGGAAACAGGCTGGGGTTAAGAACATTGCTTAAGGAAGAATAATTAGATCCTTTCCATGTCTCATAGCCACAATTTTTTTCCAGCTTTGGCTGTTGTTTGAGCAAGACTTTGTGTATTAAACATTGATCTAGCCAAGTGGCTTAATGGAGAATTTGCTCAAATTGGTTTTTTAGCATCTTGTTGGCAGAAGGGGAAATGACTGCTTGAATGTTTCAACCTTAATGCTGACATGTGGCAACTTGAAGTCAGGTGAATGAAGTTTCCTCCAGCTAGAGAGGTAAGATGAACATGCAGGACCAGCAAGAAATCGGGTCATCATGTTAGACAGGTGCAATTATGTGCAGAGACTTTGAAAGAAGAGAAAAAGACATTTAGTCATCAGAGAGCAGCCATTCAAGTTAGACCTTGAAGGACAGGGAGGGTGAATCAAACGGAAGATATAATGTAAGCAAATGCACAAAGGCTACACTGTGGAGAGGATGTGGGGAAGAGGGAAGAGGTCCATTTGGCGGGAACAGAGGGTAAATTTAAGGCAGTAGGAGGTCATAAGACTTATGGAAAATTTGGAATACCAGAATGGGACTGTTAGGTGTTAAGTCGATACCGGTTGGGGGCACTGAGGATTTTTAAAACGTGATCAGAGCTGCCTTGTTGAAGGTAAACCTAGCAGTGGTGAGTCAAATGAAATGGAGTAATGAGAGAACAGGTAGTACTAATCACTACCAGTACTGAGGACTTTGCAGGTACCACTTCATATACATAATCTGATTTAATTATCATAGCAAGAAACATTATTAGCCCACTTTACAGATGATAAAATTGAGGCTTAGGGTGATTAAACAACTTGCCCAAATTCACACAGCTAAAGCAGAAGAGGTAGTGTTTTAATCTAGACACAGGTACCGACCCTTAGTCACTATGCTTGACTGCTTCTTAAGGAAGCTAGAATGGGTGGTAGGTGACAAGGGTCTGAATTAGGAAGTTGGAGATAATAATGGAAAAGAGGGATCAAATTCTTAGAGGTAGGATTGGCAAGACTTCACCAACAAGAGCCTATGGAGGTCTGTGATTTGGCATCTGGGTGAAAAGAAGAATGATACTGTCACTAACCTAAACAAAGAAACCAGAAGAAAGACTTGATATCGAATAAGAGTATTAATATGGTTGTAGTTATATTGAGTTTGAAACGCCATTAGTAGATCCCAGTGAAAATGTCTATCCAGCCATTAGAAATGTAGTTTGGTTGCTGAAGAGGGGAGATGGAGCTAGAAAGAGGAACTGAGGCATCATGTGCAAGCAATAGAGGCGCAAATACGCAAGGGAGGGTGGCAGAAGAAAATCATCCCGGGTGTTTCTTTTCTTCTTACTCAGCTCGGAATAGAGATGACTTTTGAGTTTTTATCTACTCCCATTCAGGAATGAAATGGAGAAATGTAGGTCAAAATTTTACAAAATGGTCATGTAGAATAATTATTTGACTTCCCATCTCTGGGAGGAAGAGAGGCAGGTTTAGTAGAAGTGTGAAGATTCTAAGCAAAATTTAAATGAGCTTTTTTAGAGATGGAGTCTTGCTATGTTCCCTGGGCTGAATTCAAACTCTGGGCTCACGAGATCCTCTCACCTCAGCCTCCCAAGTATCTAAAACTACAGGCATGCCTCACAACTCCTGGCTGTCTAAGTAAAATTGTGAAGGGCAACCCATTCTCTCTTTACTTTCTCTTGTCCCAGAATAAGACAAGAGTGCCAAGGCCTGGTCAGTATCCCAGGGTACCACCACCAGTGCTGGTCAGAGCAGGCTCTGAGAGGCTAACACAGGCCACAGAGCCTAGGGCCTTGTTTTAGAGGGTGAGGTGAGGCTTAAAGCTGGGAGGATAAGCGCCCTCTGAGATTCTCCATCTGAGAAGTCAGTCAGTTCTTCACTAAACCATTCTAAACAACAGGAAGTGCAGTGGGAGGGCAAGATTCCACTGCTGAATTCTTCAGCAGGCCCTGAAAATGAATGACATAGTGTCAACAGGAGGGAAAGTGAAGCAATAAACACAGATGGTGTTTGTGCAATCTCATCTGGGTCAAGGAAATCACCTCATCACTCTTCTTTGATGGACAGATTCCTGTCTCTTGGTTTACCATTTTCCTTACTACTTCCCTCAGCTCCATCCAATGTGCATTTTCATGTCAAACTGCACAGTCATGAGTATATTACATGTTCCTGTTGTGAGTATGCAGGGGTTACCATGGGATGACCCCTGCGCTATGAACTTGGAACCTCAAGAAATTAGATTGCCTTATGAGAATGAATCAGAGAAGAAATACAGGAAATCACTTTAAATAACAAACGTGTTCCTAGGACAGCAATATTTGACTGGAACCTGACTGATGAGATTACTATATCTAAAGAAAGAACATATCCGTGAGAAGGAGAATTCTGCTCAGTTATGAACAAGGCAACTGCATTCAATAAATATTTGTCGAGTACCTACTGTGTTCCAGCAGTGAGCTCACATTCTAGCTGGGGAGACAGAAAACAAACACATGCATTTATAATTAGATGTCTGGTTGTGATTTGTGCGTAACTCAGGCAGAGGGTCCACAGAGCAAACAACAGCATGTAGTGTGGCTCAGAGATGTGCTCATTCAAGTTCTATGCCATGTTTGAGAAGCCTGCTTGAATCTAACTTCCCAAATCTGCATTTCCAGCACTTAGGTGACATTTGGACCTACCTAATAGCTCTCGGGTTGATTTCTCCTGTGTGACTTTGATGAAGACATAGATAGAGGAAAAAAGTACACAGGTCAATGAATTTTCCAAAGTGAGCACACCTATGTAGCCAGCACCCCAAATTCTTCCTCATATCCCCTTTACCACTCCTATCACCAAAATGTAACCACTATCCTGACACCAGCACCATAGGTTTGTTTTGCCTTTTTCTGAACTTTATATAGATGGAAATATACAGTTTATACTCAATACATGCTGCATAGCTTCTTTGATTCAATATTACGTCTGTGGGATATATTCATGTTGTTGTTTGTATTGGTGTTTTGTTCTTTTTTCATTGTCATATATTTCATTGTATCACTACATCACAGTGTATTTTATTTAAATGGACATCAGGGTTATTTCCACTATTCCACTATTCTTTTAACAAATTATTTTTCTGCAGAAATCTGTTAGAAGTGGTTTCTGATGTTTGCAACTAAGAATCCTGCCTGATCCACATTTGTTTCAATTCTAAATTTGTATTGGCTTACCTAGGTTTTTTATTGATTAAGAAATCAAGTGAAAATTTCGGGGTTTTTTGTAGAAATTCTTCTTTTTAAACTACGCTTTTGAAGACATAGACATTTTCTTCATGAGCTATTTGGCAATGAAGATCTACTTACACTGTTTCAACAGTGAAGCCCAATGATAAAAGATAACATTCCGTGTAGATAAAAGCTCTGACTTCCCAGCTTAAATACAGCACTTTGTGGAACTACAGCTATAACTTGTGTTCTCTTAGGTTGCTAAACAAGTTGGTTAGGAGCTTTTCTCCTCAGGGTTCAACCACATGACCGCTTCTGGGCAGTTGGAGTGGTTTTCATCCTGATTGCACAATAGCAGAGGTTTTGAGGTTGTGGTTTTCTCCACATTGCCCATTTCCCTGGTGGCCGCTCTCAGGAGCTCTGAAGAGCTCAATTTAAAGACAGTTATATCAGTTATTCAATTACTGGGATATTTTCATTTTTTAAGCATATCATATCAACACCCCTTGTGTATAGCCTGTCTGAGTGGGGCTGTAGGAGAGAAGGGCAGACCTCTCTGTCATTTCATCATTTTCTTCTTTGTCTGGGCCATATTAATTGCCAATGCCTCATTCAAGGCCTGACTTCTGGGCAATGAGATGGACCAGCAAGCAGTCATTCCTCTCAGTGATTCAAGGAGACTAATGCTTGTAATAACAAGGAGTTACTGAGCACCTAGTATGTATGCCAGGATTCTTAATATGGACACCAGGGATCTGCAGAGCAAGCATGTCCATTTCATTAAAACCAATCTCTCCACTCATACTCTGTATACCATCCCCTTGCCCTTCCCAAAGACTTTTCTCCTGCAATAAACCCTTCTCTCCCCGACATGATCAATTTCTCTCTCCCTCTTGGATCATTTCCATGAGAAGTCAGATGTGTTCTGGTGCCTACTTTCCAAAAATACATCCTCTCACATTATAGCTCCCTCCAGACACAATCCTGTTTCTCAACTCTTTCACAGCACGCCTTCCTGCAAAGAATTGTCTGTAGTCACTGCTCCACTTCCTCATCTCCTTTTCTTAGCTCAGCCAACTCTAGTCAACTTCCTTCTCTCCATGCCCCTGAATCTGTTCATTTCAAGGCCATGAATAACCTCTTTTGCCAAATGCAGTGGCCGCCACTGTGTCTTCATCTTATTCAACTTTTGAAAATATTTGACATAGTTGATCACTCCCTCCTTCTTAAAGGTGTCTCCTCTCCCAGTTCCCATGATACCACTTTCTCCCCTTTTCCTCTGACCTCACTGGCTGCATTGCCTCAGGCCTTTTTGCTTGTTTGTCTTTCTCTATCTGATCTCTTCTGGAATGACTCCAGGCTCTGTCCCAGATCTTCTTATACTGTCCATCTATATGCTCTTTGTAAGTCAGCTCATTCAGTCTCATGTCTCTAAATACCATCTACATACTGATGGCTCTCAAAATTAAAATTTCTAGTCTTGATTTATCTGACCTGTCCCTAAGGTGAAGTTCTTATATCCTACTGACTTCTCTGTATCACTACATGGATGTCTAAGAAGTTTCTCAAATGTAGTATAGACAAAGGTCTTGGTTTCCCAGTGTCTATCTTAGACTCTCTATGTTCTCCCTCATCTTAGCAAACAGCAGCAATTTTCACCCCATTGGTGAACGCAAACATTTAGAAGTCATCCTTAAGTTCCCTCTCCCTCACTTTCCCAAACGAGTCATCGGCAAGTCCCGTTGGTAACAGTTTCATGTCAAGAATTAATTTTAAGAATCTTTTATTCATTTTAACCTGACAATTTTTAAAAGTTTAGAAAATAGGAGGGATAACACCCATGTTTTCTCATAATCTTCATAATTATCATTTTAATAGCACATGCTGTCTCATTGAGTAGACACATCCTAATTTACTTTACAGTCCCCCTAATGTAGTATCTTTGGAGTCTTCTCACATATGATTTCTATAAACAATTTTCAATGAATATCTGCATGTCTATATAGATGTTTTATTTTTGTTTTTCAAGTAGAGAAGCTGATTTTCGCTGTTGTTATTATTGCTCTATAAAATATCACTGAGTGATTGCCTTAGTTATGCAATAATAGAGAGATAAGTGTCTATTATTCTGGTGTTCAGGTAAAGTAGAATTCTATCAAAATTGTCACAAAATTGTCTTTGATGAGAGCCATCATAGTGCAAATCTGATGACTAAAAGGAGATGTTTAAATTGTCTAAAAGCAAGGCCATAAGAGAGAAGAAACTAAATTCGAAGCTTCCTCCCACAGTTCAAAGTTAGAGAAACCCAGGAGGGGCGTACTGGTATGACCACCCAAGATCCCATCACTGAGAAACATAATGGCCCCGGAGACAAAGACTGATGAAGAAAGGCAGTCTCTGGCTATGATGCAGATGAAACATGGGGCATGGCTGTGTTCACTATGCAGCCGAGGCTGGAAGCCACTCTGGATCCAGCCACCCTGGCACAGCATGCTTGCTCTAGAAAGGACAACTGAACATGGCCACACAGGCCTCACAGCTGGCATATGGAGGCTATTAATAAGCTGAGCTCTGAGGTTTCAAAGGACTCTTGTAGCCTGTGCTGGACCTAGCAGTGACCAGGATGCCAGTGGCCATGGATGCCCAGGCCCACCATGTTCAATAGTGAAGCAGGTGCTAGCAGCAGAAGCAACAGAAATGGAAACTGGGAGATCCACTGTGGATGAATCTCATTATCTTCTTTCTCTGACCCTCTTTGGACTAAATAAGCTCCCAGTATTCTTGACCAACAGAGGTGGGATTGGAACAGAGCCTCAAAAGTCATCATTAGACTTCCTACTAATAGGGCATTGGAAGTTCAAGCGACTAACTAGGAAACAGGTTAGTATTTGTACCCCCACACAGTGGAACAGATTACATATCATTTGCTCTATTTGGCATCCTTTCCTTAGGCTAGATTCCCAAAAGAAAGATTACTGATTCAAAAGACATGAACATTTTTATGACTCTTGGCCTAAATTACTAGGCCAAGATTTTTTCAAAGGGATGCACTAATTTTCACTATTTCCCCACACCCTTTCTGGTGATAAATAATTGACATGATTTGTTTACATTGATGCCAAGAATTCTTGGGAAGAAAGATCAAGGTGAAAAGTGGTAACCCCTGGTGGGGAGGCCACACTCAGTGCAGTTGTGAAGTCAGCAGCATTTTTAAGCCCACTCATTGCCAGTAGCCCTGAGATGAGCATTCCCAAGCTGCTTCCCGGGTCCCTTCTCCACTCTCTCAGGGACATCCATTCTGTACCAGCCCCCTCAGATACTCATGCCCTTGCCCTCCCTTCTCCATGCTCATTAAAACCAGCTTAAGAGCAGATATGACATCAGTCACTTACCTTTTCATGTGGCTCTAAATCAAAGTGTCACCTCTCCCAAGCACATGCTTGCATCTTAGCTCTGATTGAGGAATGAAAAGCTTTGTTCTGTTAAAGGAACTTTGAGCTTAGATGCCCCAGACGGAGAAATCCACCAAAAGCTGGACCTTTGACTTGAGGGGCAAAGGACCACCATAGTCAGGCTGTGATTTAAGGAGCATCAAGAGGCCAGAGTTTCCAAGTTCGGACCCAGAAGGTGGAGTTGGCAGGGGGAGGGTAGGAGCAGCCAGAGACTCTGCTCTACCAGGGAAATACGGAGGTGGGGACCAAACCCAAGATACGGAATGAAAGTAGGAGCTCCAGAAGCTGAAAACATAGTTCAGCGATGTCAGCATTTTACCCAGAGCCATTCCAAGGTGACCATAACTCACTTAAAAACCTGAAAGCTGTTTTATGCCAACAAATAAAGTGCAGTTTAATAAAAAAAAAATTGTCAATCATTTTTATATAAAATGTAGTTAGGGCATGAATGGTTTTGATCTTTTATAGTCAAAAGCTTTTAGTCCTGCTCATGGTTATAATCACTGCATGAGCCTGGGCAAGCCTCACAACCTTGCTGGCCTTGACTTTCTTATTTATGAGCTATAGACAATTACACCCAGCCTGTTGGCCTGCAGGGCTGGTGAGAGTGGTGAATTAAGTGTTCAAGTTGAAAGTAAAAGATGGTCTTCAATGGTTGACTCCAAGCATTACCTATGATCAAGGTCTAATTTCTAAGAGTCCAAAATCAAATAACAGGTAGAATTGAATGCCGTGAGCTTGTCTAGTGATATGGAAGTGTAGCTAATAGCCTCCAGCCTAAATGTGTAGGATACTAATTGGAATATAATACAAATCCCATGGAGAGTAAAGTACAAAGAGAACTTAAAATAAGAGGCAGGAAAAAATAAAATGATATTTAATTTGGACATGTGTCCCCAACGCATCTGTAGGAAAATCAACAAAGCATAAATATCAATGGGAAAACCCAGAAAGATGAGCCATAATTACTCTAAAAGATATAGAAACAGGAAATTGGATAGGAGTTTGCAGTGTTGTTTTGGGCTGCAGCGATGGCCCTGTGTGCCTGCAAAGGGAAATGAGAGTTTATCTCTGAATAATCATATGGAATTGGACATCAAATAAGGCTAAAATTGGTCATAGTCATCTCATGATTGCAGTGGTTTGTACGTTCTTCAGGTCAGTCCACCATCATTGAGGAGACATGGGTGCAGGGAAAGGGGTCAGGATGTGGTTAGACATCTTTGTGGGATCTCTACTGCTAACTGGCTGTGCCATATTAAATATGTTTTAACTTGTCTGACCCTCCAGTTTAGCTCAACAAAATAGGAGAAAATCTCCCTTTCAAGGCTGTTGGAAGGACTACAGATGAAAAGTACATAAAGTTCCCAGCAGATGGGAAATATCAAATAAATGTCAGCTAGCAGCAGCAGCAGGAGCAACGATGAAGGCCGACTCCTGAGTTTTAAGACTCCACAGATCCCAGAATCCTTCTCTACTCCGAGTTCTGAGTCCCACGGTTCTGATGCTTCCACCTGTGCACCTCAGCAGCAACCAGTGGGAGCCTGGGAATTGTTAACTAAGAGGGGCTTGAGAAGGCAATGAGAGAGGAGCATGAGGAAGTAACCAGCCACTCCGTTGAAGCTGTGTTTAGGTGGTGGATATGATCTGCCAGCGACCCCTCAGCCAATACCACCAATACAAATCCATGTAGACAGTTTCTTAAACGAACTCAGTAAAATCAAATCTAGAATATCTCCCCCTTTCAAACAATGCATTTTCCCAGTGCCAAAGTACAGCACTTTCTTAGCATCTTCCTTCTACAAATGACGGTGTGATGCAGTTCAAACACAAATTTTGCCAATTCTTTTTAAAATGTAGACTTATATGATAATTTTAGTCACATGCTTTGCCAGTTATTACATGTATATGTTTATATGGTAATGTTAACCACATGCTTTGCTACATGCTTGCTGTGAGTGATGTTTTAATTCTCATTTTCTTTTTAGAGACAGGGTCTCTATCTGTCACCCAGGCTGGGTGGTGATCATCTGTCTCTATCTGTCACCCAGGCTGGGTGGAGTACAGTGGTGATCATAGCTCACTGCAGCCTCGAACTCCTGAGCTCAACTGACCCTCCTACCTTAGCCTCCCAAGTAGCTGGGGCTCCAGGTGTGCACAACCACACGTTGCTGATTTTTAAATTTTTTGTAGTGATGGGGTCTCACTATGTTGCCCAGGCTGGTCTTGAACTCCTGGCCTCAAACGGTCCTCCCAATTTGACCTCCCGAAGCACTGGGATTACAGGCCTGAGAACCATACACAGCCTGCTGTGAGTGATTTTAAGAGAAGCCGTTAAAGATTGGGACCCTCACACCTCATTAAATCACCGGTTGACACCACCACAGCCTCCCAGCTCTCAAGCAATTCCTAGGGAAATAGGAATCCATCAGGAAAATATTCTTGATCCTGATACCAAAATTAACAAAGGTGGGGCTGCTTCTTGCGTTGTATTCTCAACAGCAGAAATGACAATTTTGCCCATAAAAACCCTCAGAGACCCTGACCAGCAGGGAAGAGCAGTAGTGAGGAGATGGGAGAGAGGGGTGGTAGGAAGAGTTTACCTTCTTTATTTTCTCTATCCACAGTCCCTTTATGCTGAAAGCTGTTTACGGCAGCCACAGTCTCTGAACTTGGTTTGGTATGACACTGACTTTCTATGGATAAGTCAGTATCTCATGTCCTCATCTAAAAATAGTACCATATTGAATGACGCTTTGCCTTCATTTCTCTCACTTCAATGGTTTTGGATGAGCATAGGGGCACCTTTGGGTCAGAGTACCTTTCAGAGAGGGACAGTCAAAAAAAAAAAAAGCCTTCGTGTAAGAACTAGACCATTTTCACACTGCCAATAAAGACATACCTGAAACTGGGTAATTTATAAAGAAGAAGAGGTTTAATGAACTCACAGTTTCACGTGGCAGGGGAGGCCTTACAATCATGGCAGAAGGTGAATGGCACATCTTACATGGCAGCAGACAAGAGAGAATGAGAGCCAAGCAAAAGCGATTTCACCTTATAAAACCATCAGATCTCATAAGACTTATTCACTACCACGAGAACAGTATGGGAAAACTGCCCCCATGATTCACTTAGCTCCCACCAGGTCCCTCCCACAACATGTGGAAATTATGGGAGCTGCAATTCAAGATGACATTTGGGTGGGGACACAGCCAAACCATATCAGTGTGACCAGAGAGAGAGTGGGTAAGAGGAATAGACCAAAACTTGAACTATGAGAAAGAGAAGTAAGAAGGTAGGGAAGACTGTAGTTCAGAATCTGTAAGTTATGACTGACTTCTCAAAGGCTGGCAAAAAATTGGAAGCTGGAGTACAGGACATGAATTCATGAGCAGTAGCAATTTCAGCTAAGTTGAGAGAAAAGCATTGAACTTCAAATGAAAATAATGTTCAAAGAGGTGAACGTGAAGTTCATTCAAGATGTGGAGGGAATTATGAGCAGGGAGATGCATGCCAAGAGAAACTAGATGGTATTTGGAAAAAAAGTGAGATTCAAATTAAGGTTCACACACACAGAGAGAAAGAAGGATAAAACAAAAATATTTTAATGGTTTCCTTTTCCTGTGGTCTGCTTTAGAATTCACTCAAAAGCCAATTGTTTCTGTGGTTATTCAAATTTTGTTTCTCTTCTCGCTCCTTCCTCTTGTCTATCCTCTAATCTCCAGCATTATTCAAATTTTGTTTCTCTTCTCGCTCCTTCCTCTTGTCTATCCTCTGATCTCCAGCATTTGGACAGAATAAGAGAGAGGAAGTGAAACTCAAATCATTTTACTTTACTTTTTCTTGGCCATTTGACTAAGAGACATGTGGGGTGAAGAGGTGCTTGTGACCTAAGTG
Source organism: Rhinopithecus roxellana (assembly GCF_007565055.1). Taxonomy (NCBI): domain Eukaryota; kingdom Metazoa; phylum Chordata; class Mammalia; order Primates; family Cercopithecidae; genus Rhinopithecus; species Rhinopithecus roxellana. Next base: position 80,315,722 of record NC_044565.1, read on the forward strand.
TGATTTGTAAAATATGTGGGTATTTTTTGTCTGGTTGGTTTTGCTCTTAGCTGCTATACTTATGTTACACCAGTTTACCACATCCAGTCCTATTTGGGCACAAAAGAGAAAGACTCAACAAACATTTGTTGAGTGGTTTGACTCAGCTTTGCTCCTTCTAAATATTCCTCGGTGGAGCCTTAGCAACTTCCCATAGGAAATCTAGGCTAAGGTCTGATTCATCCAATCCTGAATAATGGGTTAATCACGAACTGGATACAAACCGGTCTGAAGTTTGTGCCAGCAAAATATTTTATGATGCAGTAATAATGTAAATAAGAGGAATTCAAACTACTCAAGAAGACAAGCTGTTTTCAAACATTTTAGCAGTAAAGATTTGCAAACCAACAAGAAACACACTAAATACAAATGGTGTTTCTCAATTCATTAGAGCAAGCCGGCAAGAACCTTACCTGGGAGTAGTGAGGCCACTTTCTCAGCCACTAATTCATACTGTTGTAAATACATACTATTTTTAACAATACATTATTTTTATAATTTTCAATGTTTGAGATTATTCATGAACCTGAACTGCCCTTCAACCTTTAAATCTGAATAAGTGAGGTTTTACTATGATTTACAAAACTATAAAACAAGGCAGAAAGAGGTCTGTTCATCTAATATTAGCTGTTTGTTTCTCCTTTCCTTTTTGGAGAGGAGGGGAAAAAAAGAGCAAATGTCTATCAAGCAAGATGACATAGGGCTAGATAAAAAGAAAAATGTCTCTGAGGTGTGTAGGGATATTATGAATGTGATTTGGAAGAAAGACAAGAACTGAGGGGATGGGAAGTTCAATGTAGAAAGTCTCTTCTATCAGGACATGGATTCTAATTCTCTCCTACCACGCTGGCCATAACCATTGGGGAATTTAGAGTGCCTTCCATGCCAGGCATGCCCCATAACCTAGGAAGAAACTCAGCCCATCAGCATGCATCCACAAAGGCGTCAGCCGTGTTAAGTCCCAAAGAGCCCCACACCTTAGGTTATTTGGGAAAATCCCAAGTTATTTAGAAGAGAGTGTACCTCTTGCCCCTACCCTTGGTGGTAAACATTGCTTCAGAGTCACACACACAAAAAAAGATAAGCTTTTTTTCTCAATTGAAAACTGGAAAGTTGAAAGAGGAAGTAAAGAGAAAAGGAAAGACATATAGTATATTCCAGAGTCCCACATTTTCAGAAACTCTTCACCCGTGAATCTACATTTTACTGAGCTCATACCTGCCTTCTGAAGGGCAACCACTGTTTACCCCCCAAATTCAACTCATTACTTGTTCAACTTTGACCAAGAGAAATTTTTAAGAAAAGCCTCATAAAAGCATAAAATTTTATATATGGCAAATGCAATCAACATCTATAGAAAACTGATAAACACATATAACTCAGAGGAAGAAATTTCTCTCTATGTATTATCTACTATTAAACTTAATATGGCTTATACGGCCTTGATCATCAAATCACTTCTTCTGATTGTTATCCATTTTCTTCCTCTACTCTTCAGCCTTCTTGAGATTGTGGCTTATCTCCAGGGATACTTCTCCACAGTTCTACTATCAATGTCTAAGGGATTCAGGTTAGGGCAACACACACAAAAAGTTAAATTCAGTTATTCAAGCACCAATTAGATAATGAACATCTGCCTGGGGTACTCACGACATTCTGGGCTAAATATCCCCCCAGAGAGAAGAATAAGGGAGTACTCAGTGGGTACTGATACCTGGTCTGTGACATGACAACGCAGTGAAGATTAAGTTCCATCTTTACCCATTCACCATTCATCTCCCCAGTCTCTCCTCCCAAGTCATTCTTATGTTCTTCTCATCTCTTACCTGTTTTTTCCTAACCCTAATTCCTCAAAGAAGCTTAATTCACTTCTAGATCCCCTGCTTCCCCCATGAATATAAAGAAAATAACTATATCTAGTTCTTTTAGATGTTCGAATTGACTTGATTGCTAGCTGAAATCAAAATTGGCCAGCTGAAGTGGTTTTCAAGAATGTTAATTCTTATTCTGACCACTGGATTAGCACAATGGGCCACTGTACACATAAGTACACCCACAAGGCAGTCAGTAAAATAGACAATGCCTAAAGCTGTAGATACACTATATACATGGCATGAATCTTTTATTCATTTGTTTAGTCTACAGCAGGAAGCCAACTGCCTCACTTCAGGCCAGAGGGAGAATGCTGAGATATTGTACAAATACACGCAATTTTCCAAGCTTCAGGAAATTTGAACTGAAACATTGACAGGAAAGAGCCCATAGTACACTTGCATGTTGAGCTGTTGTTTAAACACTTTTTCCCATGTAATAAGCTAATATCCAAAATGTTGACTCAACATGCATGAGGACTTGGCAAGTCCTGTGAGGAGGAGCGCCCTGTCACGGGAAGCAGGAGAAAAACAAGGCCGGCTCAGCACATTCTCTCAGAGCACACAGGCCTTTATGGGCCAGGGTTTCTGTTATTAAAAATAAGAAAAGAAAAAAAAAAAAAAAAAAAAACAGAGAATGTCTCCTCTTAATCCAGCAATAACTCCAAGAAGATAATAAGTCAACAGTCACTTTTTTCACGGCTACCTACTACAGAGTGTCCCAATAAAATATATACTTGATACATTAACATATGCTTTAAAAAGAAGAGCAGTTAGACCTTAACCAATATCTGTTTTGGTTAGGTTAAAGTCACAAATGCTTAAAATGCCCATCATTTCAGAGTCAAGCACATATAAGATATATCTTGCTTTAATAAGTGTATTTAACACCTAACAGTGCCACACACTTTCCAGGGCACACTCATCTGAGGGAGTGTGTAGAGGACGCAATGCTCATGGGGCCCTGGGTTGTCAGCTCTAAGGCTGCCATGCTTCGTTCACCAACATGTATTCCCCTACAACTTGGGCCCAGCAACAGATTTACTATATGAGCCTCCAAAACTTCCTGAAAACGTCCTTTCCAAATACCGTCAAAAAAAAAAAAAAAAAAATAGTCCTCTTTCTGTGTTTCAATCAAGGCTATAAGTAACCCACGCTAAAAAGCCAGGACGGCTACAATGAATGGAGCACACAGAAGGCCTCCTGAGCAGTGTAGACTTTATTTTTCCATTGTGGGGCTCCTGTAATTTTTAAAAGTCTGTTTGAGGATATTAATTTGGCAGGAATGAGGAAGACGGATTCAAGGGATATAGGGAGATGTAGAAAGTAGATGAAGGCCTGGACATGAATAATGTTCATAAGAATGGGAAGGAGGGAAAGATTAAAAGGGGTGTTTAGAAAGAAGAACTAACAAGCCTTGGCAATGGAGCAGATGTAGGAGATAATGAGGAGAGAGGAGTTGGAGTTGGTGAGGAGAGATGGAGTTGGAGTTGGATACAGTGATGACTTCAAAGTTTCTATCCAGAGGCTGGGAGTGTGATGGGCCATTGACAGAAATGGCAAACCAAGAGCTAGTTTGCAATGGATCAAGACGAGGGTTGAACTCAGAGATTCTTGTATCTAAAACAGATCTTAGAAGGCACCAAGCCCAATTTTATACTTCCTTTCTGTATGTTAGAGACTGAGGCCCATAGACGAGAGGATAAGGACCCTTGAAGGTCCCAGTTAGTTGGCATGGAACAGACAGTAGTACCTAGCCTTTGGTCTCTTGTTTCTATGCCTATGATCATTATTTAATTGTTCTGTGCATAAGCTAGAAATATTTTGATTGCAAGTAATGGAAAACCCAACCCAATTTGACTTGAATAAGTAGAGGAATTTATTGGCTGTTATAACTGTAAAGTCCAGAGGTTTCAGTTAAGGCATTGTCCAACAGCTCAACAGTTTCACTGAGCACCTAGTTTCCTTTTGTGTAGCCTCTGCCCAATATTGTTCATAGTTCCAAGATGTTCACCAAGAGGTCCCTGAGCTGTGTGCTTTCTCACTTACATCCAGCAGGAAAGAAAGAAGGTTTTTGTTCTAGAATTCCAAGCAAAAGTCCTGGGATTCACTCTAATAGGATTTGCTTGGTCATATGTCCACCCAGGGCCAACCACACAACTGGGGAGCCAAACGTGCTGGTCTGGGTCACATGTTCCACCCTGGAGCCCCAGGTGGAATCAGATTCCATAGAGCCAAATGGATTCCCAAACTCCAATGAGGGCTGCTAGGAAGAAAATAACAGAAGGTACAGAGTCAACCAACAAATGTCTATTACACATTGTTTGACTAAATCCCTTTCTCTTTTTTCCATAACAAGTTTGTGACTTTTATTGTTAGATACAATGATTAAGTGGTTTGTCCACAAGTTTTAAAAATATACAGAAATCAGAATTGCCATACTCACCACAGCAAAAAGGGAGCACAGCTTTAACAAAAACATTTTAAAGAGAAAGAAAAGTAATTAGGGTGAATAAATTCAAATTTTAGACAAAGTTGGGAATGGTGATATGTGCCTGGAGTTCCGCCCAGCTACTTGGGAGGCCAAGGTGGGAGGATCCCTGGAGACTAAGAGTTTGAGTCCAGCCTGGGCAACATGAGAAGACCTTGTCTCTTAAAATAAATAAATAAATAAATAAATAAATAAATAAATAAATAAATAAATAAATAAAATTAGGTAAATGCAGTCAAGTCTTTGTCACTAAAACATATTCTAGGCAACATTCTTCAAAGCTAAGCAAAGCCTGTGGCTGCTGTGTGCTGGGGCCATTTCCTCTCAATTCAATCGTGGGTTGGGTTGATGGTTAATAACCCTGAAATATAAAGTCTTTTGTCAGTCTGGCATCAATGATGAGTGCTTAGAAATGACCACACTACCCAGTTTTTTGGTGTATTTTTTTTCAACACTATTGCATAAGAAAGTCTTTAGCAACCACTGGTACAGGCTTCTGAGAAGCATTTGACCACAGAATATCTTAGATTCAAAACACATTACTTTGTGGGAAGAAAGGCACCACCCAGTATACACACCCATCCTAATTTTGAATGGACTTAATTTCTGAATTCTAGACACAGCCTCACAATGCTATAAAAACAACAAGAGCCTCATTAAAACCACAGAGGCTGAGCCCACAAACAGTAATTCATACAGTCTCTAAGAGAAAGGTATCTGGGCAACATTTCTCAATTTTGAGCTGTCTGGCTGGTTGAGGCAGATGATCTGATGGTGATAATGATTTGCAAAACATTCAACACTGACCAATCAGAGCAGACAGTCTAAATAAACACTGATTCTTACAAGGCCACCTTCCTTACCAGTTAAATATCAGTCCTGCTTCAGAGACTGAGGAGATCTAAAGAGGGACATCTACATAAGATTGTGTGGGGGCCAGAAAGGCCACTGTGAATAGTGAGAAGGTGAGTCAATCCATCCATCCTAAGTCAAAGAATCCAAGCAGTTCCATGGAGGAGGCACAGAGGAAAAGAGGAAGGAACAAAGTGGAAGAAGAAGAAGTGAATGAAGAGGTGGGAAGAGATGGGCAAGGATGGGAGAGCAGAAGCCAATCAAGAGAAGAATGAAAAGCAAACGAAGAGAGTAGAAAGGAACCGGAGCCAGAAACAAGCAAAAATCATGAAGAGTGGGGAAAGGAGAGACTTTGGAAATTCAAACAAGTAGAGGAGTGAAAAAAAATAGTGACGAAAGGTAAGAAAGGTAAGGTAGGAAATGTGTGAAATTGCAATAAGAAAAATGGCAGTGTTTATGAGTGATCATTGAGTCTTACCACTGTGTAATGCAGGGCTCAGAAAACTTTTTCTCTAACCAGTCAGATGGTAAATAGTTTAAGTTTTGTGGGTGGTGCAGTCTTTGCTCAACTACTCAGCTCTGGTTTTGTAGCATGAAGACAGTCATAGACAATTAAGTAAACAAGTGAATGTGGCTGTGTTCCAGGAAAACTATGAATACCAGTGATGGGCCAGACTTGGCCCGTGGGTCACAGTTTGCTGAATCCTGTTATAATATAAATCTTCTGCAGACAAAGGTGCTTCTTACATTTTGGGCACCCACAATACCTGGCATAGACTAGGTACACAATGTCAGGGATGTTAGAACCACGTGGAAAAGCCATTTTATAGGCCAAATGGCAGCAATTTTCAATGGCTTTTTTAAAAATAACTTTTGACCTACAAAATGTCAGTTTCCTATGATGCCACCTATCTGCTACTAGATTGGCCATCTGATCCCCACTGGAGAAGCCACAATCAGAGGGAAGGAATATTCCATTTGGGGACAGATAAAGTCAATGAAAAGGTAGATGTTCTCAGTACAGCCCAGGCCAGCATGGGCAAAGGTGGGTACTTAATGTCTAGTCAGCTTGGGCTGCCATGACAAAACACCACAGACTTGAACAACAGAAACTGATTTTTTCACAGTTCTGGAGGCTGGACACAAGAAGAGGGTGCCAGCATGGTCAGATTCTGGTGAAGGCTCTCCTCCTGGCTTCAGACAGCTGCTTTCTCATTAAGTACCATAAGGTCTTTTCCTCTCTCTCTTCCTCTTCTTACAAAGCCACTCATTGCATCATGAGGACCCTACTTTCATGGCCTAATCTAACCCTAATTACCTCCCAATAAACCTCATCTCCAAATACCTTAACATTTGGGGTTAGGGCTTCAACATATAAGTTTGGGGAGGGGGAGATACAAATATTCAGTCCATAACCCTTAAGAAAGGCCTTTCATTAATTTTCATCTTAAACAAAAATATTCTTACCTTTTTTTTCTGGAAAAGAAAAAGCAGCCTGTATGACACACCTTGGGCTCCATCTCTCACCTGGATATATTACAACACTGTGCATAGGAGAGATTCACCAGATAGCTGACAGTACATTCAGTACTTAAAGCTTTCATATTGTAAGAGAGAACTCCATCCAGCATAGGAAATAGCTCCACAGAGTTTGGATCTGAGCCACATACTGCCTCAGAGATCAGAACCCAAGCAAATATTCTGCCTCTTTCATTCATACCCTCCCTTATTTCCTCATCTTGGGCTCCTCAAATGCCCCCAGCTTGACTGTGGAGCTGGCTTTCTCTCCAACCATCATTAATTTCCCAGAGGGGCCTGTGGTGCTTGGGAACAGCTTCAGTGATGAGAGGCGACAAGGTCTGGGCAAGCACAGCTCTCCAGGTCTTGAAACATCCTACGTCCCAAGCCTAGTATCATAGACATAGGGGCTTGTTCTATCCCAGACTCAGACCTCTAACAATGACCTCACTTCCTCTTGTTTCTTTTGTGATTTAGAAGGCACCTTTCAGGCTCTGAAATGAGCAGTTCTTGTTTGGTGAAGGGTTCCTGTTTTAGGAAGCCAGCACTACTATTTCATTGCCTCTAAGGCACAATGCAGGGCATTTGAGGTTCATTTTGTAGTCAGTTTGTTTCCTTTATTTTCATTTGGTACCTAGAACCATGACCATCTTTCCAAGTTCGTCTTGGCTCCTGATTTCAATCATTCTTTGGGCACCAATGGCTTTCCCAAGTCATTTACCAGGTTAGCACAAGAGGCCTTATAAATTACCAGAGTAAAGAAATGGCCCCAACAGCTATGATTTTGAGGCCACGTGAGGAGATACACAGCTGCAGGATTCCCTATCAGCAAAGACTGAATGATGTCAAACGTTCAGAAAAGGAGAAACTAAGTGAGTATAGCACAGTCAACCACTTTGCATTTCAAGGTGAACTTGCAGCTCTTATGGGAAGGGAATTCTCTATGTCATTCTCCACATAAATAAAGTAATGAGACCCTTTTGTTGCAGCAAAGAAATGCAGTTTGTTTCTAGAAGCAGATGTGTGTGCATGGGTGAGTAGGCATGTGCATATTTGCTTTAAAACATTTTCTAATAACTGCTGACAACAGCAACCTGAAGCCTCCAGACACCCAGTTTCTCCCCACCCTGAAATGATCTTTTTGCTCCTGGAGCAGCATTGACGTGTTCCATAGGATCATCCATGTCCTCACTGACCTGGCCTCTTCAGTGACCTGAAATCTGCATTTCCTGACCCTTCCTCCTGGGCCTCTTCTTCTCAGTTTCTCTATTCTTGTCACACAAAGTTACTCAACACCCAGCAGGAGCTCATCAGAGCCACAGCACCATGTTCCAAGGGCAAAGAAGGAGAAAGAGCTCCGTATTTATATCCCAGCCTTGGATTTAAGCCTAGAGATCTTCCCTCCTCTACCCTCCCGCCCCCATCACTTCCCTTCCAGCACCCATCATTGCTCCCCCTGGTTGAACCTCATCCTTGTAGGGGCCAAGTGAAAATTTCCCCTTTGCCCTCTGAAGGTTTACTGAAAATCAAAGACAAGAAGTAGATTAATAGGAGAAAAGGCATACAAATGTATTGTTAATGTGTACATGAGAGCCTTCAGAATGAAAACCCAAAGATGCAAGGGAAATTTTCCATGTTCAACAAAGTGTGACAGCTTAGGTTCAACAAAGTAGGGACAGCCATGTAGAAATATGATTCAACAAAAAGGCTATAATCTAACGCTAATAGACTGAGTGGGGATCCAGCAAGGCCTGTCTGGCTAGGTTCCTCTTGGCCTCTGTGCAGCATTCCTTCCTTCTGATTATGGGCAGGACCCTCACTGGAATGGGGTCTTATGACCTGCAGTCAAACAAAGTAGGCCAGATAATTTCTTTGTGGCCAGTTTTTACACAGAAAGGCAGAAGAATGTCAGAGTAATATTTTTAGGTTTTGTGGCTGGCTTTGGAGAAAAGTGGTTCTGGTCTCTATGATTCACCTCGAAGAAGAGGGATTCTAGTTTGTACAGCTAGCCTAGGTGGAGAATGGGACTGAGTCAGGAGGGCGGGATAAGGTCAGGACAAAACTTTTGCTTCTGAGGACTTCATTTGGGGTATCGCTTTCTAAGTCGAAACACTCTGTTTTCTGCAGCCCACTGCTCACCATTTTCCGTCATGAGGAGAAGACAGTCTCAGTTTACTAAACTTTTCTAGCCTCTGTTCCTGCCTCTATAAAATGGTGATAATATAGTCATGCTGTCTACTCACCCAGGGCCATTGTGAGGAGTCAATGAGGAAATATACAAAAGAGCCCTAGCACAGAACCTGATACATCACTGATGCTCAGTGAGTGTTCATTATACGCCCCCCCCCCCCAACACCTCTACTAACCAAGTTGACTGTGACTAAAGTAAATGTAGATTGGCAAGTCACACTCTGGGATAAAGCTTCTCAACCCTGATGCCTGACGCAATCACCTGGGAGCTTTAAAAAGCACCATGCCTGGCCGCCACAATCATCTCTTGTCCTGAAATATCCCGAGTGTTTGGCGTCCCTTGTTCCTTGTTTTGACATTAGGCAATACTCCTAGGCCACCAGAGCAGACATTTGGTTTTCTTTCTCTTGCCCTTCTCTTTCTTCCTTTTCCACTAAGGTTTGGGGATAATCTGTTGCACTGAGATAGATACCTAATATAGCCCACTTTTCACCACGTAGCACTCTTATGTCCCTGACTTTCATAGAGATTTCATTTTTGCATGACTTTTCTTTCCCAGAAATAAAGTGTTCATTAAATTTGCATGTCCTTATGCATTCATGCATTATTCTTTAGTTTTGATATATTGGCCTGATCTGTTAGCCTTCTTAAAAATGAATGTGGCCGGGCATGGTGGCTCACGCCTGTAATCCCTACACTTTGGGAGGCCAAGGCAGGCAGATTGCCTGAGGTCAGCAGATTGAGACCAGCCTGACCAACATGGTGAAACGCCATCTCTACTAAAACTACAACATTTGGCTGGGCATGGTGGCAGGCGCCTGTAATCCCAGCTACTCAGGAGGCTGAGGCAGGAGAATCACTTGAACTGGGGAGGTGGAGGTTTCAGTGAGTCGAGATGGCACCACTGCACTCCAGCCTGTGTGACAGAGTGAGACTCTGTCTCAAAAAGAAAAAAAAAAAAAAGAATGCTTTATTTAGTAGTAGCTGCTTCTCATTAGTGGACCCGTGCTGAGATTTCATCTCTTAAGAAATGAAAGATGACCTCCCTCCTTAGGATACTGAATAATTCATCAGGGTGGGGTACACTGTGGGGCTCTCCTGCTACTCCTGATTTCTTGAGCCCTATTCCTTCCTAATCATTAAACGGCGCAATGCTGAGGAATCCCTCCTGCTCCTGAAACAGACGTCTCCAGGGGCATCATGGCTGACTCTTAGGTCCCTCAGTTTATTCTCTCCTGCTTGTGCAGAAAGAAACAAATACGAATCAATATTTTAAAACAGACATATACTTAATATTTTTTAAAAGCTAGAATATCTATATATACTTACTTGCTTGTCTGTTATATTCACCTCTTTTTGTATGCTAGCTATGTTTTTATATACTCATCTCTTTAGAGTATTATACCAAACTCACAGCCTTTCACAAACTCAGCTTGGACTAATGAAGCTGTGATTGTCTTTTATTTGATGTTCACATTTTCACAGTGGGGCTAGGAGAAACTCCTTTAAGCACTGCCTCTGATATTCTCAAAAACTCCTTTTATTCAGTCCACAACACTAGGATGTTCCAAGCCATCCTCGCTTTTTTTTCCCCTAAGACTGCAATTAACTAACTTCCAAGAAAATCTGATTGCTTTGAGAAAAGAATAGCATCAGAAATCACAATCCAAGTTTCTCACCTGTGCATCAGCAGTGACGAGAAGTGCTGGTCCTTTCGCCACCGCCACTTAGGGCCTATTTTGTGACAGAGCCAGAAAAGATGTTTTTCAGGGTAAGGAATTCCTACTGATTTTCCTTACAGAATGTATTATGTTGCTATATATTGTTTTAGTCAGACAGGGTCTCTTAAGAAAAACAAAGTGAGTATTACTAGAAAATCTAAATGTAGGTAGATTTCCAGCCAAGCAACTAGGCAGAGGCGTCCAGAGACTCCCTATGCTCAGCATAGCGTTGTGCAGCCTTGCAGGGGGATGTCTTGGGAGAAGGGAGCAGCAGTAGGGCTCACAGCTGGCTCCATGGCACTGCCTGTGGATCATTATTTCCTTCTATTAGGATTAATGCTTTGTCTCCAGTTTCTTTATTTTTTTTGAGACAGAGTTTTGCTATTGTTGCCCAGGCTGGAGTACAATGGCGCGATCTCCACTCACCCCAACCTCCTGAGTAGCTAGGATTACATGCATATGCCACCACACTCAGCTAATTTTGTGTTTTTAGTAGAGACGGGGTTTCTCCATGTTGGACAGGCTGGTCTCGAACTCCCGACCTCAGGTGATCCGCCCACCTCGGTCTCCCGAAGTGCTGGGAATATAGGTGTGAGCCACCGCGCCCAGCTTGTGTTCAGTTTACTTCTTTACTCTCCAAATTTGTTCCTGGACTCCAAGCAGCCCGCATGCACTGCTGTAGAGTGCCAATCTCCCAGTTTGCTCAAGACTGAGGGGTTTTCCAGGATCCAGAATTTTCCATTTTCAAGCTGGGATTGTCCTGGGCCGACTAGAATGAGATGGTCACCAGGTCACCAGTGAGCTAATAGCAGAGCCACTCAAGCAGCTCATCACCTCCTGCACAGAGCAGGAAAGAGACACCCCGCTCTCTGCTCAGCAGAATACCAGAAGACAGAATAAAAATATATTTGGAACTTACTCAGAATCAACGGGAACTTAAGAGTCCCGCTGCAGTGCAGACAGATTCTTCACGCATAGGGCCAAGGTAATTACAGGCAAAGTTAGAAGAGGCTGCGGTAAACATACAGCTGTGAACAATTGTCTTATTCACAAAGTCCTGGTCTTCCAGCTGTAAAGCCCAGTTTTCCTTCCCTATCTCAGAGAGCTCTGTGGAATGTAGTTGGTAGACCTGAAAGTCCACAAGCAGATTCTCCAGGTGCAAGGAGAAGTGTATAGAGGAAAGCCTTTGTAAAACCACACTCAGAAACTGGGCTTCACATTAGAGGTCAAGTTGAAGTGACAGTGTATTCACAAGAACCCTTGTACATGGTGTTTTACAACTATTCCACACTCAGAGCCTTGGCTACCCAAGAGCCAAATGAGTCCATGAACTCTGGGAAGATCCTGCGAAGGCCAGACAATTCCTGGGGCATTGTGTGAAGCTAGGAAGCTAGAGTTGAAAGAGTCCCACTCTGCCTCAGCCCTCACGTGATCTGGTCCAACATTGCCTTACAGATGAGAAAACTGAGGCCTAGAGAGGTAAAGAGACTTACCTAAAAGGCATGGTTGGCCACTGTTAACCTTGGGATTTAAAACCCAAATTTCCTAACTCTGCACTAAATAAATTCTGCAATGCTGCTTCCACTGCAATGAGAGTTTGACTACTGAGTGTGAGCTACTTTTCTGGGCTTCTAATTTCTGAGAACAAAGTTTAGCAGAGGAAGAGAATCGTGAAATAATTTAGTTCATTTCATGGGACACCAATAGTATTCAAATACTTTCAGCCGAGGTCATGTTCATCCACGGCACAGCCTTGACCTTAGCAAGAGCAGCAGATAGACTGAGTGGATTCAATTTCAAGATTGTCTCCTATTTTGTCTCTTCAGGCTTAAATGCTTTAGCACCATTTCAAGGGAGAAAATTCACATCACGGAGGACAAAAAAAAGCTGTCATTCTTTCTAAACACTAAACTTATTGTCATCTTAAAGTCTTGCCTCTTGGTGTTCCTTCTGCTTATTTACAACTTCACATGACTTCTTCTTTGTCCTCAGTCAAGTATCAACTCAAATATGATTCCTTCCAAAATGCCTTTCCTTGTTGCCCCAATTAGAGCAGTTTATAGTCAGCCCCAAACTTAATTCATCTGTAGTGAATTGAATAACATCTCCCAAAAATTCACCTCCACCAAAGCCTCAGAATGTGACCTGATTTGGAAATGCCATCTTTGCAGATGTAATTAAGGTAAGGATTGGAATAAGATAATCCTGCATTAGGGTGGGCCCCAAATCCAATGAGGGTGTCCTTGAAGTCCTCCGTAGCCTGACTTCAGGCTACCTTGCCAGTGTGGACTGTCTACACTGACTGTCTTCTCCTGAAAAACTGATCTTCCTACCAACCAAACAGCTGGCTTCAGCTTCTCCTCATGCAAGTTCCTGCCACATGCCACTTCTCTATCTAGGAAGTTCCCCCTCCTTTCACCTAAACCTGTCCAAATGTTACTCTTCCTTCAAAATATGGCTCCAATCTCAAAATTTCTGCTCCCGTAGGGTCTTTTCTGATGCGGTGCTGCCAGGCACAATGTCAGGAGACTCCAGCACCACTGTTTACACACTCTTGTGTCTGTGTGTGTGTGTGTGTGTGTGTGTAAATGGACCTCCAATGGACTATGTGCTCTTACAGAACAGGAGCTGTATTTCAAAGCTGTTTTGTTTGTCTACTTGTTTTGGTTTTGTTGTTAGTGTTCTTTTCTGACTTATCTTTCCAGGTCTTGAATGTTCTATGGACCATGTGACAATATGTAGAATAAAAGACAGATTGCTTGTGTTACATGAACAGATAAATAGCATGTTACTTTGCTCTACCCTAAAGCAAGTCCTCTCAGCCACACCCCACTGCAATGCAGTCTACATGTGACTTCTTGGCCATAATTACCAAATGGATTCAGAGGCAGAGAAGAGGGAAAATGGCAAGTCCCTTTTCTCAGGCTGCTGAGATAATTTGTTTAGAGGACTCAAGAGGTAGCTCTTTTGGATTCCCAGAAATAATTGGGGGAAATATTTGAGGGTCCCACACAATCAGGAAAGATAGTCAAAAAAAGTCACCACTTTACTTTGCGGTCACTGTTGCTGCCATCATCACCCTGGGAGTTGTTTCCTACTCTTGGTTATCTGGAGTCACACTAAGCTCAAAACAGCCCTGAAACTGCTCTATGAGGCAACGAGCACCCACCTTCTAAACACACACACACACACACACACACACACACACACACTTGTATGTCACCATGAACCAGTAACCCCAAGCAAGCTGACCAAGTGCTGTTCTCCTGAAGTTTCAGAGATTTCACTGCAGAAACACAATTTACTTTTATGAGCAGCACTTCTGTCTCAGGACCTCAGACTAAGCTGGTAAGTACTGATTCCAGGACAAAATGTGACCCACATCCCTAAGTGTCCTACATTCCTCTTCCTGCCCCTTATAGGTTCCTTATCTGCAAACTCTCTCCCTCCTGTCCAAAGCATTTTACCTGCTCTGTCACCTTTGCATGATCACAGGTCCTTCGCATTCCACAATCAGTTATTTCCATACAAGGTTTGTTTTTTCACTTTGAACCTTAAAACCTAGGGAACGAAATTTTACCCACTGTCAAATGTCAAACGGACACTGAATCTGTCCACTGTGAGATGCTACACCACTGAATTTTGCTGTGCATCCCTCCAATTGGAACAGGAATGAATGTGAAAATTTCATTTAAAACACTCCTTCATGAAATTCTCTGTGCATCAAATAATCGAAAGCCCAAACCACTGATCAGTTTGTAAAGCTGTGAAGCCCTCTCAATTGTCAGAAGCAATTTGAAATTGAACTGAAAAATATCTCACGGTCTCTTAGAAACAGACATGAATTGTGATTTGCAACACAATGTGGAAATAGTTACGGAGAAAGTGATAACATCCTGTGAGGTGTGTGCGCTCTTCCTCCAAGTTCTTCCTTCTAAGGTCAGAGGGCTGATCACCTCACTGCTGCCCTACATAGTCTCCTCGGGGCCAGGAAATGCTCACTTACCACCAAATTTACTTCCAAACTGTAGTTTATCATAATATAATTTTATTTTCTGAAAGAAGTGCTTCAACTTTGTGTATTGGCACAAGATAACTATAAACAACACCAAAGAAAATGGTCCCATATAATCTGGCCATTTATGGACACAGCACTAGAGGGGAAAAAACTTTAAACATAAATTAAGAAAGTTCTCTGTAAGAGCTCCGGTTGAATTATAGCTGACAACAGTACACACAGCACAGTCACGCCACTGAATTCTTTCCAGCTCCAGCTCCATAATTCACCCTCTCCCACATGTCCTCTATTCTTGAACTTAGAAGACTTTTCTCAATAAGGGTCACTAAGGGGATCCCAATTGGGAACAGAAGAACAAAAAAGTTTAGTAACTATTCCAAGAGTCATAACATCGTAGGCAATAAATGCTGCATTTAAAGATTTACAGATTTAAGATTGTGAGCAGCTTCTACCAGACACTGTATTACCCTGGTAAAACTCACCTGCCTTCTTTGAGCTTCAGTTTTCTCATCTGGCAGTTCAATGGGTTTAGTCATTTGCAATCATTTTTATTACCTTCTAAAGTCCCCTTTAGGTACTGTGATGGAGAGGTAGACAGACAGACAGATAGATGATTGACAGATAGACAGATGGATGGATGGATGGATAGATAGATAGATAGATAGATAGATAGATAGATAGATAGATAGATAATAGATAGATAGGCAGATAGGTGGGAAAGCCTTAAAAACTCAAAAAAGTAAGGAAGGATGATCCCAAGAAATAAGAGGAACCAGAACTCTTCTCCCTGGGTCTGAGAGCAGCTGGCCCAAGCCATCCTTCCCTGAGTCCTATCATGTTCTGCTTGGACTTCCCAGGACAGGATCCTCCCTGCCATGTGTGAGGCAGCCCCAGGCCCTTTGTACTGCTCCAGAGGCCTGGGGAGCAATGTTCCAATGGGAGGAAAAGGATCCAAGAAAGAAAAACCAAAGAGCCAATGCCATAAATATATAAATGCCTTTGAACTCCACTGAGACTTCCTCTGTGCCCCAACAGTTGCCTCTCTTCCATGTGGGTTATATTCTATTTTCCCAGGCATGGAGTAAGGGAGAAGAATGAAATTGGAGCCAGGTGGGGTTGGGGTAGCTGGAAAAGGCACTTATGAAAGCAAAGAGGCTATAGATTTCATTACCAGGTGCATAGTATGATCAGCTCCCAGTCCAGTGCTTGCTCATAGCACAAGTTGATTAAATGTTTGTGGAGGAAGGGAGGGAGGGAAGGAAGGAAAGAAAGAAGGAGAGAAGGAAGGAAGGAAAATTGATTCTTATGCTTTCTACTGGAGATTTCTTACCTATTCAAAGAAGAATGAATTTTTGATGTTTACTGGCTATATATTTTGAACTCTCCACCTTGCCACTACAACATATTTATACTGTGACCAACCTAGCTGAAATGAACTTACATTTTAAATGAGTCATTTTGCAGAGCAAGTAATAAATCAGCTCTCAGGAGTAAGGGGCTCTCAGCAGGTCATACTGCTCCATTGCCAGGAGGGATTATTTTAGCAGTATCACACTAGGATTTCTGAATTTATGCCCTTAATTTATGAGACATTCATTGCAGGGGCTTTCCCAAGTGTTATTTTCATAAAGAGCAGATTAATATAGGGGCTTTTTCTTGCATTTCTTTGGAAAAATCTTGCCCTGATGTAGAATATTCAAGCTCTGCTACCTATAAATAAGCTAATATCTTTCCTCTGAGCTGTTGTCCCTTAGCCTTCAACCCTTTCTAGTCTGAAGCAAAAATCATGCTTAATTTTGTTTTGCTCTCCTTCTAATATAGTAAGAGCTACAGGTCAAAGAACTAAAGAGAATGTGAGAGCTGACCCTATATTACGTTTCTAATTATTTGTAGCTTCCTTATGCACTTGCCCTACTGTGGACTTTTTCCTCTTCATTCCCTTTTCCCTATTAGGATTCTACCAATTTATTGTTCTAACCTTGAAGAAAGAACTTTTTATTTACTTTCAGCTGTAGGTGGCCCACCAGGTTTCAACAACTATAGAGTTCCATCAAGAGTCATGATTTTATAGCTACAAGTCAGAGGGGCCTTCGTGGATCCATCAGGCTCAACACTGCCTCCTTAGTGAGCCTGTGAGCCACCCAAGATGGCTGGTCATCAGTGTCATCCTCTTCCTTTTCCAGACAACTATCTTTAAAAGAAACAAACAAACAAAAAAAAGAGTGCCTTTGAATGTACCCATTTTTTTCTCCAAATAATCTTGTTTAATAAATTCTTTATTAAGCCAAATCCAATGTGCTGAAATATCTGCCAAGCATGTCATTCTACACAAAAGAGATTTGCGAATAGCCAGTAGTTGGTGTGAAGAAAGGACATGTGAAAGCGCTGGGTGTGGAATTTCCCATCCTCGGCCGGAGGTCTACTACAGCTCGCTGTTTGCAGATCTGGGCTGAGCTATGCATCACATTGTTCATGAAAGAAAAAGCAACTGTTCTCCCCAGTGCCCCTTCCCCGCTCCACATGGCTGCGATCAACAGCCCCAAGACCCTAATTGCCACAGCCTATTAGAAATAATGAGACTTACATGGCAGAAGCCAAGGGTAAAAGCGACATCTCGCAACACGAAAGGTTAATATCAACATATACGGCTAGCGAGTGCAAAGGGCACATCAGTTGGTGGCTCATTATGGCAGGCTGACCCATAGGGAAAGTGTCATTCTGCAGAGAGGCTTTCTCAGGATGTGGCAGCAAAAGTTACAAAAGATAAGGACTTGCCTGTGAAACGCACTCAACTAATGAGAGCTGAAGATTGTTTGAAATATCCCAATGACCTCACAGATGGGAGATGCTGATTAAGATGGCTACAGGAGGCTCCTTTCTTGTCTGACAGCCCATTGAGAAGCTTTGGTGAGATGTGACTAACAGGCCGTGAAGGTGTCTCCATCTTCTCTGACATGGTCCATGCTTTGGGCAAAACAAACATGAAAAATAAGTCTGAACTGACACACATGTTTGAATTTAGTTTTCAGAGCCATGTTTGGAGGAAGGAGCACCGGTGGGGCCATCAGCGATTATTCCTTTATGGTAAAGGGTGTTCGTGACTACTTGCGTGACTAATCGCATGACTGCGCTGGGGGTGAGCCAACGGCAAATTGAGGTCTTGAACACTTGACAAAACAACCCCTGTTCTGTGGGTGAAATTCTACAGAGCTTCATACGTAATTAAATGAAAGTTTCACAAGAGTCTACACCTCAATCATTTAATGCCGATATGTGGCACAAAGGAAGGATTTTTACCACATCAGAATACATCCATGAAACAATGTAGAAATGTCCCAAGTTTTCAGAGTCGGAGATATTCACACAAGAAACCCTGGAGTTCTCTTGACCTTCGTTTAGTGCCTGGGACTCTGAAAAGAGAGCACCATTATGTTCTCCTCTACTTCATACTAGAGGTGAGGATGAGAGTGCACCTCATACTGCTTATCTTAATTCCTCCCCCAGGAAAACTGGAAGGAACACCTATCCACTTGCCATGTCGCTAAAACAAAAATCACTCATGTCTTGCAAAAACAGTTCAGATCTTTCTATTTAAAGAGCTTATCACTATATTAAACAAGGTTATACTGAGGTTTTGTCATGAGATTTAGGAACATTTCTTTCAAGTCTTTCTAACTAGTTGTTTTAGTTATTGATTGCTGAATAACAAATTAACTCAAACATTAGTGACATCACAATAGAAAACAAAATTACATAAAGATTTTTATAATGAGATTTAAGAAAGATTTTTCAAGCTTTTCTAACTAGCTGTACTAGTTAATTAATTGCTTTATAACAAATTGCCACAAAATGTAGTGGCTTCGATGACAATAAACACTTATTATCTCACATAGTTTCTATAGGCAGCTTCATAAGGTTGCAGTGCAGATGTTGATATCATGTGAAGGTTTGTCTGGGGCTGGATGATTCCTCTCAATTTGGTGCACTCACATGCCTGGCAAATTACTGTTAGTTTTATTCAGGAGGCCTCTGTTGCCACATCAGCTTCTCTATAGGGCTGCCTGAGTGTCCTCATGACATGGGAGCTAGCTTCCCCTAGAGCAATAATCCAAGAGAGACAAAAAAAAAAAAAAAAAAAAAAAAAAAGCCACAAATTCTTTTTTCACCTAGTGTCCAAGGTCATGCCCCACCATCTCCACAATATCCTAGTGGTCACATAGGTCAGCCCTATTCAGTGCTGGAGGGGAATACATACAGGCATGAATACCAGGAGGCAAGAATCTCTGGGAGCCATCTTGCAGGCTGGCTATCACATTTATTAAAAGTATTTCTTACGGTATCTTCACCTGACCAAAAAATATAAAAAGTGTGATCATTGATGTAGTCAGCCAAAAGTCTACAAGTGAGACAAAAACAAAGAACTCTATGGTATACTTTGTCAAGAATGTATATTTCATTTGACTGAAAATATTTTCTTGTACTAACTGATATGTGTTTACATGTGGCGCCTGTAAGACCAAAGTGAAGAGATAAATTAAGAGATTACTCAAGAAAAATTGATTTTAGTAGATAAACAATGTTTTTTGAAACAACTTGCTCCCTTTTGATCTCAAGAGCAGGATTTTTGGCCTAAAACATCCAGAAAACTGCAGTCTTCCTTTTCAGTGCATATCCTTGGAGTAGTCTACAATCATTCATCAATGTGCCAGGCATAGGGAATTCAAGAGCCACAAGGTGAAGAAAATCTTAATCAGCTGATTGAGAATTCATTTCATGGAGAGATCCACCTCTTTGGGAAAGTGAACTTGATATTTAGAAAATAAAACAATATAAAAATTTTGAACAATAGAAGGACAGAGATAGGATATGAATTAAACACGAAGCCTGTGGTAAATTTGCTTTCAGTGAAAAAGATGTAGAAGAAGAAGAAGAAAAAAGGAAGAGATGAAAGGAGAAAGAAGTAGCAGTGGACATAGCTGAGGAGAATTATTTCCAACTTTTGAAACCAACAGTTGAACAACTGAGGCTTATGGTGGTTTAGCACTGAAGTCAAAACATCTTGTCTCCCATCCCAACTTCTGTGACCTAAATAAATTCAGAGAGATAGCACATTTATGAATTATAAAACTCTATATTGTTAAAATGGCAATGTTGCCCAAATTCCTCCCAAGATTCAACACAATCCAAATCAAAATTTCTATAAGCATTCTTATAAAAATTGACAAGCTGATTCTAAGGTTTGCATGAAAATTCAAGGAACCTAGAAGAGCCACAGTAATTTGAACAAAGAACATAGTTGAAGGACTTATTCTATTTGACTTCAGTACTTACTATAAAGCTATAGTAATTCGTTCTGTTTAATATTATGGTAAAGGTAGGCATATAGATCAATGGAACAGGATATAGTCCAGAAATAGACCACTTGATTTTTGACAAATGTGCCAAGGCAACTCAATGGGGGAAAATGAAGTCTTTTCAACAAATGTCATTCAATAAACTAAGTACCCATATTTTTTTAAAAAATCAATCCTACTGCCTACCATACACAAAAATCAACTAAAAATGTATTCCACATCTTAATGTGAAATGTGAAGGTATGAAACTTCTAGAAGAAAACACAGGAAAAATATTTGAGATCTTAGGGCAAGCAAAGATTTCTTAGATATGACACCAAAAGCACTATCCATAAGAGGAAAAATATTGGTAATTGAACTTTATCAAAATTTAAAACTTTAACTCTTTGGAAAGCACGAATAAGAAAGCAAAACACTCATAAAAATATTTACGACATATTTATCTGGTAAAGAACTCGCATCCAAAATACATAAAGAATGCTTAAAACTCGATAAAATATAAACAGACTTTTGACCAAAGTCAAGATATGAATGGCCAATCAACACATGAAAAGATGTTCAACATCACTTGTTATGACATATGTATACATTGAAGATTAAAATATTAATAACACTACACACCCATTAGATTGCCTAAGATTAAAAATATTGAACATACTAATCTTTTTACCAAGTGTTTGCGAGTATGGGGAAGAAGTGGAACTCATATACTAATGAGGGGAATATAAAATAGTACAATAATATGGTTTGATTGTGTCCCCACCCAAATCTCATCTTGAATTGTAGTTCCCGTAATTCCTACATGTCCTGGGAGGGACCCTGTGGGAGGTAATTGAATCATGGGGTGATTTTCCCCATGCTGTTCTCATGATAGAGAGTGAGTACTCACAAGATCTGATGGTTTTATAAGCATCTGGCATTTCCCCTGCTGGTACTCATTCTCTCTCCTGCTGCCCTGTGAAGAGACCCCTTCTGCCATGACTGTAAGTTTCCTGAGACCTTCCCAGCCATAAGAAACTATAAGTCAATTAAGCCTCTTTCCTTTATAAATTACACAGTCTCAGGTATTTTTTCATAGCAGCGTGAGAATGGACTAACACATACAACCACCACCAAAACAATTTGGCAACTTCTTAAAATGTTAAATATACACCTACCTTGCAACTCAGTCATTTCACTTCTAAATATTTAACCAAAAGAAACTAAAATGTATGTCCACACAAAGATTGTACATGAGTGTTCTTAGCAGCTTCATTTGTAATAGCCCAAACTGGAAACTATTTATCAACAGGTGAATAGATAAATAATGGTACCATATCCATACAATGGAATACTATTCATTAATTATAGTGATGAACTATTGACATAAGCAAAATGGCTGAATCACAAAATCATTATGAGTAATGAAAGAAAACAGACAAAAACAGGCAATACAGAGTTAACAATTCATTCCTGGGCATAAACCCAGAGAACGTATATAACCACTAAAACATTTATACAGAAATGTTCAAAGCAGCATTATTCATATTAACCCAACACAGCAAACGACCCAAAATGTCCATCAACAATAAAATGAACTTTATAAATAGTGGTATGTTCCCATAATGAAATATTACACAGCAGGGGTCCCCAAACCCCAGGCCACAGACCAGTAACAGTTTGTGGCCTATTAGGAACCAGTCCACACAGCAGGAGGTGAGCAGTTGGTGAGCAAACATTACTACCTGAACTTCGCCTCCTATCAGAACAGTGACGGCATTAGATTCTCATAGGAGCACAAACCCTATTGCATGTGAACTACACATGCAATGGATCTAGGTTGTATGTTCCTTGTGAGACTCTAATGCCTGATAATCTGAGGTGGAATAATTTCATTCCTAAACCATCGCCGCCCCCCACCCACTGTCCATGGAAAAATTATCTACCATGAAAGCAGCCCCTGGTGTCAAAAAGGTTGGGGACTGCCATTATAGAGTAAATGAACTACCTCTACATGCAAAAACATGAAATATCACAAACATAATGTTGAATGAAAAAAGATAGTCACCAAAGAGCACAAAAGTTCAACTACATTTATATAAAGTTCAAATACAGGAAAAACTAATTCATAATGTTAAAAATTATGATAATGCTTATTATTGGGGTGAAGTGGATAGTGACTGGAAAAAGCACAAGAGGTGCGTCTGAAGTGCTGGTGATGTTCTGTTTTTTTTAATCTTGGTGCTGGCTACAAGAGTGTGTTCCCCTTATGAAAATTCCTCAAAGTACACTTATTATTTGGTACATTTTTCTGCATTTATGCTATATGTCAATAAAAAATGTACCCTGTAAAAGCATGTTTTGAGGTTAGATGATGCAGTCGAAATTGAAAATGCTGGGTTTTGTGGAAATACAGATGTTCAACCAGCAGGAAGAAAAGTGACATACACTTGCAGTTGACAGGATTATTACTGGAGATAAATATGTCATCACCAAGGAATCTTGTTGAATGTTTACCTGTAGGTGTTGGAAGAAGAAAACAAAGAGGTGGAAACGGACCAAGAAATGAATGCATGTAGAAGACAGGCTAAAGAACACTTCAAGGAAGAGACAGGGGCAGCTAATCATCAACACAAAAGCAGCACAGTGGTTAAAAGTGTGGGCTTTGGAGCCAGAGCTTCTGGATTCAAATCTTCCAATTTTCATCTATAAAATGGGGCTACTAGTTGATACTACTTCATAAAGTTGATTCATTTGAACAGTGGCTAGAAAGCTCAAAAAGATGAGAAGTATAAGAAAAGGTTGCTGGGTTTAGTAGTTAGAATCAGGCTACAAAGTATGGTGAGAAAGTAGACGCAAAAAGAGGATTTTAATGAGCAACCAGTGTCCAAAAGGCCACAAATTGATTCTCCAGCTTTCTAATATGACACTAGAGGATGTTCAACCTTTCTAGTTCCAAAGTACTCACTTGTGGAGGCTACAGATTGGCTCAGGTGCCCCTTAGGAAGGAACCTCAAGTCATCTGATCTAGAAAGAAACATTGTTTTTTTTCAGTTTTCTGGGAAGTTTGAAAGCAGAAATACTCACCTTATAGAAGTAATGCCTGGGGTGAGTTTCTGTTTCTCAGGTTAAGAAGTTTCTCCAATAAAATTCATCACAGAAAAGAGAGAGGAGAAGAAGTCCTAAGTAATTGTCCATAGAAGGCCAACTAACAGTTCTATCTAAAGTTTATTTTCCAATGGTATCACTGATTGGAAGGCCACTGGCTGAAATGCACGTGATATAACTAAGTATTGCGAGTTGAGTCCTTCAGGGTTTCAAGTAAGGATGAGACTGGACCACAACCACAGAGAACTATTGTAAAATCCAAAAGAGACGACCTTGTGAAGAAATTACTACACTGAACACTGAGCATAAATTTCTATATTCCTTGTAGAGAGTGCCAAACAATATATCACAAAATTCATTTAAAAATATTCTTTGAGGCCAGGCGCGGTGGCTCACGTCTGTAATCCCAGCACTTTGGGAGGCCGAGGCGGGCAGATCACGAGGTCAGGAGATCAAGACCATCCTGGCTAACACTGTGAAACCCCGTCTCTACTAAAAATACAAAAAATTAGCCAGGCATGGTGGTGGACGCCTGTAGTCCCAGCTACTCGGGAGGCTGAGGCAGGAGAATGGCGTGAACCTGGGAGGCGGAGCTTGCAGGGAGCTGAGATCGTGCCACTGCACTCCAGCCTGGGCGACAGAGCGAGACTCCATCTCAAAAAAAAAAAAAAAAAAAAAATTATTTGACCTAAAAATAATGTATCCTAAGAAAGGATACATTTATCCTAGAAATTTATCCTAAGGAAGAAGTTCAAAAGAGCTATATGTAATTTTGTAGTGTTAATTCTAATAGAAAAAAGAAGTGGAAGTAATAACCAACTGAAAAAAGTTTTTAGAAACAGGGCTGAAAACAGCATAAGTATTAGTGGCTATTAAAATAGTAATTATGAAGTCTATATAAACACATAGGGAAATGTTTATTATGTCTTAAACATAATAAATGAAAAAACAAGAAATAAAAAGATACATAGACTGATTACTATTTTGTACAATATTGTATACATGTTGACAAGAAATCAAAAGGAACATATAAAAACAACAAAAAAAGTCAGGAATAGATCATGAGTGGATAGTTTTTTCTTTTCTCAAAAATGTGTCAAGACTCCTGCTTCCAAACTAATATAGGAACAGAAAACCAAACACCACATGTTCTCACTCATAAGTGGGAGTTGAACAATGAGAACACATGGTCACAGGGAGGGGAACATCACACACCAGGGCCTGTCATGGGGTAGGGGGCTGGGAAGGAAGAGCATTAGGAGAAATATCTAATGTAGATGACAGGTTGATGGGTGCAGCAAACCACTGTGGCACATGTATACCTATGTAACAAACCTGCACGTTCTGCACATGTATCCCAGAACATAAAATATAATAAAAACATTTTTTTAAATGAACAATTGAAGAAAAAAAAAAGACTCCTTCTTCCAGAAAGATGAAACAGATGTGCTTTTCTCATTCCTCTCTCTAAGTACAAGTGAAAATGCTGGATAGTGTATATAAGGCAAACATAAGAACACTTTGAAGGATGAAGAGAAGACAGTAGACCAGCTAGACAGCGTGATACCCATAGAAAAATATGGTGAGTTCCATGGGTTTTCTTTTTGCCTCATATACTCCAGACTTGGAACTAAAGAAGTAGGTAAGCTAGAAATGCCAACAAACACAGACCAAAAAACACCCCCAACAAAAGCCTACTCTCCTCAAGCCAAAGAACTAAGAAAAGAGCAGCATAGAAAGACAAAAAACTTTTAGACAATTTAGACAGTAACCACTCTACCCTAGCTAAACATCACAAAAACAAACAAACAACAACAACAAAAATACTTGTGGGCCCATGTGGGCCCATCCTCACCCACACAAGCAAGGACAAGTGAGAGCCTAGATTTCCACCCTTGCAAGGCTATATCAAGGCACTCCAAACCCCTCCCCTGCCAGGGTGGTATTAGAGAAGGCCAAGAAGGGAATTAGGACTTTCATTCCAGCTGGCCAATAACAGCCCACCTTCCTCCCTCATGGTACCAATGGAGAGCTTGTAGAGAACATGAACTTCTTCCAGTCCCACCTAGCAGTAACAAGGGATTTCTCCCCATAAGGTGGTATCAGTCAGGTAGAGAGCTGGGACTTTAATCATCACCCAGCAGTAATAAGGCTACCCTTACCACAGTGTCAGTGGAGACAACATGCAGAGCTGGAACTCCCTCTGCCCAGCAGTAATGAGGAGTCACCCTACCAAGAATTAATAAAAACTGAGTGGGGAACCTAGACTTCTATCTCTACTTGAAATTAACAACATAGCACTCTGCAGCCTTTCCCTGACACAGTGACATCAGGGAAAGCCAGCCAATATTTTGCCAGCTAAAGTAAACTATTGGAATAAAATCCACAGTCTGATAATATAAAATGTCCAGATTTTAACTTTAAAATTTACTCATCCTACTAAGAACTGGAAATATATCTAATTGAATTTTAAAAGATAAACAATAAATGCCAACACCAAGATGAGAAAGCTGTTAAAATGTTTTCGACAAAGATTTAAAAGCAGTCACATAAAAAATGCTTTGACAAGCCATCATAAACACACTTGAAATGAATACAAAAATATAAATTCCCAGAAAAAAAAAAACAGGAAGTGTCAGGAAAGAAGTAGAAGAAATAGAGAAGAAGCAAATGAAAATTTTGGAACTAAGAAATAAAATAACTGAAATAAAAAGCGCAGGGGATGGACTCAACAGCAGAATGGAGAAGACAGAGGAAAAAAATCAGTGAATTGGAAGATAGAACAATAGAAATTACTCAGCAAATAGAGTGGGAGAAAATATGCATAAGGCCTCAAAGACTAGGGGGACAATAACAAAAGATTTAGCATGTATGTCATCAGAGTTCCAGAAGGAGACGAGAAAGAGGGTTGGAAGAGACCACTTGAAGAAATCAGGGCTGCAAATTTCCTAGATTTGGCAAAAAGATATAAACCTACTTCTGAAAGCTAAAAATTTTTTTAAAAGATTGAAAGCAATTAGAGAAAAATGACACCTTACCTAGGGGGAACACAATTAGACTGCCAGCAGATTTCTCATCAGAAAACATGGAGGCCAGAAGGAAGAGGCATAATATTTTCCAGGGGCTAAAAGAAAAGAACTGTCAACTGAGAATCCTATACCTAGTGAAAATATATTTCAGGAATGGAGGGGAAACTGAGGCATTCAAAATGAAAGGCCAAATGAAGTTTTCTGAACCAAAGAAAAATAAAAAATAAGGAACTTGGAATATCAGGAAGGAAGAAAGAACTCAATAAACAATAATTTGGGTAAATACAATAGGCTTTCCTTCTCCTTATGAATTTTCTAAATTATGTTTGATATCTGATATTTATAACACTGCCTGACAATGTTCTAAATGTGTGTAGAGAACATATTTAAGACAATTATAAACAGATAAAGGGAAAGGGGTATAAATGGAGGTAAGGTTTCTATGTTTCACTCAAACTGGTAAAATGACAATATCAGGAAACTGTGATGAGTTTGTATATCTAATGTAATACTTATGGCAACCATTTAAAAGGTTAAACAAAGAAATACACTTTAAAAATTGTAGATAAATCAATATAAAATTCTTTTAAATGTTTAATTCATAGGAAGGCAGGAAAATGAAATCAGAGAAATGAAAAACAGAGAGAACAAGCAGACTTAACCCTGAATCTATCAATAATTACATGAACTGTCAATGGTCTGTATATACCAATTAAAAGGCAGAGATTGGTAGATTAAAAAGCATGATCCAACTATATTCTATCTACAAGAAACTCACTCCAAATAATATATAGGCAAGTTGAAAGTAAATCACATATGAGATGTTACACACATTTATCAGCATGACTAAAATAAAAAATAGCAATGCTGCCAAATACTGGCCAGCATGTGGAGAAACTGGATCATTCATACATTGTTGATGGAAACAGAAAATGGTACAGCTATTCTGGAAACAGTTTAATAGTTTCTAAATAACTAAATATGCCGCTATCATACAACCCAGCCGTTACTCTTCTGTACTCCTGGGCATTGCATTTATCCCAGAGAAATGAAGGCTCTTATTCACACAAAAACTTGTACACTGATGTTTATAGCAGTTTCACTCATAATAGTTAAAAACTGGAAACAGCCCAGATGTCCTTCAATGGAAAAATGGTTGAGTAAATTGTAGTACATCCATATTATGGAATATTACTGAGAAATAAAAAAGAGAATAATCTTCTGATACATAAAACAACCTAGATGAATCTGCAGAAAATTATGCTGAATGAAAAAAGAGAAGTCAAAAAGTTTGCAGACATTATGAGTCCATTTATGTAACATTCTTGAAATGACAAAATTATTGAAATGGAGAAAAAATTAATGTTGGCCAGTGATTATGGAGGGGGTAAAGGTGGGAGAAAAGTATGTGTGGCTATAAAAGGAGGAAACTGGCTGGGCACAGTGGCTCACGCCTGTAATTCCAGCACTTTGGGAGGCTGAGGCAGGTGAATCACCTGAGGTCAGAAGTTTGAGATCAGCCTAACATGGTGAAACCCTGTCTGTACTAAATATACAAAAATTAGCTGGGCATAGTAATCCCAGCTACTCAGGAGGCTGAGGCAGGAGAATTGCTTGAACCTGGGAGGCGGAGGTTGCAGTGAGCCAAGATCACACCATTGCACTCCAGCCTGGATGACAGAACAAGACTGTCTCAAACAAAAAAAAAAAAAAAAAAAAGAAAGGAACAATCATTGAGGTGATGAAAATGTTACATATCTTAACTCTATCAATGTCAATATTCTGGATGTAGGATTGTATTATCATTTTTTAAATGTTACCATTGGGAGAAACTGGGTACAGGACACACACGATTTCTCTGTATTATTTCTTATAAGTGTATATGAATCTATAGTAGTTTCCAAATAAAAAGTGTTTTATGTGTCACATTCCTTTTTATAGCAGACCCTTGACATTTAAGAATAATATGCCCAAACCTTCAAGAATCCTCAAGTACTGGGAAGTGGACATGTTTGCATAGGCTTTCTCTCACATCACACTTCCTGTAGCATCACGCATTCCCTGTACACATCCTTATACCACCTCACTACATTTTGGCTTTTACTGGTGCTTCCTCCTCCCTTTATGTTCATTTTCCACAACATCATCCTTATTCCTCCAGAGCCAATAGACACAGAGAAAATCAAGAGCCTGGTGCTGCTGCAGGGGGCAGGTGCCAGGTCCTGGGCTGCTACAATCCATGCCTCAGTAAAATGCCAAATTGCCACCAAGCATGAGCTTCCAGGAAGGCTCCTGATCAGTGAGAACCACAGTGCTAAATCTGTATCACTTTCTTGTGATACAAAGGCATGCTGTATCACTCTCTTGATGATTATTTCTCATAAAAGAAAAACCCACATTAGTGCCTTTCCACAGTCAAAACCTCACTGTGGCATCAGGAGGAATGACACATGCTGGTGGCAATGGGAAATTAAAAAAAAAAAAAATTAATGAATCTTCCTGTTGACTCAGACTGATGTGGAGTGGGGAACCTCGGCAGAGCAGGCTCAGAATGACAGTTTAGCAGACTTGGTGCAGTTGTACATGGTGCCTGGGTGGCTGTCACAGAAGGCCCTTTGAGTACCTCCACAGATGAAGCCCCAGCTGGATGCCTGAGCTGTTTTTTTAACCCTAACAAGATCTGTCATTAAACCTTACTGGAGCCTGACTTTGCCTCTTTCCCTTCAGGCCTCTCTAGTGGCGGTCAAAGGTCACGTCATCCTTCAACACAGGCTTCTGGGTCCCCGGCTTTTGTTCCCCAGACCGCATAGTGATGATGGGCAAACAGCCTCTTGGCCTTTGGAAGACACACATGAAACCAACGAACCATGGTCTTTAACAAATGGGCCCCTTCAAGGCCAACCAGCCAGCTACAACTACTTATGATATTTACAGCTTTCTGTCTGCACAGATTAAACCCAGGGAATGAAAAATGGACTCCTTAGTCTGGTAAACTTATGTCATTCCTTATTAAGACAAATTGAGAACAGAGCTAGATTTTGTTGAGAAACAACTTCTGCTTCTAAAAATAATCTGGGGTGAGAATAGGAACATTTCTGGGGACAAGGACTTCTTATACAATATTAGTGTTTGGTGCCTGTTTTATGATAATTTCATAAACATACTGTGTTGTTTTCTAGCAACAGAATATATTTTGGCCAAGAGCAATATTTCTCACTTATTTATTGTCAATTAGTGCTGTAAATAGACACCTTGTGAATACATTCCGCAGCAAAGAATCAACATGAAAGCAATAAGACCTTGGCACCCCAAGTTATCATCTTTTTGTTTGAAATCTGGATATCGTTTCTGAAGACACATCAGCACTTTGGATGCTGAGGCTGAGGGAAGTGTTATTTCATTATCTTTTCAATCTGAGAATCATAGGTCTAAAGGCAGTGAATTTTGACTGCGTAACCCTTTTTCCAAAGAAAGCATATGCACGAGCTCAATGTGTTGATTTAAAACCAGAAGTGCTTTAAGTTAAGTAGGAGGTCAGAGCTTGGCCTGATCAGCAACTCTACCTGTCCATGACCACCCCATCCCAAACCCCCACCCAAGAGCCTTCCCTGAAGAGGTTCTGTAGAGCACAGCTTGAAAATCAGGTCTGTCACATATGTCTGGAACTAGTTGCCAGAAGACCAGGGTGCCTGATGAACCTTCTGCAAAACTATGGAGCTTGGGGAAGCGCCACAGTCTGACTGTGCCTGGTTTCCTTATCTAGTAAACATGACTCCCTTTTTCCACCGGCCCCAAGGAGCTACAATGAGGATCAATATGGAATAGAGAGGAAAGTGTGTTGATAAGCCCATGTGTAGGGATTATAGCTCATAATAGTTGTTATTTTAAACAACTTCATTGATATAATTCACATACCATACAATTCACTCATTGAAAGTGTACAATTCAATGGTTTTAGTATATTAACAGAGTTGCACAAACATCACATTCAATATTAAAATGCTTTCATTATGCCAGAAAGAAACCCCATATTCATTGGCAGTCACTCCCCATTTCTCCCCAGCCCACACGCAGCCCCAGGCAACCACCGATCTACCTTTTATCTGCATAGATTTGCTTATTCTAGACATTTTGTATAAATGGAATAATACACAATCCTTTGTAACAAATTTTTTTAATTTAGCATAATATTTTCAAGATTTATCACTATTTTATTTTTATTGCAAAATAATATTCCATTGCAGGGATACACCCCATTTTGTTTATTCATCTACCAGTCATGGACATTAGGGTTATTTCCAACTTTTAGCTACGATGAATAATGCTGCTATGAACCTTCACGTACAAGGGTGGTTTTTTGTTTGTGTTTGTTTTTGTTTTTGTGGATGTGTGTTCTTATTTATCTTGGGTACACACCTGGGAGTAGAACTGCTGAGTCATATGGTAGCTCCGGGTTTAACCTTTTGAGGAATTACTGGACTGTTTTCCAAAACAGTTGCACCATTTCACATTCCCACCAGCAGTGTATGAGGGTTCTAATTTCTCCACATCTTTGTCAATATTTGCTATTACCAACTTTTTGACCTGCCTTTTTGTACTCACCATCCTACTGAGTGCAAACTAGTATCTCCTGGTGATTTTGATTTGCATTTTCCTGATGGCTTGTGATGTTCAGGATCTTTTCATGTGCTTATAATAGGTCTTTACTTTTTAAGATAATGGCAGGAAATTTAACAGAGAATCAAGTATCAAGATAGAACTCTGCAAGCATCAGTCATTTTCTATGTGTCAAATGTACTTCTCACTTGAAGACTGGAAAATATCTTCGCTTAAATTATGACAACGGTCTGTCTCCTCCAATATTCAACCCCCCTTCCCAAATCACCTAACTCCATTATTATGTTTCAAATTGGGCCAAACTCTAATGCAAGAAAGATGTTTTCTTCAAAATTCTGAAAAACAAATGAGCTCCAAGACCTAGCCAGTAACTCACTTTCTCAATAAATGCCAACATACCAAATCATCCAAATGGCACAAGACTGCCACTGCACACCACCCTGGAGGGCAGGATTCACATGCGAGTCTGTGTGCCTAGCATCCATGGGAGGCAGGCCCCCCCCAAAACACACCTTTAATGGACTGCATCCCTGTGAATTGTACTTTGGTCAATCATGGGAGTGGTTTTGCACTGGCCCAATGGGCATCTACATGGAGACCAGGTAGGGTGTAAGGGCAGAGTTAGATTGGCTTCATGGCTCTGTTCTGCTCACCTAACCATTGATTTAACAGTCTTGCCTAGAGGAGTGGCCACCCCAACATTTACAGAAAGTACTTCCTCAGTCACAGCCAGTTACTAATGACAGCTCTGTAGAGTGGTTAGGAGCAAGAGCTGGCACTGACTCTTTGATCAAGGAGTCTCGATCAAAGCCCTTCCCCATCTTCTGCAAGTTCCATGATCTCACAAAGATTCCTTTATGCCTCTGGATCTTAGTTTCCTCATCTGTGAAATAGTGTGATTAATGATACATTGCTCTAAGAGTTGTTGTGAAAATTAATGCAACAATGTATATAAAACATTAGCAGGGTGCTTAGTACATAGTAGGTCCACAGCTGTTGTTATTATTATTTTTCTTACCAGTAGTCCACTATTCACAAGGATTTCCAGCTTCCAAGTCTTCATATTAACCATTCCCTTTGTACAGAGCGCTGTTTCATACACTTTTCCCAGGTAATTCCTACTAATCCTCTAACCTGGTTTATAGGGACCCCTCCAGGAACCCGCCCTTCCCTGTACCCCCAAGAGGAGGTGCCCCACATATGAGCTCACAAGCTCCAGATAGTCCACATCACCCTGACTCCAATTGCCTGTGTGCTTGCCTGCACCGGCCAGCAGACACTGGGCTCCTGCAGTTGGTGGGAACTCCATCAGTATTTGTCCTCATTTTGCCTGTCCCTGAATCTGAGTAACAGCTTCTTTGCCATTCTCAATGACTCCTTCAAAGGAAAAGAATCTAATATTTTCTGAGTATTCACCGTGTGCCAGTAATTTCCCTATGTTACTTCACTGATTTCCCTAATAGAAGATTGGGTGAGGTAGGCATTTCCCTGCTTTTAGGATAAGGAATCAGTAGCTCAGGGGGTTAATTAACTGAATTAACTAACCACAGTGTGCCTAAGGTCTCACAGGCGCCAGGCTGAGGCTGGCACCCAGAGTCAATGTTTTTGCACCACATCCACAGAGTTTTGCCCTGTCTTCCTTAAGATTCAGTCCCGTTTAAGCTACAGGCTCACTTAGCTTCTTTCTTTCTTTCTTTCTTTCTTTCTTTCTTTCTTTCTTTCTTTCTTTCTTTACTTTCTTTTCTTTCTTTTTCTTTCCTTCCTTCCTTCTTTCCTTCCTTCCTTCCTCTTTCTTCCTTCCTTTCTTCCCTCCCTCCCTTCCTTCCTTCTTGCTTTCTTGCTTTCTCTTTTCTTTCTTTCTTTCTCTCTCTCTCTTTCTTTTTTTATTTGACTTATAAGCTACAAAATTTATTTCTCATAGTCTGGAGGCTGGACATCTGAGATCAGGGTGCCAGCAAGGTCATGCCCTGGTGAGGGTGCTCCTCCAGGTCGCAGACTGTTACCTTCTCCCTGTGCCTTCTCACAGGGAGAAGGCACCTCAGCTACTTCTTGCTTGCTGTTGTTGGCTGCCTGAAAGAATACATTTTTCCCCTTATCCTTTATTATAAAAACACTCAATACTTTACTAAAATGTGTTCCATTTGTCTAGCTGGTTTGGGATGTTTAGGAGGAGTCAGGGGCAAATCCTCCCTGGGGGCATTTCCCAGGGAGCAGAGTTTGAGTAGAGTTAGAATGGATGGGGCTGCTGAGGTCTGATAGTCAGAGACGGGTCCCCTGGGGAATCAAAGATGAGGACGACAGAGGAAAGGTGGAGGTTTGGCAGGAGATAGCAGACAATGGCTGTGGTTGTGCCTCTGACTGACAGTTTCCTGAGAGGCTTTGCAGTTTGAGCTGTTAAATATCTGCTCTGGGTCAGTGTCCCCAGACCTTCTCTGTGCTGCCCCAGCCCTGCTAGCAGGCAGGACTATTCATGAGGAATCACATGGGATTGTAAACCCCTGGGGCTTGGAGGCACCTCTCGTCCTCATGGGGAGACTGTCATAAAGGTGGTTGCTTCCAGGGAAAAGCTGTGGCTGTACACAAGGACTTATTTTTTTCTGTCAAAATGAAGAACTCCAGAAGCAGCACATGTATTTGGCAGCACATCTGCTATTCGCCAGCATCTGTTTTGTGCAACATGATTGTTAATGAACTGAAAAGGATCCTGCTGCTGCTGCTGCTGTTATTTTGAGGATACAGGAAGCAAAATCAGGAATTCATTTGTTCCTTAGATTGTTCAACAAATCTGTATTGAGCACCTCCTCTTTGCAAAGCAAAGAAGAGAAAAAATGAGATGAGGTTACGGTCTGAGTCCTCTAGACAAGCGTTGGGGGAAAGGCTGTATTTGTGAGTAACTATCGTATCTGTGCATCTCATGCACACTGAGCACTCAACAAAGGAAGGGACCCAGCTACAGCAAATCAGTCTGCATCAAGGAGGTGAAAAGTAGAACCGCCGCAGGCCAGCAAGAAACAAAAAGCATTCCAGGTGGAGGGAAAAGCATTAACAAAAGTGGAGAAGGGAAAGCAGAACATATGAGTAAGAATTGTGAGTGATTTCTTTTTGACTAGAAACAAAATTATATGGAGGAAGGAAATAATTCTGGCAATACAATTGGAGCAGGATCTTAAGGGCCTTAAATGTCACACTAAGAAGTTTGCAAGCCACCAAACAGCTTAAGCAGGTGATAGAGTGTCCTGACTGGGGCTATATTTCAGAAAGATAAATTTGCAAACAGCATACAAGATGGACAATGGTCAAGGTGGGAGAGAATAAAACCAAATATAACAGAATCTGATAAGAGACTTGCATCAATCAGTATAGATCCAATTATATTATAGTAACGGACAACCCTCAAATCATAGCAGCTGAAACAATAAGGGTTTATTTCTTGCTTATGCTATGTGTCACTTATGAGTTAGCTAGAGGTTCTGCTCCTCATACCCTTTCTCCCAAATCCAAAGTGTCAGAGAAGCTAAGATTGCAAATACTGCCAGATGCTTTGACAGAAGGGAAGTTACCTCATACCATATACAAAAATGAACTCAAAATGGATCAAAGATATAAATGTAAGAGCCCAAATTATAAAACTATTAGAAAAAAACAGGGGTAAATCTTCATGACCTTGGATTTAGCAATGGATTCTTAGACATGACATCAAAAGTACAAGCAACCAAAGAAAAAATAAATAAATGTTAGACCTCAACAAAATTAAACACTTTTGTGCTTCAAAGAACACCATTAAGAACAAAGAACACCATCAAGAAAGTGAATAGACAACCCAAGGAATAGGAGAAAATATTGACAAATCATATATCTGATAAAGGACTTGTACCTAGAATACATAAAGAACTCTTACAAGTCAGTAATAAAAAGACAAATAACCCAATTTGAAAATAGTCAAAAAAATTGAATAAATGTTTCTTCATACAAGATACACAAGTGGCCAATAAGAACATGAAAGGATGTCCAACATCATTAGTCATTAGGTAAACACATGTCAAAACCATAATGATATAGCCACTTCATACCCAATAACAGGGCTGTAGTTTAAAAAAAGTCAAATAGTAACAAGTGTTGGTGAAGATGTGAAAATATTGAAACCTTCATACACTGCTGGTGGAACTATAAAATGGCACCATCACTTTGGAAAACAGTCTAACAGCTCATCAAAAATTTAATCATAGACTTTCAATTTGGCCCAGCAAATCCACTCCTGGTTATATACCCGAGAGAAATGAAAACAGGATCAGGCATGGTGGCTCGTGCCTATAATCCAAGCATTTCAGGAGGCCAAGGCAGGCAGATCACTTGAGGCCAGGAGTTTGAGACCAGCCTGGCCAACATGGAAAAAACCCCGCCTCTACTAAAAATACAAAAATTAACCAGACATAGTGGTGTGTGCCTGTAGTCCCAGCTACTCGGGAGACTAACTCAAGAGAATCGCTTGAACCCGGGAGGTGGAGGTTGTGGTGAGCCAAGATTGCGCCACTGCACTCCAGCTTGGGCAACAGAGTGAGACTCCATCTCAGGGAAAAAAAAAAAAAAGGAATAAAAACAAGTCTACATAAAAACTTGTATGTGAATGTTCACAATGGCATCATTCATAATAGCTAAAAGCAACCCAAATGTCCAACAGCTAATGAATAAACAAAATGTGGTATATATGCACAATGGTCATAATAAAGAATGAAGTACTGATACATATTACAACATAGATGAACCTTGAAAACAAGTGAAAAAGCTAGTCACAGAAAGCACATATTATATGATTCCATTTATATAAAATGTCCAGAATAAACAAACACATACAGATGAAAGTAGATTAGCTTAGGGCTGAGGGGGATAGGTAGATTGGAGGGAGATAGCTAATGTGTACAGAGCTTCTTTTTGAGTTGATGAACTATTCTGAAGTTCATTGTGGTGATGGTTGCACCACTCCATGGATATATTAAAACCATTGAATTGTATTCTTTAAGTGGGTAAATGATGGTTGCACCATTCCATGGGTATATCAAAACCATTGAATTGTACTCTTTAAGTGGGTGAATGGTATGGCATGTGAATTATATCTTAATAAAGCTATTACAAAAAATGGAAGTGAATATTGCCTTAGAGCACCTTATGTTCCTAAAAAAAAAAATAGCTTCCAATTTCATCTTGCTGAATTGTACATTAGGCATCCTTATATCCCACAGAAGGACCAGAGGTACATGGCTGGCCTTTTCTGGTTTCTGTGCACATAAAAAGAGTAAGCAAAATGTTTGCACTACCTCTGACTTCAGCCAATACTCAGGGTCTTACTGAGGGTCCACCCATTATACTCAATGGACTCCTAAGGATGTTGGTTGTCCTAGATGAAGAATGTAACAGGACATTTTGGTGGCTTATGAAAAGCTGCTATTCCCAACACCCACCGCTTGGTACAGAACTCTGGAGGAAAGAGATAGGAAATGTTAATGGGGCTCAAGATGCTTCTAAGGAGGAAATGAACCAAGCCCTGCAGTTTTTCCCTTAAGGAAACCAATGTTATTAGATTCTTTGTAATATACTGAGCATTAACATATGTTCTCAGTCAAGAAAGGACACCAATCAGAATCTCAACAGGTGTGAACGGAGTCTAGAGCAAAAGACTGGCTCAGGGGCAGGCCTTTGGCTGTGGTAGAGGGAATAGTAGAGACCATCCAGGTGTCCTTCATGGTCCCAAGACAGGAGCAAGCAAGATGGTAAAGAACACTCAGGGACTCGGGTGTCTACACGGTGGAAAGCCTCCTAAGAAGGACAACCTGGAATTCCTGCCCAGAGCAAACAATAAAGATACTGTATAAAATGGTATGACTGAGGCACAGCTTTGTTTGCTGGTTCAGGACATTTAGACCTCATGCTTAACTAAAACCCTGCCAACAAGTAATTCTCCAATGCCAATTTTAATGAGATATCACCTGTTTGTTCTGTAAAGATAATTAGCTTCAGTTGAATTTAAGATTAGCATTGTGATATTACCAGAAGCAGCATGAAATGTATATCTACCTTTATTATTTCTGGAAGAGAAATTGCAGATAGAAAAACTTTCTATTGCCATAATCACTGCAGTTGTTTACTGAATGGGAGAAAGTCAGTACATACACAGGCAGGCTATCCACATTGTATGGGCCCCTGGATTAGTCTATTCTCGCATTGCTTTAAAAAAAATACCTAAGATTGGCCAGGCACGGTGGCTCACGCCGTAATCACAGCACTTTGGGAGGCCAAGGTGGGTGGATCACCTGAGGTTGGGAGTTTGCAACCAGACTGACCAACATGGAGAAACCCTGTCTCTGCAAAAAATACAAAATTAGCTGGGCCTGCTGGTGTATACCTGCAATCCCAGCTACTCAGGAGGCTGAGGCAGGAGAATTGCTTGAACCCGGGAGGCGGGGGTTGTGGTGAGCCGTGATTGCACCATTGCACTCCAGCCTGGGCAACAAGAGCGAAACTCTGTCTCAAAAAAACAAAACAAAACAAAACCCTAAGATTGAATAATTCATAGAGAAATGAGGTTTAATTGGATTGAGGTTCTGCAGGGTATACAGGAAGCACAGTGTCTTCTGCTTCTGAGAAGGCCTCAGTCATGAGGGAAGACAAAGGAGGAGCAGCAGTTCATGCGGCTGGAGAAGGAGCAAGAAAGTGTAGGGGGAGGTGCTACACATTTTTAAACAACCAGATCTGCTGATAACACACTCACTCACTATCCAGAGAACAGCACCAAGGAGATGGTGCTAAACCATTCATGATGGGTGCACCCTCATGATCCAATCGCCTCCCACCAGGCCCCACCTCCAACACTGGGAATTAAAATTCATCATGAGATTTGGGTGGGGACACAGATCCAAACCCTATCAGCCCCTAACATAAACATGGTTCTCTCTGCTTCAAGGAAGATCCTTTTGCATGTTCCATAGCTTGTTCTCAAATTGCCCATATGATAACTCAATTAATCTCCACTTTTCTATTTTCAAAACCCAAGAAACCTAAATTTGAAATTGTTATTTGACCTCATGATCGTAAACACAAGCACCAACTCTGAAATCATGAGATCATAATATCTGAGGATCTTCTACAGCAAAGGTAGGAAACTTTTTTTGTAAAGTGCCAGATGGTAATTATTTTTGGCTTCACGGGCTATACATTTTCTGTCACAACTACTCAACTCTACACCATAGACATTGTGTAAACACATAGGCATGGCTGTGTTCCAGTCAAACTTGTTTCACAAATAAACAGGTGGTGGGTCAAACTTAGTCCAAGGGCCATAGTTGGCTGAGCTGTGTCTAGAACACCCTTAAATTGTCTTATATTTTATACAGTAGTCTATCCTTATCCACAAGGAGTATGTTCCAAGACCCCCAGTGGATGCCTGAAACCTTGGATAGTATGGAGTCCTATATATACTATACATACTGTTTTTTCTGTATGTACCATACCTATGTTAAAGTTTGAGATATGACAACAAAACCAGCACAAATTTTTTCTTCTCTCTCCACAATTTCACAGATAGAAGGTTGGTTCTCACTATGGATCCTAGCAACCTCAGCATATAATTGTTTTTCTTTCCTTATTAACTCAAGAACATTTACCTTTTCACTTAAAGGGAACACTTTACCACTTTACAACATCTCTTTAGCATATCTGAATTGCCAGCATCACTACTCTTGTACTTTGGGGCCATTAAGTGAAATAAGGGTTACTTGGACACAAGCATTGTGATACCATGACAGCCGAGATGTGGCTACCGGTTGAGTGGTGAATACATTGTGAAAATGCTGGACAAAGGGACAATATACATCCTGGACAGGACAGAGCAGGATGGGCTCAAGATTTCATCACACTACTCAGAACTGCATGCAATTTCAAACTTATTGTTTATTTCTGGAATTTTCCATTTAATATTTTCAGACCATGGGTAACTAAAGCCATGGAAAGAAAAAGCACCGTTAATGGGGGACTACTGTATTATAATTAAAATACAAACATAAAATTGTAAATCTTAACAGAACTCTTGAACTTTTGACAAGGTGGATCTAGGGACTTGTTCGAGAAGTGCTTGCCCAAGGAAGCCAGAATATGGATACACACCAGGAGAGGAGAACTTTGACGCAGTTTGAGAGGCAAAGTACACACTGTGAAAATGACCTCAGATGGCCCCTGAGGATAAAGGCTTGAATTTGCTATGCCTGTGTCCCACGCTGGGTCTAGTGTAATGTCTTAGCAACAGAGGGTGCTCAAAAAATGAGAGTCAAATGGATCAAGTAAAAATCAATAGAGGACTTCCAGTTTAAGCTCTTACATGTAAAGAGCTTAGAAGTCATCACTTCTGTCTTTACAATGAGAAAAAAAAAAAAGCTGAACAAATTAAAAATCAACAACTTTTTTTGGAACCATCAGAGAAGTGAAATTGCAGGGCAAATCACCCATCCCAAAACCTGGAGAGACTGATAAATACAGAAAATCACAGCTGAGATCAGCTTTCCTGAAGCAGAAACCACTAGAGTCAGTAACTGGGAACATTTTTTGGTAATTTTGAAGAATTGATGGAGGCAGAGTGTGGACTACTTGAGGTTTAAAAACCCTGGGAGCCCAGCCTTGGGGTGGCAGCAGGGATATTCAGGCTTTCCTGGTTTTTACCTCAAGGATCTCCAGCAGATCCTCACAGTGCAGAATGAAGGAAAAATCTCTAGTAGTGGAGGGTAAACAACAGGGGAATACAACAGGGGAAAAGTAACAGAGGGGAACCATGCCCAGGGCATTCTTCATAACAAAAGCCTGTGCTCTAAGAGAAATCACTTTACCAGAGCCCTATCTGATCTAGGGGAAGAGAAATTAGCCAGCTCTAAAACCCCCTCTGGCCTTCTTGTCTCACATAAGGAAAGGGAAAGGGCTAGGAATGCTTCTGAAGGTCACAGTCCAGAGATTGAGGCCCGCTTTCTTAAAAGGGGGGATTAATCTTAAAATTATACAACGCTTCCCTATTCCCACTCTCTATCCTCATGTCAGCAGGGCTCTAGTATAACAACAGTGCAATGCAAAAGACAGAGCTGCACAGCCCAGATTCCATTTAAAAAGGAGTTCTTGGGGAGATGTAAAGACAACAGGAAAGAAGATAAAGGAAAGTGAAGCCTCTGGCACCCACAGCTACAAAAGGCTTTAAACACAACCCAGCTCCTAGCCTGTTACTAGAAAACTTCACTCTGAAAGTCAATTATCTCAGTTTCTTTACCCAGCACATCATGTCTAGCTTTCAACAAAGAACTAAAAGATATACTAAAAAGAAATTTTTAAAAAACACAGGCTAAAGAGACAAAACAAGCATAAGAATAAGACTTGGTTATAACACAGATTTTGAGATTATCAGATAGGGAATTTAAAATAACTATGATTAATAAGTTAAAGAATATAAAGGAAATTTAGCCAATGTATAAGAACCGATGAATAATGCAAACAAGGAATGGGACATCTAAAAAGAATCAAAAGGAAATCTGAGAAATCAAAAACATTGTCATAGAAATGCAGAATGCATTTGACGGGCTCATCATTAGACTGAACACAGTTGAGGAAAAAAATCAATGAGACTGAAGAAATGTCTATAGAAACTTCCCAAAACAAAAATACAAAGAAAAAGAAGGATGAAAAAATATGAAACAGAATACCCAAAAACTGTAGGACAATTATAAAGGGTATAACATATGTGATATGAAACTGGTGAAAGAAGAAAAAGAAAGGGAAACAGAAGATTATTTGACATAGTAATAGCTGAGACATTCCCCAAATTAATGAAAAACACCAAACCACAGATCCAGGAAGCTCAGAGAACACTAAACACGTTAAATAGCTAAAAATGTATACCTAGGCATATTGCACTGCAGAAAACCAAAGATACGGAGAAAATTTTGAAGGAAAAAACAACTTACCTATAGAAGAAGAAAGATAAAAATTACATCATGCTTATCTTCAGAAACCATCCAAGAAAGAAGAGAATGGAGTGAAATATTTCAAGTATTGAAAATAAAATTTAAAAAAACCCCACCAACCTACAATCCTGTATCCAGTGAAATATCCTTCAAAAGTGAAGGAGAAATAAGACTTTCTCAGAAAAACAAAAAATTGAGGGAATTTGTTGTGAGTAGACTTGCCTGTGCAAGACTTGCCTTGCCTTCCAAGTGAAGGAAAATTATATAGATTGGAAACTCAGATCAACATTTTAAAAAGGAAGAGAACCAGAGAAGGAACAAATGAAGAAGAAAGTAACATTCTTCATTTTTCTTACTCTTAACTGATCTAATAGATGACAATTTTGTTCAGAGTACTAATAGTAACAATATACTGGATGATTATAATATATGGATAAGTAAAGCAAAGAGCAGCAATGTTATAAGGGAAGGAAGGGAAGAATTTTGAATACTCTGTTATAACATGACTGTACTACCTAGGAAGCGGTATACTGTTACTGGAAAGTAGACTTGATCAGTTGTAAATGTATATAGCAAACTCTAGGGTAACTACTAGAAAACAGTTTTTAAGATGTGTGATTGACATGCTAAGAAAATAGAAAAATGTATAGCACTATATCCATATATTAGAAAAGAAGAAAGATCTAAAACCAATCATCTAAGCTCCCACATCAGGAAACTTAAAAAAGAAGAGCAATATAAACCTACAACAAGCATAATGAAAAAACAATAAAAATTAGAACAGAAATCATGAAATTGAAAACAAATTAATAGGGAAAACAACAAAACCAAAATCTGGTTCTTTGAAAATGTCAGTAGAACTGATAAACTTCTAGCTTGGCTAACCAAGAGCAAAAAAGAGAAGACACAGATTACTAACATCAGAAATGAAAGAGGGATCAATGCTACTGATCCCATGGACATTAAAATGATACTTTTAAATATGTATGAACAACTCTATGCTCACGAATTTGACAACTTGATGGAAATGGACCAATTCTTTGAAAGATACAAACTATTAATACCAAAATCCAAAAACTCACCATAAAGAACAGAATATCTGAATAGGCCTGTATTTATTAAAGAAATTTAATCAACAGTTAATAACCTTCCAAAAAAAGAATGTACCATGCCCAAATGTCACCAATAAATTGAACAATTTTTAAAGAAATAACAATTCCCTACAAGTTCTTTAAAAAATAAAAGCAGAAGAAACCTTCTTAACTTATTCTATGAGGCCAACATTACCCTAACAACAAAACCAGATAAAGACATTGTAATAAAGAAAAACTTAGACCAATCAATATCTCTCATGAATATAGATATGATAGAAAATCAAATAAAACAATATGTAAAAAGAATGATACAATATGCCTGAATGAAATTTAATCCAGGTATGCAAGTTTGGCTTACCATTTTAAAACCAATTAATGTAATTATAACATTAACAACCTAAAGAAGAAAAATCTTATGCTCATATCAACAGATGCAGAAAAAGCATCCAAAAAAATTCAATACCCATTCATGATAAAGCTGTCAGCAAAGTAGAAATAGAGAGAAACGTTCTCAACTTGATAAAGAACAGCTACAAAAAAACCCTACAGCTAACATTTTATGTAATAATGAAAAACTAGATACTTCCCCCTAAGATCATAAGTAAAGCAAGGATGTCTCCTCTCACCGCTCATATTCAAAATCACACTGGAAGTCATAATTTATGAAATAATAAATAAGGAGACAAACATACAGATTATCAAGGAAGAAATAAAGCTGTCTTTTGTTTTCAGATGACATGATTGTCTACATAGAAAATTCCAAAGATTCAACAGCAGCAACAACAACAACAACAACAACAACAACAAACCCTCCTGGAACTAATAAGTGATTATAACAAAGTTTCAGGAAATAAGGTTAATATATAAAAGACAAATTTTTCCTATATACTGTCAATGAACAATTGGAATAAGAAATTAAAAGCACAATACCATTTCCATTAGCACACACACACAAGGAAATACCTAGGTATAAATCTAACAATATATATACAGAATCTGTGAGGAAAACTATAATACTCTGATGAAATAAAGTTTTAAAGATCGAAATAAATGATATTTAATCATCTATAAATATCCAAATTTACATATATACAAATTTACAAAATATTTATCTGTAAGTTTGGTATTTAAATATTAGAGATATTCTATATTCATAAACAGGAAGAGTCAATATTGTTAAAACATTGATTATTTTCAACTTAATTTATAGATTCAATGTACTCCCAATCAAAATCCCAGCAACATATTGTGTTACTATCAACAAACTGCTCCTAAAGTTTATATGGAAAAGCAAAAGTTTATATGGAAAGGCAAAAGACCCATTTATTATTTTATAAATTAGCCCCAGAATACAGAAGAAGAATAAGGTAAAAGGACTGACACTACCCAACTTCAAGCTCCAGTAATCAAAATGTCTTGATATTGGAGAAAGTAGAGACAAATAGCTCAGAACAGAATAGAGAGTCCAGAAATAGACCCACACAAATATAGTTAACTAATCCTTGACAAAGGAACAAAGGCAGTTCAATCAAGAAAGAATAGTCTTTTCAACAAATGATGTTGGAAAATTTGGACATCCATAAGTAAAAGAAAGAAGAAAGAAGAAGGAAGGAAGGAAGGAAGGAAGGAAAGATGGAAGGAAGGAAGGAAGGAAGGAAGGAAGGAAGGAAGGAAGGAAGGAAGGAAGGAAGGAAGGAAGGAAGGAAGGGAGGGAGGGAGGGAGGGAGGGAGGGAGGGAGGGGGGAGGGAGGGGGGAGGGAGGGAGGGGGGGAGGGAGGGGGGGAGGGAGGGAGGGAGGGGGGGAGGGAGGGAGGGGGGAGGGAGGGAGGGAGGGAAGAAGGAAGGAGAGGGAGGGAGGGAGAAGGGAGGAGGAGAAAGAGCAAGGAAGAGAGGGAGGGAGGAAGAAAGGAAAGAAGGAAGGAGGGAGGGAGGGAGAGAGGAAGGAGGGAAAGAAGGAAGGAAGGAAGGAGAGAGAGGGAGGAGAAGGAGGGAGAAGGAGGAAGGAGGAAGGGAGAAGGAAAGAAGGAGGGAGGGAGGAGAGGGAGGGAGGAAGGAAGGAAGGAGAGGGAGGGAGGGAGGGAGGAAAGAAAGAGAAGGAGGGAGGAAAGAAGGAAGGAAGGAGGGAAGGAGGGAAGGAGGGAAGGAGGGAGGGAGGAAGGAAGGAGGTGGGGAGGGAGGGGGGAAGGTAAGAGGGAAGGAGGGAGGGAGGAATGAAAGAAGGAAGAAAGGAAGGAGGGAGGGAGAGAGGGAAGGAGGGAGGGAGGGAGGGAAGGAAGGAAGGAGGGCGGGAGGGAGGGAAGGAAAGAGGGAGGGGGCAAGGAAAGAAGGAAGGAGGGAGGGAGGAAGGAAGGAAGGAGAGAGAAAGAGGGAGGGAGGAGAGGGAGGGAGGGAGAGAAGAGGAAGGAAGGAAGGAGATGGAGGGAAGAGAAGGAGGGAGGGAGGGAGAACGAAGGAAGGAAGGAAGGAAGGAAGGAGAGAAGGAAGAGAGGGAGGGAGGGAGGGAGGGATGAGCGAAGACCTGAATCAATACCTAACTTTTTTAAAAAAATCATACAGATGGTAAATAAGCACATGAAAAATGCTCAGTATCGTGTCATTAGGGAGATGCAAATTAAAACAACAGTGAGATACTACACACCTATTAGAAAGGCTAAAATACAAAAAATACTGACAGTACCAAATGCTGGTAAGAACACAGAAAAACAGGAATTCTTGTTTCTTGCTACTGGGAATGCAAAATTGTACAACAACTTTGGAAGACCGTTTGGCAGTTTCTTCCAAAGCTAAACACAACTTTATCATACGTTCCAGCAATCATGCTCCTAGGTTTTTTG
The DNA here is from genome assembly GCF_007565055.1 of Rhinopithecus roxellana. Taxonomy (NCBI): domain Eukaryota; kingdom Metazoa; phylum Chordata; class Mammalia; order Primates; family Cercopithecidae; genus Rhinopithecus; species Rhinopithecus roxellana. The sequence goes on from NC_044565.1 coordinate 80,360,423, forward strand.
TCCAGTTGGTTTTAAAATGTATGTCCACACAAAAACTTACACACAAATATTTATAGCAGTTTTTGCAATAAGTGAAATCACAATCACCAAAAACTGGGTGTCCTTCAATAGGTGAACGAATTAAAAAGTAGTGGTGGTCGGGCGCGGTGTCTCACGCATCCCAGCACTTTGGGAGGCCGAGGCAGGAGGATCACTTGAGGTTGGGAGTTCGAGACTAGCCTGGCCAACATGGAGAAAGCCCATCTCTACTAAAAATACAAAAATTATCCAGGTGTGGTGGCGCATGCCTGTAATCCCAGCTACTCAGGAGGCTGAGGCAGGAGAATCGCTTGAACCCAGAAGGCAGCGGTTGCGGTGACCCAAGATCATGCCATTGCACTCCAACCCGGACAACAAGAATGAAACTCCAACTAAAAAAAAAAAGTAGTGGTATAGAGATACATGGGATGATTTTTTTTCATAAAAAGAAATGAGCTATGAAGCTATAAAAAAAAATGAAGAAACCTTAAATGTATATTGCTAAGTGAAAGAAGCCAATCTTAAAAGGTTACATATTATATGATTCCATCTAGATGGCATTCTGGAAAGGCAAAACTATGGAGATAGTAAAAAAAAAAAAAAAAAAGAAAAAAAGAAAAAAAAATTCAGTGGTTGCCAGAGCTTGGGAGACGGGAGGGGAGGAGAGATGAATCAGTGAAGCACAGGGTATTTTTAGGGAAATAAATCTTTTCTCTGTGATACTGTAATGATGAATATATGACATTATACGTTTGTCAAAACCAATACAGTGTACAACACAAAGATAAACTTCAATGTAAACTATGAACTTTAGTTATTAATATTGTATCAGTATTTTTTCATTAACTGTAGCAAATGTTCCATACTAATACATGATGTTAATAACAGGGAAACAGTAGAACATCTGGGGAGAGGAGGTTCTATAATATGAGCTCAATTTTTCTGTAAATCTAAAACTGTTCTAAAAAATAAAATCTAATAATCCTTTAAAAATCAACACAGGGTAAATTGCCACATGTAAGATTCACAGAGTAAAAGAATGATTTTTAAAAAAGACTGATAAAGATCAAATAGTTTCAGAGCTAGCAGAGGCCTTAGAACTGGTTATCCTCCCACCAAATCTTCACTGGGCAGTTACAGAGTGTCACTGTCTGCGTGAGGCACTGCAAGTATAGTGAAAGCTAAGACAACCCCTGTCACAATATAGTATTAAGTGAAAAAATTCAGATGATTTCATTTTTGATGTGTGTATGTGAGAGAGAGAGAAAGAAAGAGAGAGAGAGAGAATAGAGGTAGGGAGAGAACATTGAGAGGATGCTCACCAAGACATCAACAGTAGTTATTTCTGGATGGGCTTTTATTTCCTTTTACCAGTTTCTATCATTTTATAGTGTTTCTTGATAAGCATGCTTTGCTACTGTCTTAAGAAAATTAAATAATAAAGTGTTCCTTTATTCTAATGATGTCGCTTCAGAAAATGCTACCAGGTGAAGTAAATTTGAAGCCAGGATTACGAAAGTAAATGAACTGGAACAGGTGAGTGAGTAGCCAGGACGAGCCATTTCTCACAGGGAAGGTGTACAGCAGGGAGCCCCTGCACTGCATGAAGTGTGTTTGGCAGTCACAGAGGACAGGCTTAGTGGCTCCATGGTGGATTTCACTCAGTGGCAGCAACACTTGACCACCAACAACTATGGCAAGGCAGCTTTGCCATCCTGATAGTTTTTGACACTAATTTCTACTGAGTTTCCTCAAAGAATGTTTCACAGAAAACTAGTTCTCAAAATATTAGTAGGTAGAATTCTATTAAATTAAACAAAACTAGCACAATTATTTATAGAAAACATACCAAAGCATTTATTATTCTATGATACAATGAAAACAGAGAGTATAGTGCTTCCCAAATTTGAGAAAAAGTAATTCTCCCTGCTTTTCCTTTCTTTCCTTCTTCCTTTATTCTTTCTTCCTTTGTCTTTCTCTTTCCAGTGGGGACAAGATAATTTCATGGAACGGGTGTCATTTGGCACATACTTGGACAGCTCTTACTCTGCCAGATGTCACACCAATGGTTTATGGGCTATGATTTATTGTGTTTGTCAGTATAGCTCTCAGTATTCCTACCACCAAGCACAACAGCTAGCACATAGAAGAATCTCAATAAATACTTGTTAAGTAAGTGAATGAACTCTTTTTCCAGCTGGAACCATGGAGGGTGGAGAAGAGAAGAAGAAGAAGGTTCCTGCTATGCCAGAAACCCTTAAGAAAAAGGGAAGGAATTTTGCAGAGCTGAAGATCAACCGCCTTTGAAAGACGTTTGCCCAAAAGATACTTCAAAAGGCAAGGAGGAAGCTTATCTATGAAAAAGCAAAGCACTATCGCAAGGAATACAGGCAGATGTACAGAACTGAAATATGAACGGCAAGGATGGCAAGAAAAGCTGGCAACTTCTAGGTACCTGAAGAACCCAAATTGGCATTTGTCATCAGGATCAGAGGTGTCAGTGGTATGAGCCCAAAGGTCCGAAAGTTGTTGCAGCTTCTTCGCCTTTGTCAAATCTTCAGTGGAGCCTTTGTGAAGCTCAACAAGGCTTCAGTTAACGTGCTGAGGATTGTAGAGCCATATATTGCATAGGAGTACCCAAATCTGAAGTCAGTAAACGAACACATCTACCAGAGTGGTTATGGCAAAATCAGTAAGAAGCAAATTGCTTTGACAGATAATGCTTTGATTGATCGATCTCTTGGTAAATATGGCATCGTCTGCACGGAGGATCTGATTAATGAGATCTACACTGTTGGAAAACACTTCAAAGAAGGAAATAACTTCCTGTGGCCCTTCAAATCATCTTCTCCACAAGGCGAAATGAAGAAAAAGCCACCCATTTTGTAGAAGGTAGAGATGCTGGCAACAGGGAGGACCAGATCAACAGGCTTATTAAAAGAATGAACTAAGGTGTCTACCATGATTATTTTTCTTAGCTGTTTGGTTAATAAACAGTACCTGCTCTCAAATTGAAAAAATAAATAAAAATAAATAAACAAATAAGTGAATGATTGAACTTCATTAAGAAAAATGAATTACTACAAAACTCTATACTCTCTTATCTCACCTAGATTTGACTTGCACTTTCCTACAGAGCAAAGAAGTCACCCAGGTTCACAATGAATGGCCCAACTTAGACAGTTTACCAAGGCACAGAAGAATTCACAATCTAGATCTTCTCGCCAGGACTCTCTCCAGTGGCTCTCCTACTTGCAAATATAATCATCTTCCCAGAGGAGAGTCAGGGACAAACCAAGGAGTAAGATTTGTTGCTCATCTTGCAACCTCTTTCAATGAATTCAACTTGCTTCACAGGAGTCCATTGGGAATGCCCCCCCCAAAAAACAGTCTCTTGTATTATTTAAGTGAACACATGACAGTCAGTGCAATAAGGACTTGCCTTCCCCACTTCCCCATCAAAAGTTTAGCGAGGACATGGTTTTCCCAAGGGAAAAAAGGAGCATAGTCTTATAACAGCTGTTCCACAGAATAGACTGTACGTGGATTACAACTAAGTCAAGTCAAGAAGAAATTATGTACAGTCTTATAAAAGAGAGATGTGTCTTGAACTGAGAAAGTGCATGTTCTCTCAAATATTTTCCTGTCCCCAAAAGCTTAGCCCCTTCAGTACTTGGTGTCCCTACCTTCTGCCAGCTTCTGACCCTGAGGAATGATGAAACCTCATTTTTCTAGGAACTGAAGGAGCTCTTTAGCCCTTCAAAATACAGCAAAGGAAAACTCAATGCAGCCAAAATTCAAGCCTAAATTTGAAACACAAATATGTAAACTGATCATGACGTCCACATCCTACACAAATACAACTTTCTTTTAGAAAAGAAACCCCTGCTGGTTGTGCTGTAAGTATTTTAGGCAAAATGCTTTTAGGTCTAAAGCCATTTTAAACTCTCAAAACTTTATACATCCAAGGAAAGCAAACTGAAAGTGAGCATCACTAAGTTTACTCTTATTTCTAAGATTAATTTTAACCTTCCTAGATTTCAACACTCATGCCGTTGTCCAGACTACTAGATGCAGCTGCAATGAGGGATTTCTTAAGTCACATAGGGAACCTGGACTAAATTACTCTGGAGGGATATGTGCCATTTCTAAGTTTGTGGTTTCCTTCACTATGTTTAAAGCAAAGGTTATTAGGCACTAATGCTGCACAGATTTTCTAAATACTCTGTATTTGCCAGTGGTGGAGCCAGATGTGGACCACATTAGGAGAGACATGCGTGACAGCGTTTTCCTAAATGTCCGTGATGAATTATAATTTGCAAAGGGGAAAATTGTAGCTGTGTGGTGCCAGGATAAATTTCCTCCAAATACCACTCCCATCAGGTCATTTTCTCCTCAGGGTGAGTCACAGTTCCTTTTGAGGAAAATCTAAAGTCTGGCATTAGAGGCCTCAGTCATCTGCTCTTCCTCCAGACTATCCCAAAGGATCCCTGTATGCCAGGACCACCTCTTGACTCTCCTCCTGTGTATTTTGCTTGGGTGGTTCCCTCTGTCTGGAATACGTTGCTCTTACACCCTTCAAAACGTTGCTCAAATCTCATCATTATCAAGGAGCCTTCCCTCCCCAATCTCCCTCCACTGATTATTCTTCTGTATTCGGCATTCACTGCAGGTATCCATAGTTGTTGCTATAACTGTTGGTGGTGGCCACTGGAAAGCTCAGCATCGAATGTGAGGCCCCATAAAGCAAGTGTGGGGAGCAGCCTCCCTGGGGGCATTTGTGCACTTTCCACTTCCCCCTTCACTGTGGGTCCCATCCTTGATTTTGCCTTGCTTTTTTATCTGCTTTGTTATCTTGATTTATTTTTACATTATATCTTAAGTTCTTTCTGAACAACAATAGAGTGAACATGTGAGTCTTTGAACTACGTTGGCATGTGTTTTTTTCCCAGCACATGTTCTCTGTGAATGTCTGAGCTTCCACTACTTCATACGCTCCTTTGAGAAAAAAATAATCATCTCAGAACCAAGATGTCTTCCTCTGTTCTAATTTCTGGAACTTTTTTTTGTTCTTCCTTTGATTCAAAGAGTATGTGTGCAAGACCCCTTATGTAATATCATCTACAACCCAGAATTATCATCCCAGGTTACACATGAAAAAGCACATAATCAAAAGACTAAACAGACAACCCATAGACTGGGAGAAAATAGTCACAAACTATGCATCCAGCAAAGGACTGATATCCAGACTCTACAAGGAACTCAAACAAATCAGCAAGAAAAAAACAAATAATCCCATCAAAAAGTGAGCAAAGAACACGAATAGGCAAGTCTCAAAAAATATATATGAACAGCCAACAAACATACGAAAAAACATTCAACATCACCTTACTCCTGTAAGAATGCTCATAATTCAGAAGTCAAAAACAACAGGTGTTGGCATGAATGTGGTGTAAAGGGAACACTTTTACTCTGCTAGTGGCAATGTAAACTACTAAAACCACTATGGAAAACAGTATGGAGATTCCTTAAAGAACTAAAAGTAGAACTACCATTCAATCCAGCAATCCCACTACTGGATATCTACCTAAAGGAAAAGAAGTCATTATATGAAAAAGACACATGCACATATGTGTTTATGGCAGCACAATTCACAATTGCAAAGATATGGCCCCAACTTAAGTGCCCATCAGCCAACAAGTGGATAAAGAAAATGTGGTATATATACAACGTGGAATACTACTCAGCCATACAAAGGAACAAAATAATGCCTTTTGCAGCAACTTGGAAGCAGCTGAAAGTCATTATTCTAAGTGAAGTAACTCAGGAATGGAAAACCAAATAAAGTATATTCTCACTTATAAGTGGGAGTTATGTTATGAGGATGCAAAGGCATAAGAACAACATAATGGACTTTGGGGATTTCGGGGGAAGGGTGGGAGGGGCATGAGGGATAAAAGACTACATATTGAGTACAGTGTACACTGCTTGGGGACAGGTGCATCAACATCTCAGAAATCACCACTAAAGAACTTATCCATGTAACCAAAAACTGTACCCCAAAACTACTGAAATAAAAATAAAAATTTTTTAAAAACTAAATGGTTGACCCAAAGTCACCCAGTGTATAAGGCAGAGTCAAGACTTGAACCCAGGCCAGCCTAACTCAAAATGCCCTGACTCTGTATTCGCTAAAAGTGTCTAGCACCAAAACAGACACCATGAAGTGTCTAGCACCATAACAGACACTCAGTGACTTGCACTAATTCATTGTTGAAGTATGACCCAAAACATTTGGTACAGAATTGAATAAAACCATGATAGCAAAACTATTGAAAACTGAGCTTGCAAAATTGGTAGAATTGGCTTCATGAAAAACTGAAGAGATTCCAATGAGGTCTATCGGAGGAAGACAACACAGATCTACAAAACACTCTGGATGTGGGTGAATAGAATACTAGAAGAGATGCTGTGAGCTGATGTCCAAATATGAATACAAAAGAAAAAGAATAGATGGGCAAGCTGGTTTAGATTTATAGGTCCAGGGCAAACTGATCCAACTGTGGAATCACTGAATCTCCCTTGGGTTTCAATGAGGGTATCCTTGGTAGTTACCTTCAACCCTGAGGGGTTTGACAAAATGGGACAGACAGGATTTTTACACCTGAAGCCAGAATATAGAATCTTTGTTCATTGAGAATCTTCATACATGTTACCTTCTCTAATACTTTCCCTAACTTCCCCTAGTGTTTCATGTTTATTATATTTACACATGGTCTTATAATGATGTGTCTATGTCTGTCTTGCTATGTTGCCCAGGGTGGTCTCAAGCTCTTGAGCTCAACCAGTTCTCCCACCAGAGCCTCCCAAAGTGCTGGGATTACAGGCGTAAGCCACTGCACCTAACCTAATTCTGAAACTTATATGGAGGAACAAAGACCCAAGAGTAAATAAAGCACTCCTGAAAAGGAATATCAAGACTTATTCCAAAGCTGAAATAACAAAGACGGTGCTGTACTGGCACAGAAATAGACAAATTGTCCAGTGGAACAGACTAGAGAACCCAGAAACAGAGACAGAGAGAAAGAGAGAAGGGTGGGTACTTGAGGATGGAAGAGAAGGCACTGCAGATGACAAGGAAACAATGAACTGTTCAATAAATAGTGCGAGGCCATTGGTCACCTACATTGGAGGAAAAAAACTGTGACTAATCCCTGCTTTGCACCATGCAGAAGAATCAAATGCTAGTAGATTTAAGATTTAAATACACAAGGCAAAACTCTTAAAACTTCTGAAGGCAACATGGGAGAATATCTTTAGAACATCAGATTAGTGAAGGTTTCTTAAAGAAAACAGAAAACTATGAAAAAAAAATATAAATTTGACTACATTCAAATTAAGAACTTTTTTTTTTTATTATACTTTAAGTTCTAGGGTACATGTGCATAACGTGCAGGTTTGTTACATATGTATACTTGTGCCATGTTGGTGTGCTGCACCCATCAACTCGTCAGCACCCATCAATTCATCATTTATATCAGGTATAACTCCCAATGCAATCCCCCCCCCCCCCATGATAGGCCCCGATGTGTGATGTTCCCCTTCCCGAGTCCAAGTGATCTCATTGTTCAGTTCCCACCTATGAGTGAGAACATGCGGTGTTTGGTTTTCTCTTCTTGTGATAGTTTGCTAAGAATGATGGTTTCCAGCTGCATCCATGTCCCTACAAAGCACGAAAACTCATCCTTTTTAATGGCTGCATAATATTCCATGGTGTATATGTGCCACATTTTCTTAATCCAGTCTGTCACACATGGACATTTGGGTTGATTCCAAGTCTTTGCTATTGTGAATAGTGACGCAATAAACATACGTGTGCATGTGTCTTTATAGCAGCATGATTTATAATCCTTTGGGTATATACCCAGTAATGGGATGGCTGGGTCATATGGTACATCTAGTTCTAGATCCTTGAGGAATCACCATACTGTTTTCCATAATGGTTGAACGAGTTTACAATCCCACCAACAGTGGAAAAGTGTTCCTATTTCTCCACATCCTCTCCAGCACCTGTTGTTGCCTGACTTTTTAATGATTGCCATTCTAACTGGTGTGAGATGGTATCTCATTGTGGTTTTGATTTGCATTTCTCTGATGGCCAGTGATGATGAGCATTTTTTCATGGGTCTGTTGGCTATATGAATGTATTCTTTTGAGAAATGTCTGTTCATATCCTTTGCCCACTTTTTGATGGGGTGGTTTGTTTTTTTCTTGTAAATTTGTTTGAGTTCTTTGTAGATTCTGGATATTAGCCCTTTGTCAGATGAGTAGATTGCAAAAATTTTCTCCCATTCTGTAGGTTGCCTGTTCACTCTGATGGTAGTTTCTTTTGCTGTGCAGAAGCTCTTTAGTTTAATCATATCCCATTTGTCAATTTTGGCTTTTGCTGCCGTTGCTTTTGGTGTTTTAGACATGAAGTCCTTGCCCATGCCTATGTCCTGAATGGTACTACCTAGGTTTTCTTCTAGGGTTTTTATGGTATTAGGTCTAACATTTAAGTCTCTAATCCATCTTGAATTAATTTTCGTATAAGGAGTAAGGGAAGGATCCAGTTTCAGCTTTCTACTTATGGCTAGCCAATTTTCCCAGCACCATTTATTAAATAGGGAGTCCTTTCCCCGTTTCTTGTTTCTCTCAGGTTTGTCAAAGATCAGATGGCTGTAGATGTGTGGTATTACTTCTGAGGACTCTGTTCTGTTCCATTGGTCTATAGCTCTGTTTTGGTACCAGTACCAAGCTGTTTTGGTTACTGTAGCCTTGTAGTATAGTTTGAAGTCAGGTAGCGTGATGCCTCCAGCTTTGTTCTTTTGACTTAGGATTGTCTTGGCAATGTGGGCTCTTTTTTGGTTCCATATGAACTTTAAAGCCGTTTTTTCCAGTTCTGTGAAGAAGCTCATTGGTAGCTTGGTGGGGATGGCATTGAATCTATAAATAACCTTGGGCAGTATGGCCATTTTCACGATATTGATTCTTCCTATCCATGAGCATGGTATGTTCTTCCATTTGTTAGGGTCCTCTTTTATTTCACTGAGCAGTGGTTTCTAGTTCTCCTTGAAGAGGTCCTTGACATCCCTTGTAAGTTGGATTCCTAGGTATTTTATTCTCTTTGAAGCAATTGTGAATGGAAGTTCATTCATGACTTGGCTCTCTGTTTGTCTGTTACTGGTGTATAAGAATGCTTGTGAATTTTGCACATTGATTTTGTATCCTGAGACTTTGCTGAAGTTGCTTATCAGCTTAAGGAGATTTTGGGCTGAGACAATGGGGTTTTCTAAATATACAATCATGTCATCTGCAAACAGGAACTATTTGACTTCTTCTTTTCCTAACTGGATACCCTTTATTTCTTTCTCTTGCCTGATTGCCCTAGCCAGAACTTCCAACACTATGTTGAATAGGAGTGGTGAGAGAGGGCATCCCTGTCTTGTGCCAGTTTTCAAAGGGAATTTTTCCAGTTTTTGCCCATTCAGTATGATATTGGCTGTGGGTTTGTCATAAATAGCTCTTATTATTTTGAGGTACATTCCATCAATACTGAATTTATTGAGAGTTTTTAGCATGAAGGGCTGTTGAATTTTGTCAAAAGCCTTTTCTGCATCTATTGAGATAATCATGTGATTTTTGTCTTTGGTTCTGTTTATATGCTGGATTATGTTTATTGATTTGTGAATGTTGAACCAGCCTTGCATTCCAGGGATGAAGCCCACTTGATCATGGTGGATAAGCTTTTTGATGTGCTGCTGAATCCGGTTTGCCAGTATTTTATTGAGGATTTTTGCATCGATGTTCATCAGGGATATTGGTCTAAAATTCTCTTTTTTTGTTGTGTCTCTGCCAGGCTTTGGTATCAGGATGATATTGGCCTCATGAAATGAGTTAGGGAGGATTCCCTCTTTTTCAATTGATTGGAATAGTTTCAGAAGGAATGGTACCAGCTCCTCTTTGTACCTCTGGTAGAATTCAGCTGTGAATCCATCTGGTCCTGGACTTTTTTTGGTGGGTAGGCTATTAATTATTGCTTCAATTTCAGAGCCTGCTATTGGTCTATTCAGGGATTCAACTTCTTCCTGGTTTAGTCTTGGGAGAGTGTAAGTGTCCAGGAAATTATCCATTTCTTCTAGATTTTCTAGTTTATTTGTGTAGAGGTGTTTATAGTATTCTCTGATGGTAGTTTGTATTTCTGTGGGGTCCGTGGTGTTATCCCCTTTATCATTTTTTATTGCGTCTATTTGATTCTTCTCTCTTTTCTTCTTTATTAGTCTTGCTAGCGGTCTGTCAATTTTGTTGATTTTTTCAAAAAACCAACTCCTGGATTCATTGATTTTTTTGGAGGGTTTTTTGTGTCTCTATCTCCTTCAGTTCTGCTCTGATCTTAGTTATTTCTTGCCTTCTGCTAGCTTTTGAATGTGTTTGCTCTTGCTTCTCCAGTTCTTTTAATTGTGATGTTAGAGTGTCAATTTTAGATCTTTCCAGCTTTCCCTTGTGGGCATTTAGTGCTATAAATTTCTCTCTACACACTGCTTTAAATGTGTCCCAGAGATTCTGGTATGTTGTATCTTTGTTCTCATTGGTTTCAAAGAATATCTTTATTTCTGCCTTCATTTCATTATGTACCCAGTAGTCATTCAGGAGCAGGTTGTTCAGTTTCCATGTAGTTGAGCGGTTTTGATTGAGTTTCTTAGTCCTGAGTTCTAGTTTGATTGCACTGTGGTCTGAGAGACAGTTTGTTATAATTTCTGTTCTTGTACATTTGCTGAGGAGTGCTTTACTTCCAATTACGTGGTCAATTTTGGAATAAGTGCGATGTGGTGCTGAGAAGAATGTATATTCTGTTGATTTGGGGTGGAGAGTTCTATAGATGTCTATTAGGTCCGCTTGGTGCAGAGATGAGTTCAATTCCTGGATATCCTTGTTAACTTTCTGTCTCGTTGATCTGTCTAATGTTGACAGTGGAGTGTTGAAGTCTCCCATTATTATTGTCTGGGAGTCTAAGTCTCTTTTTAAGTCTCCAAGGACTTGCTTTATGAATTTGGGTGCTCCTGTATTGGGTGCATATATATTTAGGATAGTTAGCTCTTCCTGTTGAATTGATCCCTTTACCATTATGTAATGGCCTTCTTTGTCTCTTTTGATCTTTGATGGTTTAAAGTCTGTTTTATCAGAGACTAGGATTGCAACCCCTGCTTTTTTTTGTTCTCCATTTGCTTGGTAGATCTTCCTCCATCGCTTTATTTTGAGCCTATGTATGTCTCTGCATGTGAGATGGGTCTCCTGAATACAGCAGACTGATGAGTCTTGACTTTTTATCCAGTTTGCCAGTTTGTGTCTTTTAATTGGACCATTTAGTCCATTAACATTTAAGGTTAATATTGTTATGTGTGAACTTGATCCTGCCATTATGATATTAACTGGTTATTTTGCTCGTTAGTTGATGCAGTTTCTTCCTAGCCTCGATGGTCTTTACATTTTGGCATGTTTTTGCAATGGCTGGTACCAGTTGTTCCTTTCCATGTTTAGGGCTTCCTTCAGGGTCTCTTGTAAGGCAGGCCTGGTGGTGACAAAATCTCTAAGCATTTGCTTATCTGTAAAGGATTTTATTTCTCCTTCACTTATGAAACTTAGTTTGGCTGGATATGAAATTCTGAGTTGAAAATTCTTTTCTTTAAGAATGTTGAAAATTGGCCCCCACTCTCTTCTGGCTTGTAGAGTTTCTGCCGAGAGGTCTGCTGTTAGTCTGATGGGCTTCCCTTTGTGGGTAACCCGACCTTTCTCTCTGGCTGCCCTTAACATTTTTTCCTTCATTTCAACTTTGGTGAATCTGGCAATTATGTGTCTTGGAGTTGCTCTTCTGGAGGAGTATCTTTGTGGCGTTCTCTGTATTTCCTGAATTTGAATGTTGGCCTGCCCTACTAGGTTGGGGAAGTTCTCCTGGATGATATCCTGAAGAGTGTTTTCCAACTTGGTTCCATTTTCCCCCTCACTTTCAGGCACCCCAATCAGACGTAGATTTGGTCTTTTTACATAATCCCATACTTCTTGCAGGCTTTGTTCATTTCTTTTTCTTCTTTTTTCTTTTGGTTTCTCTTCTCACTTCATTTCATTCATTTGATCCTCAATTGCTGATACTCTTTCTTCCAGTTGATCGAGTCGGTTACTGAAGCTTGTGCATTTGTCACGTATTTCTCGTGTCATGGTTTTCATCTCTGTCAGTTCATTTATGACCTTCTCTGCATTAATTAGTCTAGCTGTCACTTCTTCCACTCTTTTTTTCAAGATTTTTAGTTTCTTTGTGCTGGGTACGTAATTCCTCCTTTAGCTCTGAGAAGTTTGATGGACTGAAGCCTTCTTCTCTCATCTCGTCAAAGTCATTCTCTGACCAGCTTTGATCCGTTGCTGGCGATGAGCTGCACTCCCTTGCAGGGGGAGATGCGCTCTTATTTTTTGAATTTCCAGCTTTTCTGCCCTGCTTCTTCCCCATCTTTGTGGTTTTATCTGCCTCTGGTCTTTGATGATGGTGACGTACTGATGGGGTTTTGGTATAGGTGTTCTTCCTGTTTGATAGTTTTCCTTCCAATAGTCTGGACCCTCAGCTGTAGGTCTGTTGGAGATTGCTTGAGGTCCACTCCAGACCCTGTTTGCCTGGGTATCAGCAGCAGAGGTTGCAGAAGATAGAATATTGCTGAACAGCGAGTGTACCTGTCTGATTCTTACTTTGGAAGCTTCCTCTCAGGGGTGTACTCCACCCTGTGAGGTGTGGGGTGTCAGACTGCCCCTAGTGGGGGATGTCTCCCAGTTAGGCTACTCAGGGGTCAGGGACCCACTTGAGCAGGCAGTCTGTCCGTTCTCAGATCTCAACCTCTGTGTTGGGAGATCCACTGCTCTCTTCAAAGCTGTCAGACAGAGTCGTTCGCGTCTGCACAGGCCTCTGCTGCTTCCCCTGTTGTTTTTTAGCTGTGCCCTGTCCCCAGAGGTGGAGTCTACAGAGACAGGCAGGTTTCCTTGAGCTGCTGTGAGCTCCACCCAGTTCGAGCTTCCCAGCGGCTTTGTTTACCTACTTAAGCCTCAGCAATGGCGGGCGCCCCTCCCCCAGCCTCACTGCTGCCTTGTGGTTAGATCACAGACTGCTTTGCTAGCAATGAGGGAGGCTCCGTGGGCGTGGGACCCTCCCGGCTAGGTGTGGGTATAATCTCCTGGTGTGCCCGTTTGCTTTAAGCGCAGTATTGGGGCGGGAATTACCCGATTTTCCAGGTGTTGTGTGTCTCAGTTCCCCTGGCTAGGAAAAGGGATTCCCTTCCCCCTTGCACTTCCCAGGTGAGGCGATGCCTCACCCTGCTTCAGCTCTCGCTGTCGGGCTGCAGCAGCTGACCAGCACCGATTGTCCGGCACTCCCCAGTGAGATGACCCCAGTACCTCAGTTGAAAATGCAGAAATCACCGGTCTTCTGTGTCGCTCGCGCCAGGAGTTGGAGACTGGAGCTGTTCCTATTCGGCCATCTTGCTCCGCCCCTCAAATTAAGAACTTCTGTTTAACAGTAGACCCATGAAGAAAGTGATCAAAAAAGCAACAATGTAGAAGATATTTGCAATATATATAATCAATATAATCTATGTAAAGATGATGTATTTTTAAAAATATTTTCAAAGTTCAATAAATAAGTTAATAAATACACAGTTCACAGAGCAGAAAATGTGAATAGCCCATAAATATATAAAAGAACACTCAACATCATTAGTAATTGCAGAGACACTAAGATACCAGTGAGACTTTACTTTTTACCCACTGAATTGGCAAAAATTAATAAGGCTGATATTGTCAAAAACTTGGGCTTGGTGCAGTGGCTCAGGCCTGTAATCTCAGCACTTTGTGAGGCCAAGGCAGGTAGATCACTTTGAGCTCATGAATTTGAGACCAGCCTGAGCAATGACAAAACCACATTTCTACAAAAAGTACAAAAAATTAGTTGAGTGTGGTGGTGCACACCTGTAGTCCCAGCTGCTTGGGAGACTGAGGTGGGAGGATGGTTTGAACCTGGGATGCAGAGGTGTGGGGGTTCAGTCAGGATGGTGGGAGAAATTGTAAAATTATAGGAAATAAACACAAACCCTCTTGGAAGGCCTGGGGGTTTGCATAAAGTGTTTGGCTGAAGGCAGCTGAATTCTCTTAAAAGTTGAGGGCATAGATACATAGGAATGTAGAGCAGTTTATCTAAATAGTTTGTTTATTCATGTGGTCCTAAGACCAACATTTGATCAATGAGGGGTGCATAATTGCTCTCTACTCAGGAGGTCAGCAATGTCAATTACCCTCTAGTGGTATTTACTCAAGACCTTTGTTATTTAATCTATACTGAATAAATGCGAGCTTCACTGGCTGAATGGAGCCATGGCTGCTACTCTTTACAGAACCTTCCTTGGTGTCTGTGAGGGGCCCAGACCCTTAGCTGGACTGACAGGCAGAATATCTGTGTCAGTGTACATTATTCATCTTTTGTTGGGTCAGGATCTGCAGAACAAACCCCCACACAGAGGTTGCAGCGAGCTGAGATCATGCCACTGTGCTCCAGCCTGGGTGATAGAACCACACCCTGTCTCAAAAAAAAAAAAAAGAAAAGAAAAAGAAAACTTGGAAAGAGTATGATTCAACTGGAATCTTTATTCACTCTTGGCAGGAGTCTAAATTGGTACAATCCCTCAGAAAAAATAAGTTAAATATATTCATATACCTTATAGCCTAGCAATTCTACCCTAGAGAAACCCTCGCATATGTACACAAATTTATGTGGTTGTACTTCTAAGTATAACCCTAGAGAAATTCTTGCATGTGATTTATATATAGGAATGTTCAGAGCAATATCAAAATAACAACCAGAAACAACCCAAGTGTCCAAAGTGTTCAGAGAAAGAATAAACAATTATTTATAACTACTCACACAATAAAATGCTATAGACAGTAGTGAAAATAATGAACTACATGCAACATGGATGCATCTTAGAAACAAAATATTGAGTGAAAAAAAAGCAAATGAAGACTGCATGTAGCATAATACCATTTTGATAAAGTGGACACAATCAAATAATATGTTTCTTAAGGTTGTCTGCATATGTGCTAAATTATTATTTTAACCAGGGCTTCATAGAAATAAAATTTGGAAAGCTGGTTACTTCTAGGGACCTGCAGGGGATGGCATAGGAAAGGAGCCCACCAGCTACAGCAATGATATTGATCATATTCTCGTTTAAGGACGACTCACAGGTTTCTTCCTGTAATTACTATGCCTCATCACTTAACTGTGTGATACATTATTTTGCACATATCAGCTATTACATAATAATAGCAAATAAAAATAAATGAACAGGCAAGGCACAGTGGCTCATGCCTATAATCCCAGCACTTTGGGAGGCCCAGGAGAGCGGATCACCTGAAGTCAGGAGTTCAAGACCAGCCTGGCCAACATGGCAAAACCCCTTCTCTACTAAAAATACAAAAATTAATGGGGTGTGATGGCGAATGCCTCCAGCCCCAGCTACTCAGGATGCTGAAGTAGGAGAATCGCTTGAACCCGGGTGGTGGATGTTGCAGTGAGCTGAGACCACAACAGGGCACTCCAGCCTGGGCAACAGAGCAAGACTCCATCTCAAAAAAAAAAAAAAGTAAATAAATAAATTAATTAAAAATGGCTGCAGTTTTATAATAGTCTCAAAAAAGAAAAACAAAAAGAATACAAGGAAAAAAATCAGGTGTCCAGGCTTTTCTGAGAATACAGAAACAGAAGTCTTTCAGTTACTCACAATCCTTCCATGCTCACCAACACAGAATATCAGAAGTGGACCCCAGTAGGCCCTGTAGGCCCATCTCTAATTAAGTAGATGAGGAAACGGAAGCTCAGGGATAATACGTGACTGCTCCATGATCACCTGGCAGAGCCAGGAGCCAAACCCAGGTCTCCTGATAGTTCTTCTCTTAGATCAAGTCCCCAGGCAGTGCCCTTCAGTCTGGTAGATAACAAAAAGAAAACTCCAGTCTTCTCTATCTTTGTATCTCTAAGACCTAGCACAGGGCTTAATAATTTGTTGGCCCTCAAAATGTTTTGTTTCTGAACATTATGGAATTCCCACTGGATTCGTCACAAGATGTCCCCAAAGTGGTAAAAATTATCTCTTCTGGTTCGGTGGCTTCAAACCAAGAAAAGGTTCCTGGAAGCAAGACAGAAGAAACTATCAGCCATGTCATTAATGGGCATCGCCAGAACTCATATGTATGGGCATAGGGGAGGAGATCCCTGCAGCAGCCAGGGCTGCGTTTTCTAGCCGGTTCCAGCAAGCCAGCCTCGCGTGACTGACTTCTTTAGTTTAAGGTACAGAACTCAAGGGAAAGGAGCTAAACCCCATGAATGTGTTTGTATTGCCTCCAAGGCGAGGAGTGGCCAGGATCTGTGGTTTGACTATGCAATGAGCAGTGGAAACAGTCTCTCTTCCAATATGTCTGCAGAATAGGCTGGCAGGTGCCACATTATGTTAGTAAGCTCCCGGCAAGGCATGTGGCTTCCATCTCACTTCATTAGCAGCTTTCCCGAACTTCAGGTTTCCCCAGTCCCTGATTCTAGGAGTGAAAGTTCCTTCTGGTATCACTATTCTTCCTCCATGGGGTTTTTCTAGACCTCCCCTATCCCCAGGGGGCTGAGGCAAGGCCCTGGTTTGTAGCTCCTATTTGGGAGAATGTGCAGCCAAGGGTCACAAAACAGACCCGGGGGTCTGGCCTCCCCTGAGGGATGCTGGGGCCCGAGCATCCCAAGGTGCCCTGATTTTCCCACCTGCAATGATCAGTAGCCAAGTTCTCTGATTTTATCTCAACACTTTCTTGAGAGCATTGAGTTGAATTTTGAGTCTTTCCATTCATGACATGTCTCCCTTTATTCCAATCTTCTTTTACATCCCTCAATAAAGTTTCTTGTATTCTTCATCAAATCTCCACATTTCTCAATAACTATATTCCCAGATGTGTTTCATTTTGGGTGACTCGGACCAATACTCGAATGAGGCAAAATAATGGGCTGCTTCTGTCCTGAGATGCCCACTGGCTGGGAGCACTAATGAAGACTTAAGGCCAAGATGCACCAGTTGTTTATGGACCATGGATGGCTTTTCTCCTGGGATGAAGCTCCACCTTCCTGCAGGTTGTACTAAGACCAGATGCTTGTTCGTGATTCTGGTTTGTGCAGGTCCCTCCCAGGGGTCTGTGCAGTGGGAGACTCAGCACGGTTTCCCATATGACAGCCCTGCCAAGAGCAGGGGTTGCCATCCCAGCTGGTCACCGCACCTTGGCCCTCTGCCTACTACATGCAGAAGGGGCTATGAGCAGGTAAGAGGAATGCTTTCTTCTCAGCTGAGGCTCACGGGTGCCTGCTCTGGGAAGCACCAGCAGCAGGTGCAGCTCACAGCCAGCTGATGTCTTCTCCCTTCAATCCAACAAGTGCAACTTCTGAACTTACACCTCCTCTGTGGGGCTTTCAGGATACAGAGGGTCTCTGGCTTTGAAATCAGTTTCACTTGGATGTGTAAGGCCCAATTTACAGACTTTGCTTATGTTTGTGTTTTTCGGTTAAACTGAGTTTTTAATTCCCAGAAATTGCAGGCTTCAACTTCTGTGCCTGGTTTTTCATGTTGCTGATCTTGATGGTCCACCTTTAAGACCTGCTGTCACAGGAACTGTCACCCAGACATGGAATACATGTATGTGCCAGAAGACATTGTGCGTTGGTAGGCCTGGCAGCCTAAGTGGCTGGCAGAGGGAGGGCAAGGTCTCTGTGATTGGGGGAGGCACACATCCAGAAGCTTGTGAGGGCTCTGCCTGCCCTGCTACCATCCCTACTTGTCGCCTTTGGGCATCCATCTTTTAAAGAATGTAAAACAGCCCACTCCTTTTCAACTACTTTAATGTTTCATTCCTAATCCTGCAGAAAAATTCCCTTATATTTCACAAAAATAACATAAACCTTGGCAGTATTTTATTTTTCTAAAGTACCAGACATCAGGGTGAAAGGTGGAAAGAGCACTGGGCATGAGTTCCAAAGAGCTGTGCTCAAAGCATACATTCCTGAGACAACCTACAGCATCTCAGGCAGGCCAGGGTCCCCTTACACTTTGTCCCATCTGAAAATGAGAGCAGTAACACCTACATAATAACGTGGGGTGAGACCAAATGACTTAGTCAAGAGCCATGCAAATCTTATGTATTATAGACTAATAGCAAATGTACCATAAATATCTCATCTCAGGACAAGGATTTATTTAATGACACCCAACAGACAGAATATAAGAGAGTCTTTTAACACAAGAAAGTGACAGCAAGAAAAAAACAGTGATAACAGTTCCTATTTATTGAGCACTTACTACACTCCAGGCACTGTGCTAAGGCCTTCACATGAAGTATTTAATCTTCAGGCAGGTAATTTTATTCACCTATTTTTTAACCAGAGGAAAGAGAAAAAACTAAGTTTAGAAAATTTTAGCAAGCTAAGTGACTTGGCCAAATTCACTTAGCTTCTAAGTGTCAGAGCAGGGATTCAGACTCAAAATATCAAAAATTTTGAGCCATGATCCAAGAAGCGTCCAAGCTGTCATCAAGAATAAAACATAACCACGAATAACACACAGTCATAGAAGAACAAAATTCATCGTATTTACAAGTCAACAACATGTTATAAGATGTACTGTGGGCATATACTATCGATTTATCCAATGTAAACAGAGCCAGAAGAGGGGGGGAGAGAGAGAGATGACTGATAATTTGGAAAGATACCATGGAGAAAACGGTCTGTTACCCGTGCCTTGAAGGATGAGGAGTATTTTGACAAGTGGAAGAGAGAAAAAACATGTCCCAGGCAAAGGCAGGTGAGCACGAAGGCTCAGAAACAAAGCAGGTGTTGGGTAACGTATTTTGTGCTGCTGGAATGTAGGAAAAGTAAAGGCAGACACGGCTAAAAGCAGAGACTGCTAATTGTCCCCTAGTATTCATTTGTCCCTCTTCCTTTTAGTAAGAAAATCACCTTGTTTCTTGACACTCGAGTGCCCGGCAGGAGGCTGCCATTCCCAGACTCTCTTACAGCAACGTGTGGCCATGTGCCTCGGTCTGAGTGCCAGTCCTGGAGCTGAAGTGAGGTGCTATGAAAGCACTGCCCCAGGAATTCCCTTTCCCCTTTCTCCGGGATGGAAATGGTGACAACTAGTGCAGCTGCTAGTTGGGACCCAGACATGGCATCCACAGGCAGAGGGTGACAAAGCTGCCCACCACACCTGGACACTTACCTGTAGACACATGGGAAAGGAAGAAGCTTTCATCTTATTTAAGTAACGGCAATTGGGGCTCTGGAACAAACTCCAGAATCATAAATATGTACTGTCTGACCCCAATTAATACACGACCCAGTCTTATTGGGCCTTAAATTCCATGGTAATATTTGGAAAATAGTTGGCAGGAAATAGGGTGTCTTGGTTTGAATCATCCATGCTCACACGGAAAGGTAGCATCACACTTCTCTTTTCTTAAAGAGCACTAATAAATTAATGAAATGCCTTTCGAGCAACTGAGTTTTAAATTATGCTAGAGCTAGAGCTTGAGGGTCAGGAAAATGTGTTTGCCAGGACCTCATAGCACAGGGTAGTACTGGCTTTATTGAGAGAACTTTGCTTTCAAAACCATAAAAAGGGAAAGGAAAGTATATAAAATATGTGTCTGAGCAAAATTCCACAAGAAATTATTTGCCCCTGACCTTCACTAAAGTGCTGTTCCCAGTTATTCTGGGATAGGCTTAATCTAAGGTGGGTAAAGTTTAAACCAATGGTACCCAAGTAACATCCACCATTTTTCTTCTTCCATGTCAAAACATAACAACAAATTAGACTGAGAACTAGAGTAAGGTCTGTCTCATCTATGTGCTTTTAAGAGAAATGGGTATTTCAGATAAGTTAATTTTCCAGATATCTGAAGGTTAAGTTCCCTTCCGTTACTTTATCACTGGCCAACAACAACTAAACTACTGCTACTGTTTTCAAGATGATTGTAAACAACTACAAACACAGGCACCAGACTACATGCCAGCAATAATCAGAAGATGATCCTTTGGGTAATCAGAACCAGCATGCTTAATTTCTTTTAGATTGCCATTGTAACAGAAACACATTTAAGCATTTTCTAGAGAATGCAGGATAAATCTGTAACTCTCCTGTTTGAGAAATCCAACTGTAAGCAAAAAACATTTTGAGACATGTGGTCTATTAATTAATCACTGCTCTTTCATAAATATCGCTTTATAAAATATATTCAAGACATTATTCAACATGTGCTGTGTATTAAATATGTCTGCTACACAGACTTATTCCCCATGGATCTGTGCTGAGGGAGGAACAATTTTAATGAAAAGCAAAAGTTTGTAGTTCTCAAATTGCACCTAAATCAAATAAGCAAAAAGTCAGGATACTTTTACTAGAAGATAAAACAGTCCATTTGTTTACAAGGTACTTGCATTCTTAGAAAACAAATGTATTTTACCACCATGTATAAAAGTATTTGTGTTTATAGGTAAAATGGAGTTCACCTCTAGGTTCGAGCACTTACAAATGGTTTTGTACCCACATGAATTTGTGGTGGAACATTAAAAAGCACAGGATGGGGTCAGGCACGGGGGTTCACGCCTGTAATCCCAGCACTTTGGGAGGCTGAGACAGGTGGATCACTTAAGGTCAGGAGTTCAAGACCAGCCTGGCCAACATGGTGAAACCCCATCTCTACTAAAAATACAAAAATCAGCTGGGTATAGTGATACATGCCTGTAATCCTAGCTACTTGGGAGTCTGAGGCACAAGGATCACTTGAACCCAGGAGGTGAAGGCTGCAGTGAGCTCAGATTGTGCCACTGCACTCCAGCCTGGGTTACAGAGTGAGACCCTGTCTCAAAAAAAAAAAAAAAAGCACAGGACAGTGCTGTGCATAGCAGGATGACCAGCATCCCTGAGCCCACCTATTAAATGCCAGCAACACTCCAATCATTGTGAAAGTAAAACCACCCGCCCCCCCCCAAAGACTCTCAAAATGCTTCCCTGAGGGCAGTAGCACTCTCCCTGAATAAGTACCGCTGTCATAGTGCCTCGTCCAAAGCACTGTCTTGATTCATTTCCTGGGGCGCATGGCCATGCACCTGCCCCACCTCGGCTTGGACATGTGCACTGGAAAACTGGCAAGGGGAGGTGTTCAGACAAACTGTCAGGTTTGCTGCTGGCTTCAGATTAGATGAGGCACTGAGCCTGAGTGTCTCATGCTCTCAAGGAAAGCATTTTTTGCATCACTGAACTGATGCAAGAAACGAGGTGGAAAGAAGAAGGAAGAATTCTCGTGGTTTGGACCTCCTCAGTCAGCCTTACCTGCTCGGGGCCCCACAGCAGTGGGTAGAGGAGGTAACGACTGAGTGGATTTTAGCTACGGTGATAGTGAGCACTAGGGACACAGGCCCTCACCCCCAAAAGCTCTTTCCTTCATTGCCTAAGGGAGAGCAAGGAGTGTGGTAGGGAATTGCAACAGGCAGGTGGGGCTAGAAAGGTGGAATGCTGAATTCTCCTGAGAGGAGAGGGCAGAAGGCAGAAAGACAAGCACATGAGTTGCCAAATCTGAAAAAGTTTGACTGGCATCTTCAGGTGAAGGCATGGGATGTTTTCTCTGCCCTCCTGTTTTAGGGGCAGCTATGGATGGCCCAGGTACAAAGAGTATTGTGGACAGGAAGTCAAAAGAAGGTGGGAGACCCCTGCAAGCTGAGACCCCCACAAAGAATTAAGTCTCCAGTTAACCTGTAATGAGGTAGGAGGCAGGTTGGACTTGACTCCCAACCAGATTTAAGACTGGCCAAACCAGGAAGAGGTGCAGAAAGCACCTCTCCATGAGACATGCCCACCAAAGTCATGACAATTTACCGTTACCATAGCAACATCCAGTAGTTACCACCCATTTTCTAGCAATTCCTGAATAACTTGCCCCTTAATTAGCATGTCATTAAAAGTGGGTATAAATATGATTGCAAAACTGCCCCCAGGCTGCTGCTCTCTGCATGCGGCTATGGTGCAGCCCTGCTCCACAGAAACCGTCACACTGCGACTGCCTCAGGAAAGTGGTTTCCTTTCTCTACCTGCTCACTCTTGAATTCCTTCCCGGACAAAGCCAAGAACCTGCCCTGCATCAGTAGCTCTAAAAACAGCCTCGTTTCGCTGAAACCATAGCATTCCAAAGATTCGAATGATTCTAAGCTAAACGTGCAGGTCTGTATGTCCTCAGGAAGGAAGGGAGATAGGCCAGGAACCTTGCATGGAGGAATGAAGTGCCTCTGAATGTAAGGTTTTCCTTCCTGGAGTCAGTCTAGCAAGGTTCTTTAACCACCATGAAGTAGAAGAACATCAGTCATACAGGGCTGCAAGCAAAATTCGGCCTTTCCTTGCTTTGCTTTCTGAAGTTCTATCAGCTCTAGCTCTAGGCTCTAGCTCTAGCTCTTGCTCTCTCTAATCATTTTTTCAGTTATTGAAACTAGTCAGCCAAGATTTGTTTATCGTGCTTTTGGTAACTCTAGAGGAATAGAAATAGCATTATTTGCTATGGGATTATTTTTTCTCCTTATTTTCAAAAATCTGTGCACAAGTTGGAAATTCTACAAATTAATAGCTTTAAATTCCAACCTGTAATGTACTGAATGCTGTGGGGCTCTGCCTAGACCCCCCACTTCAGGAACAAGGCTCATTGCCCCAGCTTCCGGGGGTGTTGTCTGCCGATGCCCTCAGTCAAAGGGAATTGCCTTACTCAAAGCTACAGGGCCTCCAGGGAGGTAGCAGGCATGCAATGGGTGACTGATGCAAAGGGACAGAGGCCTGAGCCCTGGGTCTTAATTTGGAACATCTGTGAAGGGCTTTTCCAGCTCGAGAGCTCCCCACATGATAGGCTGAGGCTTCTTTCAGTTGCACCACTGTTCACCTTCTCTTTTTGCCATCTTGCTTTGCTCACACCCTAACAGATATCTTTCCTGAGAGCATTCTCTAGTAAATTGCTTGCACACAAATCTCCCTCTGAGAGTCTATTTCCTAGGGAACCCAACCCACAACAGCAGATGTCAGGAGTGGTTCAAGATGACTGACTCTGAAATAGCATTTAGAGCTGGATAACTCTCTGGCTGGCTGGCTGGCAATGAGAAGCCCTTCGATGATGGTGGGGGGTATGCTGAAAGACCCTGGCACATGGTAGCAATGCAATTGTCGCTGATTTTTTTATTTGTTTTGAGACAGGGTGTCACTCTGTCACCCAGGCTAGAGTAGGGTGGTACGATCACAGCTCATTGCACCCTCAACCTCCTAGGCTTAAACAATGCTCCCTCCTGAGTAGCTGGGACTACAGGTATGCACCACCATGTCCAGCTAATTTTTTATTCTTTGTAGAGATAAGGTCTCGCTATGTTGCCAAGGCTGGTCTCAAACTCCTGGGTTCAAGAGATCCTCCTGGTTTGGCCTCCCAAAGTGCTAGGATTATAGGCATGATCCACCACTCCCAGCCTTGTTGCTGTTTTTTAATGTCACTATTCATAAGCTGGAATGCAATACAGATAGAAGGGAACTCATGGGTAGGTAAACTCATGGTGGGTGCTCACGGGTAGAACTTCCCGTGAGAAGTTCACAGGAAGTAGTCATTATACGAATTACAAGAATTATGGCCATCTCTGGGAGATATTGGTTAATCACTAATTTAAGGCAAAGTAAGAAAGCCAGAAGTCCTCCTTGACAAATTATGAAGACTCTGCTCACCTGACATTGGAAGGCAGAAAGCACTGAGATTCACACCTGAGACTCATTAATAGGACTTGAGGAGTTCCAGAGAAGGTTGAAATCTCAACCCTCATCGCCTGATGATAGCTGAGAGGGCCTGACCCACGGATGGCTGTGGAGGTGGGTAATAGTGCTTGGCATCCCCAAGGGCAGGACAGGAGGGCAGCCTAAAAAGTAGTGTTCAGTCTCTACCGTCAAAAGATATTGAGGATGGACCATCAGGAGGCTAAGGGTGGCCAACTCAATTAAAAAGCCATGATCTCTTCTGGAGCTGAGCCAGTTTTCAGACCTGGAACCCATTGACTAAAGATAATGCCAAGGTCCAAGAATGAAGACCCTGCAATGCCTTGGCAAGTATATACGGTAATAATTACCCCATTTCTTCCCCCCAAAGGACTTACAC
The DNA here is from genome assembly GCF_007565055.1 of Rhinopithecus roxellana. Lineage (NCBI taxonomy): Eukaryota > Metazoa > Chordata > Mammalia > Primates > Cercopithecidae > Rhinopithecus > Rhinopithecus roxellana. The sequence continues at coordinate 80,384,750 of NC_044565.1, forward strand.
CCATTCACTTGGATAACCATACACAGAAAAAAGGACTATACCCCATCACTTCAAGAACTATTGGACACAGGGTCCAAATTGACCCAGGGATACCACCCACCACACCAGCTGCCCACACACACATTGTTAGAGTGAGTGCCAGGTCATTAATAGAGGCCTGGCCCAGGTCTGTCTCACAGTCCATCCCCTGGGCCTATGTACCCTCTGTGGTTATGTCCTTGGTCCCTGGAGGTAGAATTGAAATGAACACACTTGGTAGTTGACAGGACCCTCTTATTGATTCCTTGATCAATGAGGTAAGAGTTACTACAATGAAGAAAGGCAAGTAGAGGCCTCTGAAAATATTCCTTCTACCCAGCCCAGGCAGTAAATCAAAATCTATGTTGTATCCTGAGAGAAATGGCAGAGTGCTACCCTCAAAGACCTAAAGGATGCAGGGGTGGTAAGTCTCCTTCACATTCCCACTGAATTCACCAGTCTGACTCCTGGAGAAAACAGATGGGTCCTTGAGGATGACACTGGACTACCAAAAACTCAACCAGGTAGTCACCCACTTGCAGCTGCTGGGCCTATGTGGTGCAGTGGCCAGGGCACATGAACACGGCCTCAGGTATCTACTACACAGCTCCTGACTGGTGGGTGTGTTCTTTTCCATCTGCATTAATTTTCTATTGCTGCTGTAAAAACTTGCCGCAAATTTAGTAGCTTGAAATAGCACAAATTTACTACCTGACAGCTCTGTAGGTTAAAAGTCTGACATGGGTCTCCTTGGGTGCAAATCAAAGGGTCAGCAGGGCTGCATTCCTTTCCAGAGGCCCTAGAGGAAAATCTACTTTCTTTCTTTTTCCAGCTTCTAGAGACCACCCACATTCTTTGGCTCATAGAAAGCCAGTAACATTGCATTTCTCTGACCATTCTTCCATAGTCACACCTCCCTCTAACCCCAGCTGGGAAACGTTCTCCACTTTTTAAGGACCCGTGTAACTATATAGAGACCACCTAGATAATTCCTCTATCTCAAGGCCCTTACTCGTATCTGCATAGTCTCTTGCCATGTAAGGTAACATATTAACAGATCTCTGGGATTAACATGTGGACATATTTGGGTGGGGGGGGGGGCACATTATTCTGCTACCCTATCAGGAAGAATAACCAGAAGCAGTCTTATTCATACTGAATCAACAAGTATATAGGTTTGCCATATATTCATGGAGCAACGATATACATTTGCTCGATAGCAATGCTAATTCTCCTGCCCTTTCTCATAATATAGCCTGAACAGTATGACATTGGTTCACTATATCTGTGACATCATATCTGTCATATCAGCTTAGCAAGAAGGGAGAAGTACTTATTGGAGGCCTAGGTACTCTAGAGGGTGGAAGATAGAAAAACCTACAAAGATTTGGAGACTTGCCATGTCAGTGAACTTTTCAGGGTCTAGTAGTCTGAAATATACTGGAATCTCCCCTCCAAAGTTAAGGACAAATTACTGCATGTTTTACCTTCTATTAAGAAGGATGTGTAACACCTGGTCATCCTCTTCAGGTTCTGGAGGCAGCATATTCTACACATGGAAATACAGGTTCTGACCCATTTACTGCGTGGCACAAAGGGCTACAGGCTTCGATTAAGAACCCTGAAGAGGAAAGAGCTCCACAGCAGGTCCAGGCCCATGTCAAGCAGAACCTCTGCTACTAGGGATACCTCTGATGGAAAAAGGCACCATGTGGAAATTATGTCAAACTCCAGTGGGAATATCACAGTGTAGAACCTCTAAAGTTCTAGAGAATGTCCATACTGTCTTTAGCAAAGAATTATACAATACTTGAAAAACTGTTTCTGTTGGGCAACATAGTGAGACTTCGTTCTACAAAAAATTTAAAATTAGCCGGGTGTGGTGGTGCATGCCTGTAGTCCCAGCTTCTTGGGAGGCTGAAGCAGGAGGAACCCTTGAGCCCAAGAGTGCGAGGTCACAGTGAGCTATGATAGCACCACTGCACTTCGGCTTGGTGACAGAGTAAAACCCTGTCTCTAAAAATAAAATAAAATAAAAAAAACTCTTCCTGGCATGCCACTGGACCCTGGAGGAGATGAAGCACCTCCCTATGGAACCCAAAGTGACCCTGAAACCAAAGCTATGCATCAGGAGCTTAGTACCATTGGACCCAGAAAGCCATGAGGTCAGGCCCAGCAACCATCCATTGCAAGATGGAAGTGGTCCAAAAGGACAGAGGGCACAAGTATGCTGCATGTGCAGGTGGCCCTGATTCCCCAGTCATCCACTGCTTTTACACAAGTGCCTCTCCTCAGCTCTCACTTATGTGCACAGGAAATGGCGCAGAGCAGAGTGGGGTAAAGAAGGACTCTTTATGAGCAGCTATCAGAGGAAGGAAAGGGCCAAATTTGATTCACAGATGAGTCTGCTTGGCACATGGGTGTAATCTGAAAATGTTTCAGGCCTTCACAATAGCCCCATCCAGGTGTGGTCCTGAAAGACAGTGGTGAGGAGAGAACTTGCCAATGGGCAGAGCTTTGGGCAGTACACCTTGTCATCACTTTGTATGGAAAGAGAAATGAAATGTCCCAAGGTAAGAATATACAAACACTCATGGGCAATGAGGAATGGCTTGGCTGGTTGGCAAGGGCTCTGGAAGGACAAAGACTAGAAGATACGGGACAAGGAAAAAAGACATGTGGAGGACCTATGGTAGTGGACATAAAGTGTGAAAATCTTTGTATCACGTGTTAACACCCACTTACCTACCACAGATGAGATAATAAAAAACAAGTAGACAGAATAATTGGACCAGGTGACATTAGCTAGCCTCTATCACCAACCACCCAGAGGCTGGCACAATGGACTCATAAATGAAGTAGCAATGGTGACAGGGATGAAGGCTACACATGCACCTATTTTCATGGGTTACATCTCACTAAAGTTTATCTAACCACTGGCATTGCCAAATATCCAAGCTTCTAGCAACAGAAATCACTCTGGATCCCTGCTCTGACACAATTCCTCAAGTACATCCACCAATGATTTGGCGGCAAGTTGATTACATCAAGCCCATTCCACCCAGGAAGGAACAACAATTCATATTACCTGGAATTGACACATATTCTAGGTATCGGTTTATCTTTCCCATCAATAGGATTTCCTTAGCCACCACCACTATCTGAGGGATTCCAGAGTATTTGATCCACTAATTTGGAATTCCATGTAATATTGCATGTGACATAGGAACTGATTTTATAGCTTATTAAAGGAAGTGCAACCATCAGCCCATAACCATGGGATCCATTGGTGCATTCTGGACCACACAGAAGCTGCCAGCCTGGTATGATAATGGAATGACCTTTTTAAAGTACAGCAGATGTACAAGGCTTGGAGATGCTCCCTGGGAAATTGAAGTGGCATTCTCCAGGACTCAACATGTGCCCTAAATCAATAGCCATTATATTGTGCTGTGTTTGCAAAAGATAGAATACATGGTTACGGAAATGAAAGGGAGGAATGAGCCCCAATTACAATCACCTCCAGTGACTACTTAGAGAATTAGTGTTTTCCATCCTCCAACTCTAGGCTCTGTGGGCCTAGAGGTCCCAGTTCCCAGAAGGGCAACATCTCCACCAAAGGTGACAGCAAGAGTCAAGTTAAACTACAAACAGCCTCCCTGTCACGCTAGCCTCTTTATGTTAAGAGATGACCAGGAAGGAGAAGAGGTGTTATTCTCACAAGGGTAATCAACTCTTACCATGAAGAGATAGGCTACTTTCACACAGTGAGAACAGAGAAGAATGTGTTTGACATTCAAGTGATCCACTGGGTTGGCTCTTGGTACCCTCTTTTCCAATTTTAATAATAAATGGGCAAGTGCAGCAGCCACAGTATCAGGGGAAACCCCACCCCTGATATTTAACGTGGGTTCTTTTCTATTTCCCTAAGCATCTTGGCTGGTCTGAGAAATAAAGGGAAAGAGTACAAAAGAGAGAAATTTTAAAGCTGGGTGTTCAGGGGAGACATCACATGTTGTCAGGTTCCATGATGCTCCCTGAGCCGTAAAACCAGCAAGGTTTTATTAGCGATTTTCAAAAGGCGAGGGAGTGTACGAATAGGGTGTGAGTCACAGAGATCACATGCTTCACAAGGTAATAAAATATCGCAAAACAAATGGAGGCAGGGCAAGATCACAGGACCACAGGATGGGGTGAAATTAAAATTGCTAATGAAGTTTCGGGCATGCATTGTCATCCATAATCCTATCAGAAGACAGGGTTTGAGAGCAGACAACCTGTCTGACCAGAATTTATTAGGTGGGAATTTCCTCAGCCTAATAAGCCTGGGAGCGCTACAGAAGACCAGGGCTTATTTCATCCCTTCAGCTTTGACAGTAAAAGACAGGCACCTCCAAGGGCGCCATTCATAGACCTACCCTCAGGGCGCACTCTCTTTCTCAGGGATGTTCCTTGCTGACAAAAAGAATTCAGCGATATTTCTCCTATTTGCTTTTGAAAGAAGAGAAATAGGGCTCTTTTCCATCTGGCTCACCGGCAGTCAGAGTTTAAAGTCTTATCTCCCTTGTTCCCTGAACATTGCTGTTATCCTGTTCTTTTTTCAAGGTGCCCAGATTTCACGTTGTTCAAACACACATGCTCTACAATTTGTGCAGTTAACGCAATCATCACAGGGTCCTGAGGCGACATACATCCTCCTCAGTTTATGAAGATGACGGGATTAAGAGATTAAAGTAAAGATGGCATAGGAAATCGCAAGGGTATTGATTGGGGAAGTGATAAGTGTCCATGAAATCTTCACAATTTATGTTCAGAGACTGCAGTAAAGACAGGCGTAAGAAATTATTAAAGTATTAATCGGGGGAACAAATAAATGTCCATGAAATCTTCACAATTTATGTTCTTCTGCCACAGCTTCAGCCGGTCCCTCCATTCGGGGTCCCTGACTTCCCGCAACACCACAGCCTGATAAGGGCATGGTGACCTGGAGTTTGGAGCTCTCAAGAGTGAGAGTCTGGGTCACCTCACCAGATAAGCCACCTAGATGAGGAAAGGAGCAGACCAAGGCCGAGGGGCATCTACAATGGGTGGTAGAGAAAGGAGACAGTGAGTACCTCTGCAGGTGTGAGACCAGCCACAGCAGCAGGGCATGTTGTTTTAACCTTCTTATCATAATTTTCCCCCAGAAAAGAGATTAAACAGATTCCTGGATGAACTTTCCCAGATGGAGCAGACTTACTATGCAGAGCAAACGGATCCAAACAATCAAAAGATAGATTCTAGTGGATGATGTGGTAGACCACTCAGATGTCCCTGTCAGGACAAAGACACTCATTCCATCATCTTCCAGGAATGTCAGCTGCTGATGGCTTATAGGAATTGTGTTGGCCAAGGGGGTCCCCTCCCCAGGATTTGTGCTAGGCCAAAGGTTATGTTCTCTCCCTACTGGAGTTCACATATAATGATTGTTTGCTGCAGAGGTATGAAGGCATGGCCCCTTTGACTCAGTTCGGGACATGTTTAAAGGATCATCCCAGCTGCAAAGCTCCCTGTAGATTGGCTAAGATCTCTGTTACTACTGCATCATAGTTCACTTCCTCTTCCTGCCCAGCCTTGGGTCCCTCAAGGCTCATAGCTGTTGCTCCTCAAAAAGTATCTGAGTGCAAATGTCTGTCTCAGAGGATAATTCCTAAGGAAACCAATCTAGGAATCCCAACATTTTCAGAAAAAAAAAAATCACAATGATCATAATAAAATATTTCACTTTTTAAGCCTTATCTGGCTCGTACACAGTTAAATACACCATAGTTTCTGAAAGGCTGAAAAACATTGCCTAGGAATATCACTTTTGGGAAATAGGCTTGAATTCTTCAATTTACATAAGCAACACATGGACAGGGTTTGTGAAAATCTATTCAGATTTGTATGTATTATATTGAGTTCTGCAGTTATGTGCCTAGTCCAATATTTGGCTTGTAATAAATTCTCAAAATGATAGCTAATGCCATTTTCAACATATCTACATCACCATCACTTGGCAGCTTTTTTGCTTGCCTTGTTACCTGATCCTCACCACCTTCTCTACTCTCCTGCTGCCACACAGCATTCAACTGGGCATTCTGCTCCCACTCCTGCCATCCAAATGGTCAGATCTGTCCTCCTGCCCCCATGCTCACGGTTCGCCTCAATCCCACTTTACCCTGCAAATAAGATTAGGCATTATGCCTTCCTGAGATGATATAATTGACTCCTTTAGTGCCACAAAATATAAACCCCCCAAAAAAGCTTAACATGATTTTAAAAAACAAAACCCAAGTAAGCAATGATTTGCCAAGAGGAATGTGAAGTTTTAAATTTACTTAGTTTCCACAACTCTTTGTAAATCTCATTTGTAACCTTTCAAAAAAATATAGTCGTCCCTTGGTTTGCAGAGGATGGTTCCATGAACCCCACGTATACCAAAATCTGATTCCCGCAGTCTGGCCCAGGAGAACCCACATATAAGAAAAATTGACCCTCTGTATAAGTGGCTTTCACTACCCAAGAATACTATATTTTCCATCCACATTTGGTTTAGAAAAAACCAAGTATAAGTGGACTCTTGCAGCTCAAACCCAAGTTGTTCAAGGGTCAGCTCTACTTTATTACTTTATTGCAGGTTTTGTGGGGTTTTCTTGTTTTGGGTTTTTTTTTTTTTTTTTTGAGACAGAGTCTCGCTTGTTGCCCAGGCTGGAGTGCAGTGGTGTGGTCTCGGCCCACTGCAACCTCCGCCTCCCGGATTCAAGTGATTCTCCCGCCTCAGCCTCCCGGGTAATTGGGATTACAGGTGCCCACCACCATACCTGGCTAATTTTAGTATTTTCATTAGAGACAGGGTTTCACCATGTTGGCCAGGCTGTTCTGGAGCTCCTGACCTCAGGTGATCCACCTCCCTCGGCCTCCCAAAGTACTGGAATTACAGGCATGAGCCACCGCTCCTGGCCTATTGCAGTATTTTAAAAGGCAATTCATTTTAAGATAGAGCTATAGGTAATAATATGGAAATATCTTTAATACATATTAAGTGAAAAAGCAGATTGGAGAACAACATGTTTAGTATAATTCCATTATGTGTATCATTTACATTGTTTGCATTTTCATACCCATATTTATTTTTGTTCATTTACTCTTTCAGAAACCTATATATGTAAGTTAAAATAGCCTAGTATTAATATGCTGTTTCCCATTTCTCCTTATTTTTTTGCTTAAAAATGTTGATGTTATGCTTTTTGGCACCTAGAATATTTTAAATTTATATATATTGAGATAAATATATATATATATATATAAACATTCTAGGTGCCAAAAAGCATAGAGTTAAACAGTGAAATTCAATCTTTGACAATATAAATATTCTTATTATTCTTTATCTCATTTAATGCATTTTGGCCTGAATTCAGCCTTGTCTGAAGTTAATCATCATAACCCTGATATTTTCTGTTTGGCATTTTGCCATTCTTTTACAGTCAATCTTCCTGAATTTTTAAATTTTAGTTATGCTCTTATATATGGCATAAAATTGGGTTTTGTCTTGTGATATATCTAAAAGTCTTTTTGTTTTATTGACAAAATGTGTCTCATTTTTATGTTTTTGTTTTTATTGCCTTTGTAAATATTTTATTATATAGAATCTGCTGTATTTGTGTTGTATGTTTCTTCTCATAATTAAAAACATGTGTGTTTTTATCCTAGAGGCTATTTTTAAAATTCAAACTTCATCAGACACCCTATAACTCTATATTTGTAGAATCTATCAATTCCCTACTGTGATCAATAAAAATAATGACATAGGATTTTCGTCTTGGTCACTTTACAAGCTGGGGACCTCTAGCCAGTGACACCCTGCTTGGGCCTTGCTTAACCACACTACCTGCTGCAGGAGGTGGCCCTCCCACTTGGCCTGCTGGGGCCAGCTCTGGCTTGTGCACTGGTTCTCGAGTTCTTGTCCTGTGCCGAGAAGAATGAGGATGCGCTTACAATCAAAGAGTGAGCAAGGCGGGGAGTTTTATTGAGTGATGAAACAGTTTTCAGTGGAGAGGGGACATGGGGGATCTCCCTACCTGAAGGTGAGAGAGTCCCCTCAATGTGGCTGAGCCAGGACTTTTATGGGTTCAGAATGGGAGAGGGGCAGGCGAGAAGTAGTATTGGAAAAGGCAACAATCAATTGGTTAAAAGGTGTTGTTCAGAAAGAATCAACCAGAAAAGGGAGAGCAAACATGAAAAGAGGTTCTCACTCTAGGTTGTGGGTTTCATCCTGGACAGCGGTCCAGTCTTTCAGCCCTCAGGCTGTTTTTGGCTTGAAGGTGGGGTTTCACTGGGGACCCACCCCTGTCAGTCTAGGCTTTTGGCTGCCTCCTGTTGCTATCAATAATCATTCTATTTCCTCCCTTTCCTCCACTCCGGATCACTCTTTTAGGGTTGTTTGTTTGTTATTTTGTTTTGTTTCCTGTTTTTTTTTTTTTTTTTTTTTTTTCAGATGGGGTCTCATTCTGTCACCAAGGTTGGAGTACAGTGACGCAATCACAGCTCATTGCAGCTTCCACCTCCCGGGCTCAAGCGATCCTCCCTCCTCAATCTTCTGGAAAGCTGGGACTACAGGCGCACACCACTATGCCTGACTAGTTTTTATATTTTTCGTAGAGACAGGGTTTCACCATGTTGCCCAGGCTGGTCTGGAACTCCTAGGCTCAAGCAATCTGCCTGCCTCGGCCTCCCAAAGTTTTGGGATTATACATGTGAACCACTACACCTGGCACTCTTTTAGTGTTTACCTTAGAATTGTTACATACACTTTTATTACTTAATGTGCCATTTTAAATAGCATCCTTTATCCCAAGGAGTCAACAAATTTATTTCATAAAAGATTAAATAGTAAATATTTTAGGCTTTGTGGTTCAATCTCTATCACAACAACTTAACTGCCATTATAGCATGAAAGCAGCCATAAACAATCGGTAACAAATGAACATGGCTGTGTTCCAATAAAACTTTATTTATACAAAAACAGGTGGTGGGCTAGATTTAGCCTGTGACCTGTAACTTGCCCATCCCTGCTTTAATGTAGCAATTACAGTAAGCACTTATATAACTTTTCACCTTCTTCGCTTGTTACTTCCAACTTTTGTTCGTTACATATGGTTCATACCATCAAGGAAAATAATATTTACTTTCTCTTATGTCACCCTAATTTCCATATTTACCTAGGTTTAGGTTCTACAGTTCGATGGATTCATTCAATGCTCACCACCAATGTTTTTATCAGTTTTCCAGCCTTCTTGCAGTTGAATATACTCTTTTATCTAGTAAATTCCTTAAGGAGGGTTCATGAGAACTATATTCCCTGAGTTCTTGCATGTTCAAATGGTAAGTTGCCTCTATAACTGAATAAAAGACAGGCTGGATACAAAATCTGCAAATCAAACTTTCTTTCTGGGAGGATTTTGGAGTCACTGCTGTTTTTTGTTTGTTTGTTTGTTTGTTTTTTAAGACAGGGTCTTGCTCTGCAGCCCAGGTTGGAGTGCAATGTGCAATCTCCGTTCACTGCAACCTCTGCCTCCCGGATTCAAGTGATTCTCCTGCCTCAGCCTCCCAAGTAGCTGGGATTACAGATGCCCACCACCATGCCTGGCTAATTTTTATATTTTTAATAGAGACGGGGTTTCACCATGTTGGCCAGGCTGGTCTTGAACTCCTGGCCTCAGGTGATCCACCCACCTTGGCCTCCCAAAGTGTTGGGATTACAGGCATGAGCTGCCGTGTCCAGCCTGTTTTCTGGCATTGAATGTTGCTGTGCAGAAACCAAAGCTCAGTCTGCTTATGCTTTATACATGACTTGATCTTATTACCTAGATGATAAAACACAGCAAAGAGTCTATACTGTGAAATATTTACAGAAGTGATCAAAACAAAAGCACAATATAAAATAACATAACAGACTTATTTCTTGTGTAAATTAAAGAAAAAGACTTCTAGACGATCTCACAAAAAAAATCTAATTCCATCTATTGTTTCTTTTGCTTATAAGAAAATAACTAAAATGTTTAAAAATTTAGGAAAGTTGACTATAAAAGAATGGCAAAATGCCAAACAGAAAGAACATAGAGGTTCCAATTATGAACTCAGACAATGCTCCCAGGAGTCTTTAAATAGAGTTCAATTGCAGTATATTTATTAAGACCTGTCTTCATATGGATCATTCTTGGTCAATTTTCTCTGAAACCCTATTTACTTTTCCATTAAACACATTCAAGTCACTTATTGCAGGAAGTTGTGTTGAATTATATCAATAAACTTGTGTTCTGTCCCATTAATTTGATAATTTTTCTCTCGATCCTTCAGTTATTCATATTTCCTTTCCCTGTCTTCCCATTCCATCATTTTCTTTCAACCTTTTTCTTTTTCATTACCACATTTTAAGTCTTTCGTTTTGTTTCTAAAGTATTTGCTTTTTACTTTTTAGAAGTTTTGCCTTTTTCAAATAAGCATGCCTTTACTTTTTATACTTTAGATCCTTAAGATAATATAGTACTATAAATGAGAATATTTTTAAAAATCCATACATCAATTTGTAGAAAGATGCAACTCATTTTACAGAAGGTAAAAGGTAAGAGTCTGTTCTCAGAGTACACAGGCTAATAGTGTCTCCTAGCCTTTGAAATCCTTACTTTCTTTTTGTTTTACTCAGATTTCTCATGTATATCCTCTACAATCAACAGTGTCGGTTTTCCTTCATGTTCCTTCCAACAGAGCCCTAATTTCAATTATAGGGTCTGTTTTTGTTTTTGTTTTAATTCTAGGCTCTGTGCTTGTGGGGGATGATAGATGTTTGACAGTGTTCTCACTTGCTTCTAATGTAATTGGTTTATATAGATATGTTATCATCCCTTGAAACTTATTTGGTAAACCATATTATCCCTGTTTATATATCAGCAACTTTTAATTCAACACATCTCCCCCTGATCTTTTTGTCTCTTTGTTTTGGGTCCTTGGTTTAATTACTTTGTAAATTGATTCTAAAATATTTGCCTTTTTTTTTTTTTTTTTTCAGACAAGGTCTCACTCTGTGGCCCAGGCTGGAGTGTAGTAGCGTGATCTTGGCTGACTGCAACCTTCATCTCCCAGGCTCAAGAGATCCGCTGGGCGCGGTGGCTCATACCTGTAATCCCAGCACTTTGGGAGGCTGAGGCCGGTAGATCACCTGAGGTCAGGAGTTTGAGACCAGCCTAGCCAACATGGCAAAATGCTGTCTCTACTAAAAATACAAAAATTAGCCATGTGTGGTGGCACGCCTGTAGCCCCAGCTACTCGGGAGGCTGAGGCAGAAGAATCACTTGAACCCAGAAGGCGGAGCTTGCGGTGAGCCAAGATTGTGCCACCGCACTCCAGCCTGGGCCACAGAGTGAGACTCTGCCTTAAGAAAAGAAAGAAAAAAAAAAAAAAAAAAGAGAGAGAGAGAGATCCTCCCACCACAGCCTCCTGAGTAGCTGGGTCTACTGGCATGCACCTCCATGCCCAGCTAATTTTTTTGTACTTTTAGTACAGACAGGGTTTCACCATGTTGCCCATGTAGGTCTTGAACTCCTGGGCTCAAATAATCCACCCACCTCAGCCTCCCAAAGTGCTGGGATTACGAGCCACTGAACCCAGCCATAATTTTTTTAAGTAGACTTTATTTTTTAGAGCAGTTTTAGGTCCATAACAAAATTGAGCAGAAAATACAGTATTCATATATACTCCCTGACAGCATGCGCAAATGGCCCCCACTCCACTATCAACATCCCCCACCAGAGGGGTACACATGTTATGAATGATGAGCCTACAATGACAAATCAGTATCACCCAAAGTAATAGTTTATATTAGGCTTCACTTCTGGAGTTGTACATTCTGTGGATTTGGACAGATACATAATGACATGTATCTACCATTATACTATCATACAGAGTAGTTTCACTGCCCTAAGAATCCTCTGTGCCCTACCAATTCAGCCCTCCCACCACAGATCTTATTACTGTCTCCATAGTTTTGTCTTGTCTAGGATGTCATAAAGTTGGTATCATATGAAGCCTTTTCAGATCGGCTTCTTTCACTTAATAATATACATTTAAGTTTCCTCCATGTCTTTCCATGACTTGATCGTTCATTTCTTTTTAGTGCTGATTAATATTCCATCGTCTAAATGTACCACAGTTTATTTATCCATTCACCTACTGAAGCATATCTTGGTTGCTTACATGTTTTACAGTCATAAATAAAGCAGCTATGAACATTTGTGTGCAAGTTTTTGTTCATTTGGGTAAATACCATGGAGCATGATTGCTGGATCATATGGTAAGAGTATGTTTAGCTTTATAAGAAACTAGAAAACTGCCTTGCAAAGTGGCTCTACCATTTTGCATTTCCACCAGCAATGAATGAGAGTTCCTATTGCTACATATCCTTGCCAGTATTTGGTGTTGGCAGTGTTTTGGATTTTGGCCATTTTAACAGGTATGTAGTGGTATCTCCCTTTTTTTTTTTTTTTTTTTTTTTTTAGATGGAGTCTCACTCTGTTGCCCAAGCTGGAGTGCAGAGGCACGACCTTGGCTCACTGCAACCTCCACCTCCCAGGTTCAAGCGATTCTCCTGCCTCAGCCTCCCATGTAGCTGGGATTATAGGTGCCTGCCACTATGCCTGGCTAATTTTTTGTATTTTTAGTAGAGATGGAGTTTCACCATGTTGGCCAGGCTGGTCTTGAACTCCTGACCTCAAGCAATCCACCCACCTCGGCCTCCCAAAGTGCTGGGATTACAGGCATGAGCCACCATGCCCGGCCTCATTCATTTTTTAATGTCATAGTTTTATGGCCTGGGCTGCAACATTCTTCTAGAGTCTGTACTTCATTTGATATTTGTTTTTCCTGCTACTTTCCTTCTTTCTTGTAACATGTTTGTATATTACAAGATCCTGTGATGGTTCCTTTTTTATTACTTTTTATAGAAACAGGTGATCTTTTTTTTCCCTGTATCAGCTGTTTGCTTTCTTACTCATGTGATTTTCCTGTATTAGCCAACCAATTATGCTGAAAATGGAGACACAGAAGGACGGGGGGAAATGGGGCAACTCATATCTCCTTTTCCCTTCAGTTGTTCTTTTTTCTTTTCTTTTCTTTCAAAAAAGAGACAGCGTCTTGCTCTGTTGCCCAGAATGGAATGCAGTGGTGCAATTACCGCTCTCTGCACTCCTGAGCTCAAGCGACCCTCCGGGCTCAGCCTCCAGGGTAGCTAAGACTATAGGCCTGCGCCGCCACACCAAGCTAATTTTTAATTTTTTTGTGAAGATAGGGTCTCACTATGTTGCCCAGGCTGTTCTCAAATTCCTGGCCTCAAGTGATCCTCCCTGCTCAGCCTCCCAAAGCACTGGGATTACAGGTGTGAGCCTGTGTACCCAGCTCAGTTTTTCTTTACTCATCAGTAAGTCAAAGGTACAGACTGTTGGTAGAAAGTCTGCATATCAAAAAGTGAAATGAAAACAATCTGAGTTCATTTTGTATAGCATTTCCATTGTTCTGGTAAACACAAAATATATGTGAATATAAAAACTAAGAAATGGGCCGGGCGCGGTGGCTCAAGCCTGTAATCCCAGCACTTTGGGAGGCCGAGACGGGTGGATCACGAGGTCAGGAGATCGAGACCATCCTGGCTAACACGGTGAAACCCCGTCTCTACTAAAAAAAAAAAATACAAAAACTAGCCGGGCGAGGTGGCGGGCGCCTGTAGTCCCAGCTACTCGGGAGACTGAGGCAGGAGAATGGCGTAAACCTGGGAGGCGGAGCTTGCAGTGAGCTGAGATCCGGCCACTGCACTCCAGTCCGGGCGACAGAGCGGGACTCCGCCTCAAAAAATAAATAAATAAATAAATAAAAACTAAGAAATGTAAATTGTACAATTTTAGTGGTTCTGCATAAAATTTAAATGTTCTCCTATTTACATTTAAAATTGCCATTTCATGCTAATATTATTAAATTTAAATTTTTCTTTTCTTAGAACAACAATAAATTTTAAAAACTTCATGACAAGTCGAGAGAGAAAGTGCAGAGGAAAGGAAGGAATTTTATGTTTTAGTAATTTTCATGTCACTTTTTCCTTGAGTTTTGAAGGAGGGCCCTGCATTTTCAGGCTCTGCAAATTATGTAGCCAACCTTGCATAGGAGGTTAGTGCTAGAAAGACCTTAGAGATTATCTAGCTCAATCCATTCATCATACACAAAAGATGGACTGGGAAAGATGAAATGATATTTTGATGAGGAAATTAAAAGGGGAAAAACTTCCTCCATCTTCAGATCTTCAGGAGTGAACTGGAGTTTCACTGAGACACTAAGTCCACGGGGAGCCACACCTCTCAGATCTGTCTCTTTCCAGGTTCTCTAACACCCACTCCCTCCCATGTTGATCTGGGCTTCTCTCACATTAGAGGGCAGTAGAGCCAAGTACCCAGCATCCTTTGCAGCTGCTGCATATTTTGGCCCCATGTCCACCATTCTGGGTTTCCCCCAGTGGGTGTCCTTCCCACACATTCAACATCCAAGCAAGATCCTTCACCACCAACAGAATCCCGCCAGCCATGGGCACCTACGGGGACTTCCAGTGGACACGTGTTCCATTCTTGGGAACATTCGGTTTCTAAGAAGTCCACAAAGCCTTTAAAAGTTTGGAAAAAGAGTTGAAAAGAATTTTAAGAGGTGGGATTTAGAGGAGAACGGGGAGTCCCGATGCAACTCCCTGAGTCTTCCTGCCTTAGACAACTTTTTCCTTCCCGTGAAGAGAGTATGCAAAGAAAAAAACAGAGTACTAGAACTGAATTGGGAACAATGCAATGTCTTTTTCTATTGCTCTGGCAAAATCCTTGCTGAGAAACTGAGAAGTGTTGATTCTGAAGGTTTTTTAAGAAATTCTTTCCAAGGCAACTTGATTCAATAACACACTTAACAAGAGTCTTTTGTCAGACATCCCGTCCTCTGATATTTTAGAAAACACCACACAGACACACACACACACACATGCATGTATGCACACACACTTTCTTTTCACTTTTCTTCCCATCTAGTGCAAGGTATGCCCAGAGCACAGCAAAGCAACGCCTGTACCTTTGAAAGGACACCATGTCCTTTCAAAACATGATTTTGAATTTCACCCTGCCTTCTTCCCACCTACATTAAAACTCTTGAAGGACATTTTCTTCTAAGGATATCTTTTTTGGGACTTCTTCATGTTGCCTGCAAATTATCTCTTTCTGAATCACAGCATTTTGGGCACAGACCATCACTGCCCATGGAGTGATGAAGCAGACTGGGGCTGTGGTTACAGAGTCAGAAAGAAGGGTATCCTGCCCCAGGGACCACCACACCCTCTCCCAGCATTCAAGCTGCCCAAGCTTTCTCAGAAAACATCTTTTCAGGCCGTCACCAGCAGTGGGTTTTACCAAAAAGGACCCTCTCTCTGGCTTCCTTGCTGATTTGTGGGTCTTGCTGGATCCACCCGCTCACACACAGCCCTCCCTACAGACCTCTGCTTTGGCTGGATTCTTCCCTTCCGCTGGCTCCTACATGCTGGACTTCTGGATTCTCATTTGCTTCCTGAATTTTGTCACCAGGACTCAGAATTCAGTCCTCCTGTCCAGTTCCGCTCTTGCGAGAGCCAGCTCACATGCAAACCCTCAAATTCTTCCTCATTGCTCTGAAGCTGGTTCCGGAGCACTTGAGCAGGGCCTGTATTCTCGCATAATGTCATAGTGTTGCCTCCCCCACTAAACTGTAAATCAGGAACAATGACTCCAGGCCTCCCCTTCTGCCCAAATGCCTGGTGCTGGACTGGTATGCCAGTACACATTACATGCTCAGTAAATAATTGCTGTCTCAAACAGATGTTCTCCACTACAAGCACAACATTCCTTGTTAACATACCTGCACAAAAACCCAGAAAATAAATGTGGTTGTAACTTTGATTTCAATTTGATAAACGTCTTTCAGTTGTGTTTCCAGAACCCCTCCTCCATCAACTTCAAAAGGCTGTGAACCAGGAGGTTGTCACACACGTAAGATCCAAAAAGCCACGTGGACTGCTCTGCCCAGCTGCAGGGCACTAGGGGCTGTTGAACTCTAAACAGACCCTGGGATTATTTATAATTGAAAATCAGACTCCGAGAGCCTTTAGAGTCATGAAGGAATGTATTATTCTCCTTCCCCACGTGTTTCTCCTCTGTTTTTCCCACCTCCCCCTCTGACCTGACATCCGACCACACTCACAGCAGGCTTTTCAGATCCCCCCAGCCTCAGAGCACCTGTGCTTGGCAGACAGCCGCCTTCCTGCTGGACTGAGACCCACAGACCACCTGCACGCCCACACATACCCTTCTGACTGCAATGGAGCATCAAAGACTGAGAGCGAGGACCGGGTGGCCAGCTGAGGGGGAAACTCCGCCAGGGCTGACTTACTCCCAGGCTTATCTCAGCAGGGGGCTGCAGAAGTGGGGACAGGGAATTGAGGCCACTGTGAGTTTTCGGTGTAAGCTTAGTCCCATTTCCAATCCACATGATCACCTCCCTGCCCCCTTCTCCTCTGCATTCTTGGCCTGAGCCAGTCCCTCCCATGAACACAGCAAAGGCCAGGTGACCAAGAAAGTGGAATAATAAAGGATTTTAGACTGGGGGAGGCAACTAATGATCTTCTAAGCCAGTGAATAAAAAACTCTTTTAGCTGCCCAACCTTTCTTCAAAAGAACCTTACTGGAAAGTCAAACAGGCAAAACCTATAAAACCCCAGAAAGAACAATCCACACTTCTGCTCTCTGGTTTTGCTTCTATCTGGCCATGATGTTTTCATCATTTTACTCTTCTGTCTTAGTTCCTTTTCATTCCTGACAAGCAGAGGCCTCTGACATCTCTGAGCCCAAACACAAACATGGGTACAGCAGTGCCTCTAAAGCCAGCAGTGCCAGGCCAGCAGCAGAACTTCTCTTGCCCATCCGGGAATGGTGTTTACCGAAAACCAGAGAAGACAGGCACATTGATGAGTGCATCAGTCAGAATATTCTTTCTTGAGAGTGGCTGAAACCTGTATTAGTTTGTTCTCACATTGCTATAAAGAAATACCTGAGACTGGGCAATTTATAAAGAAAAGAGGTTTAATGGGTTTATGGTTCTGCAGGCTGTACAGAAAGCATGGTAGCATCTGCTTCCGGGGAGGCGTCAGGAAGCTTCCAATCATGGC
This sequence comes from Rhinopithecus roxellana, assembly GCF_007565055.1. Taxonomy (NCBI): domain Eukaryota; kingdom Metazoa; phylum Chordata; class Mammalia; order Primates; family Cercopithecidae; genus Rhinopithecus; species Rhinopithecus roxellana. The sequence goes on from NC_044565.1 coordinate 80,402,052, forward strand.
AGAAGGTGAAAGGGGAGTAGGCATCTCACATGACAGGAGTAGGAGCAAGAGAGGGACGTGGCGGAGGAGCTACACAGTTTTAAACAGCCAGATCTCACGAGAACTCACTCACTATCATGAGAACAGCACCAAGGGGATGGTGACAAACCATTCATGAGACATCTGCCCCCATGATCCAATTACCTCCCGCCAGGCCCCACCTCCAACATGGGGGTTACAGCTCAACATGAGATGTAGTTAGGACACAGATCCAAACCATATCAAAGCCCAATACAAATAAGTTTAATTAAAACGGGGCTTTATTGGAAGGATAGTGGAACATCCACACACATACCTGGGCTCCCAGTACATAGAATCGGGCCTCAGTGCCATGAGGACCCCTCTTTCTCTGCCTCTCCTCTCTCATTCTCTCCAGTAGAGATGAGTTTTCTCTGTGTGACCGCAAACACAGCCTCTGGGAGCTTTAGATTCCCATCCCTCCAGACTCCCTCAGCCAAAATGCCCTCACCACCACCTTCTTTTCAAACAATCCTAGGAAAGCCTCTGATTGGTCCAGATTCCGCCATGTGCCCATCCCTGAACCAATCACTGTAGCCAGAGGGATGGACACATGCTCTCCCCATGGCCAGGGTGCAGAGTTCTGGGACTGGCAGCTCCCTCCCGGTCACCGGCAAGGAGACCAGGAAGAAGTAGTTCCCTGAAGAAAGAAGGGCTTCTGTTAGCTGGATGGTGAACAGCACAGGTTCTAAATATTTCGATAGAGACTCTCTTGGAAACTCCTATAACCGAAAAGATGCTTTAACCAAAAAGATTGTACCTTTGACTTCAGAATCAAAGTAACTGTAACTGAATTCCATAACTAAGAATTTAGTCCTCCTGACCAGTTCTCTCTATTGCTCTTACAAGAAACAACTCAAATGCGACCCCTCAAGGCCTTTGTCATTGTTCTGAGGCCTGTTCTGGAGCATTTGAGCAGTGCCTACATTCTAACATAGTATCTGATCTAATTAATGTTTGCCTCCTCCACTAAACTCTAACTCAGGAACAATGAGTCCAACTCCAAGCATTAGAGGCTGGGGCAAGAGAGCCTTGCAGAGCTCCTCAGACCACCCGCAGAGGGAGCCCCCACTCTCCTTCCCTACACACCAGAATTAAAAACCAAACATTAGCTGGGAATGCATGTGTTGCTTTTCTTTTGAGACTTGATTCAACTTGAAAGGACTCTTCGCCTTATCTTGTGCAAGTGAGCAAGGGAAGAGTGTTGGTTCTATGGTGCAATAAATAACCTGTCATTATAAGAGGCCTCTCTCCACTTAGCCATTTGGAAACCATAATCTGACATTACAGAAGCTTTTCTTGTGAGACCAGAGATATCTGAATCACTTCTCTTTTCAAGCAACTTCAGCTCATGGCTTTCCATGCTATTAGTGGAACAAGTCCAAGCTATCGTTGATTTGTGGTCGCTTGATTGGGTCCTGAAAGGAGAGGCTCTGCTTTGCAAGGAGGGATAATTGCCTGGGAATCCTGCAGAGTAATTTAATTCCTGTGCAGTTGGAGGGACCACAAATTTGGAGAAACTTAACTCCTCTGGAGAGATGACAATATATGCGAAGGTTCCTCTCTCCCACGCGGGCCCTTCCTTTCATCTGACAGCTCACTTCAGCCCTTTCTGCCTCATCAATTTTCCTGACACTGGGAATGTTTTCCTAGAAAAGAGGAGATTCTTCTCAGATCCTGCCACACAAAGCCTGAGGCCACTTAGAAAATGATCCAGCTGCATAGCCTGTCTAACAGGTCAAACCACCGTATCCTTAGGCACAAGGTCAGCATCTAAACTCTTGCAAGAACCAGCTCAAATGCAACCCCTCAAGGCCTCTGTCATTGTTCTGAGGCCTGTTCTGGAGCATTTGAGCAGTGCCTACATTCTAACATAGTATCTGATCTAATTAATGTTTACCTCCTCCACTAACCTCTAACTCAGAAACAATGAGTTCAACTCCAAGCATTAGAGGCTGCGGCAAGAGAGCCTTGCAGAGCTCCTCAGACCACCCGCATAGGGAGCCCCCACACTCCTTCCCTATACAGCAGAGTTAAAAACTCTGTCTGAATTTCAAACTTACTCCAGCAACCGTAGGGTGGTCAGAGTGGGAAGGTAGTAGTGTGTGAGGCCAAGAAATTGACCATCCTTTACTAATAGGAAGGGAGAGACCAAAGCTGCCTGAACCCGAGGGCCCACAGGCCCATTATAGGAGTCTTTGGTACCATTTGAACCAAAAGAGTTGATAGATCACTGCTATGAGTATTCACAGGTTGAAGGAAAGATACCAATGAGATCGCACTTGCTTCGACGTTGGAAACCTAGCTTCATTTTCAGAACCATAACAACCAAAGGTTATCGCAGGCTAGGAAGGGACTTTTTCTTCTCAATAAACTTTCTGTTTTGGAATAATTTGAGAAGTACAGAAAAGTTGCAAATACAGTACAGAGAATTCCCATATGCCTTTGACCCAGTTCCCACTAGTGTTAACATCTTTCATTACTATGCTACATTTGTCAAAACTAAGAAATGAACATTAGTACAATACCATCAACTAAATTTCAGACATGATTCAGATTTCATCAATTTTTCCATTAATGTTCCAGGATCTCATCCAGGATCCCACACTGAATTTAGTCAACATGTCTCTTTCATTTCCTCTGACATGTGATGGTTTTGTAGTTTTTCCTCATTTATCATGACCTTCACAATTCTGAAGGATACTAGTCAGATATTTTGTAGAATGTCCCTCAATTTGGGTTTGTCTCATGTTGTCTCCTGGTTAGACTAGGGTTATAGGGTTTGAGGAAGAAAAGCCAAAGGTGAAGTGACTAGAAGGGATTTTTTAAAAGAAGAACAGGTGGATCAGAAGTTACAAACTGACTTATCTTCAAGCCAAATCCTGTTTTGTTTGTTCCATCCTATGTTTCTTAGAAATGTTGTATTAATTTTGTACTGAATTTTTCCAATTCAGATTTCCAGTGTCTCTTAAAAAGTAGAAAGAGCTAGTGACTCCAGGCCTCCGAGGTAGTTAGAGGTGGGCACTGAGAAATGGTTGGCCCCTCCAGGGCTGTGTCTTCTTTGGGTCACACCAGTCCTGTGGCCTACTCAGCATGGAGGTCCAGCATCAGCTACCATTGATCATGTCCATAGTGCTGGTTTTCTTACAGTAAAAAAGAATTCTCTATATTTCTATCATAACAGAAACAGACCCTGTATTAGTCCGTTCTCATGCTGCCAATAAAGACATACCCAAGACTAGGTAATTTATAAAGAAAGGAGATTTAATTGACTCACAGTTCCCATGACTGGGGAGGCTTTACAATACGGCAGACAGTGAAGGAGCAAAGTCACGTCTTACATGGAGACAGGCAAGTAAGCTTGTGCAGGGGAACTCCCACTGATGTAACTATCAGATCTCATAAGACTTACTCACTTTCACAAGAACAGTATGGAGGAAGCCACCTCCATGATTCAATTATGTCCACCTGGCCCTGCCCTTGACACGTGGGGATTATTACAGTTCAAGGCGAGATTTGGGTGACACAGCCAAACCATATCAGACCCAAATAATCTCACCCTTCAAGAGGAATAAGGCAAGAGCAAGAAATGTGGGGAGCTAAGTCTAAGGAAAGTGCATTTAACAGGAAGTAGTGTGGATGCACTCTCTAAAAACTCCATGTGACTCTCTGTGACCACTGTCCATGTGACATGGTCCTCACCTCTTATTTGGCAACCGAAAAGAGAGATGTGGGTCAGAAGGGAAACCAACTGTAAAGAAAGTGGATGGATGAAGTGAAAGGATGGTGAAACTTATACCTGCCCTGACTTCCTCCCAAGACCTTTCCGTAGGCCAAATCCAAATCACCTCCTGGGGATATCCTGTGGCCTGCCGGGACACAGTCATCTGGCACAGACACTGGATTTCCAGTGCTGCCAGTTTCTCCTCAGAAGCCTGTTAGAGGCATGGTGAGGGTCTGCCTGAGGTCTCCCCTACTCTCCCGTTCATGCTGCCTGTGAATGAGATGTGCCCTGTCACAGGAGCTAGACTTCTGAGCCCCAGTCTCCCCTTCCCAGGAAAAACGGTGACAAAATCCCCAACTTCTCTTCTTCCTCATCCTCCTCCCCTTTCCCATCCTGCCCCAACACTCTAGCCTTGAAAGCTTTAGGATCTGCCTAGAATGTGGCCACAGCAGGTGCCAAGGCAGTGACCAAGCCAAGTCTCCCAGCACCCACTCATGTGATAAGGCCTACCCAGTACACCATAAAAACAGACCTAGGGCAGGACAGGGAATGAGTGGGTGGGGTTGTACCTCAGGTGAAAGGAGTGAGCACTGGACCAGGAGTCTGAGGATCTGGACCCCAGTCCTTGTTCCAGTGCTGTGTGGTGCTAGGCAAATCACTTAACCCCTCTGAGCCTGCGTTATCTCAGCTCTCAAATCAGGTGACATTTTTACCTGCCTTGCCAACCTCCTGACTTATGCGATGTATAAAGATAATCAAGCCTGACTCATTCCCTTTACTCCCAAGCCCAAGTTATATCCTTCTCTATCTGTCCATAGCAGCCCAACTTTCTCTTTCACTGTACTTATATCACATTCCCTGCTTATCTGTTAAACCTGCACCCCTGCCATTAATAGAATTGCCTTGGAGACAACATACACATATTTAGACATGGGGCCTAGTGCAGTGATACCCGTTCTGGGACTTGATATAGGACGTGCTCAAGAAATGTTAAATGAACAAATGAATTCAGCAAGCAAGTAAATAACATAGTGTGTGTGAAAGTGTCTTTTCAAATATCAGGCTTGATCTAAATGTGAAGGACCAGGGATGAGACCTAACTAGTTCCTGGGTAGCTGACCTGCCCTGGCCCACAGCCAATGCCAATTACCTGCCCCTGCCCTCTGGTCAAAAGCAATTGGATTCAAGGTTGACACCTAACTCAAATCTGTTCATCTATTGGCTGACAAACTGCCAACCAGACTCTTCCAGTATTTGAACTGTCACAGAAATAATAAATCATGAGATGAAAGTGGGTGATTGAACAGAAACATTATGCAGAGTCATGGCTGGGACAGGCATATTGGTCCATTACACTAGAAGCAACCAAAGAGAGGGGAGACAGAGAGACAGAGATGAGAGAGATCATCTAGGCCTTAGAATTGGAGAGGAGATCTCAGTTCCCAACATTCTAGTCACATTTCCAGTCTGACTGTATTTTGTGTCTTGTCTTTGGAAGTCTGAGAGATTTTCCCTTGACATTGTAGAAGAAATCCTTTGCTTAGGCTGGGGTTGGAATGGGGATTGGAGTATCTGTTCCTTACACTCAAATAATCTTTCATTAAAACACTGGGAAAACAAGATACAATCTCTTATTAACAGGTACAATCTTATCTACAAGGAGAAGAAAAAGACACCCAAGAGGGCTGAGGCACATGTACTCATTGCAGGCAGGAAGAAATCTGAGGAATCTCCTCTGGCCCAGAACAAACCGAATCCCAAGGCTGATGGTGGGAGTGATCATTCTCTGAGGATGTTCAAAGATACTACTCTTGGATGAGCAGAGGAGGTTGAGCCAGAAACCAGGAAAAAGTTCCAAAGAAATAAAGCGTCAGACTGGCATGTTATTGCTGGAGCTGAGGGCCAACAGTTGGTGGCCGGTGCAGGCAGTCTCCCAGGACCCGCTATAGAGATTGGCTGACTAGGGCTGGGAAACCCACCAAACCAAGAGATGGCCAAGCTCACAGTAGGCCAAAACGCAAACAAATCATATGCACAAAGCAACATAACTAAGAGAAGGAGACATGGCCAACTTCGGGCATGGTCACTGGGATCCTGGTAAGAATAGATTCCTCATCCAGAGCTGTAAGTAACTCAGATGGTGTTTGTCATAAGATTATGAAACACTGTGGGACTTGTGGTTTCTGTAATTTGTCTGCCTCAGAAGAGCTAATGTTTACTGATTTTCTTCTGTACAAGGCAGAATCATCCATTTGGTTTCCAGTGTTGAAAGCTATCAGGTTTCTGGAAGAAGCATGAACCAAAAGAATTAAAATGAGTATCTCTATATCAGTTTTCTTCCTAGTCACAGAGAGTGAATATTGCTGTCATGAAAGCTTTCACAAACATCCAGAATTTAATTCTTTTGTAAGTCCTCAGAAATTGAAAATGATGGAAGGAAATGAGCATTTATTGAATACCTGACATGTATCAGGCAGTGAGCTGGGGCCTTTCATAAGACAGCAGTGAACTTGATCCTTTCAAGACCTCCAAGAGTTATTGTATTATTTCACTGAAGAGAAAACTGAAGTTTACAGAAACTAAATAGCTTGTCCAATGCCCCACAGCTGTTATGGAGCCAGACTGAGATTCTGACCCATGTCTGTCTGTCTCAAGTCCCTGGTTTTTATGTGTCATCATACTGCCATTCTATGACTGGCTTCCCCAGGACCTTGGGAACCTAAAGAGCCCATGAAGGAAAGTACTTAGGCTGCTTGTGGGGTGCTCATTCTTGACTTACAGTTTCATGTGAAAGTCTTGGGCAGAAAGGATGGGAAACATGGAAACTCCTTTTATTAACATCCTTTTGCTAATATGCTAATTTTTTTTTTTTTTTTTTTTTTTCCTGAGATGGAGTCTCACTCTGTTACCCAGGCTAGAGTGCAGTGGCGCAATCTCCGCTCACTGCAACCTCCGCCTCCCAGGTTCAAGGGATTCTCCTGCCTCAAGGGACTACAAGGCCACCATGCCCAGCTAATTTTTGTATTTTTAGTAGAGATGGGGTTTCACCATGTTGGCTAGGCTGGTCTCGAACTCCTGGCCTCAAGCGATCCACCTGCCTTGGCCTCCCAAAGTGCTGAGATTACAGGCATAAGCCACCACGCCCTAGAATCATATTTTTAATCCACCTGGAATTTATTTTTGAATGAGATCTGAATTAGGAGGGCTTTATTTTTGTCTTAAGGCCTACCCATGTATGGTAGTACAATTTGTTTTTTAAAGTTATCCTTTTCCCATTGAATTGAATATGACACCTTTGTCATTCATTATGTTTTTATATTCATTCACCCTACTCCTAGACTCTCTTCTTCTCCCCAGTGGTCTATTTTAGCACCAGTTCCTTACTGTCTGAATCCTGTAGCTTTGTTTTAAATTTAACTACCTGGTAAAGCAAGTCACCACTCTTAACTCTTCTCAGATACTTATTCTTCTATATCATCTTTAACATCTTTTTGTCTATTCCTGTCCACTCACTGAAAATAATCATTTTGATTCCAATTAAATTTAATTATATTTGCATATTAATATGGATTATAAATAAGAATTAACATTGTAAATTAAATCTTACATTATGAAATTAGTGTATATTTCTTCATTTACTCAATTTTGTCTCATGTCTTTTAACACAATTTGATGTTGTTTTCAAATATGTCTTTTACTCATCTTATTGGACTCATTCCTGAGTATTTTGTAGTTTTTGTTTCTACCAAGAATAAGTTTTTTTCTCATTTTCATTTCTTTTTTTTACACATATTTTATGAATAAATAGACATTAATATATTTATAAAACTGAGATGCTACAGTATGAAATTGGTTATGATTCTCTTTATAGTGGATCTTTTTTCTTTTTTTTTTAATTATACTTTAAGTTCTAGGGTACATGTGCATAACATGCAGGTTTGTTACATATGTATACTTGTGCCATGTTGGTGTGCTGCACCCATCAACTTGTCAGCACCCATCTATTCGTCATTTATATCAGATATAACTCCCAGTGCAATCCCTCCCCCCTCCCCCCTCCCCATGATAGGCCCCGATGTGTGATGTTCCCCTTCCCGAGTCCAAGTGATCTCATTGTTCAGTTCCCATCTATGAGTGAGAACATGCGGTGTTTGGTTTTCTGTTCTTGTAGTAGTTTGCTAAGAATGATGGTTTCCAACTGCATCCATGTCCCTACAAAGGATGCAAACTTATCCTTTTTTATGGCTGCATAATATTCCATGGTGTATATGTGCCACATTTTCTTAATCCAGTCTGTCACACATGGACATTTGGGTTGATTCCAAGTCTTTGCTATTGTGAATAGTGCCGCAATAAACATACGTGTGCATGTGTCTTTATAGCAGCATGATTTATAATCCTTTGGGTATATACCCAGTAGTGGGATGGCTGGGTCATATGGTACATCTAGTTCTAGATCCTTGAGGAATCACCATACTGTTTTCCATAATGGTTGAACGAGTTTACAATCCCACCAACAGTGTAAAAGTGTTCCTATTTCTCCACATCCTCTCCAGTACCTGTTGTTTCCTGACTTTTTAATGATTGCCATTCTAACTGGTGTGAGATGGCTTTAAAGTTCATATGGAACCAAAAAAGAGCCCACATTGCCAAGACAATCCTAAGTCAAAAGAACAAAGCTGGAGGCATCACGCTACCTGACTTCATACTATACTACAAGGCTACAGTAACCAAAACAGCATGGTACTGTTGGGTACCAAAACAGAGATATAGACCAATGGAACAGAACAGAGTCCTCAGAAATAATACCACACATCTACAGCCATCTGATCTTTGACAAACCTGAGAGAAACAAGAAACGGGGAAAGGACTCCCTATTTAATAAATGGTGCTGGGAAAATTGGCTAGCCATAAGTAGAAAGCTGAAACTGGATCCTTCCCTTACTCCTTATACGAAAATTAATTCAAGATGGATTAGAGACTTAAATGTTAGACCTAATACCATAAAAACCCTAGAAGAAAACCTAGGTAGTACCATTCAGGACATAGGCATGGGCAAGGACTTCATGTCTAAAACACCAAAAGCAATGGCAGCAAAAGCCAAAATTGACAAATGGGATATGATTAAACTAAAGAGCTTCTGCACAGCAAAAGAAACTACCATCAGAGTGAACAGGCAACCTACAGAATGGGAGAAAATTTTTGCAATCTACTCATCTGACAAAGGGCTAATATCCAGAATCTACAAAGAACTCAAACAAATTTACAAGAAAAAAACAAACCACCCCATCAAAAAGTGGGCAAAGGATATGAACAGACATTTCTCAAAAGAAGACATTCATATAGCCAACAGACACATGAAAAAATGCTCATCATCACTGACCATCAGAGAAATGCAAATCAAAACCACAAAGAGATACCATCTTATTTTCATTTCTAACTGGATGTGCTTATTTAGAGAAAAGCTATTGATTTTGTATGTTTCTCATATTCAGTCACCTTAATTCTCCTCTCCATCCTGGTGAGTTATTGAAGTCACTAAATTCTAACAGATTATCTAAGTAACTGAATTATGCTTATATTTTCTGCAAAAAAAAAGAGATAATTTGTTTTGTTTTTTTCCAATATTTTACACATTATACTATTGCATTATTTAAAACTTCCAAAACAATACTAAATAATGGTAATAAGGGTGGGCATGGTGGCTCACACCTATAATCCCAGCACTTTGGGAGGCCAAGGTGGTCAGATCATCTGAGGTCAAGAGTTCGAGACCAGCCTGGCCAACATGGCAAAACCCCTTCTCCACTAAAATACAAAAATTAGCTGGGTGTGGTGGCACACACCTGTAGTCCCAACTACTCAGGAGGCTGAGGCAGGAGAATCGCTTGAACCCGGGAGGTGGAGCTTGCAGCAAGCCCAGATTGTGCCACTGTACTCCAGCCTGGCTGACAGAGCAAGACTCCATCTCCAAAAAATAATAATCATGGTAATAGCAGGCAATCTCTTGTTCCTGATTTTAAAATGGCTTCAGTATTTCATAACTTGCTAGAGTTATTATTATGTTTAAAAAGTTTTATTCTCCTATTTTACATGGAGCTTTTATTAGTAATTTTTAAATTTTATGAAATGCCTTTTATCATCTACTGTTACCATACAGTTGTTTTCTCTTTTCATCTGTTAACCTAGTAGATATATTTTGTTGATGAATACTCTAGGTTTTTTTTTTTTTTTTTTTGAGACAGAGTCTCGCTGTGTCGCCCGGGCTGGAGTGCAGTGGTGCGATCTCGGCTCACTGCAAGCTCCGCCTCCCGGGTTCACACCATTCTCCTGCCTCCGCCTCCCGAGTAGCTGGGACTACAGGTGCCCGCCAACACGCGCAGCTAATTTTTTTGTATTTTTAGTAGAGACGGGGTTTCACCGTGGTCTCGATTTCCTGACCTCGTGATCCACCCACCTCAGCCTCCCAAAGTGCTGGGATTACAGGCGTGAGCCACCGCGCCCAGCCTACTGTAGTTTTAAACTATCTTTACACACCTAAAATAAACTTGATTCAATTTCCATGTATTATTTTTACAATTTTCTACAGGATATTATTGACCAATTTTTGCTTAGAGTTTTTGCTTCTGTATTTGTAGATGAAGTTGCCTAGTTTTTTCTATCTTTATCATGCTTTAGTATTAATTATTCTAGCTTTATAAAATGAATTTGGAGCTATTTTCATATTTTCCTATGGCCTAGGATAGTTTAAATAATAGCCTGCTACTGTTTCATGGATACTGATACGACCCTCCTAGATTAGAGACAAAAGACAATTTATTACTCATAGCAGTAGCAGTAGTCAGATATCAGCATCTGTGCACCAATGTCCTAAGCCCTATCTCCCCCAGGCCGATGTGAAGAGAGACAGCTGACACCTGCACATACAAAAGGTTGGATCACAGGAGAGGCATCCTGAGCTTAGGAATCTGACTGTTTTATAAAAAGCATTAAGCATAACTAGACACTATTATCTTCCAAGGTTGTAAGCAAACCTACCCTTTAATCTGAAGAGAAACACTATCTCCATCTTCCAAAGTTATTTACTATACTAACAACCTTGAAAAGATAGTCCAGTATAAGGGACAGTCAGTATTTCGCTCACAGATGCACAAAACAGTAAGAGACCCATGAATAATTACTTCCCAGCGATGTGTAGCTGAGGCTGAAAGGAGAAAACATTAGTACTTATTAATCCTTAGGTAGTGGCCATATAAATGTTATTACACTATTTTCTGACTTCTGAAATAGTTTTAAAACATCTCCCCTCGGCCGGGCGCAGTGGCTCACGCCTGTAATCCCAACACTTTGGGAGGACGAGTCACTGAATTTATTTAAGTCACTGATCTCAGGCAGATCACCTGAGATCAGGAGTTGGAGACCAGCCTGGCCAACAAGGAGAAACCTCGTCTCTACTAAAATACAAAAATCTGCCGGGCGCGGTGGCTCACGCCTAAAATCCCAGCACTTTGGGAGGCCGAGGCGGGTGGATCACGAGGTCAAGAAATGGAGACCATCCTGGCTAACACGGTGAAACCCCGTCTCTACTAAAAAAAACAAAAAATTAGCCTGGCGTGGTGGCGGGCGCCTGTAGTCCCAGCTACTCCAGAGGCTGAGGCCGGAGAATGGCGTGAACCCAGGAGGCGGAGCTTGTAGTGAGCCGAGATCGTGCCACTGCCATTGCACTCCAGCCTGGGCAACAAGAGTGAAAGTGTGTCTCAAAAACAAAAAACAAAAAACAAAAAACGAACATTAAAAAAAAAAAAAACTCCCCTTCGTCCCCAAAAAGAAAAAGAAATGAGACTTGTCTAATAATGGAATAGTTGCCTCAAGATTTAGTGGCTGATCCAATAAATATGGGTGACTTCCCTTCAGTGATGGGTGGGGCAAGGTAGGGGCCTTTTAATTCAAAGAATCTGCAATGTTGGATGGTCAAGTTAGAGGGCATTTCAAAGAGTCCCTTAGCTATTCTTACTTAGTACCTCCTCATTTCAACGCATTCATAGGTGGATCAGGTACAGATGGTTGGAAAACTCTTGGAAATCTCTCTCTCTCTCTCTCGCACACACACACACACACACACACTACACAAACACAATTACCAAATAAATCGTGCTTGGGATTATCCATGTTTCTTAATCTCTTTAGACTTTTTAAAATGAAGTCAATGGGAGGGCTGTTATTTATCATCTTAAAGCACTGGTATATGGAAAACATAATGAACATAGGAAAGTCAGTGGTGAGCAACAGAAAAATGACCCTGTTCCACAGAACTAAGTATCAGGGAGGATAAATAATTTGATAGAATAATAAGATGTGATTGGATCTCAGATCCACTAGAAATTGATTTAACCTCACCTTCCACATGTACTCAACCACTAGCTCCCTATGAAGTCATAATCCGAAAGAATAAGTACAGTTTTCTTGTGATTGTTTCTAAGGCAGTAATGGAACAGCAGGGCCAGGGAAACCTTAGATTAAAAAAAGACCAGTGGGATACTGGTTAACAAAATGTATTTACTTAGGTGACTTTGCTCTCTAGCTCAGATTTTCCTTTACAAAAGAAATTCAAATATCTAGCTTCATACCTCAAATAAATACTTACTGCTTTAAAGCACCCAGCAAATCTAACATAGCATTAAAAAGTCCAAAATTAGAAATATTCTTTTGAGGTCTCTGCCCAAAATGCAAGACCAGCATCCCCAGGATCTTCCTCTCTCCTGCCCCTTCAAACGTTGTGCGGACAACATTCTTGTGGACATAATGATACATAAAACACACACAAACACACACACATACACACACACACACACATACACGTTTACTTTCTCTATGTTTCTGAAAACTTCCCCCTTATTCACTCTCAAAGTCTGAGAATGTAGGAGGGGCTCCTATTGCTGAAATAGACACAAGATTCACTAACGAAAATGATGGTTTCTTTATCCAACCTCTCAGCAACAATAAAAATGTGGCTGCAGTTCAATTTAAGCAAACACCTGAATAAAAATTTAGATTTATGTAAAGTATTAAATTAATATTATATCAATTTAATAGTCTTTATTTTTGAAAAGAATCAGAGTAGGCCAGGCTGCGGTGGCTCACACCTGTAATCCCAGCACTTTGGGAAACTGAGTCGGGCAGATCACTTGAGATCAGGAGTTTGAGACAAGGCCTGGCCAACATGGTGAAATCCCCATCTCTACTAAAAAATATAAAACGCCTGTAGTCCCAGCTACTCGGGAGGCTGAAGCTGAGAATCACTTGAACCTGGGAGACAGAGATTGCAGTGAGCCGAGATTGCAGCACTGTACTCCAGCCTGGGCAACAGAGCAAGATCCTGTCTCAAAAAAAAAAAAAAAAAAAAACAGAGTAGAATTATTTTATTTAGCAACCTCTCCTAGCAACTGTTTCAGAAAAATATTTACTCTGAAAAATGAAATGTACCTGTAGTTCATTGTTTTTCCCCAGATTTGATCCCAGGGATACCTTAAATGAGATACTGAATGAGCATAAACGCAAAAGCAGATCGTAGTTTCCTTTGAAAGCTGGACTAAGTAACAATCACAACCTGCTACATCAGATATGCTGAGCTACAGCAAATGATTTTGAAAGATGGGCTTCATCTGCCCCCTGCTGTACTCTACGTAAATAACAGGACTCTCTAATTTAGCATTGGTAGACAAGATTATTCGGCATCCCTCGCTAAAATGTAAAGGCTATGGCAAAAAAGACAGCACATGGTTCACCACTGTGCCCCCACCATGTAACATAGTACCTGGGATATAGTAGGCACTCAATAAATGTGTTGAACGAATGAGCATACAGGTAAGGAAAGTATGCTTACAGACTGAGTAGGCATAATACCAAGTTTTACAGGCCCAAGGAAAAAAATGCAAATGTTTTGCAATGTTCATACGTTTTTGAAAATAACTTGGTGTTCATTGGGTATGTATTGTCAGCAATTCAAACTTGCTATCCTCTAATAATTCCACTAGGTTGAAAGAAACTAATTAGAATATTCAGACTTAAGGATATAGGTAAATTTTCTAAATGTGACTGTCAAATAACTTTTTGAGAGCTTAGAATCTGAAAGGCATAAGGTACAAAACCATCTAATTGTCTCCAAGACAGCAGAACTTGCAGAGATCATGCAAAGTTCCCTATGCCATCTCCCATTCCTCGCCCCAGGTGACCCCTGCAGCTGCCAGCCCTCCAGTGATTATTTCTATCTCTCGAGGATTAGTGAAGGCAGATTGGAAGATAGGCATTATATTTAATTGGGAGTACATTTATTGAATATAAAGGAAGTCATGCAAGGGCCAAGATTTCAACATTTCATATAGAGGCATCCCTTGGAGATATTGTGGGTTTAATTCCAGACAACTGAAATAAAGCAAATACCGCAATAAAGCAAGTCACGCAATTTTTTTTTGTTTCCTAGTGCTTATACAGTTATGTTTACATGATAATGTAGTCTATTAAGTGTGAAATAGCATCATGTCTAAAAAACAATGGATATACCTTAATTAACAAACACTTTGTTGCTAAAAAGTGCTAACAATCATCTACGCATTCAGCAAGTCTTTTTGCTGGTAGACGGTCTTGCTCGATGTTGATGGCTGCTGACTGATCAGGGTGGTGGTTGCAGAAAGTTGAGGTGGCTGTGGCAATTTCTTAAAATAAGACAATGAAGTCTGAGGCATTGATGGATTCTCCCTTTAATGAAGGATTTCTCTGTCACATGTGATGCTATCTGATAACATTTTAACCAAAGCAAAACTACTTTCAAAATTGGAGTCAGCCCTCTCAAATGCTGCCACTGCTTTATCAACTAACTGTATGTAATATTCTAAATCCCTTGTTGTCATTTCAGCAGTGTTCTCAGCCTCCTCACCAGGAATAGATTTCATCTCAGGAAATTGCTTTCTTTGTTTATCATCAAGAAGCAACTCCTCGTCTGTTAAAGTGTTATAATGAGGTTGCAGCAATTCAGTTACATCTTCAAGCTTCATTTCTAATTCTAGTTCTCTTGCTATTTCCACATCTGCAGCTACTTCCACCACTGAAGTCTTGAACTCCTCAAAGTCACCCAGGAGAACTGGAATCAACTTCTTCCAAATTCCTGTTTATATTGATATATTGACCTCCTCCCATGAATCATGAATGTTCTTACTGGTATCTAGAATGGTGAGTTGTTTCCAGAAGCTTTTCGATTTACTTTGCCCAGATCTATCAGAGGAATCATTGTTTATGGCAGCTGTATCTTACAAACTATATTTCTTAAATAATAATGTGTCTGGAGTTGGGTCCTTCCAGTGGGTTCTTGGTCTCACTGACTTCAAGCATGAAGCCACGGACCCTCACAGTAAGTGTTACAGTTCTTAAAGATGGTGTGCCCGGAGTTTGTTCCTTCCAATGTTCAGATGTGTCCGGAGTTTCTTCCTTCTGGTGGTTTCGTGGTCTCGCTGACTTCAGGAGTGAAGCCGCGGACCTTTGCAGTGGGTGTTACAGTTCTTAACGGTGGCACTTCCAGAGTTGTTTGTTCCTCCTGGTGGGTTCATGGTCTCGCTGACTTCAGGAATGAAGCTGCAGACCCTCACGGTGAGTGTTACAGCTCATAAAAGTAGTGTGGACCCAAAGAGTGAGCAGCAGCAAGGTTTATTGTGAACAGTGAAAGAATAAACCTTCCACAGCGTGGAAGGGGACCCAAGCGGGTTGCCGCTGCTGGCTGGAGTGGCCACCTTTTATTCCCTTATTTGTCCCCGCCCACATCCTGCTGATTGGTCCATTTTACAGAGTGCTGATTGGTGTGTTTACAATCCTTTAGCTAGACACAGAGTGCTGATTGGTGCATTTACAATCCTTTAGCTAGACACAAAGCAGTGATTGGTGTGTTTTTACAGAGTGCTGATTGGTGCGTTTAGAATCCTTTAGCTAGACACAGAGTGCTGATTGGTGCATCTACAATCCTTTAGCTAGACAGACAAAGTTCTCTAAGTCCCCACTCGACCCAGGAAGTCCAGCTGGCTTCACCTCTCAATAAGACTTGAAAGTCAAAATGACTCCTTGATCTATGGACTGCAGAATGGATGATGTGTTAGCAGACATGAAAACAATATTAATACATATTCTTATACACCTCCATCAGAGTTCACAGTTGATCAGGTGCATTGTCAATGAGCAGTAATATTTTCAAATGAATTTTTTTCTGAGCAGTAATTCTCAAGAATGGGTTTTAAATATTGAGTAAATAATGCCATAAACAGGGGTGCTGTCATCCAGGCTTTGTTGTTCCACTTACAGAGAACAGGCAGAATAGATTTAGCATAATTCTTAGGGGTCTTAGAATTTTTTTTTTTTTTTTTTTTTTTTTTTTTTTTTTTTTGACAGAGTCTCGCTCTGACACACTGGAGTGCAATGGCATGATCTCGGCTCACTGCAACCTCCACCTCCCTGGTTCAAGCATTCTCCTGCCTCACCCATGTAGCTAGGATTACAGGCGTCCACCACTACACCTGGCTAATTTTGTATTTTAAATAGAGATGGGGTTTTACCACATTGGTCGGGCTGGTCTCAACCTCCTGATCTCAAGTGATTCACCCACCTCTGGCTCCCAAAGCGCTGGGATTACAGGCATGAGCCACTGCGTCCAGCTAGGATTTTCATAATGGTAAATGAGCATTGGCTTCAATTTCAAGTTGCCAGCGGTATTAGACCCTAACGAGAAAGTCAGCCTGTCCTTTGAAGCCAGGCATTCATTTCTCTCTAGCTATGAAAGTCCTAGATGGCATCTTCTTCCAATATAAGACTATCTCATCTACATTGAAATCTGTCCTTTACTGTAGCCACCCTCATCAGTGATCTCTACTAGATCTCTTGGATAACCTGTTGCCACTTCTACTTTAGCACTTACTGCGTCACCTTGATTTTATGTTATGTTACAGAGATAGCTTCTTTCCTTAAATATCATCAACTAACTTCTGCTAGCTTCAAATTTTCTTCTACAGCTTCCTCACCTCTTAGCTTTCACAGAATTGAAGAGTTAGGGCCTTACTCTGGATTAGGCTTTGGCTTAAGAAAATGTTGTGACCGGTTTAATCTTCTATCCAGATTACTTAAAGTTTCTCCGTATCAGCAGTAAGGCTGTTTTGCTTTCTTATCATTTGTGTCTTCACTAGAGTAGCACTTTTTCTTTCCTTCAACAACTTTTTCCTTTGCGTTCACAACTTGGCTAACTGGTGCAAGAGACCTACTTTTTGACAAATCTTAGCTTTCAACGTGCCTTCCTCACTGGGCTTAATCATTTGTAGCTTGTGATTTAAAGTGAGATACATGTGACACTTCCTCTCACTTGAACACTTAGAGGTCATCGTAGAGTTATTAACTGGCCTAATTTCAATGTTGTTGTGTCTCAGGGAATAGGGAAGCCTGAGAAGAGGGAGAGTGATGGGGGAAGGCCAGTGGTTGAAACAGTTGGAACACACACATGTATCAATTAAGTTTGTCATCGTCTTTGGGCACAGTTTGTGGTGCCCCAATTACAATAGTAACATCAAATATCACTGACCAGAGATCACCATAACCAATACAATAAAAAAGAAGATGTTCGAAATATTGCAAGAATTACCAAAATGCTCAAGCCTGTAATCCCAGCACTTTGGGAGGCCGAGACGGGTGGATCACGAGGTCAGGAGATGGAGACCATCCTAGCTACGACGGTGAAACCCCGTCTCTACTAAAAAATACAAAAAACTAGCCGGGCGAGGTGGCAGGCGCCTGTAGTCCCAGCTACTCCGGAGGCTGAGGCAGGAGAATGGCGTAAACCCGGGAGGCGGAGCTTGCAGTGAGCTGAGATCCGCCACTGCACTCCGGCCCGGGCGACAGAGCAAGACTCCGTCTCAAAAAAAAAAAAAAAAAAGAATTACCAAAATGCAACACAGAGACACAAACTGAGCACATGTTGTTGGAAGAATGATACCGATAGACTTGCTCGAGGCAGGGTTGCCACAAATCTTCCATTTAAAAAAAAGTGTGATACATGCAAAGAACAATAAAGCAAGGCACAAGGAGATGAGGGCTGCCTGCACCTATCTACACACCTTCCCTGGAGCAGCCGAGGCTTCCCTGAGGAGCCAACACAATGTGCATGTGTGGGGCAATTCTAAAGGGAATACAGGTAAGTAGCAATGCGTGTGACATAGACAATGGCTAGAGGACTCCGTACAAGGGCAGTATCAAATGGGCCTGACCTCTCAGGCATGAAGAAGCTGCGCCTTGGGAACCATGGATATGAATCACCTAAGCAGAAAGTAAGCATTTCACACTGGGGGAAGTGAATGAGTAGAGACAGATGGAGCACTGGCATGCCCTGAGCCGCTCTGGAGAGAAAAGCGACTTCTCTTCTCTGCTTGATAAAGTTGATCCCACCTTGCTTTTTCCCTTCTCTCTCTTTTTTTTTTTTTTTTTTTTTTTTTTTTTTTTTTTTTGAGTCAGGGCCTCTCTCTGTCGCCCAGGCTGGAGTGCAGTGGCCAGGTTGGTCTCTAGCTCTTGGCCTCAAGTGATCCGAAGTGATCCGCCCACCTCAGCCTCCCAAAGTGCTGGGAATCCAGGCAGGAGGTACTGCGCCCAGCCTGCCTTGCTTAAAGACTCTGTAATAACTACCTTAATGATATACCAATTTTCCGCATGTCATTTCTACTGGACCTAAAACTATAATTATATCCATTTATCCCATGAGGCCAATTAGAAAGTGAAACCCTAGAGAAAATACATATCAAAACCAAAAAAAAAAAAAAAAAAGCTTTTCAAGTTTTGCTTATTTACTCAGAAAACCTGAGTAATACTATTTGTGAGAATGGATTCTGTGGATGCTAGATCATGCTAGATTGGGCTACATTGTAACAAGAATTCACTTTAGAGGTTCCAAAGTTAAAGGATTAGGCAAACTAGGAGAGGTTCTAATTGTTTGCCCTAGGACATGATTCTAATTATGTCCTAAAATCTGGACTCAATGGTGGCCTACACTAAATAAAGTTGAGATGTCAGGAATTCCTGAGTACAATGTAAAAGACTGTTTCCCCAGCCACTCCAGTGCCTGCTGGATAGCTTCAGGAACCCCATTACCATGGAAGGAGGAATGGAGGGGACACTTGGGCTCAGCAAACAGACTTCACACAGAAATTGATCTGCCTACCACCATGGCTGAGAGCCCAGTCTGTCAACTCTGAGCTTCCAATATGGTGCAGGAACCCAAGGAGATTAGTTTGGCATCTGGTTAAAAGGTTACAAAGAGTGGGGCCCGGTGGCTCACGCCTGTAATCTCAGCACTTTGGGAGGCCAAGGCGGGTGGATCATGAGGTCGCGAGATCGAGACCATCCTGGCCACATTGGTGAAATCCCGTCTCTACTAAAATTACAAAAATTAGCTGGCTGTTGTGGCGCGCGCCTGTAACCCCAGCTACTCAGGAGGCTGAGGCAGGAGAATTGCTTGAAACCAGAAGGTGGAGATTGCAGTGAGCCGAGATCGCACCACTGCACTCCAGCCTGGTGAGAGACAGAGACTCTGTATCAAAAAAAAAAAAAAAAAGGTTACGAAGACCACTTTCATCACCGAAAGGCTGCAATTTGTCTCCACTGAGACACTCATTCTGGTTATGGATTAGATTTCCCTGTATGGTATCCTTTTCAGATGTACTAAATACCTTAATCATGACCATAATATTCCACCCAAAGGTGATTTTATTTTATTTATTTTTGAGACAGAGTCTCATTCTTGTCACACAGGCTAGAGTGCAATGGCACGATGTCGGCTCACTGCAACCTCTGCCTCCCGGGTTCAAGCGATTCTCCTGTCTCAGTCTCCTGAGTAGCTGGGATTACAGGCTCCTGCCAACATGCCTGGCTAATTTTTTTGTATTTTTAGTAGAGATGGGCTTTCACCATGCTGGGCAGGCTGGTCTCGAACTTCCTGACCTCAGGTGATCAGACTGCCTTGGCCTCCCAAAGTGCTGGGATTACAGGCGTGAGCCACTGCGCCAAGCCCCAAAGGTGCTTTTTATGAAGAAATTTATTTTACAATGAAAGTAATAATGCAATAAGCCAGTGCTCACAAGATATATGGCAAGACCAGTGAATGCTTTTGCTGTGAAGCAGGTAACCTTCTAGAATGGCAGAATGGCTTTCTGAACTCTCCAGTACCAGCCAAGAGACAGCACTTTGTAAAAGTGGGTGTTGTCCTACCAGGTGCAGGACAGGCTCTTAACAGGAATCGAATGGTATTTCGCCAACAGCCAGAATGTATGTCTGGGTATCAATAAATAAAAGTGAGTGTATATATAAGTATAACTATCTCAAGAACACAAAGCTTTTAATTCTGAAATGCAGTTTTGTTTGGGGGGTAGGAGAAACAGAAGGTAGAAGGAATGTACTGGGTGTTCTCATTTGTTTGTACTAAAACATGCCCTGATCAATGAAACCTAGAATGATTCATGCTTGATGTGCAACTTGTAAAGAATTAAGAGGTAAGGTAGATGGATGCCCCTTAAATTTTGAGAAAATCAGTGATGCATAGAGCTCGTGCCACCCAACGGGGCAATGCACATAAATAGTAAGTTCAACCTCTTGTAGTGGATGGTCAGGGACATTGGTGATAACAAAGATATTGATGAGACAACTGGGGAAATGTGAATGCTGACTGGATATTTGATATTAAGTAATGATCTATTATTTTAGGATAAAGGTATTGTGGTTGCTGATATATGCCCAAGTATTTATGATAGAAATGATATAATATCTGGGATTTCCCTCAAAATAGTCAGGCTTCAGGTGGGGGGAATGGAAGTGTGTAGATAAAACCAGACTGGATATGTGCTGATAATCATTTAAACTGGGTGATAGGTACATGAAACTTCATTACACTATTCTCTCTACTTTCATATTTGAAAATCTTCATAGTAATGTCTTTAAACAACCTTTTAAATCTACCAGGCTATAGGTAGGTTTAAAAATTTTCTGACTGACAATTGGTTGAGTTTATCTGAAGACCTGGGATAAATAGAAATGAAATGTCTGGGTTAAAATAAAAGATTGTGGAGACCAAAGTTCTTATTTGCAGAAGTCTTCAGGTAGTAGACTTCAGAGAGAATAGGCTGTAAAATGTTTCCTGTCAGACTTAAAGTCTGTGTTGATGTGAATGCCTGAGAGGTTTAATTAGGCATATCCAATCCCCACTTCCCATCATGGCCTGAACTGGTCTTTCAGGTTGAATTTTTAGAGAGCCCTGGCCAAGGACAAAGTCCATTCAGATAGTTGGGGGAGGTCTTAGAATTTTATTTTGGGTTGACAATTGAGTACCTATTTCAGAATTGTGGTAATGCAATTGAAGATACTCTAGTCAGGGCTCTCTGCTCCTCCCATTTGACAGACAGCCACATCTTCTCATGTAGCACCAGCCACATCCTGAGATACCATGGTGAAGGTGAAGGCCAGAGTCAATGGATTTGGCCATACCGGGCACCTGATCACCAGGGCTGCTTTTAACTCTGGTAAAGTTGATATTGTTGCCATCAATGACCCCTTCACTGGCCTCAACTACATAGTCTACATGTTCCAGTATGATTCTACCCACGGCAAATTCCATGGCACTGTCAAGGCTGAGAATGGGAAGCTTGTCATTAACGGAAATCTCATCACCATCTTCCAGGAACGAGATCTCACCAAAATTAAATGGGACGATGCTGACGCTGAGTACATTGTGGTGTCCACCAGTGTCTTCACCACCATAGAGAAGGCTGGGGCTCACTTGCAGCAGGGAATCAAAAGGGTCATAATCTCTGCCCCCTCTGCTGACGGCCCCATGTTCATGATGGACGTGAACCAAGAAAAATATGAAAACAGCCTCAAGATCATCAGCAATGCTCCTGTACCACCAACTTCTTAGCCCCTCTGGCCAAGCTCATCCATGACAACTTTGGCATTGTGGAAGGACTCATGACCACCATCCACACCATCACTGTCCCCCAGAAGACATTTTACAGCCTATTCTCTCTGAAGCCTGCTACCTGAAAACTTCCTCTGCAAATAAGAACTTTGGTCTCCACAATATTTTATCTTAACCTAGACATTTCCTTTCTATTTATCCCAGGCCCCTCCAGGAAACTGTGGTGTGATGGCCACGGGGCTCTTCAGAACATCATCTCTGCATCTACTGGTGCTGCCAAAGCCGTAGGCAAGGTCATCCCTGAGCTGAATGGGAAGATTACTAGCATGGCCTTCCGCGTCCCCACCACCAATGTGTCAGTCATGCATCTGACCTGTCATCTGGAAAATCCTGCCAAATATGATGACATCAAGAAGGTGGTAAAGCAGGCATCGGAGACCCCTCAAGGGCATCCTGGACTACACTGAGCACCAGGTTGTCTCCTCCAGCTTTAACAGCGACACCCACTCTTCCACCTTCAATGCTAGGGCTGGTATTGCCCTCAGTGACCACTTTGTCAAGTTCATTTCCTGGTATGACAATGAATTTGGCTACAACAACAGGGCAGTGGACCTCATGGCCCACATGGCCTCCAAGAAGTAAGACCCCCAGACCACCAGCCTCAGGCCCTCAGCTGCTAGAAATTCCCTGTTGCACTAGGTCTCCTATCACACTGAGAATCTCCCCTCCTCACAGTTTCCATGCAGACCCCCCTGAAGAGGGAGGGGTCTAGGGAGCCCCACCTTGTCATGTATCATCAATAAAGTCCTCTGTGCTCAGCCAAAAAAAAAAAAAAAATACTCTAGTCAGCAGGATTCCATGATTTTTCTCCAACAATATTCAACTGCTAGGTGTAGGTACAGGTAGAGACTTGGGTTTATAAACAGAGTTGAAGTTTCATTAAGTGGGTACACAGAGTAGCTAAGGATATTTTTAAGGAATGTTTGTAGTGCTGGACCACTGCATCTCAGCTGAGTAAGAAGATAAGGAGATGAGGGCAATATGTATGAACAAGCAGTAGGGTGAAAGGATGAGGCTTCAATGAGATCAGAGGATTGTTTGAAAGGAAACACTGCAGTCAACGAACTGAAAGGAAGCCATAAAATCTAGATCTGGGAGGTAGTAATGACACAGTAGAAGGGTATGACTTATGAGTGAGCAGACACGGAGGAAAGGAGGTCTTTGGGGGCTGAAGAAATCAAGAGATGAGATGGGTCATTCATGTGGCATTAAGGATCCAAGAATGACCACAGAAGGAACAAGAGAAAAAGGCTGGAAGCCAGGTGCTAGAGTTATCAATGAAGGAGAGGGCATGGTAGGGAGGTCAGTAGATCGCCCACAGTAAGTTGGGGTGACAAGTGGAAAAGTCCAACAACTTTAAAGAAGCTGTTTTATTTGCTGTTTAATAGAAAAAAGACTTGAAAGGGAGCAATGGAGCACAGGAACATCACCTCTGTTAGGACCGGCAGTAGCTAGGGAGGGAGAAAGCCAGCCTTGAGAGGGCTGCACGGGAGAAATTCTACTAGGGGAATAGAAGACACCAGGGTTTCAGTTAAAGTGAACAATGAGGAGAATGCACACAGAGAGAAAAAGTCTTTAGGCAAATTCTTAATAACAGACTGTGGATTATACAGAACACAAAAGACAGGTGTGGGAGGCCAGGGAAGAGCTGAAGATGGGGTTAGATTAGGTAGTGATTCTCAGTCCTAGCCGCACAACAGAATCATCTGGGGAACTTTTGAAAATACTGATTCCTGCACCCAGATCAACTGAATTAGAATCTCTAGGGGGTAAGGCCAGGGTATGCACAGCACAGTAACCAAACTTTCAAATACAGTCATCACCCAGTATCCATGGGTGATTAGTTTCACGATCCCTGTGGATACCCAAATCCACAATGCTCAAGTCCCTTATAGAAAATGGCCTGCATAGAAGCTACACATATCCTCCCATATGATTCAAATCATCTCTAGATTACTTATAATAACTAGTACAATGTCAATGCTATGAAACTATTTGCTTAGGGAATAATGACAAGGAAAACAAGTCTGTACTGTACATGCTCAGTACAGATGCAACCATTCACTCTTTTCAATTTTCCATCCGAGGCTGGCTGAATCCATGGATGCGGAACCAACAAATACAGAGGACCACTTACTTGTACACACTAACACAAATAACAGATGAGAAGGCGGAAAATGGTATCGGTGTTTATCTCTGATGAGTACATCAGAATCTTAAGGGTGAATGTCTTTATACTTTCAAATTTTCTTGTGCATATTTCAGATTGAATTTTAAAAAGGCTTTCATTTGTTTGAGGGGGATTGCTTAAAGAAAGGAATTTATAATACAGTCTCAATTTCTACTGTTTACACATGGAATTTATTTGGTCTGTCTGACCCAATCTGTTTCTGGTAAAAGGAGCATGACATGAGCTTTGAAAAAATATCCAAAACTTAAAAATAAAGGAAAAAGCAGTAGATCATGTCCTTTCAAAGTTATACTGGGGCATTGCTTAGCATGCTTATCAAGAAAGCTTCTAGGCAAATTGCTAAAGAAAGTTATATATTTCTTTATATATTGAATCCTAGCAGATTGTGTGTGTGTGTATGAATATATATACATATTCACATACACACACCTATATATAGGTGTGTATATATATACACACACAATGAAATATTATTCAGCCTTAAAAAAGGAAATCCTGCTGTTTGTGACAAGGAACCTAGAGGACGTTATGGTAAGTGAAATGAGTCAAACATAGAAAGAAAAATACTGCATGATCTCACTTACGTGTGGAATCTAAAAGTAAAAGAAAGAAAGGGGGAAAAAATCACATAGTAACAGAGAGTAGAATGGTGGTTACCAGGGGCAGGAGAATGGGAAGATGTAGGTCAAAGGGTAAGTCTAGAGATCTAACACGCAGCATGAAGACTACAGTTAATAATATTGTATTGTATATTCAAAATCTGCTAAGACAGCTTTTAGGTGTGCTTAGTACAAAAAAAGGAGGGGGTAACCATGTGAGATGATGAATATGTTAATTTGCTTGACTATAACATTTCACTATGTATATAAAAATGGCATGTTGCATACCTTCAACATATACAATTTTTAAAAGTTAACATATAATTGGCTTATTTTTTAATGTTTTAACATTTTTGTTTTAATTTCTAATAAGATAAATACTGGCAGACAATTTGGGGGACTCAATTTTTAAGAGCCAAAGGGGTTCCTGTGACTAAAGCCTAAGACTCACTGATCTCGATCTGCTTGGCATTGCCATTTACTACTAAGGGCTCACATTACTCAGCATACTCATTTCAAAATGCCCTTCCTGGTGGACTACATAACTCCTATTTCTCCAATTCTGCTTTGAACCAGCCTTTTGCCATCTCTGGTTTCCTCATTAAGGAGTTGAATAAATTTTATTATGTATTCATTGTGCATTTGAATGACAGTCATGTATAAATTTCAGGATTACACTTTGATAGGAGGTACGATCTGCTGATTTATACCATTAGTCCTGTGGTTCTTTTCTCTGTAGTCAAAAGCTGATGAAAGAACAGGGAATATTATGAAGTGTCATAATCATTCTTAAACATTTCCCTAATGAAATGAAAGAAGACTGCAATAATCAGCTATGTCTAAAACTATTGTGTTCCTTCACAAAAGTATTTAAAAGGAAGGAACAAGTACAAAGCTTGTGAAGCAAAATGGCATAGTTTTGAAAGAACATCCAAGCTTCAGAATGCATCTGTAACTTGAGAGACAACATTTACTTTAACATGGAAGAAGTGCACACTTCCAATCTATGGCCAAGATCTTTCTCTCCCGATACAAGTTCCACCTTCCTCCCGGGAAAGAACACAGTACAACAACGTAATTTCAGCTCTGTCTGTGCAGAAATCTTTCCTAGTCAGAAAAGTATAGAAACAGCAGGAGAAATCCATAATTCTGCTACTCATTAGGAAACACTTAACACTGATCTCAAGCTTCAGTGTGCGTTAGAATTATCTGAGAGACCTGGTAGAAATACAGATTTAAATTCACTATGCAATGTGGGTGGGGCCCAAGAGTGTACACTTACAGCACAGCACTCCAAGTGACTCTAATTGAAAATAAAAAGTGAGCCAGGTGGAATGGTGCATGCCCATAGTCCTAGCTACTTGGGAGGCTGAGGTGGGAGGACTGCTTGAACCCAGGAGTTTGAGACCCCACCCCCAGCCCATAAAAAATAAAAATAAAAATTCATACTTTGAGAAACTAGAGTATTAGAATTGGCTGCTTAGCTGTTCTATTTTTCTAAGAATCGTCCATGTAACCTTAATATCTAAATGTCAAGCCCCTCTACCTGATCTGAAAGGCCCTTCACAATCTGACCAAGTCTTTAAACTTCAATTCCACTCCTACATCCATCTCTGCCCTTCAGTAACTCCCTAGGAGAGCCACGCTGGACCATTGCTGCATTCCTCCTTGATGTTGACCCTTCTCTCTCTTTCCTCTTCTCTGGGAGGGACTATTTACTCTTCACAGTGGTGTGGTAGGGTGGGTAAGTACATAGCACTCTGAACTCTAAAGCCAGTAGACCTGGTTTCAAATCCCAGAGCACACTCCCTTTGGTAAATGTGGTTGACCTCTTTGAGCCTGAGATGACTCCTCTATAAAATAAGAGGTAAGAATAACCCACCCCAAGGCTACTGCATGAGCACTGGCAGCATTTAGTATAGATGACAAACATGTTTATATCCCCCGACACACACAAAACCTTCAGTCTTCCCAGGAAAAACTGCCCTGTCCTCTCTAAATAATATAAACATCCCTCTTGGAGATAAACACAAACACACATTTTTATATGTATACATACACACACACACACACACACATACATACATACATACAGGCCTGTCCTTATAGGACAGCCTGTAAACCCAATTCTGGTAGGACTTATATAAGCAGATACTCAGGACGCTGCATTAAATCAAGTCAGTATACTAAAGTTTTAAAAATAACATAGGCCGGGTGCGGTGGCTCACACCTGTAATCCCAGCACTTTGGGAGGCGAGGTGGGTGGATTGCCTGAGGTCAGGAGTTTGAGATCAGCCTGGCCAACCCCATCTCTACTAAAAATACAAAAATTAGCCAGGTGTGGTGTCGGGTGCCTATAATCTCAGCTACTCGAAGGCTTAGGCTGGAGAATCGCTTGAACCTGGGAGACAGAGGTTGTAGTAAGCCAAGATTGTGCCACTGCACTCTAGCCCGGGTGACAGAGTGACACTCCAGTCTCAAAAAAAAAAAAAAAAAAAAAAAGGATAATCCAAATCCGTAAGGTAGCCTACCCTCACCATCCCCCCAAAGTTGTTTTACCAGGGTTTTTTTTTTTAATGATCATATTTCTTCATATTTTGATATTTTGATGCCAAGGGGAGAAAAAGCAACCAATATTTAGGATCCCACAGTTGCCAAATAACCAAGCTTACCTACAGTAGGTGGCATATGCCTAAGTATGGAAGGTGGATGGAGTTGAAATTGACTAATCCAGTCCATGTTAAAACATTCTGAGCATTTAGTATGCACAAAAATGTTTGATAATGTAAAAACGGTGCATAAAGTATGGTTTCTTCTTTCCAAGGAGCTCAACCTATTTGGGGCAAAGTACTGACAAAATGCTTTCTTCCATAGACAAAAAGAGCAATGACCACCACCCTCCAAAATTCATCTTGTTCATCCTCTTCAGGAAACAGAGGAAGTTAAAAATAAGTACAATTTGGAAGATAAGTGTTTGTTTACAAATATCAGCGTCATAAAAAAGATTTAAAAGACTGTCTGCCAGGATGTGGAAATTCTCATCACATCCTCCTAACATCTGTGAGGGGTAATATCAGTCCTATTTTATAGATGAAGAAGCTGAGGCTCAACTGCTATATAAGCGTTAGCACCAATTCATGAAGCTTGGGGGGGTGAAGCTAGGAACAAAGTTCAGTTTTAACTATAAGCTCATCTCCTTTGCTTAGAATTGAAATTTAAGTATTCTTCCAGATCTAGGTTGAGTTTTTAGGTAGTCTTCATATTTTGTAACCGAGAAGTCTAAACCATGCCATTTTAGATGACCTGTCTTACCGTCCGTGGCTGCAGACCCATTTGGCTCCAGAATGAGTATGTTGTTTACTAATTACCATATAAATTTGTCAGAAAGTTAGAGAACTCTTAAATAACAGCCCAAATGCAATGGAATGGGGTGGGGGTGGTCGGGGAGTAAGTTATGGACAAGCTTCAAGCACAGGTGGCTAAACAGCAGATCCAGCCTTAAAACAAGCAAACTTGAAGGCACGATTTTCTGTTCTTGTACCTGCTTCCCAAGCACCCTTCCTTCACATTTTGATTCTCTCAACAATCCTATTATAGGAGGAAAACTGCCATAAAAAGAAAACTCTTAGCAGTTGTTTTAGTCCTTTTTCACACTGTTATAAAGACATGCCCAAGACTGGGTACTTTATAAAAGAAGAGTTGACTCACAATTCCACATGACTGGGGAGGCCTCAGGAAACTTACAATCGTGGCAGAGGCAAAGAGGCACGTCTTACGTGGCAGCAGGTGAGACAGATTGAATGAGTGAAGGGGGAAGAGCCTCTTATAAAACTATCAAATAGATCTCGTGAGAACTCACTATCACGAGAACAGCATGGGGGAAACTGCCCCCACGATCCAATCATCTCCCACCAGGTTCCACCTGGTGATTATGAGGGTTACGGGGATTACAATTCAAGATGAGCTTTGGGTGGGGACACAGAGTCACGCTATCTCAGCAATGATCCCAGGTCTAGTGTTCTCTCCTTAAAACTCCACCTACCCTAAGAATCAAAGTAACCATTAAATAATTACATAATGACCTAGGAAAATATCCCCGTTACATGAAAAAAATATATCATGTGCAGGATAATTCTATTTTTGTGTAAAACAAAAAACAAGTATATTTTATGCATATGTAGACATGTCAATAAGCAGAGGAAAGGTTCCAATAGTACACACCAAAGTAATGGTTCTCTCAGGTGTACAATCAAATGGACAGGAACATTTCTACTCCTTGCGTCATTTTTTAGAGTGGTAATGTTACGGGTAATTTTCAGCTTGTTCCGGTATTAGCAAGATGTTACTTCCTCCACTTAGTGCCTTTAGGAATGCAGCCAAGACAATGCTTGCATCTTGAGTTGGGAATATTACTTGTCATTGTCTAAAGCTTCTAACTGATTGAAACCTCTGGAGGTGTGTATAGTAGAGTCCTAAGTTGCAAGCCTGAGATGCCCAAGGTTCTTTTGAAGTGGTTTCCTACCTATCACACAGGACTGCCATGAGTATGGCGAGTACTAACGTATATATGGAGGTGCTTTATTGAGCTATGCAAAGGCTGTGACTTCCCTCCCCTAAGCCCTTTCCTGTATATCTCTAGGCACTTTGGACCTATTCAGCTGATATATTTGGCTCTGAAAAGCAGCAAATGTCACAATCCTAAAAGGACATGAAAGTTGTATTTCACTGAGTACATTAAGGGCAGCTCAATTCCTCAGTGTAACTTCCAGCAAAATGCATATCTGAAAGACAGAAGTTCCTAGGATCTAATGTAAGACTTCAGTAGAGAAGGTGAGGGCGCAATTCTCTGTGCTGCCTGGGAAACCCCCCATCTAGCTTTGACAGGAACCAGTAACTGGAAGACTCCCCAAAGTCACATTCTCTTTCTGGCAGAGGTTCCAAACAGAATCTAACAGTCATTTGATGAGTAATCTCTGGCCAAGTGAGAAGATGGCTACCAGAGGCACAGCAACTCAAGCTAATTTTCATCCTCACTCCACGACTATGACACGAATGGAAAAAACCCAAGATGTGCAGATCCATTCTGGTCAAGTTAGAGGGAGGGAGGGAATTCAGGGCACGAATGTTTAGGCTAAAGCCTAAAAGTGTGAAATGGACTTAAGCAATGCACACTGGCAGATAAGCAGCTAATCAAAAAGCCTATTTATTACCTGGTTAAAAGCCTAAGCATCTGCTTTCCAAAAAGCCATTTGGATATAAACACAACAGACCATTAACAGCCATCACCACAGTGCTTTCCAAAATTACGTGGTATATTTTAATAGGTTCTTAATCATACTAAGACCAAAAAAAAAAAAAAAAGTCCCATAACAAAACAATGTAATTAAAACAGCACTCATACCTACAGCAAAAGAGGTCTCTTGCCCGCCCAGCTTAATTCTGAAGTAAAAAAATGTAGCAACCCCAGCAGAAAGTTCTCCGGAAATATAGCCCTCAAGAAGGAAATACTGCTATTGAAGTCTATAAGTAGAATATTTTCACAGTGCAAGCAAGACTAGCTATCTTGATGAGAAGTATGTAAGGAATACTCAATAGCAGGGTCACAGATGATTGCCCCTTTCACAACAGTGAATTATTTGTATCTTAATTTGGAAGATAAATCATTTGTCCGTGAGGAAATCTGCATCTCTTTTTAAAAACCTCACTGGTAATACAGATTACTAAAAACTTTGCCACAGAAAAGATGCTAACACCAAAGCTGATGTGTCAATCAACAATTTTCAGTTTGTCTTTCCTCCTCTTACTGCTTCGTGCTTAACAACGTTCAGAATCTTCCAACAGAAACACCAAAGTGCTTTCTTGGAATCCTGCAGAGAATTGTCTTCTTTGAGGAAAGCACGCTTTTCCAATAAGAAATGTAAGAAAGCCAATGGTCTAGATTTTAACTTTTTAAAGGTAAGCTAAGTCTTTAATTTCAGAAAATCTGCTATTATACAACAAATTATTTTTTCATTCATAAAAAACAGTCCACGGCATTCATAAAACAGGGTGGCAGAATAAAGACACTTTTCAGGTGGATTCTTTAACAACAGATGAGTAAGTTAGCAATTTAATACAGATGGAAACAAATACAATCCATATAAAAACAGAATCTGGGAGTGGGAGGGAAGATGTATCAACCGAAGTAAATTCAGAGTTTTCACGAATGTAACTCAACACCTGCATTTTCTTCACTTAAAAACCAAACTAAGGGCCGGGTGTGGTGGCTCACACCTGTAATCCCAACACTTTGGGAGGCCAAGGCAGGTGGATCACGAGGTCAGGCGATTGAGATCATCCTGGCTAAAACGGTGAAACCCCATCTCTACTAAAAACACAAAAAATTAGCCGGGCGTGGTGGCACACACCTGTAGCCCCAGCTACTCGGGAGGGTGAAGCAGGAGAATCACTTGAACCCAGGAGGTGGAGGTTGCAGTGAGCCGAGATCACGCCACTGTACTCCAGCCTGGTTGACAGAGAGAGACTCCGTCTCAAAACTAGGTACTTTAATAGGTGTTCATAAAGAAGACCACGAAAGTACTGAAAAAATGTTAGCCTTACATATACCACCAAAAAAAAAAAAAATTTAAAAAAAGAGAAAGAAATTAATAATCCCCATCTACAACTAGGTTAATCATAGGATTTCCCTTACAGAGACAGACAGAGAAAAGTAACTTTTTACAAGCTTAGCTTTGAGGTACAATGCCTCAGAGCTCTCAACTGGGGTGTTTCCTGCTCATGCTCTTTTCACTATAAACAAATGTGGTTTATGTAGTGGAATACATACTTGAAAAAATTCCTTTAAAAAGAATCACAAGTTTCATTTTATATATACAACAAATTTTTAATTATGTACTGAAAATAAATTACAGGAAATAACTTTAAAATGCAACAGAGGACAAAGTCACAATAAACATTCCCATTGAATTCCCTTGGGGCGGGGGGTGAGATTGCAGTGCTCAAGATAAATATCACAAATATATCAAAAACTTCAAATTGTCTATGCATTCACACACTGACATGAGCCACAAACATTCCTTTCACAGGGACTGTACTTATTTAGCCTACCACAGGGACCAGATTTTGCCATAAACTACAAAACTTTTAATACAAAATCGTATTTATATATTTATAATTCATATACATGCCCTATCTGTGATTTTAGAAAATAAAAGCTACACACTGTACAGACACTCTTAACTCACAGCTGTAGGCAACATTTTTGGATGGAATTTCTTCCCCAATAAAATTAATGGCATATTTTATGTACATGAAGGCTAAACTGCAAAAGACAGTTCAGTTTCCCAGATATGCATCTCCTTTTAGGGCAGGTTTATAAATTTAAAAAGGCAAGACAAATGTACACCTCAGAATTACTTTCTTAGCTACAAGAGTTGTCATGTAATTTCTGTGAAGTTTCTGATACATGCATTTATGTAATACTGGTATTGAAGGCGGTAAAGCAATATACACTTTTAATGTAGTGGCTCAATAAAGGCTTCATTGTCATTCCAATCTGGTTCTTGAAACAGTGATTCATAAATTCTCTAAAAATTAAAATTTCAATGGGACACTGTGTTAAAGAGACTCTAAATAGATTTCTGAAAATATTTCCCTGAAATATCCTTTTACATAAGACAAATTCACTAACATTAGATTAAGTAAAAAGAAATAAAAGAATTAAACATGGCACAAAGGTGCATGATTAACCAATGCTCCTCAGCAAATCTGCATGCCTTAGGAGCCATTAAAAGAATGCTTAAAACTAACAAACAATTTTCACACTCTGTGGCAGCCATCTGTGAAGCCAGTTACACTAAACTACTTCTACAGTTGATTGTAAACTTTGGTTTATTTTTATTTGAGTTCTCATTGTACAGCAAGCATGAAAAAAAAGAGAGTGGAGTCCGTGAGGAGATGAACTGTCAGTCTGTCTTTAATCTGGCATGATGAGACACCTGGTCAGTCAGGCCTGCTTTGATAGAGTTTGTTACAGACTGCCTTATGTTTTCCTCCATCAAATTATCACCCAGGGGCTTCAATACCTGTGGTATGAGAAATGTGCAAAACAAACAAAAACATGAGGTAAAAAAAGAGTTACATATAAAAATAGATATAAAAATTCAATTCAAAGCAATGATGAAAATAACCAGGAATATGGGAAATAAAAAGATGTTTCTCTCAAAAAAACTTATGATGCTACTAGACATTTTATAATGCAACAAAAATTACTTTCCTCTTATTCAAACCATTTACAATTCCTATGAGATGGATGTGCAATTCCATACCCTATATGCAGCATCAAATCTGGTATTGTGTATACAGCATTTATGCAGACCGGCCCAGACGGTCCTGCTTATTGTCCTACATGTATAAGTGTGAACACTTCAGATAGAGAAAAAGGTTAAAAATACTGTCTAATTTTTCTTCTTGTTATTGTTGGATGACAGTCTCTGTCGCTGTGCTGATGAAAGAGCACGATGAACCATTCGACGTCTAGTAACTTCAAAGAGTTTGGAAAACACCTAAAACATGAAGTGATTTGTTAGGAGAATGACTCAGAGTGCCTCAAAGCTAAAGAGTTTAAGACTACAAGAACTTGAGACTGTAGGTTCTCACCTTCCTGGGACTCCTCTGAAGCAAAAGAAAAGAGAAATGCAAAGAAATTTAGACAAGGTTTGTTGACACAGCACAGATCTGACTAGTTGATCACCTTACCTCAACTATACTGAAAATGATTTTATACACTTTAGATTCTTCCATTTAATTGTTTTGTAATAATGGTACCTCTAAAATCCTAGAATCAATGCTGTTTAAGAGATGAATATTTCTCAAAAGAAGATATTGTACAATTATTGAAAATTATACTGCAGAAAATAATGATCCAAAATTTTAAAATAGCTAATTTTTTCTTAAAAGTGAAGTTGCGATAGTTTTGCATCCATCTTCTATTAGAAGATATCAAAGAAACATCAAGTAGTGAGATTGAGATAAAAATTTAAATAGAATAAATACACAAATATAAACTTCCCAATCGGATCTGAATAGAGCATTTCTCTAAAGAGTAAATACAAAATCCAATATAGTGGATCACTTTATAAAATAATATCATTACAAGAAAAGTCAATATCCAATCAACTTTCTTCAAAACAAAAATGGTCTGCTTCTTCAGTCTTCGAGTTTATAGCCAAAACAAACACGGACTCGCATATCCTAGATCTTCAAATAAGCTCAGTATTTCATGAGCCCAGAAATGGCATCTGAAATGCCTATTACAGAGGTCATCATTAATTACTGTAGCTTTCATTCTGGTCCTTGACATGATGTTCAAATATTTCACAAGGATCATTTTAATAACATCCGTTAAGTGGAATTTTCTGTCCACAGGTAATTCCAGCACACAGGAGGCAGATACACAAAATGGCTTTCCTTAGTAGATACTTGCTGGGCAAGAGTTCACAGCCTGGCTTTGAATTCTGCTTTGAGGTAAAAGATTATGATGGAACGTGGTTCTCTGCTCATGGCGCTTTGCTTTACTAATTAATATTTCCGTAACACAAAAGTCAAAGTTTCCTTGGTAAGAAATCCCTACAGGATTGTTCCTCATAGTACATCAGGAAATCACTACTATCTTCATGGAAGGCAATGAAGACCTGTCTACCATCCAGCATTTCTCCTGCATTGCTGCTTGCCAGTATTAGGAAAAAACTTATTTTCCTTTCCAAAAGCACCACTTCCAAACTTCTTCTCCTTACCTTCAAATCATTCATTGTTTATATTTTCTTTACTCAAAAAAAATCATTACAGACTCTGATCCTGCCCACCGTCTGGTATAATCAGGCCTACAACTAAGAATCTATCCAGAGGACGGTACAGATTTAGGCTAACCAAAGTACATTAAAATTGTAACTTTAAAGAAAAAATCTTCAATTCATAAAGATTCTACATCTGAAAACAGAAGACATTCTTTTGACATTTCTCATATGAAGGAAAAGTAGGAGTACAAATACTGCAAAGGATGGAAAATCACAGGAAAATAAGATTAGCCACTGAAAAACCAAAAGATAGATACCAACCTGTTCCCATAGTGTTTCAGCAATCTGATCAATCATTGTTCCAATTTCTCTGAACTCCCCAGAGTATTTAACATATGCCCAAGTACAAAGAAATGTCAGTGCTAACCCCATGACAAGGTTACACAAGACGGCTATAGAGTTTAGGCCAATGAAGCCAGTCAGTCCTGAGATTATATACATAGCAAACATGACCGCAAACAGTGTGGCTGGGGTACGAGCAGCATAGAAGATATTTTTGCCATCATTGTGCTTTATAAAATTTGCATAGGTTTCTTCAATTTCAGCTTCAAGCTGGTCCTGATAACGACGGCAGAACTCATCTCCACCCATCTTTTTTACAGAACGAAATTGTTTTATCGCCACTTCCTTGAGATCCAAGTGTTTTCGCTCCAGATCTGAAGGTGCAATGTAAGGCTTGTCCCCTCCACATACCTGGACAGAGAGAATTACAGTATTACATGCTAGAAATAATTAACACTTGAAAGAAGTTCCTGTTCATAGATTTTAGTCTCAGAAAGTCAAACCACTTACATGACTCAGTTTTAAACTCACAATACCTCACAGGTTATCATAATCTAGTTATTTTTTCTATGTTGAACCTACTCAAGCAAAATAATTTTCCAATTATGACTAACTGAAACTGAAGACAGAAAAATTTTACACTGCACTCTGTACCTGCCTTCACTTGACTATCCATACACCATAATAGTACACAAATTGTTGGCAAGAGAGTGGTTAAAATATAATGCCCCAAAAACATATTTTAATGTTTGAGCAAGCAAGTAGAGAAACTGCTACTGGCCTTAAACTAATGCTACTAACATCAGAAGTCACTAATAACAGCACTCTGAATCACACATTTGTCAGAAGATATTTCAGTAGAGTTTATCGAACAACTTACTGCTCAAATTCTGCTCTCTAAAATGTGAATTATTTTCTTATAGTTTATTTCCAGCAAAGACCATAAAGGGGAATTAGGGAATAATGTACCAAAAGCTGCATGAATTAGCTCAATTATTTTAAAATATTTTTTTAAGTACTTTTTAAAAAAATTTAAAAATCTTCTCACTCCAGCTTCAAATTTAAATTTTAGGTACAAACCTGTTCCATACTTTTACAATAGGTATCTCTTGCTCCTGCTACTGCAGCAAGATTATTAGCTTCAGCTGTTGCCTAAAAAAATAAAATGTGCATTATGCAAAAAAATATGACTCTAAAAATTCTGATTAACGTAAGTTATGTACAATAAACAAGTCTGAAAATGAACCAAATAAAGTAACTTCCAGTTTTTCTTTCCTATGGAAGGGTACATTGGTATAAAGGATACAATGGTAAGTGGTTCCAATAGGACTGCCTGCCTAAGTTTGTTTCACTTAGGTTGATATTAAAGTGTGTCTGTAGAAAACACCACATATGCTCAGGAAATGGATAAAGATAAATAGATATAACTCTAAAATGTGTGGATCTCCAGGTGCTAGGAATCGAGAATTACCCATATGGTTATCTCTCTCATGATCAGTATTTTACAAGACATTTTCAAACCCACAGAACTTATTGCACGAATTTTTATCAGAAAATACTGTTTAATCTACTATAAAATGGAAAAATAGCCTAACATAGTAAATTTTTAAAAATATGAATGGGTTAAAATGGCACTGTCCCAAAAGAACACCATTTGAAAGAGAGAGAGAAAAAAAAAAAAAAAGACTATATATTCACTAGAAGTAGCTCTAAATCATTGACACCAAATAAAAATAAGACTTATTTCAAACAACATTCATTGTCAAAGACTCAGAATAGAAGCAGCTTAGTTCAGAGAGGCCCACATTAAGTCATCTTATAAAACAGAAATTTTCCTGTACTTTGAGCATCGGGAGAGAAGGTATTATGGACTCTTACTTCTGGTGGCCTAGACACATGGAAGGCCTACAATGTGCAGTTACAAAAAATGTATGAAATCTTAGGACCCATGACACATACGGCCTTAAGCAAAATGTATTTGCGTGCAAAAAAGCACCCCCCATTTTCAGCATTTCTCTCTAAAGCAAAGACTTTTATTCTCCCTCATAAATAAGTATATGTACAACACACATCACTCTCTCACTCTCTCTACCTGAAGCATGGACTTTGGATGTGGAAGTTCCTCTCCTTGATAAATTTTGATGTAAGCCTAAAAAGGGAGAAGATTTGTTAGACTGATGGGTTATGCAATTTGGCTCACATCCCCAAAGAAAGAAAAGTCAATAAATATTAAAATAATTCACACCATTAAAAGTAAATTCTAGGCTTTAAAAATCACCTTATTCCAACAAAGTTAACCCTATTCTCAGTATTATTAAATTATATGCTGCTAGATAATATCATAGATATTTCTATAACAAATAAAACATAAAAGTTGTAACGCATAAAGTTAGATATAAAATGTCATCCTCTTTATGAAAATAAATTCACAATTACCCCCTACTGCCAGTGTTTTAATATTTAAAAAAATTTTTTTTTCTCTTTCTTTAGAGATGGGGTCTCACCCTGACACTAAGGCTGGAGTGCAGTGGGATGATCACAGCTTACTGCAACCTCGAATTCCTGGGCTCAAGTGATCTCCCTGCCTCAGTTTCCCAAGTGGCTAAAACTACAAGGTGTGTGCCACCACATCCAGCTTAAGAAACAATTTTATCCAGTATTTTACTTTGACCAGCTTAAATTGTATTTCAGCTCAAGAAAAAAAAAAAAAAAAAAAACTTAATTTGTGGTTTAAGAGTAAGAAGGAAAAGATGAGAGTTTGTTAGAAATCCATATAGGGTCTTTCATCTCAACTTTTTTTTTTTTTTTTTTTTAAGACAGAATTTCGCTCTTATTGCCCAGGCTGGAGTGCAATGGCACAACCTCAGTTCACCACAACTTCCACCTCCTGGGTTCAAGGGACTGTCCTGCCTCTGCCTCTCGAGCAGTTGGGATTACAGGCATGCACCACCATGCCCAGCTAATTTTGTATTTTTAGTAGAGACGGGGTTTCACCACATTGGCCAGGCTGGTCTTGAACTCCCAACCTCAGGTGATTAGCCCACATCAGCCTCCCAAAGTGCTGGGATTACAGGCATGAGCCACTGTGCCCGGCTCATCTCAACTTTCTACTGACAAAATTCATTCATAATTGGGAAGGAAGCAGAGCAAGATGGCCAAATAGAAGCCTCCAGTGATCACCACCTCACAGGAATATCAAATTGAACAACTATCTACATAAAAAAGCACCTTCATAAGAACCAAAAATCAGAAGCAATCACAGTACCTGGTTTTAACTTCAAATCACTGAAAGAGTCACTGAAGAGGATAGGAAAAATAGTCTTGAATCGCCTACACCACCTCTCCCCCATCCTCTCAGCAGCAACCACAGGGTGTGGAGAGAGAATCTGTGTGTTTAGGGAAGGAGAAAGCAGTGACTGTGGAATTTTTGCAATGAAATTCAGTGCTGCCCTGCCACAGTGGAAAGCAACATGGGGCAGAACTCAGCCAGCACCCATGGAGGGAGCATTTAGACCAGCCCTAGGCAGCCAGCCCTGACACCATGGGCTACAGTGCTCTGAGGTCCGAAATAACCTTGAAAGGCAATCTAGGCCCCAAGAACTGCAATTCCTGGGCAAGTCCTGGTGCTGTGCTGGGCTCAGAGCCAGTGGACTTCGGGTGCATATGATATAGTAAGACACCAGCTAGGGCAGCCAAGGGAGTGCTTGTGTCACTCCTCCCCCAAGCCCAGGCAGTGTAGTTCACAGCTTTAAGAGAGTCTTTCCTTCTGCTTGAGAAGAGAGGAGAGGGGAGAGGAAAGAGGCCTTTGTTTTACAATTTGGTTACCAGCTCAGACACAGTAGAATGCGGCATAAGGCAGAGTCCTAAGGCCCCAATTTCAGTACCCAGCTCCCAGACAAGATTTCTAAACACACCCTGGGCTGGAAGGGAACCCACTGTCTTCAGGGGTATGACCAAGTCCTGGCAGGGTTCATCACCTGCTGACTCAAGAGCCTTTGGGCTCTGAATAAGCAGCAGTGGTAGCCAGGCAGTACTTACTATGGGTCTTGGGTGAGATTCAGAAATGTGTTGCCTTCAGGTGTGACCCAGCACATTCCCAGATGTTGTAGCTATGAGGAGAGTCTCCTTCTGCTTGAGTAAAGGAGAGGAAGGCCGGGCACAGTGGCTCACACCTGTAATCCCAGCAGTTTGGGAGGCCAAGGTGGGCAGATCACCAGAGGGCATCTCTGAACCCACCCAAGGCCAGAGGGAACTTGCTAGATTCGCCACCTGCTGATTGTAGAACCTTTGGGCCTTGATTGACCACAGGCAATACCACGCAACAGTCACCATGGGCCTTGGGAAAGACCCACTGCTGTGCTGGCTTCAGGTCTGACCAGTGAAGTCCCAGGGATGGTGGCCACAATGGTGCTTGTGTCACCCCCTCCCCCAGCTCCAGGCAGCTCAGCACAGAGATAGAGACTCCATTTGTTTGAGAGAAAGTAAGAGAAGAGAACAACAGTCTCTGCCTGGTAATCCAGGGAATCCTCCTGGATCTTACCCAAGAGCACCAAGGCAGTACCTCTACAAATCTGCAAGAACCACAGCATTATGGGCTTGAAACGTCCCTAATGCAGACACAGCTGCAGTGACCAAGATCACAACACCCAAGTCCTTTCAAATAGTTAGAAAGCCTTCCCAAGGATGACAGGTACAAACAAGCCCAGACTGTAAAGACTATAACAAATACCTAACTCTTCAATGTCCAGACACCAAAAAATATTCACAAGCATCAAGACCATCCAAGAAAACATGACCTCA
The DNA here is from genome assembly GCF_007565055.1 of Rhinopithecus roxellana. Lineage (NCBI taxonomy): Eukaryota > Metazoa > Chordata > Mammalia > Primates > Cercopithecidae > Rhinopithecus > Rhinopithecus roxellana. The sequence goes on from NC_044565.1 coordinate 80,441,596, forward strand.
CTAAACAAACTGAAATAAAGCACCAGTGACCAATCCTGGAGAGATAGAGATAAGTGACCTTCAGAGAATTCAAAATAGCTGTTTTGAGGAAACTCTAACAAATTCAAGATAACACAGAGAAGGAATTCAGAATCCTTTCAGATAAAGTGAACAAACAGACTGAAATAATTGTAAAGAATCAAGCAGAAATCCTGGATCTGAAAAATGCAACTGACATACTGAATAATGCATCCAAGCCTCTTTTCTATTTATTTATTTTTTTGAGATAGGGTCTTGCTCTGTCTCCCAGACTGGAGTGCAATGGTGCAATACTGGCTCACTGCAACCTCTGCATCCCAGGCTCAAAAGATCCTCCTACCTCAGTGTCCCAAATAGCTGGAACTACAGGCACGCACTATCATGCCTGGCTAATTTTTGTATTTTCTGTAGAGACGAGGTTTCACCATGTTGCCCAGACTGGTCTCAAATGATCTGCTCACCTCAGCCTCCCAAAGTGCTGGGATTATAGGCATGAGCCACCTCACCTGGCCTCAGAGCTTAACACAAGACCAGAACAAGCAGAAGAATTAGTCAGCTTGGAGACAGGTTATTTGAAAATACACAGCTGAGACAAAAGAAAAAGAATGAAACAGAATGAAACATGCCTACAAGATCTAGAAAATAGCCCCAAAAGGACAAATCTAAGAGTTCACTGCCTTAAAGAGGAGTAGATAAAGAGATAGGGGTAGAAAGTTTATACAAAGCAGTAACAAGAGAACTACCCACACCTAAATACCAATATTTAAGAACAAAAGATTATAGAACACCAAGCAGACTTGACCCAAATAAGACTACCTCAAGACTATCTACCAAACAAACTCCCAAAGGTCAAGGGTAAAGAATGGATCCTGGCTGGGCATGGTGGCATATGCCTGTAATCCCAGCACTTTGGGAGGTCAAGGTCAGGGGACTGCCTGACCCTGGAGTTCAAGACCAGCCTGAACAACGTAGAGAAATGACATCTCTATTAAAAACAACAACAGACCAGACACGGTGGCTCACATCTGTAATCTCAGCACCTTGGGAGGCTGAGATGGGAGGATCACTTGAGGCCAGGAGTTGGAGACCAGCCTGTTAAACATAGCAAGACCCCATTTCTGTTAAACAACAACAACAACAAGAAGCAAGAATGGATCCTAAATGCATCAAGAGAAAAGAAACAACACACAAAAGAGCTCCAACACATCTGGGAGTAGACTTCTCTGTGGAAAACATTTTTCCTAGAATAGTATATCCAATGAAAATACTTCAAACATGAAGGAGAAATAAAGACTTCCTCAAACAAAAGCTGAGGGATTTTATCAACATCAGACCTGTCCTACAATAAAGGATTTTAATGAGCAGTAAGAAATGACCTAAAGGTACAAAACTCACTGGTAATAGTAAATACACAGAAAAACAGAATATTATAACACTAATTGTGGTATGTAAACTAATCATATTCTGAGTAGAAAAACTAAAAGACGAACCTATAAAAAATATTAACAATCACAACTTTTCCAGACATAAGACAGTATACTATCAACAGAAACAACGAAAAGTTTCAAAAGTGGGGGGATAAAGTTACAGTGTAGAATTTTTATTAGTTTTCTCCTTCCTTGTTAGTTTAGGCAATCAGTGTTATCAGTTTAAAATAAATATATTATAATTGCAAACCTCACGGTAACCTCAAAAGACATACAACAAATACACAAAAAATAAAAAGAAATTAAAACATACCACCAGAGAAAATCACCTTCACTAAAAGGAAGACAGGAAGGTAGGAAGACCGCAAAACCACCAGAAAACAATAACAACATGGCAGAGGTTAACTTCTTATTAGTAACTTTGAGTGTAAATGGGCTAAACTCTCCAATTAAAAGGCACAGAGTGGCTGAATGGGTTTTAAAAACTGGTGATACACACTTCATCTATAAAGACACGCAGAGACTGAAAATAAAAGTATGGAAAAAGATATTCCATGCAAATGGAAACCAAGAGCAGAAGAAGCTACACTTATATCAGACAAAGAAGTTCATTATATAATGATAAAGGGATCAATTCAAGAAGAGGATATAACAATTGTAAATACATATGCACCCAATACTGGAGCACCCAGATATATAAAGCAAGTATTATTAGAAACTAAAGAAAGAGGGCTAGGCGCAGTGGCTCATGCCTGTAATCCCAGCACTTTGGGAGGCCAAGGCAAGTGGACCACTTGAGGTCAGGAGTTCGAGACCAGCCTGGCCAACATGATGAAACCCCATCTCTACTAAAAATACGAAAATTAGCTGGGCATGGTAGTGTGTTACTGTAGTCCCAGCTACTCAGGAGACTGAGGCAGGAGAATCACTTGAACCTGGCAGGCAGAGGTTGCGGTGAGCTGAGATTGCTCCACTGCACTCCAGCCTGGGCAAAAGAGCGAGACTTGGTCTCAAATAAATAAATAAATAAATAAAAACTGAAATTATATCAAGTATTTTCTCTGACCACAATGGAATAAAACCAATAATGAGGAATTTTGGAAACTATACAAACACATGGAAATCATATTAATACAACAGGCTCTCGAATGACCACTAGGTCAATGAAGAAATTAAGAAAGAAATGAACACATTCTTGAAACAAATGAAAATGGAAGCACAACATACCAAATGTATGGGATACAGCGTTAAGCAGTACTAAGAAAGTATACAGTAATAAATGCCTACATCGAAACAGAGGAAAAACTTCAAATAAAAAACCTAACCATATATCTTAACCAGAAAAGGCAGAGCAAACCAAACCCAAAATTAGAAGAAAAGAAATTAATGAAATTGAAATAAAAATAATACAAAAGATCAATGAAGCAAAAAGTTGATTCTTTAAAAAGATAAAGTCAACAAACCTTTAGCCACACTAAGAAAAAAAGAGAGACGACCCAAATAAATAAAATCCAGAGATGAAAAAGGAGACATTACAACTGATATCACAGAAATCCAAAGGATCATTAGAGGCCACCATGAACAACTATATGCCAATACATGGGAAAGCCTAGAAGAAATGGATCAATTCCTAGACATATACAACCTACCAAGATTGATCCATGAAGAAATCTAAAACCTGTCAGACCAATAACAACTAACCAGATCAAAACCATAATAAAATGTCTCCCAACGAAGAAAAGCCCGAAAGCTAATGGCTTCATTGCTGAATTTTATCAAACATTTAAAGAACTACTACCAATCCTATTCAAACTATTCCGAAAACCAGAGGAGGAGGGAATACTTCTAAACCAATACTGCAAGGCCAGTATTACCCTGATACCAAAACCAGAAAAAGACTCATCAAAAAATTACAGGCCAATATACCTAATGAACATTGTCGCAAAAATCCTAAATAAAATACTAGTAAACTGAATTCAACAACACATTAAAACAATCATTCATTATCACCAAGGGTCAGACAGGGATGCAAAGATAGTTCAACATACACAAATCAATCAATCAATCAGTCAATGAGTGTGAGACATCATATCACCAGAATGAAGGACAAAAACCATATGACCATTTCAATTGATGCTGAAAAGGCATTTGGTAAAATTTCAATATCCCTTCATAGTAAAAATCCTCAAAAGGTACAGAAGGAACAGATCTCAATATAATAAAAGCTATATAAAACAGACCCACAGCTAGTATCATACTAAACTGGGAAAAATTGAAAACCTTTCCTTTAAGATCTGAAACAAAACAAGGAAACCCACTTTCACCACTGCTATTCTACACAGTACTGAAAGTTGTACTTCAGTACAAACTTTGAGAAAATGACAGTGGCTTCAATAAATGGTGCTGGGAAAACTGAATATCCATATGCAGAGGAATGAAACCAGACCCCATCTCTAGCCACATATGAAAATCAAATCCAAATGGATTAAAGACTTAAATCTAAGACCCCAAACTATGAAATTACTAAAAGAACACATCAGTGGCCAGGCATGATGGCTCACACCTGTAATCCCAGCACTTTGGGAGGCAGAGGCAGGCAGATCACTTGAGCTCAGGAGTTTGAGACCAGCCTGGCCAACATGGTGAAACCCTGTCTCTACTAAAAATACAAAAATTAGCTGGCATGGTGGCAGGTGCCTGTAATCCCAGCCACTCAGGAGACTGAGGCCAGGCGAATTGCTTGAACCCGGGAAGCGGAGGTTACAGCAAGCTGAGATCACGCCACTGCACTCCAGCCTGGGTGACAGAGCAAGGTTCCATTTCAAAAAAATAAAGAAAAAAAAGAAGAAGAAAACATTGGGGAAACCCTCCAGGACACCAGTCTGGGAAAAGATTTCTTCAGTAATACCCTACAAGCACAGGCAACCAAAGCAAAAATAAACGCATGGGATCATATCAAGTTAAAAAGCTTTTGCACATCAAAAAAGTGAAGATGCAACCCACAGAATGAGAGAAAATATTTGCAAACTACTCATCTGATAAGAAATTAGTAACCAGAATATATAAGGAGTTCAAACGACGCTATAGGGAAAAGAAAAAAAAAAATCGAACTATCTGATCAAAACACGGGCAAAAGATCTGAACAGACATTTCTCAAAAGACATACGAATGGGACACAGGATATGAAAACATCACTGATCATCAGAGAAATGCAAATCAAACTACAGAAAGATATCATCTTCCTCCATTTAAAATGGTTTTTATCCAAAAGACAGGCAATAACAAATGTTGGCAAGGATGTAGAGAAAAGGGAATCCTCGTACACTGTTGGCAGAAAGGTAAATTAGTACAACCACTATGGAGAACAGTTTGAGGTTCCTCAAAAGACTAAACATAAAATGACCATATGATCCAGCAATCCCACCGCTAGGTATATACCCAAAAGAAAAAAAAAAATCAGTATATAGAAGATATATCTGCACTTTCATGTTTACTGCAGCACTAGTCACTACAGCTACAATTTGGAAGCAACCTAAGTGCCTATCAGTATACGAATGGATAAAGAAATGTGGTACATATACACAATTAAGTACTATTCAGCCATATAAAAGAATGAGATCCTGTCATCTGCAACAACATGATGGAACTGGAGGACATTATGTTAAGTGAAATAAGCCAGGCACAGAAAACACAAACATCACATGTTCTCACTTATTTGTGGAAGCTAAAACTTTAAACAATTGAATTCATGAGATAGAGTACTAGAATGATGGTTATTGGAGTCTAGGAAACCATCGTTCTAGTACTCTGCTATGCTATCAATACTAGATCTTATTCTAACTATATTTTCCTAGACTCTAGTCTAGACTAGAGGTTGGAGGGGGAACAGAGATGGTTAATGGGTACAAAAATTTAGTTAGAATAAGATCTAGTACTTGATAGCATAACAGGGTAGTTACAGTCAATAATAACTTACTGTACATTTTAAAATAACTAAAAGAGTATAATTAGATTGTAACATAAGGAAGGGATACATGCTTGAGGTGATGGACACCCTATTTACTCTAATATGATTATGATGCATTGTATGCCTGTATCAAAAATATCTCATGTACCCCATAAGTATATATACTACATACCCACAAAAATTTTAAAAAGTAAAAATAAATTTTAAAAAATTCATTCATAACTAAACAAAGATAATATGAGAGTAACTATCAAGTATCCAATAAGTGAACAAAATACACTCTTAGTTAAAACTACTACAAATAATACAACCTTCCACAACGGTCTTGTTCTGGCAGGCAAACTATAAAGACTAGAAAAGAATAGGGGGAAAAAAAAACCTATGAATACTTTACTTGAACCAATATGAATACTTTCAGCTGCTCTTATCAAGTCCTCAGAACTCTGAGGGAGTGTTTTTGTGAGAAGTAAGGATGTAAAATTATGTTCTCCATTCCTATTATCATTCACTAATGACAGAGTAGTATTATAGTATGATGAATGGCTTGTTCTCTCCATATCTGAGATGGAGAAAAAGATAATTTTGTAAATAAATTAAATCACTGTCTAGGAGACAGAAATCTGCTATAATCTTTTAAATATCCTTAAACACAGGTACATCTAATTCAAGTCAGAAAGATAAATTACAAATCTTACTCTTTTTTGTTTTAAAATAAAGACAAGGAATTTCTTACATATACAGATGAGTTTTAAGTCAACTACATTTCTATCTTAGACAAAGCCGTTTAAGAGCTCACCTACCTTAAAATATTCTACAAGATCTCTACAAGTGACTTTAGATCCACTTATCTCTTTTTCTACCAAATTTTCAGGGGCAAGCAGCAATGGAACCAGATTTCGAAGCTCTCGTTTAAAGTCTTCATCAATATCTAGAAAACACAAAATTGAGCAGCATATTAGTCCAAAAAAAATTAGGTCCCTATTGGTTCGATTTCATAAAATTCTGTTTTAGGAAACAAGAATACATAGCTATTACTGAAGTGGATTCATTTTTTTTTAAAAAAAAAAAAAAAAAGAAAGAAAAGAAAAGGCCGGGCGCGGTGGCTCAAGCCTATGATCCCAGCACTTTGGGAGACCGAGATGGGCGGATCACGAGGTCAGGAGATCGAGACCATCCTGGCTAACACAGTGAAACCCTGTCTCTATTAAAAAAAATACAAAAAACTAGCCGGGCGAGGTGGCGGGCGCCTATAGTCCCAGCTACTTGGGAGGCTGAGGCAGGAGAATGGCATAAACCCAGGAGGCGGAGCTTGCAGTGAGCTGAGATCCGGCCACTGCACTCCAGCCTGGGTGACAGAGCAAGACTCCATCTCAAAAAAAAAAAAAAAAAAAAGCTCATCCAACATGCCATATCTCATAGGAAAAAATATAATCCCCCCCCACTCTACTAGGCTATTTTCCCCCAAACCCCCAGTAACACTGCCAGTTCAAATAATAAATAAACCATAAATAAATTTGTGGACTACCAAGACAAATTTCACATTTAGTATTAACGAAAATGTCCTTTTTCAAGAGGCAAACAATTCATAAAATTGTATTAAGTTTTACTACTAGATTTTGTTTTACCAGCCATGCTATAAAAGTTTTGTCAATCCCCAAGCGTTTTGCCATCACACTCAAAATAATCCTACAACATACATCAACTATACTATCACTCCCGAAACAGAGACTTATGTCTGATTTCATCAATATAATAAAATGATAAAGCCTTTTAACAGACTGCAATCAATTGAAAGGAAATGCTCTCAGCCTTCAGAATTTTCAGGACATCAGTGCTGAGCTACAGACATTATAAAATAGGTTAATCAATATGCTAGACAGCTGCAAACAAATCAATGAAATGCTAGAGAAACAACATAGAGCATTACAATCACAACATGAACAATGCATCCAAACATTCTCCAGTATAAAACAGGACATTTAAGGCGCCATGTATTTTCTTAAAAAACTTTCCACCTCTAATAAATAAGTTCAGATTTTAAAAAGAATGGGAATTCCCACCTTTCAATCTCCCATCAAAACTAGGATTAGTTGCAACTTTAAGACCAGGATGTGGCAAAAGGAAGCAACCAAGATTTGAGAAACAATTGTGTATGTGCTTCCTTACATTCTGAAGCTCTTCATGTTGATTTTGTTTTACCTGAGGGCAGAGAGAGACAGGTGAAGTTGTAAACAGCAGAAAGAAAAAATTTTTTAAAGAAAACACACACAGACTCACATGCACACTTGACTCAGATGCTACTTCTAAGGAGTCTTTTTTGACAATACAAAAAATTACGAAGGCCCATTTCTGACCACTTTGTTAAGATCCCACTTTTTTTTTTTTTTTTTTTTTTAAAGACAGAGTTTCGCTCTTGTTGCCCAGGTTGGAGTGCAATGGTGCGATCTCGGCTCACTACAACCTCCGCCTCCCAGGTTCAAGCGATTCTCCTGCCTCAGCCTCTTGAGTAGCTGGGATTACAGGCATGCACCACCACACCCAGCTAATTTTGTATTTTCAGTAGAGACAGGGTTGTCAGGCTGATTTCGAACTTCCGACCTCAGGTGATCCACTCACCTCGGCCTCCCAAAGTGCTGGGATTACAGGCATGAGCCACCGCACCCAGCCAACCCCACATTTTCTTAAACCAGAAAAGATGTTTTTCCCAAGTAAGCTGCCTGGAACAGCAAAAACTACAAATAAGGTAGTTAATCACAGTATCTAATAGCCAAATAACGAATTACGGTTGTGACTTATACACCAGTAAATAAATTAAGAATTTACCTTTAAAGTACTTATAACAGCAACAAAACAGAACAAAACAAAAAAAAGTATAAATTTGCCTACAAATAAAAAGTTTAGCCCCTGCAAAGTAAAAGCTAAGATAAAAAAATTACAGTGCAGTACAAAGACCTTAGAAATGTGTTAGGATTTCAGGTCCCTCTCTACGTGATTATTTATGATTTATGCTAGTTATCAGAATTTTGAGAAGAGAAACTGGCATGTATTGGGGGGAAGAAAATCTTAAACTTAGAAACATTTTAGATAATTACTCATTTATCCAAATATAACTCACATAGTCTCCTAAATACTTTTCTGGAAAATAATTTTAACAAAATATGCACTATTTATAATTAAAACTTGGAAACTACCTAAATCTCCAATAACAGCAGAATGGAAAAACTGTTGTCTATTCATTCAATGGATACTATACAGCAATGAGAATAAATGAATTAAACTATATGCAACATGGATTAACCTCAGAAACATAATATTGGGTAAAAAAAAAAAAAAAGCTAGATTCAAACAAATACATTCTTTATGTGATTCCATCCATATAAAGTACAAAAACAAAGCCTGTGAGAAGTCAGGATAGTGGTAGAGGGTTTTGGGTGGGGGTTGGTATATGGAGGTGGGTGCTTCTAGGTGCTGGCTAAATAGCTATGTTCCTTTTTTACAAATTCATCAAGCTACACGCTTATGATTTGAGCAATTTTCTGAATATATGTATCACATTTCAGTAAGGTTTTTTCCAAACAACTTTCTTGTTTTTCAGTTACATAATTCTGAGTTTAGTTAGTATGTCTATTGTGCTTTGTGTTAATTTCTTCTAAATGAACCAGAGAGAGAAAATGCGATGACTCAAATTATTTCCAAAAGTAGGGTCTGGAAATGCCTTTCGAATCATCTAATTATGTTGAATTGGTTTTAACCTCATTTAAAAAAAAAAAAAATGGTGCTTGCTTTCCCCTTCACCTTCCGCCATGATTGTAAGTTTCCTGAGGCCTCCCAGTCATGCTTCCTGTTAAGCCTGTGGAACTGTGAGTCAATTAAACCTCTTTTCTTCATAAATTACCCAGTCTCAAGTAGTTCTTTATGCAGTGTGAGAACAGACTAATACACAAGTACTTCAATGGGGGGCAACCTTTAGGAATAAAGGATCATGATCTTTTTTTTTTTTTTTTGGAGACGGAGTCTGGCTCTGTCGCCCGGGCTGGAGTGCAGTGGCCGGATCTCAGCTCACTGCAAGCTCCGCCTCCCGGGTTTACGCCATTCTCCTGCCTCAGCCTCCCAAGTAGCTGGGACTACAGGCGCCAGCCACCTCCCCCGGCTAGCTTTTTTTGTATTTTTTAGTAGAGACAGGGTTTCACTGTGTTAGCCAGTATGGTCTCGAACTCCTGACCTCGTGATCCGCCCGTCTCGGCCTCCCAAAGTGCTGGGATTACAGGCTTGAGCCACCGCGCCTGGCCAGGATCATGATCCTTAATTTTGATTCAAGGCACTGTCTTCTTTGGTAGGAATGCAACCACTTTACTTTTCATCAATTACAAACAGAGTCACTTGGGCTAACCTGGAATACTTTATTCCAACGACAGGTAAATACTGGTAATGTGACCAGCAGTCCGGACAGCCCACCCCTTTGCCTAGCTTGGTGCTTATGCTCTCCTCTTTAAGAATTAGGTCTTACCTGTAATCTCTTTTCAAGAAACTGCTTTCCACCTTCCAAACCATATGAATGTTCATAAGGATAGCTCCAATCTCGAATCAAAAACATTAATGTCTATACACACAAAAATAAAAATTGTTTATTTTACAATAAAGAAAATTTACAAAAATAAATCACAACTCTAACAACTGAAGCCTCCCTTACTCTCCTAAACAATGCTTATCAAAAGTTATAGTAACCAAATGGTCACTTCCGGTCATGGTTATATCAAGGACCCACTTAAACAACATTCCCAGGCCCTATACCAAGCAATCACCAGCACTGAAGAACTTCACTAAATATAAAGAGTCACCACAAGCAATAATACAGGATTTTTAAAAATGAAAAACGGGTATATCAGGACATGCAGATCATAATTTTATATCATGGTTGTGTAACTAACTACAAGACCAACTAATTCTTGATGGCTATCTAGACTGATTATAGATCTGGTGTCAATAAGGACATTTTCACAGGATGTTTTTACTCATAGAGGGTGAGATTTCTCAACCTCAGCATTGCTGACATTTTGGGTCAGTTAATTCTTAGTTGTGTGTGGCTGTACTGTGTACTGTAAAACATTGAACCATATTTCTGGCCTCTATGTGCTGGATACCAAGTGGTCCTAAGCTCCCCCACAAAACTGTGACAACCAAAAATGTCTCCAGACATTAGCAAATGTCCCCTGGGTGGCAAAATTATCCAAGTTCAGAAAAAACTGATATAGGCCAAATAGGGTATATTTCACCCATAATCTGCTCAACTACTTAATAAAAATTGGCATGACTGTCTTATATTTCCTATTAAGTTTAGAATAACATCTATTAACAGAAACATTACTCCCCTTAATCTAAGTGAAAGCATTAAGAATTAGCCTAGATTCATTTATTCTATTTATCCTGTTAGCCTATTACTGGTAAGTATGCTGATGATGACATTACCAAAGGTTAGTTTCAACTGCACTGAATCTGTGGCTAGCGATGGGTCTGTTGTAATATCCTGGTGTCTCCAAAATTACAAACTGAGGTGGCTTCACAACTTCTCATAGGCAAATCTTTAAAATGTTAAAATGACTTTTTTACCTGAAATGGTTTCTGGTAGATTTCTTCCATCGCAAGTCTTCCATACTCTGTAAATAACTATTAAATTGAGTTAGTTAAAATAATGCCTCTAAAGAGATTCAAAGAAGACATGTGTAAACCTATTCTACATCAAAGCTCCAGGTACCAGAACCTTTAAAATCATTTGAAAACCAAACATTTAATTTTCTAACACACTAGGTACATACAAAATTTCTTCCAGTTAAGAAGTCATACATCAGTTTAAACCCATATAACATTCAATCGTGTTACCAGTATTATAGGCTTCCAAGTGTAAATTCACAATAAAGTGAGAATTAAATTTTCAATACTTGGCACATTTTCTTTAAGAAACATGTGCTTGCAGCTGGGTGCAGTGGCTCATGCCTGATAATCCCAGCACTTTGGGAGGCCGAGGTGGGCGGATCACCTGAGGTTAGAAGTTCAACACCAGCCTGACCAACACAGTGAAACTTCATCTCCACTAAATATACAAAATCAGCCAGGTGCGGTGGCGCATGCCTGTAATGCTACTTGGGAGACTGTGGCAGGAGAATCCCTTGAACTTGGGAGGGGGAGGTTGCAGTGAGCTGAGATTGTGCCATTGTACTTTATCTAGTCTGGGCAACAAGAGCGAAACTCCAACTCAAAAAATTAAAATTAAAAAATGAAATACGTACTTGCAAATGTTGAAGATCATCTTCTTGAATATTCTGAGACAGATTATATACCTGTTAAAACAAAATTTATTTTGTTTTTTATTAGTGTTTTGAATACCCAGCTTGTATATAACTTTACTTGTGGAAAAAAGGTTATTTTGTACTTCAGCACAAAGGAATCACTTAACTACTATCTTGATGAGTGACATGTGAAAAGGATTTTCTCTTTTTTCCTAACAATAGTCAAGATAGAATATTAAGGAAGAAGCAGTGGCAGTAAAATATGTAAAAAACATGAATATATGCATATTCATGGCCTCAAAGTGGTAGAAAAACAAGTGTGCTATCTAGTAGGTTTCTTTTACTCCTTCTCAAAGCTCTTTAATGTTATGATATGATCATCTTTTAAAGAGTGTAGGTTATTTCCACCATCATTTTTCTAAATTAGTGAATACAAGGGGCAATAGTTTACAAAGATAAATTCCTCCCTGGTACCATCAGAGTATACAGTGACTCAGTGGGTACCTCCACTACCACTGACTCTAGTGTGGTTCTCTTTTTACTCACAGTCCTCAGTTTGCTTACTCATCAGTTTTTACTTCCACTCAACATGACAATTTTACTGGCCTGTGGAAGCTAATAAAAATAACAGTAGGTGGCACTATTGCCCTTTCCAGAATTTTTTGGAGGCAACTACAGCTGATAAAGGAGGGTCTAAACATCCTCAGGAAAGGGGGATTTTCATCCATTAATTCTAAGACAGATCTTTAGAAAGTAATCTACACTGCCACAGGAGAAAAGTGGCCATCAACAGATACCACCTCTGCTAAAATAACTTACATCTTAAGGAACCAGGGTGACTCCAAAGATCGAACAATCTGTTCTAAGAGCAAATAAGTGATACTCTGGCCAAACCACTTGGAGGTCAAGAATATAGTCAATTTAGGCCAGCAAACCTAAAATAATATTCTTAGCTACTAATTCCAAACAAGGATTTAAAAGTAATTGATGACTGAGGTGATGATTTAGATTTTAACATTTTTAACATAAACTCTGACACCATGATTAACCTATGCGGGCCTTTGCTTTTAGAAAACAGGTCTGGATCATTTCATTGTCAGGGCCAGGAAACAGAGAAAGGGATTTATTTAACTTAGATCACTAATACTTAGCACACAGTCTTGTATGTAACAGGTGCTCAGTATGTATTTGTTGAAGGAATAAATGACAAGAAGATCAAATTAACATTTATCTATCAGCCAGATATCTTACACAAGGAAAGAAAACTACCCCCTCAAAGGCAAGGAAGAAAATAATCATAATCTTAATCTTCTTGGTTATTTATACTTTACAAAGCACTTTCATATGCATTATCTCATTTAGCTCTCATTTCTGACTGCACATAACAACCACATGCAAGATAGGCAAGATGAGTAAACTCATTTTACAGACAACAAAGTGGCTGTACAGCTTTAAGTGGCTGTCTAAAACCAGGTCTCTTACTATCAGAAAGTTGAATAAACAAAGAAAAAAAGACAAAGGGATAAGTTATAGGACAGAGAACTCCCTCTAGAGCCAGCTAACCTGAGGGGCTTCTGCTTGCTTCAGGGGAATCACAGTTGTGCCATCTTGCAAGATCAGAGAAAAAAGAGACTTAGAGGGTCCCCACCAGCATCACTTAGTGGGTAATGACAAATATCCCAACCCTATAATAAACTGAAGCCAAGCTGAACAGTATACTTCTTTTAGCTCATGTTAACAGCCAACCTTCTTTCCACTCTGATAGCTAGGTACTTCAAACTGAGGAAGGAGGAAAATGGGAGCTTAGAGAGACGAGTCACATGTTCCAGACATTACTGGAAGGCATTAAAAAAATCCAAGACACTGTGACAGCATCACCTATGATCTACCATTGATAAGAATAATTTCTTATCTTGGGAGGATCACATACCCATTTTTAAAAAATATTTGCAAATATACTTCTTGATACACCATCACCAGCTGGGCCTAACCGCCATACTTCAATAATTCATTTTTCAGAGATGTATCAGCCACAGATGATCTCAGAAAAGAAAAAGTAAAGAAATACCAAATGACATGTGGTAGTTTAATTCAGTCCAATCCATCTAAATTATACAGAAAAGAAATGGCCTAGCCTGAAGAAACTAGAACCTGATAGAACACCAAATACAATTTGAATATAAGTGAAAAAGAGAAGGGATTTTATCCCTTCCTAAATGAAGATGCTAAAAATCCTGTTTATTATTACATAAGCATTATTTGGGTTTTCTAAATTAAACATTAATTAATTATTCTGCTTTTATCTCCTTTAGTTCAAATAACTGAGTACCACTTGTCACAGATATAGAATAAAAAACTAGACTTCTAAGCTTAATTACTGGGGTTTTTTGTTTGTTTTAGCCAAAAAAACAAAAAAACAAAAATATACTCTCCATATTGCTGTGTCTGGTAGTCATCTAACTGATTTCAATTACAGATAATGTGGTATCTTTTCCTTTTAAAAAAAAAAAAAAAGTATATATTCCATAATGAAAAAATAAAGAGACTGGTTGTTGGTTTATTGCATCCTTTGTAACTATCCAAAGTACAAAATTTCACATCCTAAGCCAGAAAACCATGCATGGAAATGTAAATAACCAATAAGAAACGTAAATAGCTTTCAAGAAATGTAAATAGCTCTCTTTATTTTTAATTCCTTTTTTTCCCTTCAATCAAAAGGCATTTTGCCAGCACAAGGTGGCACATGCTGATAGTCCCAGCTACTTAAGAGGCTGAGGCAGGAGGATCACTTCAGCCCAGGAGGAAAAAGCTAGAGTGTGCATGATCACACCCATGAATAGCCACTACACTCCAACCTGGGCAACATAGTAAGAATCCATCTCAAAAAAAATTAAAACGGCATTTTCAAGAGGGGCCAAACACCAGGTGCGGTGGACCATGCCTGTAATCCCAGCACTTTGGGAGGCCAAGGTGGGCGGGTCACCTGAGGTCAGGAGTTCGAGACCAGCCTGGCCAACATGGTGAAACCCGTCTCTACTAAAAATACAAAAAATTAGCTGGGCATGGTGGCGGGAGCCTGTAATCCCAGCTACTCGGGTTAGGAGAATGAACTTGGGAGGCAGGGGTTGCAGTGAGCCGAGATCACGCCACTGTACTCTAGCCTGGGCAACAAGAGTGAAACTCTGTCTCAAAAAAGAAAAAAAAAAAAAAGAGGGGTCAAATGATTATGTGAACTGATTGTACCACTTACTCTTGTGTCTCACCTGGACAGAGCTAGTCATAGTGCTCAGAGCAAACACCGTTGCACAGTCTTTGATAGTTGACTGGCTATCAAAGGCACCCTGGGTATCCATAAGCAGCACGGCAACCTAGGAATTTGAGAGTTTAAAATACTTAGTAAAACAGTGGCCAAAAATGACTATAAAAAAAAATCAAATGATAAATTTGAAAATCAGTCATTAAGAAAAGTACTTATATCTCATACATTTGACATAATAATCCATATGTTAAAGTTATCAAACATTACTAGTTCTGTGTTGTTTTGATTTCTGATATCAGAAAATAGCCCAAGAAAGAACACAGGGTAGAAAAGTATAAACAGAATTTTACTTTCGTTCCATTAGGTCTGTCAATCACAAATACTTCATTCCAAACTTGTATGCCTGTTGTTTCTCTTTCACAGCCACCTCGCCATGTAAAGCCTGTCAATGGTTCATTGTTTCCACCAATCCAACTTTGAGAATCCTGTCAAAGTTAAGGATAAATGTAAAATAAAACACAATTAAGAAATAAAAGAAACCCAAAAAATCACCCACCCTTTATTTTACAGACAGGGAAGCTAAATCCAGAGAGAGAGAAAACACTGTAACAAATAAGTAGTTACAAAGCAGTCCTTAAATCCCATGTGGGGTTCTTTTTCTTGTAGAGATGTAGTCTCCTCCAAACTTGAATCTTCTCAAATCAGCTCACACTACTACTCTCTAGGCTTCTAAATAAGTGAGGTCATACTTACTTCCCTCCTTTTTAGAAAAATTTTCTGGCTGGGCATGACAGCTCATGTCCATAATCCCAGCATTTTGGGAGGCTGAAGTGGGCAAATCACTTGAGGCCAGGAGTTTGAGACCAGCCTGGCCAATGTGGCGAAACCCCATCTTTACAAAAAGTACAAAACTTAGCCAGGCATGGTGGCACACCCCTGTAGTCCCCAGCTCAGGAGGCTGAGGTACGAAGGATCACCTGAACCTGGGAGGTTGAGGCTACAGTGAGCTGAGATTGCACCACTATACTCCAGCCTGGGTGACAGAGTAAGATCCTGCCTCAAAAAAAAAAAAAAAAAAGAGAGAGAGAGAAAGATTTCCTAAAATGTTAAAAATCATAAAAAAAAAAAACTCGGCACCAATTATTTTAACATGTTCTTACACAGATAAGCAAAACTAAGTTTCAGGTAGAAAGACTGTCAAAACAGCATTGCTCTCTTTAGAAACAGCTTATACTCTTTAAAAAATAATCAATTTTAGGCTTGGTGCAGTGGCTCATACCTGTAACCCTAGCACTTTGGGAGGCCAAGGCAGGTGGATCACCTGAAGTGGCTGAAGTGGGCAAATCACTTTTGAGGCCAGGAGTTTGAGACCAGCCTGGCCAACATGGCGAAACCCCATCTCTACTAGAAATACAAAAATTAGCCGGGTGTTGTGGCACATGCCTATAATCCCAGCTACTCAGGAGGCTGAGGCAAGAAAATCACTTGAACCCGTGGGCAGAGGTTGCAGTGAGCAGAGATCGCACCACTGCACTCCACCCTGGCAAAAAGAGTGAAACTGTCTCAAAAACAAAAAAAATCAATTTAAAAAATAACCCCAAGACTTGTTTGGAACCTGATTTAAACAAACTAACTATTTAAAACGCCTTTTTTGAAACCAACAGGAAAATATGAACCCAAACTGGTTATCTCATTAGATGGTGTTAAATTAGGGTAAAGATTGTTTGGTGTGCTAATGATACTGTGGTTAAGAAGAAAAATAACAGAGTCTTTATCTGTTAGATACTCAAGTATCTGTAGTGAATGGATATGCCTGGCATTTGCTTTAAAATATTCCAGGAGGTGAGGAAAAAAGAGAACAGATAAAACAAGACCAGCAAAATGTTGACAGGTATGCTGGAGTTCATTATATACAATTCTCTTTATTTTAGGGTATGTTTAAAATTTTCCACAATAAGTTTTTAACTAGAACCACAGGGCTAAATTGTTATTATGAAATAATATGAAAGTTAATATATAAGGTAATTTTTCTAGAAAATTTAATCTGGGACATAATAAATGAGTACCTTTGACAGACGTCAAGATCCCTATACTTCAGTATACTTAAAGCCCACATAGCCTTTACTCAATGTACCCACAGGAAAAATTCCTTTGTTTCAGAAATACTTCTAATAAGCTTGGATAGCTAGTCTATAACAAATTACAAAGACTGAATTAGGAGTGGAGAGACGTTTAAGACAGGACCAATGAGGAACGAAGCAATTTATTAAAAGCAGACACACAGTGGCAAAAACAAAAACAAAACAGTATCAGCCAGGCATGGTGGCTCACGCCTGTAATCCCAGCACTTTGAAAGGCTGAGGCGGGTGGATCACTTGAGGCTAGGAGTTCAAGACCAGCCTGGCCAACATGGTGAAACCCCATCTCTACTAAAAAGACATTAAAAAAAAAAAAAAAATTAGCCAGGCGTGGCAGCACATGCCTGTAATCCCAGCTACTTGGGAAGCTGAGGGAGGAGAATCGCTTGAACCTGGGTTTCACATGGGTTGTGGGAGGTGGAGATTGCAGTTAAGTTGAGATTGCACCACTGCGCTCTAGCCTGGGCAACAGAGAGAGACTCTGTCTCAAACAAAACAAAAAGTATCATCCAGACCATCACCTAACATAGCCTTAAACTTCAAACCATCTTTAATTATTATTATTATTATTATTATTCCACAAAACTCCCATCCCCAATAGACTACCAATCCTATCAATTACAAACTTCTCTTGGATTCATTTCTTTTTCTTCAGTTTTCAATACCTTCAACTTAAAGACCTCATCTATGCTGGTCAGAAGGCTGCCACCTGAGACAATTCCATTCACAGTATATATGATGGACTTGTGTTTTAGGAGGCACCCTTCACAGGACTCAGAAGCTTATTTTGACACTCCCCAGACAAGCAAAACTGGTGATCTTGCCCCTTGACTGCATATTTGGATACTTCATATTGGTCCCTATGCAACTCCTGCTCTATCCTCTAACCCATTTTTCCATAGTCACTGAATGTTCACAAGAAATGTAATCGTGTCACTGTCCTGCTGAAAAGTCATCTGTGGCTCCCCACTACCAATAAGACCATCTGGAGATCTGCTGCATTAAGAATCCTTTTTTCTTTTTCTTGAGACAGGGTCTCACTCTGTCACCCAGGCTGGAGTGCAGTGGCCCAATCAGCACTCACTGAAACCTCATCTTCCTGGGCTCAAGTGATCCTCCCACCTCAGCCTCCTCCCAAGTAGCTGGGACTGCAGGTGCACACCACCACACCTGGCTGATTTTTGTATTTTTTGTAGAGACGGAGTTTCACCATGTTGCCCAGGCTGATAGCAATCCACCTTTAATTTACTCTTCTTGTCTGTGCTCCTGATATTCCCCACAGATCTCAACACATATCTTCCTGATTCTACCATACCAAAAAAAGTTACCATTCCCCAAACGCATATGTTGTTTAGCTTCGGTATACCTCTGTTCCACCTATTGTCTGCCTAGACTCAGCCGGCAGTCAAGAAACTTCAACTTTTCTGTACTGTTAAAGCATATTATTGATACTGCATGGTTGTTACCTTTATATAGTTTTGCAGTTCTTATGTGAGTCTCTTGAGAGCAAAGACTGTAAAGAAGCATCTTTGTTCACCAAACTGCTCCTATCAAAGTACCTTGCACTGTTGTAAGTTCTCACATGGAGAATCTCATTCTCCCACAATGTCAAAAAAAAAAATCTGGTACTTAATGAATTTATGATTTCTAAAAGTTACAGCCTACACAAATAACTCCTCTAAGAGAACTCTGGTTTTAGTCTACATTTTACTTATTTCTATCTCCTCTACAAGAAGGTAAGTTTCACTAAAGTTGTGTTTTTTCATTCTTACAAGTATTCCCAGCACAGAGAATAGTGTGCCTGGCTTGTAGTAGGTATTCTAAGTATTTCTTAAATAAACAAAAAAGTTTACTTATAAGTTTCGATGTACTCCCTTTTGAGCATGGGTAATAAATCCAGAAGAAACATGATCTTTGTTATTATTCCTAGAAACAATTACATAAAGAAGACAGTAAAAATAATTTTTTTTTTTTTTTTTTTTTTGAGGCGGAGTCTCGCTCTGTCGCCCGGACTGGAGTGCAGTGGCCAGATCTCAGCTCACTGCAAGCTCCGCCTCCCGGGTTCACGCCATTCTCCTGCCTCAGCCTCCCGAGTAGCTGGGACTACAGGCGCCCGCCACCTCGCCCGGCTAGTTTTTGTATTTTTAGTAGAGACGGGGTTTCACCGTGTTAGCCAGGATGGTCTCGATCTCCTGACCTCGTGATCCGCCCGTCTCGGCCTCCCAAAGTGCTGGGATTACAGGCTTGAGCCACCGTGCCCGGCAAAAATAAATTTTTAAAAGTATAGATGACTGAAATCATAGGCTTATATGTTTGCTAGCCACCTCTTCCAAAGAAACTTTAAAAAGAATTGGTGTCTCATAAAAATCTACTATGTATCATCTCTTCCTAAGTTACCTTGGAATAGAAGTGTTAAAAAAAAATACTAAACTGATTAGTCAGCAAAAGGAGGAAAGACGCTAAGTGTGGTGGCTACACCTGTAATCCCAGCATTTTGGGAGGCCAAGGCAGGAGGATCACTTGAGGCCAAAAGTTCAAAGCTGCAGTGAGCTATGATGACACCACCACACTCCAGCCTGGATGACAGAGTGAGACCCCGTCTCTATTTAACAACAGCAACAACAAAGATGAAAAGATAAATCAGAGAACTAATCAGATTCTTTAAAACTTGTAAAAGTCTATAATTTCTCTAACATAGTGAATACTGACAGTTTTCATAAAACACATTCATTCATTAAATATTTATGGAACATCTACCATGTGCCAGCTATTTTTCTAGGGATACAACAGTGAACAAGAATAAACATTCCTGCCCTCAAAGAGAATTTTAGTGGGAGCTAGAGGCAGCTTTGCTGATAACAGACCCTATTTGCTGTGATAATTTACTAAAAGCAAACCTAAAAACTTGAAAACACTAATCTGATACTATTTACTACTATGGAGACAAAAGCCTCAAAACTCAAATACAAAAAACAAACAAACAAACAAACGAGTACTTACAGAATAAATCTCAACTGCCAAAGGCAATCTAAAATCACCAGAAGTTCTTTTTTTTTTTTTTGAGATGGGGTCTCACTTGCTATGTTGCCCAGGCTGGTCTTGAACTCTTGAGATCAAGCAATCCTCCCACCTCAGCCTCTCAAAGTGCTGGGATTACAAGCAAGAGCCATCATGCCCAGCCTAAAGTTTAAGTATAATCAAATAGTGAATAAATACAGCCCTTGCCAAAAAGATGTCCTACATAATATAATTATCAGCAATAAAGAAAACTTACCTATTCTAAACAGTAAGAAACAAATTCATATTTTGCCAAAGGAAAGGTACAGTCCCTAGCAACAAAGTGAAACTATGTAAACATTTATTTAGTTAGTTAGAAAGAAAAAGAGACAGACAGACAGACAGGGTCTTGCTCCATCGCCCAAGCTGTAGAGCAGTGGCATGATCATAGCTCACTGTCCTCAACCTCCTGGGCTCTAGTGATCAAACAAAGTGTTGGTCCTCCTGCCAGGCCTACATGTATCAGAGCACACCCACTCCTGACTGCTGGCAAGCTGACTCCCTTTCACAATGGATAGGCTGGAAAAATAAAGGTTCATACAGAAGCCATAAATCATCACAACTAGGAGCAAAAGGAATAAAAAGGATGAAATTAAGATCCAAGTAGCACTACAATAATAAGCAAGACCCTCCCTAGTTGCATGGCATTCCCCACACCACCACAAATGAAAATCTTCATCTGTATAAAACTAGTACCTATTCAGGAGACAGGTTATGAACACTCAGCCTCCAAACTGATAGAATAAATACTGTGCACATTCTAACCACCAACTGTATTTACTATTTTCATTTGAATATGTGAGAACACTCTGCAAGTCCTGGAACAAATTATAAAACACTTGACTTTAAAATAGTTAAAAACTGTCTAACATCTTATCCAACCCCATCCTCACCCCATACCCAACTCTTCCCATCTGGGGCTGGACAAATCAATGAAATTATGACTGAACCAAGTCATGAGCCCAGGAAAAGGACAACTCTAACAACTCAGGTACATGCTAAAGAGGAATTTAATATATTTTGATAGAAGGTTCTGTTTAAAAGGTGTCTTTGACCTTGAAGACAGGATGCTAAATGAAATAGGCCACACACAAAAGGACAAATATTCTATGATTCCACTCATATGAGGTGCTTAGTCAAATTCACAGGGACAGAAAGTAGAATGGTGGATGCCGGGGGATGGGGGAGAGAAATGCGGAGTTAGTGTTTAACAGGCACAGAGCTTCAGTTGGGGAATGAAGAAGTTCTGGAGATGGATGGTGGCAATGGCTGCACAACAATGTGAACAGACTTAGTGCCACTGAAGTTGTACACTTACAAATGGTTAAAGAGGTAAATTTTACATTATGCATGTCTTACCACAATTAAAACAAAAAAGGTGCCCCTGAGGGCTAACAAAATGGAAGGAGCAGACACCTCTCGTAATTAAACTGAGATTTGACTTTAGAGTCTTCCATTGGACTTCCAGTTTCAACTTTCTCTTGTAAAAATTTAGAAGTCATCAGACCTATCTTTACAATAAGAAAAAACCTTAGCAAACTGAAAAATCAATAACTCTCCTTTCTCAGATCAAAGAATTGAGATCACAAGTCAAACCACCCCTACAAAATCATGACAGACAAACTAACACAAAGGATCATGAGCTGAGGTCAGCTTACCAGCAACTGCTGCAGCAACTGGTAGGAACACTTAAATGACAATTTGAATGAATTGTCAGAAGCTGAGAGTGAACTAGTTTAAGCATTAAAAACCCTAGAGTCTTAGCAAACCCCACACTTTCCTGAATATTATCTCAAAGAAATCCACAAAGTTCTCAAAGTAATAACGGAAGAAAGTTTCCCTCATGACTGACAAGGGAGGGGAAGTAACTCTGGGAAAGTAACCACTATCTGTCTGTCTGTCTGTCTATCTATTTATCTATCTATCTATCTATCTATCTAATCTACACACACACACACACACACACACACACACACACACACACACACACACACAGCAGTCCCCACAACAAAAGCCTGCCCTCCTGAGTAAACTACCTTACCGGAGCTTTACCTGACCCTAGGGAGGAGCAATCAGCCAACTCCAGCCCCATCTAGGCTTCCTGTCTAGTTTTTTTTTTTTTTTTTTTTTAAAAAGAGTCATAGACCAGGACTCAGGCCCACTAAAAAACTAAGGAGCCAGGTGCAGTGGTGTGTCTGTAGTCTCAGCTATTCAGGAGACTAAGCTCAGGAGTTCGAGAGCAGTCTGGGCAACATAAGGAGACTCTGTCTCAAAAAGAATAAAAATAAAACTAAGATTTAACCATAAGGTGACATATGACATATGATGCTTCTGCTCTCCTACACGTTACCACCTCATCAACAATGCTCCAATATAATGACAGTGGATTACAAATAAAAAAGTTGCAAGACACAGAGTTCAGTAAATTCAATAAAATTTCTTGGGAAATCCCAAAGACAATGGGAGAGCAGGGAGAAACTGAAACCTCTAGGATCTGCAGCTACAAAACACATTAAACATAGCCCATCTCCTAACTAGATTAACATATAATCTCATAATAAAAGGCTAAATCTTCAGTCTTTATTACCTGATACTTCATGTCTGGCTTTCAGCAAAAAATTACAAGCCATGTCAAAAGGCAAGAAAAAACAGACTGAAAAGACAAGGCAAACATCAGAACCAGAGTTGGATATATTTCAGAATTATAAAATAGGAAATTTTTCCAGGAAGAAGATAGGTGTTTAAAAGGTGTCTTTGACCTTGAAGACACTATGCTAAACGAAATAGGCCACACACAAAAGGACAAATATTCTATGATTCCACTCATATGAGGTGCTTAGTCAAATTCACAGGGACAGAAAGCAGCATGGTGGATGCCAAAGGATGGGTGAGCGAAATGGGGAGTTAGTGTTTAACGGGCACAGAGCTGCAGTTGGGGAATGAAGTTCCGGAGATGGATGGTGGCAAAGGCTGCACAACAACGTGAACAGACTTAGTTAGACAGAAAGTTATTTATGTCGCCAATACCAGGCAGGATAAATACTAAAAAATCTCTACTAGGTATGTCACGGGCCTAGCTGCAAAGTAACACAAAGAGAAAAATCTTGAAAGAAGTCAGGAACAAAACACTTTACCTATAGAGGAACAAAGATAAGAATTACACTGGACTTCCCATTACAAATCATGCAAGCTGCTGGGTGTGGTGGCTCATGCCTGTAATTCCAGCACTTTGGGAGGCCGAGGCAGGCGACCACTTGAGGTCTGGAGTTCAAGACCACCCTGGGTCAATATGACAAAACACCCGTCTCTACTAAAAATACAAAAATTAGCCAGGCGTGGTGGCCCGCACCTGTAGTCTCAGCTACTTGGGAGGCTGAGGCAGGAGAATCACTTGCGCCTGGAAGGTAGAGCTTGTAGTGAGCCAAGATCACGCCACTCCACCCCAGAGTGGGTGACAGAGTGAGGTTCCATCTCAAAAAACAAAACAAAACAAAAATCATGCAAGCAGGAAGGAAACAGGGTAAAATGTTTATAGAGCTGGGGGGAAAAAAAAGCCTCCAAACTAAAATTCTGTATCCAGTAAAGTTATCCTACAAAAGAAGTAAAGACTTTCTTAGCCAAAAACTGAGGAAGGTTGTCGCCAATACATTAGCAAAAAGGAAAATGATATAGGTGAGAAACTCAAATCTACATAAAGAGAGAAAGAATGTCAGAGAAGGATAAAAAGGTAAAATAAAATCTTCTAGATGGTTATAGTATATAGATCAGGGAAACAAATGACAGCAATGTATAAAAGACAGGAGGGAGGAACTGGGACTATGCTAAGGTAACTGCATTATCCATGAAGCAGTATAATATCTGAAAGTGCACTTAGCTTAGTTGTAAATGTATATTGCAAACTCCAGGCAGCCACCAAAAAAACACATTTAACAGATACAGTAAGAGAATACAGAAAATGCAATCAAGTTAAATGTTCAACTAAAATTGGAGAAGGCAGAAAAAAAGGGGAAGATAAAAAAGAAAAAAAAAGTACACACACAAAAAAACACCAGAAACAATTACACGCATGGCAGCTATGAATCCAATTATATCAACAATCACTTTACATCTGAATGACTTAAATATACCAAGTAAAACAAATTGTCAGATGGGCACAGTGGCTCATGTCTCTAATCCCAGCACTTTGGAAGGCCGAGGCAGGTGGATCACCTGAGGTCAGGAGTTCGAGATCAGTCTAGTCAACACGGGGAAACCGTGTCTCTACTAAAAATACAAAACTTAGCCGGGCATGGTGGCAGGTGCCTGTAATCCCAGCTATTCAGGAGGCTAAGGCAAAATCATTTGAACCAGGGAGGCAGAGGTTGCAGTGAGCCAAGACTGCACCACTGCATTCCAGCCTGGGTGACAGAGTAAGATTCTGTCTCAAAAACAGAAATTGTCACAGTGAGTTTTCAAAAAATAGAGCCAACTATATGCTATCCATTTTAAAAACCCCACTTTACAAAGACACGGGTTAAAAGTAAAGGTATGAGAAAGACATACCATGCCAACACTAATCAAAAGAAAGCTAGAATAGCTATGTTAATTACAGAAAAAGCAGTTTTCAAACTAAGAGAAAAATGACTTCTGAACAAAGGTTAGAGCTGAATTACACCAAAATACGTGAAGCAAAAATTGAACTCCAAAGAGTAATAGACAAATCCACTATTAAACTGGGAGACCTCACACCTCTGTATAGGTAGCTGATATACCCAGCAAGTAGAAAACCAGTAACACAGTTGAGCTGAACAGAATCAGCAATCAAATGGATCTAACTGACATTACAGAACACTTCATTCAACAACAGCACAATACATACTCTTCTCAAACTAAGAACATTCACCAAGGTAGACGATATCCTGAGCCTTAAAATACACCTTTAAAAATTTAAAGGGATAGATAATACAAAGTATGCTCTCACACCACAACAGAATTGAACTATTAATAGAAATCAATAGCAGAAACACAGCTGGAAAACTCTCCAAATAGTTGGAGTTTAAAACAACTCACCTCAAAATAATACAGGAATCAAGGAAATCTCAATAGAAATTTTAAAATACATTGAACTAAATGAAAATGAAAATAAAACCTATTAAAATTTCCATGATTAGAGGAGATTTGTAGCATTAGATGCATAGAGTAGGAAAGAAAAAACCGTGATTAGAGGAGAAATTTATAGCATTAGAGGCATAGAGGAGGAAAGAAAAAAAGTTCTAAAACCAATACTCTAAGCTGCCACCTCACGTAACTGGAAAAGAAAGACCAATATAAACCTAAAGTAAGATGAATAAAATCAGAGCAAGAACCAATGAAACTGAAACAAGAAAACAGAAAATCACAACAGAAAAAACAAATCAATGAAACCAAAAACTGGTCCTTCAAAAAGATCAATATAATTGATTGAAGAGAGAGAGGGGGGAAAAAAAAAGAGAAGACAAACTAATATCAGAAATCAAAGAATCATCATCACTAATTCCATGAACATTAAAAAAAAAAAAGAATACTAAGAACTCTATGCCCACAAATTTAGTAACTTAGTTGAAATGGAGCAATTCTTGGAAAGAAACAAACTACCAAACTCACACAAAGAGAACTAGATCATCTATTTAAAAAAAAAAAAAAAAAAAGGCCAGGTGCAGTGGCTCACACCTGTAATCCCAGCACTTTGGGAGGCTGAGGGGGTGGATCACCTGAGGTCAGGAGTTTAAGACCAGCCTGGCCAACATGGTGAAACCCCCATCTCTACTAAAAATACAAAAATTAGCCAGGCATGGTGGCGGGAAGCCTATAATCCCAGCTACTCAGGAGGCTGAAGCAGGAGAATCGCTGGAACTCGAGAGGCAGAAGCTACAGTGAGCCAAGATCACACCACTGCACTCCAGCCTGGGTGATAGGCAAGACTCCATCTCAAATAAAATAAAATAAAATAAGAAGACCAATAAATAACCTTCCAAAAGAAGGATTTACAAAGCCCAACTGACTTCACTGGAAAATTCTACCAAGCATTTAAGGAAGAAATGGTACCAGTTCTCTACAAATTCTTTCAGAAAATAAGCAGAGGGAATACTTCCTAATTAATTCAAAGTATTACCCTAATACCAAAACCAGACAAAGATACTACAAATAAAGGAAAACTGCAGACCAGTACACACCATGAACATAGATGTGAAAATCCCTGACAAAATATTAGCAAATCAAATCTACAATGTATAAAAAGAATTACACACCATGATCAAGTGGGATTTATTCCAGGAATGCAAGGCTGGCTCAACAACTCAAAGTCAATAAATGTAATCCATCATAACAATAGTCTAAAAAAAAAAATCAGCTGGGCACGGTGTCTCACGCCTGTAATCTCAACACTTTGGGAGGCCAAGGCGGCCAGAATATCTGAGGTCAGGAGTTCGAGACCAGGCTGGCCAACATGACGACACCCTATCTCTACCAAAAATACAAAAATTAGCCAGGCATGGTGGCACACGCCTGTAATCCCACCTACTGTGGAGGCTGAGGCAGAATTGCTTAAACCCGGGAGGCAGAGGCTGCAGTGAGCCAAGATCATGTCACTGCACTCTAGCCTAGGCGACAGAACAAGACTGTCTCAAAAAAGAAAAGAAAAAAAAGAAAAACACATATATCAATAAACACAGGAATAACTATTTGACAAAATCTAACACTCATTCAGGACTTAAAAAAAAACAAAAAACAAAAAACTCCCAGCACACTAGGAATAAAGAGAAACTTCAATTAAAAAAAAAAAAAAAACTACAAAAAATCCTACAGCTAACATAGCAGTGAGAAACTAGATGCTTTCCAGAAACTAGGTTAGAAAACAGACAAGGATATTCACTATTTATCACCTGTACTCAATGCTACTGGTGGTTCTAGCTGGGACCATTAGCCAAGACACAGAAAAAAAAGTTTCCCAGATTAGAAAGAAAGAAGTAAAACAATCACCATTTGCAGATGACATGATCTTGTATATAGAAAACTCTAAGGAATTCGCTAAAAAAAATTATTGGAACTAATAAACAAGTTCAGGATTTGTTTCAAGGATACAAGATCAATATGCAAGTCAAGTATATGAACTATAAACTTGCATGAACAATTCAAAAACGAAATTAAGAAAGCAATTCCATTCATAGAAACATCAACAAAAGGAATAAATTGAAGTGCAAAACTTAAAAACTATAAAAAACATTTTTGAAATTAAAAAGATAACATCCCATATTTATGGACTGTTAGACTTAATACTGTTAACACAGTAATATTTCCCAAATTGATCTTTCAGATTCAATCAATCGCCAATAGAATCCCAGCTAACTTCCTGTAGAAACTGAGAAGCTAACTCTAAAATTCATACGGGATTGCAAAGAACCCCAAATAGCCAAACAATCTTGAAAAAGAACAAAATGGGACTCAATTCCTCATTTCAAAATTTACTACAAAGCAACAGTAATGAAGACAGTGTGGTACCGGTATAAGAACAAGACATGGCCTGGCGTGGTGGCTCACGCCTGTAACCCTAGCACTTTGAGAGGCTGAGGCAGGCAGACTGCCTGAGCGCAGTTCAAGACAAGCCTGGACAACATGGTGAAACCATGTCTCTACTAACATACAAAAAAACTGACCAGGTGCGGTGGCTCACGCCTGTAATCCCAGCACTTTGGGAGGCCAAGGCAGGCATAGCACGAGGTCGAGAGATCGAGACCATCCCGGCCAACATGGTGAAACTCCATCTCTACTAAAAATACAAAAAGTAGTTGGGCGTGGTAGTGCGTGCCTGCAGTCCCAGCTACTCAGAAGGCTGAGGCAGGAGAATCGCTTGAACCCGGGAGGCGGAGGTTGCAGTGAGCTGAGCTCGAGCCACTGCACTCCAACCTGACAACAGAGCGAGACTCTGTCTCAAAAAAAAATTAGCTGGGTGTGGTGGCACATGCCTGTAGTCCCAGCTACTTGGAAGGCTGAGGCAGGAGAACCGCTTGAACCCAGGAGACGGAGGTTGTTGCAGTGAGCCAAGATAGCACCACTGCACTTCAGCCTGGACAACAGAGCAAGACTTCATAAAAAAGAACACATATATAGATCATGGAATAGAACTGAGAGTCAAGAAATAAATTCATGTCTATAATCAACTGGTTTTCAACAAGGTACCAAGAGCATTCAATAAAGTGTTAAACAGTCTTTCCAAAAATGGTGCTGGGACAAACAACCAAAAAATGAAGGAAGAACCATCTTTCATATTATTATAACATATACACATATATTTTATGTAATTAACATATTATATATTAATATGATTTATAGCATTACTCCTAATAGTCATAAAGTTGCAAACAAACCAAACGTCCATTAACTGACGAATGGATAAATAAAATGTGGTATATCCATACGAGAGAATATTATTCAGCCATAAAAGAAGTACTGATACATAATATAATATGGATGAACCCTGAAAATATTATGCTAAGTGAAGCCAGTCACAAAAGACCACATTTTTTAAGATTCCACTTACATGAATGTCCAGGATAGACAAATCCATAGAGATACAAAATAGATTAGTGGTTCCTTTAGGTTGAGGGTTTGGAGAAAGGATCTGGGGGTAACAGCTAAAGGGCTGTTACCGGAATTCATTTTGAGATAATGGAAACTTTGTTTCTTTTTGAGGCTGCGTCTTGCTCTCTCTCCCAGGCTGGAGTACAGTAGCACAATCAGGGCTCACTGTAACCTCAACCTCCTGGGCTCAAGCCATCCTCCTGCCTTAGCCTCCTGAGTAGCTGGAACTACAGATATACAACACCACGCTCGGCTAATTTTTTAATTTTTTGTAGAGATGGAGTCTCCCTATGTTGCTCAGACTGGTCTCAAACTCTGGGCTCAAGCAATCCTCCCACCTCAGCCTCCCAGAGTGCTGGGATTACAAACATGAGCCACCATGCTCCGCCAATGGAAACATTTTTAAATTGTGGTAATAGTTGCACAACTCTGTGAACATACTAAAAACCACTGAACTGTACACTTTAAGTGAATGACTTATACGGTAAGTGAATTATATCTCAATAACACTGTTAAAAGGAAAAACAAAAAAATCAAATACCCTTAGTGTACAAGTTCAACAAAGACTCCTAGTCACATGAAACCCATTTGTATAACACTACCAGAGTCTAGGGGAGAATGAATGGCCCACTGAAGTTTCTGTTAACTGTCCATGTATTAGTGCAATGTGACATAAATCTTATGGCTTGAACTTGCTTCTGGATGAAAGAATTATGGTATACATTCTCCAATCCATAGAAAATGTATCCCAATAAAGGAAAGAAATTCTGATGCCAGGCTCAACGGTGCATGTCTTATAGTCCCAGCTACTTGGGAGGCTGAGGCAGGAGGACTGCTTGAGACCAGGAGTTCAAGGACAGCCTGGGCAATAGAGTGAGACCCAGTCTCACAAGAAAAAGAAATTCTCAACTAAAATGCATAAGCTGGGCCACACACACTGGCTTACACCTACAATTCGAGCACTTTGGGGAAGCCAAAATAGGGACTGCTTGAGCCCAGGAGTTCAAGACCAAGCTGGGCTAAAGAGTAAGGTCCTTCAGGGTTGATCACCTGAGCCCAGGAGTTCGAGGCTCAAGTGAGCTGTGATTATGCCACTGCACTCCAGCCTGGGCAACAGACTGAGACCGTATCTTTAAACAAATAATAATTTTTTAAAAAATTTACAAGCTGAAAAGCAAAACTGTCCTGGCAGAGTGAGGGAAGGAGGTAGGGAGTTAATTACCTTAAAAAAAAAGTCTCAGCCACGCATGGTGGCTCACACCTGTAATCCCAGCACTTTGGGAGGCAGAGGCAGGCGGATTACGAGGTCAGGAGATTGAGACCATTCTGGCTAACATGGTGAAATCCGTCTCTACTAAAAATACAAAGAAAATTAGCCAGGCATGGTGGCGGACACCTGTAGTCCCAGCTACTTGGGAGGCTGAGGCAGGAGAATGGCGCGAACCTGGGAGGCGGAGCTTGCAGTGAGCCAAGACTGCACCACTGCACTCCAACTTGGACGACATAGCAAGACTCCAACTCAAAAAAAAAAAGTCTCCTCCAAAAACAGTTAATATTAACATAAAAGGAACTTACATTATACAAGATGGCTTAACTCCCTAAATGTTCTAAATTTGGTGTTTGAGTAGTCAGTGTTTATGTGTAACGGTTTGTTGCTTGAAGTATTTTTCAATAAATAGCCTAAATAAAACAAATTACTTTAGAAACAGTTAATGTAACCTACTGGAACAAAGACTTTGGAATGAAAAAAGATCTATAATTTATGTTCTCTCAAATCCAAAATGGAAATATGTGATGACGGGAGGGCCATAATATTTATGATACTGCAAAAGAGGCAGTACATACATTTGGGGCTAAAAGTTGCAAAGGACAGAGTATTTTCAGGCAACAGGTTCAGGAATGTAACCAAGAAAATCTCTCCTAAAACACTGCAATAAAGACTTCAAACGATATTGTAAACACTTCTTTCCATCTCGTTTATTTCTGATTCCTCTACCTTTGGCAACATTTGATGAAGTTTTTCTAACTGAAATCTAATCCAACTTAAAACCTGCATATGGAAGAATTAAAAATTAGTTTTGATTCTAAAATCCAAGTCTTAGTACCAGGGACCCCAATATGCTAAGGGGAAAATAGTCCACATAACCTCTGTATCCAATCCCCTTATCTTTTTCTTTTTTTTTCTTTTGAGAAAGAGTCTCACTCTGTCACCCAGGCTGGAATGCAGTGGCACGGTCTCAGCTCACTGCAACCTCTGCCTTTGAGGTTCAAGAGATTCTCCTGCCTCAGCATCCTGAGTAGCTGAGATTACAGGTGCCCACCACCACCCCCAGCTAATTTTTTTGTTTTTGGTAGAGACGGTGTTTCACCATGTTGGCCAGGCTGGTCTTGAACTCCTGGCCTCAAGCAGTTGACTCGCCTCAGCCTCCCAAAGTGCTGAGATTGCAGGCATGAGCCACCGAGCCCAGCCCAATCCCCTTATCTTATTTTCAGGTAAAAATAATCATCATCATCATCATCATCATCATCCCACAATTTTTATTTCC
Source organism: Rhinopithecus roxellana (assembly GCF_007565055.1). Lineage (NCBI taxonomy): Eukaryota > Metazoa > Chordata > Mammalia > Primates > Cercopithecidae > Rhinopithecus > Rhinopithecus roxellana. The sequence goes on from NC_044565.1 coordinate 80,472,887, forward strand.
TTATTGACTCTTAAAATTTTGGTCAAAGTTTGCCTGCTTCTCACATTGGCAAAAATAATACAAAATTCAAATTTTCAACATTTTGTTACATAAGTTCTATAGTTTCACTTATAATAAATATTCAAAAGTGAATTCAGTTAAAGTAATAATTAAATGAATAAGCTAAACTTCTACATTAAATCTGGCAGTTTTATGAGCAAATGAACTTGTATACAGCTGTATATAGATAATTTTAAATCAACAAAATACACATCAGAATAGCTAACATTAAAAAGATTGACAATACTGTTTACAAGATATACTGCAACTCTAAGTCTCTCACAATGCTGGTGGAAGTAAAATTAGTGAAACCACTTTGGAAAAAACTTTGGCAATCCCTACTAAAATTAAATGGGTATTTTCCCATGACCCAGCAATTCTACTCCTGGGTATAAACCCAACAGAATTTACTGCTTACATCACCAAGACTTGTACAAGAACGTTCATTAGCAGTTTTATTCATAACAGACAAAAACTAAAAACCCATATGTCTATAAGTAGAAAGGGTAAATTACGATATATTCATCCAATGAAATATCACTCAGCAATAAAAATAACATACAACATATTTTTGACACATGTAACAACGTGCATACACCAGTCTTAATGCTTAGTGAAAGAAACCAGACACAGGAGTACATACTCTATGATTACATTTATGTGAAGTAGGCAAAACTAATCTACATTAATACAAGTCAGAACAAAAGTGGCCCTTGAGAGCTGGAGATAGCACTAACTGGGAAGGGGAATACAGAGCCTCCTAGAATACAGGAAATGCTCTCTCTCCTGATCTGAGAGACAGTGGTTACAATAGCATATGTATATAAAAATTCACTGGCTATATGAAAGTTTATACACTTTATGTATATAAGTTACACCCAATAAAAAATAAATAATAGGCCGGGCACAGTGGCTCATGCCTGTAATCCGTAATCCCAGCACTTTGGGAGGCCAAGGCAGACGGATCACAAGGTCAGGAGATCGAGACCATCCTGGCTAACACGGTGAAACCCCGTCTCTACTAAAAACACAAAAAAACCAGCCAGGCGTGGTGGCGGGTGCCTGCAGTCCCAGCTACCCGGGAGGCTGAAGGAGGAGAATGGCGTGAATCTGGGAGGCGGAGCTTGCAGGGAGCAGAGATCGCGCCACTGCACTCCAGCCTGGGCAAGAGAGCAAGACTCCGTCTCTAAATAAATAAATAAATAAATAACCCAAGGAAGAAGCATTTTAAAATATTGTTCCTTCTCCAAATACATTTCATTCTTGAGAAAGAACATAAAACAAAGCTTTTCTTCACGTTTCGCACGTCTCATGAAATCTCAGACACTGTTATCCTTAAAGAAGAAAGTAAAATCAAGTTCAACATCTCATAGGGCTCATTCTGAGATACTTGTGCTTGTGGCCAGTTATATGTAGCAGTGCGTATGGATTCTTAAAGATAGTTTTTTAGTCCTGGTCTCTGGCAACAGTTTGGGGAGCAGCTCTTTAAATAGCAAAGAATAAAAACATAAAGGACAGTTTTTTAAAAGCGCCATTAGCAAATATGCTGTGGATGGAGTTAAAAGTCTTGTGTAGCAAATAGAGCAAGGATCCTTTATTTACTAAGCTTAGATACCAGTGGATAGCAAGAAATTTACATTTATACTCACACATATCCTCCCATCAGTCTAGTTCAACTTTGAAGGAAATAAAAGTAAATATTTACAAAAGAATAATTTAGTGTAGGTATATCCTATAAAGTAACCTGTACTTTACATATTGTAGATATATGAGAAAATGACCAAACATAATTGTACATAATAGTTTTTAGAATAATGGCTTTGGCATCAAATTGCCTAGTCTGGAATTTAAGCCTTGCCACTTACTTTGAGTCTCATTTCTTCAATTACCAAGTTGAAATACAATTATCACTGCACAGGGTTATTTCTGAGTACTAAGTAAGATAATGCCTGTTAAATGCTTAGTAATCAAAATATCTAGAATTCAGATTCAAAAAACGTTACATCATAAAAGAGTATGTGCTTCTTAATGGAAGAACACATCATCATCTATGAAGTACTCTTGCCAAAAGAGTGTCAAACCTGAGTCTGATGAAGTCTCTAGATTCAACTAACAACTTACAGAAGATTCACAGAACACAGAACATGTAAAACTACAATAATGGGATGCAATCAACAAATCCAGAGTGGGAAACCCTATAACCAACATCAGTATCTTCAACAATAAACTGCCAAGAAAGAGAGAGGGAGGAAGGGAAACCTAAAATGCATTAAAAACACTTTAAAGACAACCAATCACAATGTGGACCTCAGCTGGCTGGATTCAAACTATTAAAAAAAAAACAAAAACAAAAAGCAGTTGAGGTGGCCAGGCACGGTGGCTCACACCTGTAATCCCAGCACTTTGAGAGGCTGAGGCGGGAGGATCACTGTAAGTCAGGAGTTCCGATACCAGCCTGGCCAACATGGTGAAACTCCTATGTCTACTAAAAATACAAAAATTAGCCAGGCGTTGTGGTGCACACCTGTAATCCCAGCTACTTGGGAGGCTGAGGCAGGAGAATCACTTGAACCCACGAGACAGAGGTTGCAATGAGTTGAGATCGCGCCACTGCACTCCAACCTGGGAGACAGAGAAAGACTCTGTCTCAAAAAAAACAAAATACAAAAGCAGTTAAGGCAACTTGAAAATTGAACACTTATAAGACATTTTATAATGTTAAGAAATTATTTTTATGATAATTGTTGTAATGTTCAAAAAAGTCCTTATTTTTAAGAAACATACTGAAATATTTATAAATTAAATGATGTCTGGAATTTACTTCAAAATACATCAGGTGTAGAGTGAGTTATAGATGAAATGAGATTGGAATTGGTAAGTGCTAAAAATTGTTTAGTATATGGGCATTTATTATATTACTGTCTACTTTTACATGTGTTTATTAATAAAATTCTTCATAATAAATGTTAAAAAACAGAAAAAACAGGAAATGGTATAAAAGTAGAAGCAACTCTATAGAGAATTAAGAATCCTTATCTAAGAGAATTCAGTAATAGCTATCATCATTACTTAGCATCAATATCACAAGCACTGTGTTTAGTTTCATGTATGTAATTCTACTAAATTAAGTTTTGACCGCTGTAAACTGATTCCTAGAATTCAAACTATTTTTACAACAGCCAGATGTGACAATCTAATCAGCATTTTTCTAACAGTTCCTACTAACACTGGAATAATCTATTTCACTTTGAAAGGGTTTAACTAAAATTATGCAGCCATGAAAAAGAATGAAATCATGTTCTTTGCAGCAACATGGATGCAGCTGGAGACCATTATCCTAAACAAATTAATGCAGGAACAGAAAACCAAATACCACATGATTTTACTTAAAAGTAGAAGCCAAATAAGGGTACTTATGGACACAAAGACGGCAACAACAGATAATGCGGAGTACTAGAGGAGAGAGGGAGGGAGGGGGCAAGGGTTGAAAAACCGTTGGGTACTATGCTCAATACCTGGGTGACAAGATCAATCGTACCCCAAACATCAGCATTAGGAAACATACCCTAGTAACAAACCTGCACACATAGACCCTGAATCTAAAATAAAAGTTAAAATTTTTTTTTAAAGTAAGCAGTTTGGATTATAACTCAAGTATAAATGAGCCCACACTGATATAAATGATTGAATAAATAAATAAATAAACACGGAGAAGATACAACTCTTCCCAACCGAAGAATCCTAAATAATATATTTAGATGCCTTCCTCCTATCAGAAGGTAGAGCTTAATCCTCCTCCTTCCCTATTCTTTGAGGTTGGGGTGGAATGACTAAAAAATAGCAAGTCTGCAGTGGGGAAACCTGGCAAACACAAGCTTAACCAAGGGATGAAGAGTAACATTCCTAGCAGTATCACATGACTATACGCACCCCCAGATACAATGTGATGAGAAGGGTATTTGACCTCAGTAGTATTCTTTCCAAAATCCCATCACCTCAGTCTAACCATGACAGAAATGTAAGACAAACTTAAATTGAGGAACATTCTTCAAAATACCTTACCAGTACTCCTCAAAATAGTCAAGATCGCCAGGCTCCCGCCTGTAATCCCAGTACTTTGGGAGGCCAAGGCGGGCAGATCACCTGAGGTCAGGAGTTTGAGACCAGCCTGGCCAACATGGTGAAACCCCATCTCTACTGAAAATACAAAAATTAGCTGGGTGTGGTGGCAGCCACCTGTAATCCCAGCTACTTGGGAGGCTGAGGCGAGATAATTGCTTGAACCCAGGAGGCGGAGGTTGCGGTGAGCCGAGATTGCACCACTGCACTCCAGCCTGGGCAACAAGAGCAAAACTACGTCTCAATTAAAAAAAAAAAAAAAAAGGCCGGGCGCGGTGGCTCACGCCTGTAATCCCAGCACTTTGGGAGGCTGAGACGGGCGGATCATGAGGTCAGGAGATCGAGACCATCCTGGCTAACACGGTGAAACCCCGTCTCTACTAAAAAATACAAAAAACTAGCCGGGAGAGGTGGTGGGCACCTGTAGTCCCAGCTACTCGGGAGGCTGAGGCAGGAGAACGGCGTGAACCCGGGAGGCGGAGCTTGCAGTGAGCTGAGATCCGGCCACTGCACTCCAGCCTGGGCGATAGAGCAAGACTCCGTCTCAAAAAAATAAATAAAATAAAATAAAAATAAAAATTTAAAAAAAAAAAGGAAAAGAAAAAAAAGAAAAAAGGTCAAAGTCAAGATCATGAAAAAAAGGAAAGGCTGATAAACTCTCACAGACCAAAAGAAACTAAGGAGACATGAGAGCTAAATCTAGGAATCGTATTCTATATTAGATCCTGTAATAGAAAGAAGAGCACCAATGGAAAAACTGCAGAAGCCTGAAAAGTCTGGGGTTTAGTTAACAGTACTGTACCAATATTGGTTTCTTAGTTTTGCAAATGTATCACACTAATGATAACATTAGAAGAAACTAGGTAAAGGGTACAGGTATACATGCTCTCTTTGTTATATTTCAATACAAAAAATGTGTTTGAAAACTTAAAAAATATATGACCTCTAATATTGTGTTAAAAATGGGAAAAAAAAAAAAAAAAAAAAAAAACCTTTAAGAAAAATCTGTCTGGGCATGGTGGCTCACGCCCGTAATCCCAGCACTTTGGGAGGCCCAGAGGGGGTGGATCACCTGAGGTTGGGAGTTCGAGACCAGCCTGACCAACATGGACAAACCCTATCTCTACTAAAAATACAAAATTAGCTGGGCATGGTGGCACATGTCTGTAATCCCAGCTACTTGGGAGGCTGAAGCAGGAGAACCGCTTGAACCCAGGAGGCGGAGGTTGCAGTGAGCCAAGATTGTGCCATTGCACTCCAGCCTGGGCAGCAAGAGCGAAACTCCATCTCAAAAAAAAAAAAAAAAATCAGTTGACTAAAATTTGTAATATCAAAGCAAAACCCCATCAACAGTTAAATGGATAAGTAAAATGTGGCATAATCATACAGCAGAATATTTAATTTTATTTTTATTTATTTTTGAGACAGAGTTTCACGCTTGTTGCCCAGGCTAGAATGGGTTGGCGCAATCTCGGCTCACTGCAACCTCCGCCTCCCAGGTTCAAGCGATTGCCCTGCTTCAGCCTCCCAAGTAACTGGGATTACAGGTGCCCACCACCACACCCAGCTAATTTTTGTATTTTTAGTAGAGACAGGGTTTCATCATGTTGGCCCAGCTGGTCTCGGACTCCTGACCTCAGGTGATTCACCCACCTTGGCCTCCCAAAGTGCTGGGATTACAGGCGTGAGCCACTGCGCCCTGCCCTCATACAGTAGATTAAGGAAACAAAAACAATGCAAAAACATGGGTACATCTCAAAGTTAGAATGTCAACAAAATAAGCCAAACACAGAATACCTATGGTATGATTTCATTCATGTAAAGTTCAAAAACAGCAAAATGAACCTGTGGTGAGCAGCTCAGAACAGCAGTTACTCTGGGAGGGTAGATATTAACTGAGAAGGAACACAAAATGGGGGTTGTTCTATATTTTCATCTGGGTGGTGGTAGTAAGGGTGTATACCTACGTAAAAAATTTCATCAAGCTGTACCCTTAAGATTTGTACACCTTTTCTGCATGTAAATTATACTTCAAGGGGAAAAACTTTTTAAGGAAAAGATACATTTATCTAAAGCACACCCCTAAATAAGTAAATAAGAATTAGAAGGGGGGGACGGGGTATAGAATACTTGAGTGTAACATTTATTTAGGAGGGGAAAGTCAACATCCCTCACACCAGAACCATATCCACCAATTCTGTCTTTGATTAGATTTTAATCTCCTCTTGTAAAACTACTCACTACTTTCGTCAACTGCATACTTACATACAATGACTCAGGTCAACATTGAAAACTTACACCGTCAGTATGTCACTAGTCTTCTTTCAGCTAGCATCCCACCTGTGCAGGCATATAGGTTAATAAAATAAATCCAACTATCCCATTATTTCTCCTTCTTAACTTTCACCTCATAGGAAAAGCATGACCCACCACATCATCAGTGTAGTGGAGGTACACTATCCAAAAATTAGATTATCATTTAAATGCAATTTTTGATTGACAGAATAAGGTGATTTATATCAGGAATTCTATAGGGCAATACTATAAATGAAAGCTAATAAAGATATTTCAGCTTAAAAGCCATTAACTAGATGTACAACCTCGCTCAAGCCACCATAACTTTTGCAAGGTTTCTGCAACTCCCCCAGGAAAAAGAGTTCCGTTTGCACAGATATTGCAAATATATGACAATGGGGCTGCTACTCCACTCTGAACAGCCACTACTAATGGATCAGAGACGGAAACAGAAATGGCACCTGAGGTGAAACTTATATGCCATTCCTAGATAAGTGATCTAAGCTTCCCTCCCCTTCTAACTTTCTACTGTCTGTGACCTACTTGGAACAAAATACATTTGCACTGAACAGCTTAGACACAGATAAATACAATATACACAAGCTAACTTAAGGACTTAAGGGGACCTCAAAATATAGAAATCTTTTATCATCTTTAAATGTACAGTTTTTAAAAAAATATGTCACTAAACATTTCTCTATTTCAGATGTAAAATTCTAGATCAAGTCTAAATGGGAAACCTTTAGCTGAGCATGGTGGCTCATACCTGTAATCCCAACATGTTGGGAGGCTGAGGTGGGAGAATCACTTGAGGCCAGAAGTTCAAGACCAGCCTGGACAACATAGTGAGAACCCCATCTTCACAAAAAATTTAAAAATCAGCCAAGCATTGTGGCGCATGCCTGTAGTACCAGCTACTTGGGAGGCTGAGGTGGGAGGATCACTTGAGCAGAGGAGGTTGAGGTTGCAGTAAGCCATGTTCATACCACTGCACTCCAGCCTGTGTGACAGAGTGAGATCACGTCTCAATCAATGAGAAAAACTTTAAAATGATTTATCTTTCTCAATGTTCCAAACATGTAAAATATTGTTCTCTAATATAAACTATGTTATTGATACTCGGGTATATTTGAGAATGCCTGAAATGATCCCCATGAAAACACTTTACTGAAAAGCTTCCTGGAAAAACAAACCAAATGAGAATGTTTACCTTATTTCTTATCTCGAAGAGAATGCACACCCAATTACAAATGTACACAGAACTCATAAAGGTGATCATCCTGACAGGTGTTTAGACAATTACATAATTCTGTCAAAGTGTTATTTCTAATAATTCATGTGGCTTCTGAATGTCACAAGTTCCCTATATAGCAATTCCACTAAGCGTTTCACTGCAAAATTTCCAATTCCTTCTCCTGTTCCCTTTCAAACTCCCATTTCCTCAGTCCGACTTGCAATTATCAGAAAAACATTCCACTTCAAGTGAAAAATTTTTTTTCCCTTTTTTTTTCAGGAGAGAAGGAGTCAGGTAGAGATAGGTAAGTAACAATTATCTGGTACCATCTCAAAGTGAAAATGCATAGAAGGGAAAGAGATTCATCAATTAAAATGTAAGTATCTTCTAAGACCCAATTCTTGTGCCAGGTGCTTGATGATCAACAGAGGGCCCACCCATGACAGAGATTAAAGTAGTCAGAAAAAAATAAGCAACTAAAGTAATATCAATAAAACATAAAACCATGAGTTAAGGAAGAGGATGTAATATAGTCCTAGATGTCAGGGAAGGCCCCCATGAAAAGATGAGACAAGAATATCATAATATTTGAGAAAAAACATGGCATACTCAAGGAACAGCAAAAACTATAGTTTATTTTAGACATATGAAGGGCAAGAGATGAGATTCAGAGATCATGGATGCCTGTAGAAGTCACTCTAAGGAACTGGACTTTATCTCCAAAGGTAATAGTCAAGAAAACTGACTTGTCTGAGGAACATAGATACACTTTTTCAAAGGTCTCTATCCATCTACTTTACTCACTGTAAAGGTGGCCAAAAGGAAAGTGTGAAGAAATAACAAAAAGGGAAAGAAGATAAATAGTACTTCAGAGACTTCTAGGATATACTCAGACAACTTGGGTTAGAGCTACAATGCCTGGAACACAGAAGCTCAATCATATGCTTCCTTATGCAGTATATGCAGAAGGGAATTATGGCGATGAAGAATCAAGAGCTCAAACTTACATTACTGTATTGACCAGGAAGTCCTATGAAGAATTATATTTCTATAGAATTAAAAATGCAGTTCTGTCAGCCTGGACAACAAAGTGAGACCCCCATTGCAACAAAAAAAAAAAAAGTTTTTTTAAGAGTTGGGCTTGGTGGCACACGCCTGTAGTCCTAGCTTCTCGGGAGGCTGAGGTGGGAGGATTGCTTGAGATTGGGAGGTTGAGGTTGCAGTGAGCCATGATCACACCACTGCGCTCCATCCTGGGTGACAGAGTGAGACCGCTTAAATTAAAAAAAAAAAAAAAAAGATACAGTGCTGGTTTTTGTCTATTTTTTTCACAGGCTTGGTTGGTACTTTGTTCTTTTTAACTGGGTTCAATTTAAAAGACTATTCACCTTGTTATACATGTATCTAAGCATGAAGTCCAGTAGAAATGACTTCCCTTTACGAAAAGCTCCTGCTACAGATACCACTACTATGTTAAGATCTCGTATGTGCTCCTGTAGCAGTATCTGCTCCAAAGCTTCTTCATCAAGTTCAAAGTTATGGTCATCTTCATGAGCAAGAACAATCTGTACTGGACATGGTTTCTTCATAACCTCATCAGAATTTACTAAGTCATCATCTTCATAATTCTCACCTAGAATTTAAAAAGAAAGAAAGTGGTTACTTTAATCCCTACATTACGGACTTTCATTAAGGACCGCAACTAAAGCAAAATTTCAAATAAAAAATTGCCCCTTCTCTCATTATAGATCATTACAATGTTCCTTTGGATTTCTCACTCCCTCTGTAACAGGACAAAGAATGCTGGTAAGATTTCCCACTTGATATGGTTGGCTGTGTCCCCACCCAAATCTCATCTTGAATTGTAGCTCCCACAATTCCCATGTGTTGTGGTAGGGACCCAGTGGGAGGTAACTGAATCATGTGGGAGGGTCTCTCCTGTGCTGTTCCCATGATAGTGAGTAAGTCTCACGAAATCTGATGATTTTATGAGGTTTCCCTGCACAAGCGCTCTTCTCCTCTGCCACTATGTGAGTGAGATTTGCCTTTCACCTTCCACCATGATTGTGAGACCTCCCCAGCCACATGGAACTGTGAGTCCATTAAACCTCTTTCTTTTGCAAACTGCCCAGTCTCAAGTATGTCTTTACTACCAGCATGAAAATGGACTCATACACCATTATACATATAGATAAACAATAATACTAAATATGGCCTCTATCTCAATGGAGTATTAACAGCTAAATGTGAACAGCAGCTGTTTTTGAGCCCTGTATTATTCTGTAAATAACTTTTGCAACTGTATGCACACAAAAACTAAAGAGGGGAAAAATCAATTTCACCTAATGTTTCAGATCCCAATTTTCCTGTAAGCATCACCTAGAAAATTTACAAACATTACTCTACTTTACAAACGTTAAAAATGTATATTAAAATTGTTCATGTGGCTGGGTGTGGTGGGTGTAATCCCAGCACTTTGGGAGGCCGAAGCGGGCAGATCACCTGAGGTCAGGAGTTCAAGACCAGCCTGGCCAACATGGGGAAACCCCGTCTCTACTAAAAATACAAAAATTAGCTGGGCATGGTAGCGGGTGCCTGTAGTCCCAGCTACTTGGGAGGCTGAGACAGGAGAATCGCTTGAACCTGGGAGGCAGAGGTTGCAGTGAGCTGAGATCGCGCCACTGCACTCCAGCCTGGGCAACAGAGTGAGACTCAGTCTCAAAAAACAAAACAAAAAAAAATTATTCATGTTATTTTTCATTCTGAAACCTAAAGAGGAAAATTAGGGTTCTAACAAGTTTCCAAAAATGATACTTAAATGAGTCCCTAATTTAATAACAGTAACCTAAGCACTACAGCCTCCTCATTAAAGCAAAGCATAGGATTAATGTTTCAGTAAAGAACAGTCAGTGAGATGCAGTTATATCTCAGAATTTCATCTCCCACTGGAGCTCTTTCTTACCAAACACTACAGCCACCACTTTAAGACTACATAGCTCCCCAAAACAGCCATATAAACCCTTCCTTTGTTCACCACAACACGCTAAAATTAAGGTAACCTTTGCAGACATAATTTACTGAATAGTGATGAAGAAGTACAGAAAATGTAAATAGCAGAGATAAACTTCCAAAGTCTAGGTTTCTGTTCTTCTTTAAAAAAACACCTAGCTTCAGAGGACACATACCTTGTCTGACTTTCTTCTCTACCAACTGCTTGATCCCACGTATCAACTAGTTACTCCAGGGGACCTTATCTTCCCCCACATCAAAATTTCTAAGAGACTCCCTCCTTGAGCCTGTCTACTAAGTGTCAGTTTCCACTCTAAGGACACATATGGTATCCACTGTTTTCAGTGCAATCAATGACTGTCCTTCTACTCTGAGGAGAAAGCCAGTCCACTGAGGCGTGGTACAGTATTAGTCAACAGTTCAATAATACCTTATCCACATAACCAATATTCACAGAGCAAAGATTATGTAACTACATTAGTGGATTTTTAATCTTATTACCAAAAGAAGCATCTCATTTCTCTGATTTGCAAAGACTATTAGAGCCTTTACCTCCACATCACAAGGCACCTTTGACTGTATATAGCTAAGTCAACAGCACTATTTCAAAATGTGCTGCAAACAATGACAATGCATTATAAAGAGCAAGCCGCTTCAAAGGAGAATCTTTGAAAGGAAAAACAATCATTATTTAATTAAAGAGGACATTATCACTGCCAGTATCAATGGTATATAGCAATGGTCAGGTATGCTATTTGAATGCATGCAAAAAAGTGAACTTTCCAGGAAAAGTTCCAATACAGTTAAATTCTAAACTAATGTCTCATTAGGTAGATCCAGATAAATAACGAAACAGGATGCAAATGGTGTAAGTTTCTAAGCTTAGTTAGTGGTTTAAGACCACGAACTAGGGAGCAAAACTGCCTCGATGTATGTCACTTAACTTCTCTGCACCTGTTTTCTCATCTGGAAAACGGGGGTGTGTAAAACAGGTGTAGCAGTACCTAACTCACAGGGTTGTCATCAGGATTCAATGAGTTGAAATATATATGCTACACAGTAAGCACCATAGGTGTAAGTTAACAGTAACTTCAAAATAACCAATCCAACAGAAGCTTTTATTTTCCCCTTGAAATGTCAAAATGCTATGGTGATTTTCACTTGACCAGTGTAGCTGTGTACTGACACTGTCATCCACCCATTTGCTCTGGCACAGACCTGCTGGCTGTCCTTGACATACTAGAGATACATCTATGCTTCTTTTACTTACCCCTAAATCTAATCAATAACCACCTTCTTAATTTGTCTTCATTTCTGAATCTCTATTGGTAACATTCCTGCACTTGTCACTGCCATCTTATCTCACACTGTAGCACCTAACTGGTCTCCTTTCATTAATAATACTCTTGTCCTCTTACCCAATGCAATGTAATCTCCACAGAGTAGCAACTAAATAATATAGTTAAATGTAAAGCTGACCAAGTTACCCTCCTTAAAATCATTGTTACAGAGGACTAATGACTAAAATCCTACACATGCTCTATAAGGTCCCGTACTCACCGCCAATCTCTGTTGCCTCATTTGGTGGTATTCTTCTCTTTAAACCAGTGGTTGCCAATCTTTTTGATACCAGGGACTGGTTTCATGGAAGACAACTTTTCCACAGAACGGGGAGCAGTGGTTTCGGGATAAAACTGTTCCATCTCAGATCATCAGGCATTAGATTCTCGTAAGAAGCACACAACCCAGATCCCTCACACATGCAGTTCACAATAGGGTTCACGCTCCTATGAGAATCTAATGTCACCACTGATCTGACAGGAGGCAAAGCTCAGGCACTAATGCTCGCTTGCCTGCACTCACCTCTTGCTGTGCGACCCACTTCCTATCAGGCCACAGATGAGTACCAGTCCAAGGCCCTAGGGTTGGGAACCCCTGGTTTAAACTAGGTAGCCAAGCTAGCCTTTCATCAGATCCTCATGCTGCTGTTAAGCTCTTTCTAGATTCTGCTGTAATATTCCTCTGCCTAGAGTACTCTTTCCTGTGTTGTTTCCTAATCAATTCAGACTTATTCCTTACATCTCAGCTCAAAAGTCACTTTCCAGGAACAAGAATCTTCCCTGAGGATTCCAACCAAGTTTAGTCATCCTATACTCCCCAAATTTTAATCTATCACTTGAATATTTATGTAAGTACATACTTACTAAATGTCTCCCCTCTTGGATTGCCAATTTACCACTTAGTTTCCCATCATAAGCAGAAAACAGACAAACAAAAGAAGAAAGCCCTTAAATACCTTACCATGGCTTCCACAGTCGTACACGATCTGGGCCCAGCCTCCTCTCTCTAGGAGTGAGCAGGGGACCTTATAAAGCATGTTTCATTTTACAACACACTCCTATTCATTCCCGAAGCCTGGACGATCTGGCCTTCTTGCTGTTCCCTGAGGAAGCTAACCCTGTTTCCCACCTTAGAATTTTTGTCATGTGTTGTCCCCTATCTGGAATGCTCTGTCCTTACAAATTCATGTGGTTTATGTTTCCATCATCCAGCTCTTTAGATCAAAGGTTATCTCCTCAGCGTGGCCCTCCCTGACCACTCAATCTAAATCACAGATCCCCTTCCTTAACACTTTAATGAAACAGGTTTATTCATAGTTTTTTAAATTCCTAAAACAACCTTTTTTCATTTGTTTAAATGTGTACCTAATATCTCCCGCTCCACAGAATGTGTGTGCCACTAAAGTAAGGATCCCAATCACCCCATTAACCATTCTCTACCAGCACCGAGAACAGTGCCTGACACCTAGCCTAGCAGGTGCCTAATTTAGGCATCTTACTCAGGAGTCTTACATCTGCCCTTACCTTTTTTTTTTTGAGGCAGGGTGCTCTGTCACCCAGGCTGGAGTGCAGTGGTGCAATCTCGGCTCACTGCAACCTCTGCCTCCTGGGTTCAAGCCATTCTCCTGTCTTGGCCTCCAGAGAAGCTGGAACAACAGGCACCCAACACCTCGCCAGGCTAATTTTTGTATTTTTAGTAGAGACAAGGTTTCCCCATGTTGGCCAGTCTGGTCTCAAACTCCTGACCTCAGGTGATCCACCCACCTCAGCCTCCCAAAGTACTAGGATTACAGGCATGAGCCACTACGTCTGGCCCTGTCCTTACCTAGTTTATAAGCAATTGTGATAATCAAATAGTTAAGGGAAATACCTCTGGCAACTCAAGAGTATTAAGTATATATAACACAAAAATTCCATAAAAATTATGAAGTTTGGCCAGGCACAGTGGCTCATACCTGTAATCCCAACAATTTGGGAGGCTAAGGAGGGCGGATCACCTAAGGTGAGGAGTTTGAGACCAGCCTAACCAACATGGAGAAACCCCATCTCTAATAAAAATACGAAATTAGCCAGGAGTGGTGGCGCATGCCTGTAATCCCAGCTACTCAGGAGGCTGAGGGAGGAGAATCGCTTGAACCCGGGAGACGGAGGTTGCGGTGAGCCAAGATTGCGCCATTGCACTCCAGCCTGGGCAACAAGAGCGAAACTCCATCTCAAAAACCAAAAAAAAAAATTATGAACCAAGTAAAACACTTTTAAAAAGAACTCAAAAGTAATAACTGCTGAAATATCACAATGACCAAATGTGGAGGTTGGTGATTTTGCTAAAACCAACGAACAGTTTTGTTCTTACTGTAAAGAAAGCATTAGTTGGTTTTTTAGAAGTTTAAGGAAAAAAAAAAACCCCCCACTGGGCAGAAAACCTTTGTTAACTTGAAAATTCACCTACATTAGTTGGCCACAGTTACTATGCGACCAAATTTATTGGCATAGACAAAGACAGGCCTTTCAAATAGACAGAATATGTCTACATATTTGTCAGTATTATCTATTCTACAGCCTTTTAAAGAGAAGGGGTAGCAAATAGATTTCAAAGGTATAATGGAGCATAACAATGATGTGATTCACCTGCATCTATCTACTTACTCCCCATGGTGATTTCTCTACCAAATAGGGACTAAATACAGTACTCCATCAAATACTGATACAAGTAATTGAATAAAAGAGAATTGTATGTAAAGTTCATTAGGATACCTGTAAATACTGTATTAGCATTTAGTGATTACCTATAATTAAGTCTTTAAATCCGGCACTACTCTAAAATTTTAAACTGAAATTACATCCTCTGTATACAATAGTGATTTTTATTTCCATTTTTCAATGTCAAAAATTTACTGGGACAAGTAGATTTCAGTCCTCCAGCACATTTTTGTGATTCACAGTTCCAAGTCAGTTCTCCCTACTCTAGCCCCCAAATCGGTCTTTCAAGGTCAAAGCTAAAAGACACCTACAGATGATCACCTGCTTCTCAAATATCTCTCCACACATTAACACTAAGGTACCTACCTAATATCTATTTGCCACAAGGCCCAACAAAAGAAAGGTGTCTTAGTAAAAAGAACTGTGATTGCCAGGGGTTAGGGGGACAGGGAGGGATGAACAGGTGTAACACAAAAGATTTCTTAGGGCAGTGAAACTATTCTCTGTAATACAAAATTGGTTGATACCTGTCACTATACATCTGTGAAAAACTCATTGAATGTACAACCCCAAGAGTGAACCCTAATGTAAAACTATAGACTTTGGATGATAATGATGTGTTTGTTAGTGAAGGTTCATCGATTTTAACAAAAGCACCACTGTGGGTGAAATGCTGATGGCGGGGGAGAGTGTGTATATGGAGGGGCAGAGAGTATGTGTGAACTACACTTTCGCTTCATTTTGCTGTGAAGCTAAAATTGCTCTTAAAAAAAAAAACAAAAAGTGTATTTAAATAAGACACCTGTCTTTTTGTTGTCTAATCACACTTTATCTTAAATCTGCCAAATTCATACACTCAGCATGTATTCCAACAGCAAAATTTACACTTCAGGGCTGACCTGGATCCATCAGCAAAATTCAAGCTTAATTATAAACTAAGATAATAAAAAAAGTGCTACAAATCTACATTATAATAAAATGTAGCATTAATGTTAGATTACATCAACCCAAAACTAAACTTATAAAAAGAGAACAAAGAATAATTCACCTTTCAACAGGAATGAAAAGTGTATTTTATTATTCACACTTCAAACAAAAACTTGAAACAAATTTTTATGGAAAGTAACCTTGATTCAGTCTATTCAGTCTACTTATAAAAATTAGTTATCCCACAAAAGCTAAGTAATGTGTTAGTGCCTAGTACTTGAACCTCAACATTTATATTTCATACCCAAGTGAAAACAGTATCTAGGTATTCAAGTTTATTCTAGCACATATTTTTTAAAAGCCTTAAAGAGGTTATACCATGGTTAAATATATTTCTAGGGATTTATTATAAGGAAATAAAGATGCTAATGAAGATGTTCAAGTTTACCAATTTTATTTCTGGGGGCAAAAATTAATGTTGCATACCTCAAAACTGGCAAGTGGCCCAACAGTTATTTCAGCCATATACTGACATATTATGCAGCCTAAAAAACACATTTACACTCTTAAAAAATTATACATATATATATATATATAAATTCTTTTTTTTTTTTTGAGATGGAGTTTTGCTCCGTCGCCCAGGCTGGAGTGCAGTGGCGTGATCTCAGCTCACTGCCACCTCCCGGGTTCAAGCAATTCTTCTCTCTCAGCCTCCCAAGTAGCTGGGACTACAGGTACCTGCCACCATGCCTGGCTAAATTTTTTGTATTTTTACTAGAGACGGGGTTTCACCTTGTTGATCAGGCTGGTCTCAACTCCTGACCTCAGGTAATCTACTCACCTCGGCCTCCCAAAGTGCTGGGATTACAGGTGTGAGCCACTGCACCCAGCCAAAAAATATATGTATTTTTTTAAACAGCATAAAATTGGCCAGGTGTAGCAAGCACTGTTTTTCAAGCAATGGACAACAAGTAGCACAAGGAAACTTTCAAGGTGAGTGCCATGATCATTCCCAGCTCTCCGCCTGGGAACAATTTCCTAACTATAGCGTGAGGAACTGGAGCACAAAAATCTGAGTTCAAGATTACTAGAGCAGTAGGAATCTGTGAGGCAGGATACCAGAGAAAAAGGATCTATGCAGACGTGGAGCCCAGAAGTCCTTGGACAAGGACAATAAGCATCACAGGTGCAGGGGAACACAATACTATGCAATGCTTACCAGAAGGAAGCTACTGCAGGGTTGAGAGAGAAACATAAGTCAAACATTACTGAGACACTTTGGAGTTCTGGCGCAGCCAGAGTGGAAAGAAACATCTATACCTCAGGCATCAAGCTGAGACACTAGAATGGACATATCTTAGAATTAAGGGTCAAGTTCTAGAGTAAGGCCTACTGACAATCCATCCAATCAAAGTCTAAACAAAACCAAGACTTGAAAAGATCTGCAAGGTACACAGTTTGGAAATTTAGTACCACTAAGTTAGGGAGATTTCCTCTAAGCTTTCCACAGAACCACACTAACGAAGTATGAAGCAAAGCCAAGGTCAAGATCCATCAGTAATTAAACTGCTTGCCAAACCAAAAACAAGGTAAGAGAATCCAAAATCTCTACAATGTATAACATTTAACATACAGTATATAAATCAGAAATTACTAGACATACAAACAAAGAAGGAAATGGAGCCCATAGTCAAGAAAGAAAAGCAGTTAACAGTACCAATTCTGCCATGACCCAGATGTTGAATTTAGCAGACAAACGCTTTTAACCAGATACTATAAATATGTTCAAGGACTTACAGGAAAATAAAGTCTTAATAAATAAATAGATGAGGAGTCTCAGCCAAAAAACTACAGAAACTATTAAAAAAAATGAAAATTCTAGAACTGACAAGTACAATAATTAAAATGAAATACTCACTGGATGGACAGCAGCAGACTGTAGGTAACAGAAGAAAGTTTGTAAACTTGAAAAGAGATCAAAAGAGATTTTCTAATCTTAAGTACAGAGAGAAAAAAGAATAAAGAAAAACTAAGAGAGTCTCAGGAACCTATGGAACACTAACCAACTTGCATTTAGAATCCCAGAAGAACAAAGTGAGGCTGGAGCTGAAAAAATATTTGAAGAAGGAATAGTCATAATGTCACCAAAAGTTGATGACAGAGATTTACAGGTCCAAAAAGCTCAGCAAACCTCCAGTAGGGTAATACAAAGAAAACCACATCAGCCAGACTGCTAAAAACCAAAATCCAAAAAAAACAGGACACAGAGCAGAATAATTCAAATAATTATTATATAGCTATTTAACAAGTATACACTTATTATACAGAGCAGAATAATTCAAATAACCGCTTCTTATCACATCATCACTGAAGCACTGGAGGCCAGAGGACAAGGGATTGATAGCTTTATAGAGTTTCAAAAAAAGTGTCAACCTAGACTTTTATATTCAGTGAAAATGATCATTCAAAAATGAAAGTAAAATAAAGACAGCAAAAGCAAAGAGTATGGCCGGGTGCAGTGGCTCACACCTGTAATCCCGGCACTTTGGGAGGCTGAAGTGGGCAGATCGCAAGGTCAGGAGATCAAGACCATCCTGGCCCACATGGTGAAACCCCGTCTCTACTAAAATACAAAAAATCAGCCAGGCGTGGTGGTGCACGCCTGTAATCCCAGCTACTTGGGAGGCTGAGGCAGGGGAATCGCTTGAACCCGGGAGGCTGCAGTGAGCCGAGATAGTGCCACTGCACTCCAGCCTAGCGACAGAACAAGACTCCATCTCAAAAAAAAAAGGCAAAGAGTATCTGTCATCAGCAGATGTGCATTACATGAGAGCTATATAATGTTCTTCAGGCTGAAATGAAACATTATCAAATGGAAAGTCTCTTTATTACTTCCTATTGCTCTGAATCCAAAATAGTAAATAGATACAAACATAAAAGACTAGTTCTTTCCTCCAACTAATTTCCTTAAATGATAATTGATCAACGTGGGGTTTATAAAGTATGTAGAAGTTGAAAATTTTAAAGGACATGTTACAAGGCAAAGTAAATGAAATTACACCCTAAGGTTATGATTTTAAAGTGGAAAGTGGTAAAACTTTGATTCTAAATAGACAGATATATTAAAGATGAGTATCATTGGCCCTACAGCAATGGCTTTAAAACAAACAAACAAACAAAAAAGTATAGCTTAAAAAGCCAGTAAGGGGCCAGGTGTGGTGGCTCATGTCTGTAATTCCAGCACTTTGGGAGGCCAAGGCAGGAGAATCACCAGAGGTTGGGAGTTCAAGACCAGCCTGACCAACACAGAGAAACCCCATCTCTACTAAAAATACAAAAATTAGCCGGGTGTGGTGGCACATTCCTGTAATCCCAGTTACTTGGGAAGCTGAGGCAGGAGAATCCCTTGAACCCAGGAGGCGGAGGTTGCAGTGGGCCGAGATTGTGCCACTGCACTCCAGCCTGGGTAAGAAGAGTGAAACTCTTTCTCAAAAACAAAAACAAAGCCAATAAGGAACCAAAATAAAATACTAAAAAATATTCAATGAACCCAAAGTAAAAAAATAAGAACAAAAGACAAAAGAGATGAATGAAAAACACGCAAGATGGCAACCTTAAACCCAACTAAATTCAATAAATACATCAAATATAAATACACTAAACACTCCAATAAAAAGGCAGAGATTGTCAGATTGGGTAATAAAAGCAAAACTACATACTGTATTTTGTTGTTGTTGTTGAGATGCAGTTTCGCTCTTGTTGCCCAAGTTGGAGTGCAATGGCACAATCTCAGCTCACCGCAACCTCCGCCTCTGGGTTCAAGCAATTCTCCTGTCTCAGCCTCCAGAGTAGCTAGGATTACAGTTGCCCTCCACCACGCCCAGCTAATTTCTGTATTTTTAGTAGAGACAGGGTTTCATCATATTGGTCAGGCTGGTCTTGAACTTCTGACCTCAGAAGATCCACCCACATCGGCCTCCCAAAGTGCTGGGATTACAGGCATGAGCCACCACGCCTGGCCATACTGTATTTTAGAGGTGCCCTTTTAATAGAAAGACAGAGCTTGGTTCAGGCAAAAGTTTCAAAGTAAAAGGGGAAAAGGTATACTATACAGACATTAATCATAAGAAAGCTAAAGTAGCTACATAAACATCAAAGCTGGCTTCAAGACTAAAAGCGTTACCAGATATAAAATGTGTACTCATCAGAAAGATATAATAATGCCAAGTAAGAAACTCAAAATACATGAAGCAAAAATTCAGAGAACTAAAAAGAAAAATAGATAAATGCATAGTCGCATTTGGATGTTTGTTTTTTTTTCTTCTTCTTCTTTTTGAGAGTTTCCCTCTGTCAGCCAGGCTGGAGTGCAGTGGCGTGATCTCGGCTCACTGCAACCTCCACCTTCCGGGTTCAAGCAATTCTGCCTCAGCCTCCTGAAGAGCTGGGATTACAGACATGCACCACCACGCCTAGCTAATTTTTGTAATTTTAGTAGAGACCAGTTTCACCATGTTGACCAGGCTGGTCTTGAACCCCTGACCTCAATGATCCACCCACCTCGGCCTCCCAAAGTGCTGGGATTACAGGCATGAGCCACCATGCCTGGACACATTCGGAGAATTTAACAATTCTAAGCAATCAATATAATAAGAAAAAAAAAATTACTATTAAGAATATAGAATAGTGCCAGGCGTGGTGGCTTACACCTGTAATCCCAGCACTTTGGGAGGCCGAGGTGGGTGGATCACAAGGTCAGGAGATCGAGACCACGGTGAAACGCCATCTCTACTAAAAATACAAAAAATTAGCCGGGTGTGGTGGCAGGCACCTGTAGTCCCAGCTACTCAGGAGGCTGAGGCAGGAGAATGGTGTGAACCCAGAGGGTGGAGCTTGCAGTGAGCCAAAATTGCACCACTGCACTCCAGGCTGGGCGACAGAGCGAGACTCTGTCTCAAAAAATATATATATACACACATACACATACATATATATATGTATATGTATATATATAGAATAGACAGCCCTATCCACAAGAAAAAAATAGCCACATATGTAATTTTAAGTTTTCTAAGTCACATTTTTTAAAAAATTGTTTAAATAATATTTTTATTTACCAACCCAAAATATTATCATTTCAACCTACTCAGTATTTTTTACTTTTTCTTTTTTTTGAGACAGGATTTCACTCCCGTCAACCAGGCTGGAGTGCAATGGTGCAATCTTGGCTCACTGCAACCTCTTCCTCCTGGGTTCAAGCACCTCTCCTCCCTTAGCCTCCCAAGTAGTTGGGACTACAAGCGTGAGGCAGCTAATTTTTTTTATATATATTTTTGTAGAGATAAAGTTTCACTATGTTGCCCAGGCTTGTCTCAAACTCCTGGGCTCAAGTGATCCACCCACCTCGCTCAGCCTCCCAAAGTGGTGGGATTACAGGCATGAGCCACCATGCCTGGCCGATTATTACTTTACATACAGTCTTCTAAATCTGTTGTGTATTTTACACCTACGGCACATTTCAACTTAAGACACTAAATGCTTATCAGAAACACGTAATCATTTAATTTCATAAAACTTACAACTGAAAAAGTAGACTTACGTATAAAAGTTGTTCCAACAAAGTTGTCCAGCATAATAACTGAATCAAATATTAATCATTTTCCATTCATATTTGTATCCATACTAACAAAACCGTTTTTAATGTAAATAAAATTAAATAAAACTGAAAAGTTTTTCAGTCACACCATTCAAACTGCTTTAATACTCATTTCTTTCACTAATAAGCATTTCTCTGCATGTTTCCTCTTATATGAACTGTCTATTCACCATCTAGATAGCTTTAAAGAAATATTTAAATTACCACCCTAAAGTCCCTTTAATTCTACACTAAATCAGATGCTTAAACAGTATTTTACAGACAGGTTTTTTAATTTAAAAAATTCTGTGTTGCCTATAAACTGGAGTACCTTGTACACAGTACATACTTTAATGCTGGAACTCTAATTTAAAAGGTTTAGCCGGCTGGGCACGGTGGCTCACGTCTGTAATCCTAGCACTCTGGGAGGCCGAGGCAGGTGGATCATGAGGTCAGGAGATCGAGACCATCCTGGCCAACATGGTGAAACCCTGTCTCTACTGAAAATATAAAAATTAGCTGAGCATGGTGGTGGGTACCTGTAACCCCAGCTACTCGAGAGGCTGAGGCAGGAGAATCACTTGAACCCGGGAGGCGGAGGCTGCAGTGAGCCAAGATCATGCCACTGTACTCCAGCCTGGCAACAGAGCAAGACTCCATCTCAAAAATAAATAATAAATAAAATAAAAAGCTTATAGTTACTACACATGTTTGTTTAATATATTTATGATTAACTTCCTACAGAACCCTCAGTCAGAAATGTTTCCTATCACATTTGGGATTAAGGGAAAAAAAGAAGTAGACATGGTGAAACCTCGTCTCTACTAAAAATACAAAAATTAGCCAGGCGTGGTGGCGCGTCTGTATTCCCAGCTATTCGGGAGGCTGAGGCAGAAGAATCGCCTGAACCCGGGAGGCGGAGGTTGCAGTGAGCCAAGATTGCACCACTGAACTCCAGCCTGGGCGACAGAGCAAGACTCTGTCTCAAAAAAAAAAAAAAAAAAAAAAAAAACCTCTAGAGATACTTTTTTATATTGGGGAGGAAAAGCATTTTCTAAGAACTACAAGGTTTTAGGCATTAATAGAATATACATATATACCCTAGAATATATAACAAGATACATGAGAACATTCAAGTTCTAGTACATATGCTTAAAAATTAGCCTCAACACTTAAAATTAAAACTATTATATCACTCCCACAGGCTTTATAGATTATGCAGCCCAATTTGCTCATTTTAAAAATAAGAAAAACATACAATTAAACTACTGTTTGGGGGGAAATCAAGGCCAGGTCTTATTTAATGTTATTTCATCTACAGCAATGCTTGTCAAGTTTAACATGAATATACATCATCTGACTATCTTGTTCAAATACATGTTCTGATTCAATAAATCTGGGCTTCAGTTCGAAACCACATTATTAAATCCAAGATGATGCCAACATTGCTGGTCCTTAGGATATAAGGACTAACAAGGTTCACTCTGTTTCACAAGTGTTTAGATAAGTGCCATTCATTTAATTTCATTTCATGTAGTTTCTAACAATATTAAAATAAAATTTTCAAGGAAGGAAAAAGTTTTCAAGCTAAAACTGTAATGCTCTATTTTTCCTGAGAGACTGCTTATATACTCTGATACAACTAGCCACTCCAGGGTTGCTATCAAGGGTTTGATATACCAAAGTTCAAAACAGTCAAGGTACATAAAACAATCTCTACTTTAAAAAGGAAAAAGCTATAGAAATTATTTTAAAATGTTAACATGATATACAGCTAGGATTGAAAACTATCAGCTAGTTGAGCTTTATTAAACTATTAATCTAGCTCATCCAATCACCTGGGTGAGCTTTTATGACAGTGCTGGGTCTCCCCCACAAGACTGATGCACCCTGGGATACGAGGATTACAAGTACTGACAAAGACACAAACTTGGATTTCAATAAATTTTTTTGAAAGAAAAAAACAGCTATTAGTCAAATAGATACTACAAGAAAATATTTTAACTCATAATCTGGTCCTATAAAACATTAAGAACTTATAAAGTCAAATTTATCTCATATAAAATTAGAACTACAATGCAAATTACAAAAGCAAAAATTTTAAAGACTCCAGGAAAGGACCTATTAACAATTTCAGTTACCAAGTATTTTCTGCCATTAGCCTTGTCCCTTTCTAGCCAACAACAAAAGACCATCCTAAAAGACTTTTAAAAATGCTTTAAAGAGGGCAGGTGCAGTGGCTCATGCCTGTAATCCTAGCAGTTTGGGAGGCCAAGGTAGGTGGATCACCTGAGGTCAGGAGTTCCAGATCAGCCTGGCCAACATGGTGAAACCCTGTGTCCACTAAAAATACAAAAATTAGCCGGGCAGGGTGTCACACGCCTGCAATCCCAGCTACTGGGGAGGCTAAGGCAGGAGAATCGCTTGAACCCCAGAGCCCGGTATATGGAGGCTGTGGTGAGCTGAGATCCCACCACTGCACTGCAGCCTGAGCGACAGAGCCAGACTCTATCGCGGAAAAAAAAAAAAAAAAAGCTTTAAAGAGTATATAATATCATTCATCTTCCTTCATTACTATTAAATCAGGAAACAGAGTTGTTTTTCCTATAGGATTCACATCTATTTTCCACTTGAAATGTACCCCGTTTCCATAGTAACTACCACTGATGTCACAGAATTTTTGCTGTTCCCACTCAAAGAACGCTAAGGCATAAAAATGCCTTTATGCGTTTATTTAAAAAATGAAGAAAAATGTAAAATAGTTTATAAGTGTATAAACTCAAACTATTATTCCCAAAGTTTGTCATCAAATATTAACCAGTTCTTAAAGCATACACCTGAATATAAGTGTACTTTAAAAAAATAATAAAGTTAGCTGGGCGCGGTAGCTCACGCCTGTAGTCCTAGCCCTTTGGGAGACCGAGGCAGGTGGATCACTTGAGGTCAGGAGTTCAAAACAAGCCTGGCCAATATGGTGAAACCCCATCTCTACTAAAAATACAAAAAAATAGCTGGGTATGATGGCAGATGCCTGTAATCCCGACTACTCAGGAGGCTGAGACAGGAGAATCACCTGAACCCCGGAGGCAGAGGTTGCAGTGAGATGAGATCATCGTGCCACTACACTCTAGCCTAGGCAGAGCAAGGCTCCATCTCAAAAAAAAAAAAAAAAAGAATACTAAAGTAAATTTAAATTTGGTATTTTAAATGAGGTTGAAATTTAAGAAGTCAACTTTGTTAGCTAGTCAGGAGATTCTAGAATGAACAATGGCTCAGGGGAATTTTTTTTTAAGATTTTGGGTGTTTTGCTTGTTTGTTTTGAGATGAGGTCTTGCTCTGATGCCCAGGCTAGAGTACAGTGGCACAATCACAGCTCACTGTGGCCTTGACCCCCAGGGCTTAAGTGATCCTCCCAACTCAACTTCCTGAGTAGCTGGGACCACAGGCATGTACTACCACAGTCAACTAATTTTATTTTTTATAGAGACCAGGTCTATGTTGCCTAGGCTGGTCTCAAACTCCTGGACTAAAGGGGTCCTCCTGCCTCCGCCTCCCCAAACTGCTGGGATTCCAGGTGTGGGCCACCACACCCAGCCTCGGGGAACTCTATAATCAACAAGACAGAAATTCAGACATTCTATTCCGGTTCTGCAAGTCCTCGCATTAAGGCTCTTCATTTCCTTCTACAGAGAAGTCTTAAGAAAATCTCACCTCAAGTCAAGACCAAAAAAAAGGGTCTTGGACCGGCTCTTAGGTACTTTTTGGGGGGGAGATGAGGGAGAACATACTTTTGTTATGTGGACCAGATTTTTAAAGAATGAGAGCACACAATATTGAAACTTTCTTACTTTAATATTTTTTAGGTAAGTTGTTTATACCCTAGAGAAATTCCTGCATACATATACAAGAAGAATGAAACATGGTTCCTTGTTCACCAAACTACTGTTTGTAATTACAAAAAAAAAAAAAATTTGGAACAACCTAAATACGCATGGATAAATAAAAGTCAGAGAATTGAAATTAATGCATAAGATCTAAATATTTACATATGGATAAGCTCCCACACCAATGTGGAATGAAAAAAATTAAATCAAGCTACAAAAGAACACAGTCTGAACCACTCATCATGTTTTAAACACAACAAAATACTGTATATTATTTATGAAATAGGCAAATGTTATTAACTATTTAAAAACCAGAAAGCATACACCACTTTCAGGACAGATGTATGTATATCTATGAAGAAAGGGGAAAAGAGAAAGGTTATTAGGAGAATCATTCAACTGCATAGTAACATTTTATTTCTTTTTTAAAAAGGATTTGAAATCAATATGGCAAATATTATATATCAGATTAATGCAATGGCTACTTGGGTATCTATTTTATCTTTCTCTGTCATTTTTGTAAGTTTGAAATACAATTGTTTTGAATGAAACATTTTAATTTGCCTAAAAATTTACTTCCACAGGCAAGAAAACTTACATTTACTGAAATGACTCAATGAAATAATCCTCTCAACAACCCAGTAACTTAGCTATTAGCTCCATTTCAGAGAGAGGAAATGTGGATATTCAAATATTTTTTAAAAAATTATTTGGCCGGGCGCGGTGGCTCAAGCCTGTAATCCCAGCACTTTGGGAGGCCGAGACGGGCGGATCACGAGGTCAGGAGATCGAGACCATCCTGGCTAACACGGTGAAACCCCGTCTCTACTAAAAAATACAAAAAACTAGCCGGGCGCCGTGGCGGGCGCCTGTGGTCCCAGCTATCTGGGAGGCTGAGGCACGAGAATGGCGTAAACCCGGGAGGCGGAGCTTGCAGTGAGCTGAGATCCGGCCTGGGCGGCAGAGCGAGACTCCGTCTCAAAAAAAAAAAAGAAAAGAAAAATTATTTAAGATTCTACAGCTACAAGGTAATGCATGCATCAAGATTTCTTTTAAACCCATGCTGTTTCCATTATACCAAACAGCTTTTCGATGTTATAGGATAATTCCTAAACAGATCCATCATTGTTCCCCAATGATACAGCCATAGAAAGGAGATTCAAATCAGTCCACATAATGATGCTTATCATTTAAAATAAATCCCTAATATTAGCTAATAAATTCTTATGAGTAAAAAACTACAAGTGCAGAATAAGAATGGGTTTAAAGGGCTTGTTTTTGCTTGGGAAAGGTGGATTCACTAACATCTGGTATTTGAGATTTCTAGCTCCCTAAAGTTTCACATTAAACTAGATGTTTGGGAAAAAACTAGAGTAACCAAAATAATCACAATTACAAATACACATAACCCTTCCTCACCATACATATCACAGGGTAAAAAAACTGCTCACTAAAGAAAGGTCAACACATTTGTAATTCAATTATTTATCATGGACCTATGACTGAGTTAACACTGTCAATATTTAATGAGCCACAGCCACACCGTAAAACAGTGAGTCTCACACCCACTAGAGTTTAAGAACCATCTGGGTAACCGGCTCAGAATACAGATTCTTAGACCCCACCTCCAGAGTCTGATTCAGCTGATCCATGGAGTCCAGAAATCTACATTTTTACCAAGCACCCCACTAACCAGCACCATGGCAATTCTGACACAAGGGGTGAAAGGTCTAGAACTGGAGATGCATAAATCTTTATTCTTTCAATAGTCACTGAACACCTACAACACAGTTCTGAGAACTACAGATTCAGTGGTAAAACAAAATTAAGAACAACAACAAAAATCCTGCCCATAGGAGCTTACATCCTAAAGACAGAGCAAGAGAAAACACATATGACATCAGCGAGTGTTAAATGCTACAGAGAAAAGTAAAGCAAGCCAAGGGAAATGGAGGCAGGAGTTGTCATTTAAGACAATAGTCAGAGATAGCTTCTCCTACAAGATGACATTTGAGCAAAGAACTGAAAGACATGGACATCTGGAGGAAAAGAGGAAATAATATTAGTAACTTTCTCATCCCTCAAAATAATTTACTGTATGAAATAATTTTAGGTGCTGTAGCTTTTACTACAAAGAGTGAAAAACACAGAGTGCCTACTATGTGCCTATTATCTCTTTAAACCTCAAAATCACTTTGTGGAGTAGCTATGAGTTTCCTTGTTTCCATAAAGGAGGACACTGAAGCTCAGATTAAGCAATCTGCAAGGACACACATTTTGTAAGTAGTCAACTCAGGATGCACGACCAGGTCTTTGCAACTGTCAAAATGCATTATCTTCCAACTAAGCCAAACTGTTAGTGTCTTTATGATCAAATAAGCATGTTTGTTGAATAAACTCAGAACTGAATTCTTATATGCTTAGTATTTCTAGAAACCTGAAAAAAGTTACCAAAAATACAAGTTGTTTATTTAAAAGGGGGGGGGGTTATTTATCGTCTTTGTAACAAATCTTGGCATACAGCTATTTTTCCAAAAATTTCCTAGTTAATATTTATACAGTCAGCAAATCATTTACACAGTCTCCCAATATTTGGGGAACAATTTTTTCTTCATAAACTTTCTAGAAGGGCAAGTGTTAAATTGCACACCTTTAAAATATAGGATGCAATAATAGTCTATTTGCCCATCTTTGGCAAGATATGCACATATATTTAAAGATAAGTAAATGTGCAACTCCCTGTTTCCTATTCACTGACTCCAACAATTCTCAGGACACCTACTATCCAATGTGTCATGAATTACGAGGAAGACCTCCCACCCTACCTACTTCACTCTGGTAACTAGAGAGCAAGGCACTATGCTAGACAGAAGTACAATTCAATAACAAGAGTCCTTACTCTTAACAGTTCTAACACAAACAAGTATAAAAGGATACTGTAATATAAAGGAAATGCTATTTGAGTAAAAAAAAAAAAAAGCAGCCCTTTTTGGATTATCTAAACTAGGGTTATCAATAAAGACATTCTGAAGACGGCTGCATCTCTTAAGCCCTGAGGATCAGATTAAGGCTAACTTTAAAAATGTAGTCTGGGCCGGGCGCGGTGGCTCAAGCCTGTAATCCCAGCACTTTGGGAGGCCGAGACGGGCGGATCACGAGGTCAGGAGATCGAGACCATCCTGGCTAACACGGTGAAACCCCGTCTCTACTAAAAAATACAAAAAATTAGCCGGGCGAGGTGGCGGGCGCCTGTAGTCCCAGCTACTCGGGAGGCTGAGGCAGGAGAATGGCGTAAACCCGGAAGGCGGAGTTTGCAGTGAGCTGAGATCTGGCCACCGCACTCCAGCCTGGGTGACAGAGCGAGACTCCTTCTCAAAAAAAAAAAAAAAAAAAAAAAAATGTAGTCTGGGCCGGGCACAGTGGCTCAAGCCTGTAATCCTAGCACTTTGGGAGGCCAAGGCAGGCAGATCATAAGGTCAGGAGTTGGAGACCAGCCTAACCAACATGGTGAAACCCTGTCTCTAGTAAAAATGCAAAAATTACTCCGGCATGGTGGCGGATGCCTGTAATACCAGTTACTCAGGAAGCTGAGGCAGAAGAATCACTTGAACCCAGGAGGCAGTGGTTGCAGTGAGCCAAGATTGCGCCACTGCACTCTAGCGTGGGCAACAGAGCAAGACTCCATCTCAAAAAAAAATAAAATAAAATAAAAATAAAAGTATAGTCCAAGAATGCTGGACATCATCCCTGAGGAGTACCACTGACAATTTCAGAGCAGAGGAGAGACAGAATCAAAGCTGTGTTGCAGAGATAAACTCAAAGTGATGAGTAAGAAGTGTAATGAGCAAATCAGATATAAGGCAATTTCAAGAGCCTGGATATAAAGTGAGAAGTCCAAAGTCAAGAGGTGACAGTAAAAATGGAAGAGCCAGTTCTTCAGCATCATTCTTTGGCCTAAGGCCACAGATAACACTAAATTATTCCATATTTGTTATAAGAGACACTCACTTTTCTTACATGCCTTATAAAAAAAAATATACTACATTTCTATTTCCAGAAGTATTTTTAGTACAATGACTCTAAGAGTTCCAGGATTTTGTAGCACAGGGATCAAGAATTAATCAAAAACAGAGAAGGTTTCCTTGACTCAGGCATATAGTTTAAGCATTCTCTTTTAGGCTCAAAAACTAACTTTGTAAGAGTTGTAAAGTATCAAGCCCATAAAAGAACTATGAAATTTGGGATAGCCAGTTAGCAAGGGAATCATACACACACACACACACACACACACTTAAAGTTAGAATATTTAAATTTAGAATAGACATTTAGATTGAATAGGGCTACTATGACAAATTTCAAAAAGCTTTATGCCAATACTCTGGAAATTTAGACACTAAGTTCCATTCTGCCACATCTCTCTACCTCTGATGACTGTTACAGCAGCAGTTTAAAAAAAGAGAAGGCCAGGCATGGTGGCTTACGCTTGTAATCCCAGCACTTTGGGAGGCCAAGGCAGGCGGAACACCTGAGGTCAGGAGTTCGAGACCAGCCTTGCCAACATGGTGAAACCCTTCTCTACTAAAAATACAAAAAATTGACCAGGTGCAGTGGCTCACACCTGTAATCTCAGCACTTTGGGCGGCCAAAGTGGGTGGATCACAAGGTCAAGAGTCTGAGACCAGCCTGTCCAACATAGTGAAACCCCATCACTACTAAAAATACAAAAAAAATTAGCTGGGCGTGGGGGCAGGCGCCTGTAATTCAAGCTACTTGGGAAGCTGAAGTAGGAGAATCGCTTGAACCCTGGAAGCAGAGGTTGCAGTGAGCAGAGATCACTCCTGGGTGACAGAATGAGACTCTATCTCGAAAAGAAAAAAATTAGCCGGTTGTGGTGGTATGTACCTAAAATCCCAGTTACTTCCGCGGAAGCTGAGGTAAGAGAATGGTTTGAACCTGGGAGGCGGAGGTTGCAGTGAGCCAAGATAGCGCCACTGCACTCCAGCCTGGGCGACGACAGCAGAACTCTGTCTCAAAAAACAAAAGGTAAGTATTCACTCAAATTCTAGACTTGGCTCAATACAGACAAAAGTCCTACTACAAGAGCAGCTGTGAAAAGAAGGGAATGGTGCCAAAAGGAGACAAATAAACATCCTTCCAACTAGATAAAATGTGACTAATTTGAAAAAAAAACAAAAAAAAAAAGTCAGAGCTTCGCACTATACTCTCCTTTTATCCCCTCTCTAGTTTGGCAATTTGAGGGTACATGTCAGGATTCCTTGTAGTAAACAAACATACACGCTCAAAAACAGGAGGAAGGAAGGAGACATTAGCACAGTTTTTAAGTTGCATTTTGAGCCCCTCAGACAATTGTTCCAGGAATTGTCCAGTTATTTAAACCAATTCTTTGCTCTATTTGGCTACAGAAAAACAGCCCCATTCCTTTTTTTTTTTTATGAGGCATACTCTAATACCATTTGGTCTTTCAGTTGCCTCTAATTGCTTTTAAGTATTTTTTTAAGCATCTCTTTCAGATTGAAAATTCTCAGAAATCAGGGTCAAATGCTTAAATTATGTCATAAAAAGGTTACCAAAACACTGCCTATCTTTTTATCTTCAAACCAGTGGCAAAGCCTACACTTTGCTCTCTAAGATCTAACCATTCTTCAAAGTGTGGCAAAGCCTCCCTCTTCCATGAAATGTTCCTCTACAATTCTAACACATGGCAATTTCTACTTCAAACTTAACTCACAAATATGCATAAAGTCTCTATGATCTACGCGAAAGCTTAGAGCAAGCACCTGTCCCACGTTATTTTTTATAGGTATTCGCTACAAGCAGCTCAAAAGCCCTTTTATGAGGTAGCTATACAATATGTCAACTAAAACTATCAAGGGAAAAAAGCTAATTCTTTGTCTAAGTATGGTCCTCTATTTGCCTGTCCCATTCCGGCCTCTAGTCCCAAAAGAAAACTAACCCCAGTCCCTTCATGTCCTACCCTCAAGAGAAGAGATGATAACTTTGTGCACTCAGTACATGCCAAACACTTTAAGACATTATCTTTATTACTATTACTATTATTTTTTAGCAACAGAGTCTCACTATGTCACCCAGGCTCAGCTCCATCCTGCAGCCTCAGCCTCCCAAAGTGCTAGGATTAGAGGCACGAGCCACCGCACATAGCCAAGACATTATCTTTTAATCTTAAAACTTTTCAGGTAGGTTGTTTTTACTTCAGGAAACTAAAACTTGTTTGTAGAGATCTGAACCCAGCGGCACTAAAAGAGATGCCCACTCTCTGACAATAAAAAGAGATAGGAATAAACAATCAATATATCATTAACAATTTAAGGCCAGGTACAGTGGCTCATGCCTGTAATCTCAGCACTTTGGGAGGCCAAGGCAGGCAGATCACAAGGCCAGGAGATTGACACCATCCTGACTAACATGGTGAAACCCCGTCTCTACTAAAAATACTAAAAAAAAATTAGCCGGGCGTGGTGGCTGGTGCCTGTAGTCCCAGCTACGAGGGAGGCCGAGGCAGGAGAATGGCGTGAACCCAGGAGGCGGAGCTTGCGGTGAGCCGAGTTCATGCCACTGCACTCCAGCCTGGGCAACAGAGCGAGACTCCGTCTCAAAAAAAAAACAATTTAAAACAATTTTTTTTTTCTTTTTTTTTTTTTGAGACGGAGTTTCACTCTTGTCACCCAGGTTGGAGTGCAACAGTGCGATCTTGGCTCACTGCCACCTCCACCTTCAGGGTTCAAGTGATTCTCCAGCTTCATCCTCTGTAGTAGCTGGGATTACAGGCGCTCGACACCAGGCCCACCTAATTTTTGTATTTTTAGTAGAAACGGGGTTTCACCATGTTGTCCAGGCTGGTCTCAAACTTCTGACCTCAGGTGATCTGCCCACCTTGGCCTCCCAAAGTGCTGGTATTACAAACGTAAGCCACCACACCTGGCCTAAAACAACTTTTCAAAAGTACTCCAATAGCACGGCTAAAGACTAAGAGACTACCACTAATAAGTTCAAAAAAATTGCCAATTTATTTAAGAAAAACACAAAAAAAACCAACACACACAATTCTCACCAAAAAAATACAAAATTAAAAAGCAAATATGAAAAATAATTTCCTGCATGCAAACAGGCTTTTATAAAACAATAAAGGAAATACTGAGAAATGCTCAAAAAATATTAAAAAGCAATTAATAAAAAGAATTCAGGGCTGGGCACAGTAGCTAACGCCTGTAATCCCAGCACTGTGAGAGGTGAAGGTAGGAGGATCACTTAATCCCAGGAGTTCGAGACTAGCCTGGGCAACATACTGATACTTCATCTCTAAAAAAGTAAATTAAGTAATTCACATTTTCAATTACCATATTACTATTCCAACATCAACTACAATCAAAAAGTTGCAAATTAAACTAGTACTAAGCCCATTTTTACCTATGTGTTGGCATTTATTTTTAATTAACAACACCCACCGTGAACAAAGGTACTTGCAAACAAGCACAAACCTAACCCTGATGAAGAATAAATGGATAAAACCTTTCTGAATGGATCTAGCTATGTGTGGCTTTACTCTTGAAAATGTACATGCCAGGCCAGGTGCGGTGCCTCACGTCTGTAATCCCAGCACTTTGGGAGGCCAAGGTCGCTGGATCACCTGAGGTCAGGAGTTCAAGACCAGCCCATTTTTAGTAGAGATGAAACTCCATCTCTACTAAAAATACAAAATTAGCTGGGCGTGGTGGCACATGCCTGTAATCCCAGCTACTTGGGAGGCAGAGGCACAACAATCGCTTGAACTCAGAAGGTAGAGTGAGCCGAGATTGCTTTACTGCACTCCAGCCTGGGTGACAGAGTAAGACTCTGTCTCAAAGAAAAAAAAATTTTTTTTTTTAGTAGACACAGGGTTTCACTATGTTGCTCAGGCTGGTCTCGAACTGCTGACTTCATGATCCACCTGCCTCAGCCTCCCAAAGTGCTGGGATTACAGGTGTGAGCCACCACACCAGCTAATTTTTTTTTTTAAATGAGCCAGGCACGGTGGCACACACCTGTAAGTCCCAGCTACTCAGGAGACTAAGGCAGGAGGTTCACTTGAGCCCAGAAGGTGGAGGCTGCATATTTGAGACCCTGTCTCAAAAATAATTACATAAATAAAAAATAAAAAGTGCTGATAAAAAGAAAATAGCAATTTATGAAGATGTTATTAATAGCCATCTTGAAAAAAATCTAAGAACAGGGGTGTTTTCCCATCAAAACTTCTCTCAGATTTGTCATTTAAAAAAATCAAGACCAGAAGGTGGCTCACACCTGTAATCCCAGCACTTTGGGGGCCGAGGTGGGCGGATCACCTGAGATCAGGAGTTTGAAACCAGCCTGGCCAACATGGAGAAACCCTGTCTCTACTAAAAATACAAAAATGAGCCAGGCGCAGTGGTGGGCGCCTGTAATCCCAGCTGCTCGGGAGGCTGAGGCAGGAGAATCACTTGAACCCGGGAGGTGGAGATTACAGTAAGCCGAGATCACGCCATTGCGCTCCAGCCTGCGAGACAGAGTGAGACTCTGTCTCAAAAAAAAAAAAAAAAAAAATCACCCCAGCCGGGACAGTGATTCATGCCTGTAATACCAGCACCTTGGGAGCCCAAGGCAGGCGGATCACTTGTGGTCAGGAGTTTGAGACCAGCTTGACCAATGTGGTAAGACCTGTCTCTACTAAAACATACAAAAATTAGCCAGGCGTGGTAGCAGGTGCCTGTAGTCCCAGCTACTTGGGAGGCTGGGGCAGCAGAATCGCTTGAACCCAGAAGTGGAGGTTGCAGTGAGCCAAGTCTGTGCCACTACACTCCAACCTGAGCAACAGAGCAAGACTCGATCTCAAAACAAAACAAAAAAATCAGTCCCTGGCCCAGCAGGGTAGTGCAAGCCTGTAGACCTAGCCACATAGAAAGCTGAAGTGGTGGGGGCGGAGGGCACACCCCAGAAGTTCAAGGTTGCAGCAAGCTGTGATTGAGCCACTGCACTCCAGCCTGGGCAACAAGACTAGCCCCTATCTCTGGGGCGGGGGGGGAGTTAAAGAAAAAAATATAAAAAGATTAGGAAATGGCAAAAATCAACTCCCCAATTCTGATAAAGGTGAAATTAAACCAACTTTTGGCATCCCACAAATTCATTCATTGAAATGTTTAAAAAGCTCCCCATTTACTGTGCCAACTTTTCTCCTTTAACGAGTTTCTTTATAGAAGGCTTTCAAATTTCTAAAGTGCATTTATAGGTTTCACCTCTTTAATAAAAAAAAAAAGAAAGAAAGAAAGAAATGGCTGGGTATGGTGGCTGATGCCTGTAATCCCAACACTTGGGAGGCCGAGATGGAAGGATCACTTGAGTCCAGGAGTTTGACACTAACCTGGACAAGACAGGGAGACCTCATCTCCACAAAAAATTTTAAAAACTAGTCAGGCGTGGTAGTACACTCACATAGTCTTAGTTACTCAAGAGGCTGATTCAGGAAGACTATGTGAGCCAGGGAGGTCAAAACTACAGTGAGTGGTAATCACACCACTGCACTCCAGCCTGGGCAATAGGGCAAGACCTCGT
This sequence comes from Rhinopithecus roxellana, assembly GCF_007565055.1. Classification (NCBI taxonomy): domain Eukaryota; kingdom Metazoa; phylum Chordata; class Mammalia; order Primates; family Cercopithecidae; genus Rhinopithecus; species Rhinopithecus roxellana. The sequence goes on from NC_044565.1 coordinate 80,507,669, forward strand.
TTCAAAAAACAGAAACAAAACAAAATTAAAAAAAAAAAAATCACTGTAAGTTTGCTAGGGTAGATATTAACCACTGGGAAGGGGGAAAAAATGTTACAGAAAAACATTACAGACCCAGGCAGGGTGCAGTGGCTCATGCCAGCACTTTGCGAGGCCGAGGTGGGTGGATCACCTGAGATCAGGAGGAGTTCGAGACCAGCCTGCCCCACATGGTGAAACCCCGTCTCTACTAAAAATACAAAAATTAGCTGGACGTGGTGGCAGACACCTGTAGTCCCAGATACTCGGGGGGCTGAGGCACGAGAATCGCTTGAACCCATGAGGTGGAGATTGCAGTGAGCCAAGATCACGCCACTGTACTCCGGCCTCGGTGACAAAGGGAGACTCTGTCTCAGAATAAATAAATAAATAAAAATAAAACATTACAGACCTAGTATTAAAATCCAAGTCTCCATTCTAAATCCATTTCAAAAGTCATAGGAAGTTTACAGAACTAAAGTTAAAATGTTAAAGATGTTAAAGATGGATGTAGTTCTAATCACTGTCCATGACTCTATTCTAAAGGATTAAATGAAGGGAAAAATAAGGTTTTATGAGATTCACTGTTAGTATGGTTTCAAGTCAATAGGGGTTTTTGTTTGTTTGTTTGGCAATCCTGTGCATAACAGATCCAAGTTAGATTTTGCAGATTTACTGTTTGAAAAGCCAATGCACTATACAGTCAAGTCAGCCCTCCATATCTATGGGTTCTACATCCATGAATTCAACCAACCAGGAATAGAAAAATTCTTTAATTGCATCTGTACTGAACATGTACAATTTTTTCTTGTCATTATTCCCTAGGCATACAGTATAACAATGATTTTTTTTTTTTTTTTTTTTTTTGAGGCAGAGTCTTGCTCTGTCGCCCAGGCTGGAGTGCAGTGGCCGGATCTCAGCTCACTGCAAGCTCCGCCTCCCGGGTTTACGCCATTCTCCTGCCTCAGCCTCCCAAGTAGCTGGGACTACAGGCGCCCGCCACCTCGCCCGGCTAGTTTTTGTATTTTTTAGTAGAGACGGGGTTTCACCGTGTTCGCCAGGATGGTCTCGATCTCCTGACCTCGTGATCCGCCCGTCTCAGGCCTCCCAAAGTGCTGGGATTACAGGCTTGAGCCACCGCGCCCGGCCCCATAACAATGATTTACATTGTATTAGGTATTACAGTCTAGAGATTAAAGTATATGGGAGGATGCACATAGGTTCTATGCAAATACTATACCATGTTATACCAGGGACTGGAGCATCCTTGAATTCTGTCATCAGAGGGAGGTCCTGGAACTAATCTCCCATGGATACCAAGGGACAAGTGTACTTGGAAACTGCTGTAACTACTCATATGAAATCCTGTAATTGAAATAAACAATTCCAGAAGAACTACTTTGCCCCAGGATTAAACTGTCTAAAACGCACGTTTATTAAAATGAAGATTGCTAAGAAGTATGAATATATAATCACTTATGTTAAAAACTGAACAAACACCTTCCAAGTTGCCTATTTTGAAAATTACTTTTTAGTTCAAAGGTTCATCTTAAATAACCATCCATTATAGTAACAACCACCTCCAACAGACTATTTGGCATTGGGTTAAGCACTTTTAACACATTTGATACTTACAATAACCCTATCATCAACATTTTACAGCTAAAATTTAAAACTTGCCTACCACCCTTGCCCAAACTAAATCTCTGTCCACATTACAGGAAAAATTATAACTTTCTATTGCAAATATACACGTTATATATAATGGCATAATAACACAAGTAGCCACACTGGTACATTCTTACATATATGTTACTATGCCTTAAGACACTTTTACAAACTGTAAAGTACTACAAAACACTTGTATCCTATCACCTGTTTCCCACGACAGCCTTGTTACAGATTATCACTATTGTATGAGGCCTCAAGGCTCAGAGAGCTTAAGTGAAATCACTCATTTGACTCCTCATTCTTTTCCCACTACATTATATCCTCCTTATGATTAAAGACGCATTGCCGCCACAATCAGAGCATCTTTGCAATAAAAGATAAAATGTACTAGAGATCCTAGATAAGTATCTATCAGCAGTTACATACTTCTCCAACAAGTTATTACAGTTACCGGCCAGCAGGATATCCAGCTAGCCTCCAAGTGGTTGTTTGGGTGCCAATTATAAAGTTGTATGAACAAGAGTTGTATGAATACTTTTTATTAAGCTAGTAGCTTAAGCAAGGGAATCCCCTAGATTCTACTTGTACTGGTCAGAAGACCAAATCCAAGGTCAATCAAAAGTACATACTATACTATCTTCTTGGGAAAACAGAGGGTGTCAGTCTTTTACGACTTGAAAGTTGTTTCTAGTAACTATCATCAGACCATACACCACACAGCCATTTGTCTCAGAGTAGGTAGCGAAGGTGGCTACTTAAATACACACACTTTTACAAAACTGTATCCAAGTTTAACAATATGTGTGTACACCCAAGCACACAGAGACAGGTTCCATAACTTGGAAAATCATTTGTAAAAGTTATTTTGGCCTTGCACTTGTGAATACTTCATGCTTCTCCATGTCCATAACAGAATTATTCTACCTCCTTTACTAATTGTTCTACTTCTTTCTATAATATCTACCAAGTGTTATCCTATTGCTATCATATTTTCAGGTTGGTATTTTCTTCCTGCTATCCTTTTTTTCGGGGGGACAGAATTTTGCTCTTGTTGCCCAGGCTGAAGTGCACTGGCGCAATCTCGGCTCACTACAACCTCTACCTCCCAGGTTCAAGCAATTCTCCTGCCTCAGCCTCCCGAGTAGCTGGGATTACAGGCAAGTGCCACTGTAACCTCGACCTCCCAGGTTCAAGTGATTCTCCTGCCTCAGTCTCCCAAGTAGCTGGGATTACAGGCATGTGCCACTGCAACCTCCACCTCCCAGGTTCAAGTGATTCTCCTGCCTCAGCCTCCCAAGTAGCTGGGATTACAGGCATGCGCCACCACACCCGGCTAATTTTGTATTTTTAGTAGAGACGGGGTTTCTCCATGTTGGTCAGGCTGGTCTCAAACTCCTGACCTCAGGTGATCCACCTGCCTCGGCCTCCGAAAGTGCTGGGATTACAGGCGTGAGCCATCACACTCAGACTCAGACTGCTATCCATTTTTAAAGCCGTAGAGAAAGCCCTCAAGTGTTCTGATCACGTGTGGTGTAGAGGACTAACGGATAGGAAGAAACCTACTAGAATAATGAATTAACTGTGGAATCAAGTTCAGTTATTCTATGTTCACATCTACATTCCTTAAAGTAAATAACTCGCAAATTTTCGAGAAAGTAAATAATATACCTGGACTTTGAAAACCCAAAATGTCTAGAAAATCAGAATACCATTACACTTTAAAAAGAAGAAAGAAAAGAAAAAAGCTGCTTCACTGCACCTATCTGGAGAAAATCCTTGCTCTGTAAAGCTCTAAACCACCATTACCAAAAAAAAAGTTTAACTTCTACTCCTATGCCTTACATTTCTGGTTGTTAACTTTAAGAGCCTGCCAAACAGCTTTGCTGACAATTGTGTGTGTCAAACAGGTCTTCCAAATGACCATTAACAAATTTTTAATATATCTTGCTATGAAGTTCTAAAATTTAAAAAACATATGTTGAACTTCAGCATCATCACACTAGTTAAATCAGTCTCCCCGTATTCTTAGCAGCTGCCTAATACCAACTGTGGAAAAAGCATAATTTTGGAAAAGGTCTAACAATTTCAAGAAAGTTACTTATACTTGTGAATATTTCAAAACTTTAAAGTTACAATACAGTCACAGAAAAATGAATCCTGAAATACACCTATGTGTACTTGACTTAAGGCCATAATCTTATTTTCACTCAGGGTTTCTTTTCCCTATAATATCTTTACTGTAAGGCAGCTCCTTCTCCCTAAATAATTTTGAAGTATTTCAAAACACTTTACTAAATAGATTTAATCATATCTATGGAATCCTATCAACTTTAAAAGCCAATAAAATGAGGGCTTATTTGCTTTCTAAAGATCCTACATTCCTAAAAGAATAAACACAAATCATCTTCCTAACACTAACCTACTAAAGTGACACTTGGCTCACCCCAACTTGGTTTTTGAAGCTTATTTCTCCAGGAAGCAGACGGAGACAAAGAGTTTCTACAGAGTCAAAAATAGATGATTCCCTGTTCATTCACAGCCTGTTTCTTCTTACTTTAAACACAAATCCTACCAACTTCATTTAGTTTGTAACTCATTAATGAGTGGCTCGGAGCAAATAAGCAGATACAAGGGCTGTTTTAGGCAATCATTTGCTGGGAATGGCTATCAAGTGAAGGTCTTCCTGCCCTGTCCTAAAAAATAAAGGACAAAAACCTATGAGTAGCAGACAAAAGCATTTATTAAATAATAAATGGTGGGCCTTATTTCAACAACAATCTGAAGAGTATCACCTCTTCTCAAAGTACCACAGCACAAAAACTTTGATAACCATAACTGAAGTATAAATTTATGTTTCTTTTCATAAGGTAAATACATAGAATATTTTGAAACTGCATCTAAAGCTCTTACCTCAAAAAAAAAGAAAGAAAGAAAGAAAATAATACACACATCTTCCCCTAGAGTCCAACCAAAAGAACGAAATTAATCCATCCGCATTCCAAAACAACTAATTACTTAAGAAATCCAACCAGCACAGATCTAAGGCGAAGCTTCTTCTTTGGTAGTATTTTATTCTACAGAGTGCTGCCATTGTACAAACAGTTCTGTCAAGTGTTTTGGTTGGCAGACGATAATAAAATAAGCTTTATTTCCTTTTCTTTCTCCCTTAGCAAAACTCCGGTCTGTCATCACCTCTGACATGCGCCAAGGACTACCAGGAATGATGAAGTATATTTCAAATAAACTTTCCTATTAAAGCGAGTCCTTGTGGTTAATATCATACCAAAATGTTTTACATTGTATCCAGCAAAACCTTTACAGACTGTAAAAAAAGAAATCTTAAGACACGAGCTCCTATTTAGTGTATTTAATAATAAACTCTTATCTTGGCCGTACTTACCAAACCGTAGGCTTTTACTATTTATAAGCCTTTGAAAAAACTTTACGCCTTTCTTAAGTACCATCAAAATTTTCAATCAGGATTTCATGCGATCAATTCGCACCACAGTGCGAGATCAAATGCTAAACTCCTATAAATAGGGGTGTTATGAGTGAGAGGGATACACAACACTGCGCTGCCAACGCAACTGCGTCTTCAAGGGGGCAGGGGCGCTCCTGGTACACGTACAGTAGGAGCTCACATTCAGCAAAAGCAGGGAGTCAAGGATCAGGTGACTTCACACCACAGACACTTTCAGAGTGATCAGGCCTTACTATCGCCCAAATGACTCGTAAACGGCTCATAACCCCAGTTTGACCGAAAATCTGGACTTGCACCCTAGCCACGCACAACCCGCGCGAATGGGTTCGGGAACCGAGGAGCCTCGAAACGCGAGCCCGGGGACAGAGCCCTGGCCTGCGGACTGCGGTTCCCTCCAGGAAGGGTGTCTAAGGAGCTTTCGGACCCGGCAGCAAGGTGTCTGCTCATCACGCGACCTCCTCCTCCGCGGGGCCCATCGTGTCCCAGTCACCCCTTCCTCCCGGTACGCGCGAGGGACAGCGAGTGCCTGCCAGCTAACGGGTCGCCCCGCCGCGTCCAGAGCTCGCCGAGGGGAGCGGAGCCGCAGCCGACCTCCCCGCGCCCTGGGCATGCGGCCACCGCTCAAGGCCGCCCCCTAAGGTCGGGGCGGACACGGCTGCAGCCACGCGGCGGTCTGGCGGGCAGGGGGCCGGGCCGGGCGCAGACGCGCGCGCCACTGGTTCTCCCAGCAGCTACTGGAGCCGCGGCCCACGAGCAGCCCTTTCAGGCCGCGCGCTGCGGGAGCGCGGGGCGCGGCTGAGGCTAGGCCCGGCGGGCAGGCGGGGCGGCGGGAGGAGACCTCAGCCAGCCGCGGACTCCGACCCCGCCGCCTGCGGCCGGTGCCCGCGAGCCCGAGCAGCGAGCGTCCTCTCCCCACCAGGGACCCGCGGCCTCTGCCCCGCTGGCCCGTACCTAGGGAGGCCGTGGACGAGACGTGGTTAACCGCGGCGCTTGGGTCGCTGGTCCGCCGCCGGCGCCGCAGCCCCTGGTGCGGTTGCTGTCCTCGCGCTGCCTCGTCCCCCTCCGCCATCTTGTACCGATTTAAAATTAACTCCCCACTGACGTCAAACGCCGCCGCCGCTTTATCAACCTCCCGGGAGCCGGCGGGGCGGCCGGCGGGTCCTAGCGCCTCCCTCGGCCCGTATCTCCTCGCCCTCCCTCCGCCCCCGCCCCGCCCATCGCTCGCTCGCTCCGCCCCCGCCCTGCCCGCCTGCAGATCCGTCTCTCCGGCTCCAAGCTTCTGGTCGGACTGGGGCGGGGATGTCCCTGTCGCCGCCGTCTCACACCCCCACCTCCCTGAGCTCAGCACCACACCCCCTTAGCGCTGGGCCAGGCTGTGCAAACGCAGAAGGGATCTCCACAGAACTAAGTCCCTCCCAATTCGCTTTACATCTCTAATCATTGATTCGTGCATCCTGCACGTGAGGTGGCTTTCGCACCCCTTCTTTTCATCGCCCCCTCCTCATCACAGCCATTCCCCTCCTCTCTCCCCACCCACCCCCCAAGCTGTTGCCAGTGCCTCTTTTCCTCTTGATCTTTTCTCTCCTCACCCAAGTCCTTACTGCTGCTTCCCCTCCCCCCCCACCATCCTAAGGTTTGTTTGCATTCGTTCCCCATCTATTTATGAGACCCTCCCCCATCTTCTCAACTGTGTATACCCTGGCCCTGTGCTCCTAGCACCTTACAGAGGCAAGCCACGAAGCACTCTAATCGTAAAATGAATCGTGGCAGGTTCTTTCCTAATTGTGATGAACCTTCTTCTGGGGATCCAGTGACATCCAGTAGAAAGTTCAGGTCACTTTTTAAAATACAAGTCAGCCTGTGGAGGCGTCTGTGAAACATGATCCCTTTGGATTTTTACCATGCTGCCAGCTGCATTAGAAATTCCTCTTCTCCAGTAAAAACAGATGTCTGGGTGTACAAACAGCTGTTTTGTCCAGGTCTTCTCATAAGTCTAAAATTCACAGCCTGCACGATCTCTAGAAAAGCACGATCTCTAGGAAAGGTGGTGTTATTGAAGCTTTCAAAATCCCATTCTAGGCAGGGCGTGGTGGCTCACGCCTCCCGGGTTCAAGCAATTCTCTGCCTCAGCCTCCCCAGTAGCTGAGATTACAGTCCCCTGCCACCACACCCTGCTAATTTTTGTATTTTTAGTAGAGACGGGATTTCACCATCTTGGCCAGGCTGGTCTTGAACTCCTGACCTCGTGATCCACCCGCCTCGGCCTCCCAAAGTGCTGGGATTACAGGCGTGAGCCACTGCGCCCGGCCCATCCAAATATATTTCAACAGAATATGGAGTTTGTTCTCATTGTCATATAAATCTAGGTAAATAACTATATACATGTTCTTGGCAATATTCTTTGAGTTACTAAGGTTCTAGTTCTGGGACTTGAACCATCTCCACAATCCAAAGAACAGTTACCCTTCCCCCTCCTTCATATTGGTGGCAGGCTCTTTATCAACTTGTTAAGTGATATTCCTCTTATGTCCTTGTGATATATGATTTGGAGAACTCACTTTGTCAAGACATTTTCTGTTTTATCATTGGCCTGGAAAACATAGTATTGAAGAGGAAGAAGAAGAAGGAGAAGGAGGAGGAAGAGAAGAAGGGCAAAAAATCTTCACAAGGATTGTTCTACAAAGATTTATTTACTGTCATTTACTCACTAAACAACATTTGCTTAGGCACATGGAAAAAAGAAACCATTTACAAACAGCACAGCATAGGCCGTTTGCTAAATTAAGGTTGATACAGTCAATGACAACAAAATCTACCTGAATCCTTACCAAACTGCAGTGTTCACCTAAGCCAGATCACTCTCTATGCTTAGCATAGGCACTCCTTTGGAAGGTATTGAACATCTTACATGTAATAAAAGACCTTATGGTTTCTTTCACTGTGCCTTCGACTTTAAGGACTTCAATTCTATCTACTAATCCAGGCTGCTACCCTGTGTGTTTCGTGTTTTGATTGGTTTGCTCTTTTTTTATTTTCCCTTGCCTATGTTCTTCTCTTTTTGGTGTTCTGCCTGTCTTGTCTCCCAAACCCACTCTCTCCCCAATCTGTGGTTACTATACCTGAATCAAGAGAAGTCAAACCCTTACTGAAAAAAAAAACAAACAAACCAGGCTTGGTGGTTCATGCCTGTAATCCCAGAACTTTGGGAGACCAAGGTGGGAGGATCACCTTGGTGGGACCAAGGTGGGAAGATCAGGAGTTCAAGACTAGCCTGGCCAACATGGTGAAACCCCATCTCCACAAAAATACCAAAATTAGCTGGGCATGATAGTGGGTGCCTGTAATCCCAGCTACTTGGGAGGCTGAGGTGGGAGAATCACTAAAACCTGGGAGGCAGATGTTGCAGTGAGCTGAGATCATGCCATTGCACTCCAGCCTGGATGGCAGAGTGAGACTCCATCTCAAAAAAAAAAAAAGGCTGACCCTGGGTACACTGCCTATGAGTTAGCCCTGCTCCGCAAGAAGCAATACCGTTCAAAAAAGATTGCTGCCTGACACCACCAGCTCAAAAAACAGAATTAATTAATTAATTGTTTTTGTCCAGAAAAAAGTCAGTGATTCCTAAGGAAATTTTTTCCCTGCCACCTCTCAGGGAGACATTCTTTCTTATAAGTCTTCTATGGGAAAGCACAGGGTACTGAGAATATGAGAACTGACAAGAACTTGCCCTAGATCATTTTAACCTTCATGGAGATGGTGTAAGATAGAAGGAATGGGCCGGGCAGCGCGGTGGCTCATGCCTGTAATCCCAGCACTTTGGGAGGCCGAGGTGGGTGGATCCCTTGAGCTAAGGAGTTTGAGACCAACCTGGGCAACATAATGAGACCCTGTCTCTACAAAAAATACAAAAATTAGCCAGGCATGCACCTGTAGTCCCAGGTCCTGAGGAGGTCAAGGTGGGAGGATTGCTTGAGCCCATGAGGTCGAGGCTGCAGTGAACCAAGATCATACCACTGCACTCTAGCCTGGGTGACCAAAAACAAAAAGATAGAAGGAAAGGTCCTCCCTGTGAGAGGTAGCGATTTAGATATCCGTTCGTGGCAACCACTCTCTTGCCTGGGGTGATATCAGATGGATGGGGCAAGGTTAGAGTAGGGAAAAGCCAAAGACAAATACAAAGCAGTGTTGTCAATAGAAAAGGTGTTGGATGTTGCTGAGGCTGAAATGAAATAAACTACACTCTCTGAGAATGAAAAAGGCTGTCTATGTTGCGGGCAAACCGCATCTCTGCAGACCTTGTTATCTTTTCAGTGATGTGTTTCCTGGAAGTTTTGTTTAAGCTACACCCTGCTTGCAAACTGTTGCTCCTGAAGATATGTATTTTCTTGTGCAAGAATGGTTTACAGAAATGAAGAAGTTGTTTCTCTGAGACTACGTGGAGTTCTGGACACAGGCAGAGCTGCTTCAGGGCCCAGGTTACAAAAAGCAAAACAGGGCTGGTAAATTGGCCTCAGAGACCTGAAGCACTGGAGGTACTACAAAGCAATGAGCTTGACCCAGTCGCCGATATTCTCATGATGGACTCTGTAGGCTCCGTTCATTGACCTGAGGGGTAGAGACCATTGATTTGTCCCAGAAGTTGTACAGTGACTGTGGCTAATGAACTGATTTGCCACAGGTGAGGCTTCCTTTGGGGGAGGGGCCAGGGAGGAAATATTTTGTAGGGACAGAGGGAAATCGGAGTTTCTGCTGGAGTAGATGTGAACAAGAAAACGGACTCTGGTCTTGGCTTTATCTTTGTACTTGAAAAGTAAGTAAATAGAAGAGAATAGAATAGGAACTCTGGGTTATTGAGTGGCAGAAAAATTTTATTTATATCCAAAGCTAGTGATTCAGGGTCTAAGAAGACCTTCTAAGAGAGATCAAATTAAGAACATCAAGAGTTGCTGGGTATGGTAGCTCACGCCTGTAATCCCAACACTTTGGGAGGCCAAGGGGGGCGGATCACAAGGTCAAGAGTTTGAGACCTGGCCTGGCCAACATGGTGAAACCCTGTCTCTACTAAGAATACAACAATTAGCCAGGCATGGTGGCACGTGCCTGTAATCCCCGTTACACAGGAGGCTGAGACAGGAGAATTACTTGAACCCGGGAGGCGGAGGTTGCGGTGAGCCAAGATCCCACAGCTGCACTCCAGCCTGTCTAGAAAAAAAAAAAAAAAAAAAAAAAAAAAAAAAACAAGAAAGAAAAAGAACATCAAGGGTTTCTGGGGCTAATACTTGTTGTAGGAGCCTGGACATGGGCGCATACCTCTCTGGCATAGTCGTTCAAGTTGACACTTGAGGGCATCTTCAAAGGCATATATTAGCCCCATATGAAACACTGTGGGTAGATGGGTTTCTGCCTGGGTTTACTTCTTAATATTAGGTGTTCTTTTTTTCCTTTTCCTTTTTCTTTTTTCTTTCTTTTTTATTTTATTTTTTTTTTTTTTGAGACAGAGTCTTGCTATGTCGCCCAGGCTAGAATGCAGTGGCGCCATCTCGACTCACTGCAAGCTCCGCCTCCCAGGTTCACGCCATTCTCCTGCCTCAGCCTCCCCAGTAGCTGGGACTACAGGCACCCGCCACCATGCCTGGGTAAGTTTTTTTATATTTTTAGTAGAAACGGGGTTTCACCGTGTTAGCCAGGGATGGTCTTGATCTCTTAACCTCGTGATCCACCCGCCTCAGCCTCCGAAAGTGCTGGGATTACAGGCATGAACCACCGTGCCCGGCCAAAGTTCTTTTTTTTCTAGAGCAAGGGATAGACAGCTGTCCCTTGTTAATGCAAGAGGGAAATAATGATCCTTCCTAGCCATATTCCTCTGCAGGGGCAATGACTTAAACTGGGATACATGAGTATCAGAAGGGCTTAGTGGAAAAAATAGCAGCTTTGAGTTCACACCCCAGCTCTATCTACCTCTTGGTTTTATGACCAAGATCATTAACCTCTCTGACCTTCAGTTTCCTCTGCTGTAAAAAGTAAAGGTCTCTTCCTTGCATTTTTCATTATGATTATAGATCACATAGATAAAGTAGCCCAGTGCTGGCACATGGCAATAAATGATAGCCATCGTGATTAATGCTCCAATAAAACAGCTCTTTTAAGTCTAAGAACGGATTAAAGAGCAAGAACACAATTAGTAATAATACCTGTTCATAATTTCATTTAATCTACGAAATACTTTCATGAGGGAAGGATTGTCGACATCATCCTCACCATCAGCATTCTACAGAAACAGGGACTTTAAAATGTTACATAATTTCTTCAAGGCCATATGACTAGTAAATTGAAGAGCTGAAATTTGAACCACTGAATTCTGTCTGTTCTGAGAGCCCATGTTCTTTTTTTCTTTTCTTTTCTTTTTTTTTTTTTTTTGAGACAGAGTCTCGTTGTGTTACCCAGGCTGCAGTGCAGTGATGCGATCTCAGCTCACTGCAACCTCCGCCTCCTAGATTCAAGCAATTCTCCTGCCTCCACCTCCCGAGTAGCTGGGACTACAGGCACATGCCACCATGCCCGGATAATTTTTTGTATTTTTAGTAGAGATGGGATTTCACTGTTAGCCAGGGTGGCCTCAATCTCCTGACCTCATGATCCACCCGCCTCCACCTCCCAAAGTGCTGGGATTACAGGTGAGAGCCTGGCGAGAGCCCATGTTCTTTTTTTTTTTTAAGACAGGGTCTTGGTCCTGGCGCGGAGTAAGACTCCATTTCAAAAAAAAAAAAAAGGACAGGGTCTCACTCTGTCTACCAGGCTGGAATGCAATGGTGCGATCTCGGCTCACTGCAACCTCCACCTCCCGGCTTCAAGCGATTGTCCTGCCTCAGCCTCCCGAGGAGCTGGGATTACAGGTGCATGCCACCATGCCTGGCTACTTTTTGTATTTTTAATAGAGATGGGGTTTCACCATGTTGGTCAGGCTGGAGCCTATGTTCTTAACCATGTATCTTCAGATAACAGACTAGCATTGTGGCTAGGTACTGAAAACTCTATAATCACCTTCTACAGACAACTAAATAGCTAGAAGCATGGCTTCTGGATGTCCGGGGGACTTTGAATAGCTGGAGAGGACAAGGTTCAGATTTAGGTCACCCATGATCAAGATAACCGGCACTGTCCTAGATGCAATTGGTAGTTCCTACTTGAACGACTGACTTCTATAGAGTTCATAGGTGTCTTGTAGTTACTGAAATTATTTAGTAGCAGAAGGAACAAAAGTTCAAATCCAGAAACTGGATTTGTTTATGTTTGGAAAATTAGATAGATACTGGTTTTTTAATTACACTTCCCATACAGAAGAACACTGGCAGGAACTCTAGGCACAATATAATATCCTATAGTACATTTTAAAAAATAAAAATAAAGGAGTGGCCAGGCACAGTGACTCACGCCTGTAATCCCAGCACTTTAGGAGGCCGAGGTAGGCGGATCACCTGAGGTTGGGAGTTTGAGATGGGCCTGACCAACATGGAGAAACCCGATCTCTACTAGAAATACAAAATTAGCTGGGTATGGTGGCGCATGCCTGTAATTCCAGCTACTCGGGAGGCCGAGGCAGAAGAATCGCTTGAACCTGGGAGGCAGAGATTGCGGTGAGCCGAGATCGTGCCATGGCACCACAGCCTGGGCAACAAGAGCGAAACTCAGTCTCAAAAATTCAGTAAATAAAAACAAAAAATAAAGGAGTGAAAGTAAACACCATGACACAGAAAATGTGCTTGCAGCTTGAAACAAACATTGCCATGTGCTTTAGATTCCTCTGAAAACGGGGTAATGAATGGTATCCTCCTTGGACAGCCTATCTGGACCACGCCTCATATGTTTCTCATAACTTGCCTGCCACCAGGAATGCCTTTGAAATCAGTGGGAAATCCAGACTTCATAGAAGCAACTGCATATCTTGGCCTCTTTTAAGATTAAGACAATATCTACATTGGCCCTATTACAGCCAACATAACCTCTCTGTAAGAGAGCAGCCAAATCTTTGTTTCCAACTCACACTCAAGCTTAATTCCTAACTTCTAAAAACTGGCTAATTGGAAGGAAGAAACACTATACCTTGACAATGTCCTTAGAGTCACTGTCCATATCATAACCTATTTAATTATTGGATTCACTGCCACTAGAGTCCTTTCATTATACTTTGATGGTGAAATCTGTACTCACCTTAAACACTGCCTCCCAGCCTCACACCATTTCTCCCCTTCCCAAATAGTCTTGGGGTCTATCTTCAATTATAAATGCTCAGAATATGAGTTCCATCTTTTCATTTTCCCAATAGTTCTTTGCTCAGACTCAAATATTGCACGTAATGCCACTGCCACTTGGTCGGCCTGGCGAATATTTATCTTTCAAGCTTATCCTGATCACCCTCCAAGAAGGCAAGCTATAATAAGACATAATAAAATGATTGTTGCTTTAAGACATTTTGTTTTGTAACTGGAGAGCAGCCAAATATTTCCTTTCATCTCTGTAATTTATTATAGAGCAATAGGTAACCAGAACACATATCCAGGGTGTCATACCAATATATAAACATATATATGTGGTAAATGCATAAGCAAATACATAGCAATAATAAACTCTGAATTCAGATAGTGCTAATCACTCTGATAAAATTACTTGTTTGCTTCTGCTGTCTAAAGCAGTGGTTCTTAATTTTTTCATATTGTTTTGTTTTACAGTGATACAAATGACAAATGGCACTCACCAACAGGACATGTTCCATAGGTGTGACCCAATATCCATTGGTGACCACTGTAAATGAGACTATGTGCCTGTAAATGAGCTCCTATCAGGAACAGATTTAGTATTTTGGGGGGCCTGAAGCTTCTACAAGTTTGAGGAATTTCTTTAAGAAAACAAATTGTGAGGCAAGGCGTGATGGCTTATGCATGTAATCCCAGCACTTTGGGAAGCCAAGGTAGGTGGATCACTTGAGTTCCAGACCAACCAAAGCAAAATGGCAAAACCCCATCCATACAAAAAATACAAAAAGCCATGTGTGGTGGTACACACCTGTATTCCCAGCTACTTGGGAGGCTGAGGTGAGAGGATCACTTGAGCCCAGGAAGTTGAGGCTGCAGTGAGCCAACATTGTGCCACTGCACCCCAGCCAGGGCAATGGGAGTGAGACCCTGTCTTGAGAAAAAAAAAAAAAACAAAAAAAAAAAAACACAAAAAACAAATTGTGAAAGTAAACGCTTATTTAGCATAAGAAAATAAATCCCCTCAAAATCCCAAATTTTATCTAACACATACCACAAACATTACAAACACACAGAAAAATAATTTTTTTATTTATTAACTTCATGGCATACTTTTCTAAAACCACATTTTCTGGCCAGGCGAGGTGGCTCACGCCTGTAATCCCAGCACTTTGGGAGGCTAAGGCAGGTGGATCACAAAGTTAGGAGATCGAGACCATCCTGGCTATCACGGTGAAACCCCATCTCTACTGAAAAAAATACAAAAAAAATTAGCTGGGCGTGGTGGCGGGCACCTGTAGCCCCATGTAGTCCCAGCTACTCAGGAGGCTAAGGCAGGAGAATGGCGTGAACCCGGGAGGCAGCAGAGCTTGCAGTTAGCCGAGGTCACACCACTGCACTCCATCCTGGGCAACAGAGCAAGACTCTGCCTCAAAAATAAAAAATAAAATAAAATAAAATAAAATAAAATAAAACAAAATCACATTTTCTTTTTTCTTTTCTTTCTTTCTTTCTTTTTTTTTTTTTAAACAGTCTTCTCAGCTCTTTTGCCCAGGCTGGAGTACAGTGGTGCGATCTCAGCTTACTGCAACCTCCACCTCCCAGGTTCAAGGGATTCTCCTGCCTTAGCCTCCTGCATAGCTGAGATTACAGTTGTGCACCACCACACCCGGCTCATTTTTGTATTTTGAGTAGAGACAGGGTTTCGCCATGTGGGCCAGGCTGGTCTCGAACTCCTGACCTCAAGTGATCCACCCGCCTCAGCCTCCCAAAGTGCTGGGATTACAGGCATGAGCCAACTCGCCCAGCCTAAACCATTTTCTCTGAATTTTGCTGTATAGTCTTTGACTCTTCATATTATGCCAATTTGGGGATATCATTTTCTTTTTTTTTTTTTTTTTTTTTTTTTTGAGATGGAGTCTCGCTCTGCCGCCCAGTCTGGAGTGCAGTGGCGCGATCTCGGCTCACTGCAAGCTCCGCCTCCCGGGTTCACGCCATTCTCCTGCCTCAGCCTCCCGAGTAGCTGGGACTGCAGGCGCCCGCCACCTCGCCCGGCTAATTTTTTTGTATTTTTAGTAGAGACGGGGTTTCACTGTGTTAGCCAGGGTGGTCTAAATCTCCCGACCTCGTGATCCGCCCGCCTCGGCCTCCCAAAGTGCTGGGATTACAGGCGTGAGCCACCGCGCCCGGCTGGGGATATCATTTTCTAAAGAGAGAATAGAAAGGCAATTCAGTTTTTCCTGTAGTGTAGTGAATAAAGTTTTTATTTATCTGTGACTTAGAAAATTCTCTTTCAGTCTGGGTGTGGTGGCTCACGCTTGTAATCCCAGCATTTTGAGAGGCCAAGGTGGGCTAATGCTTGAGCCCAGGAGTTCAAGACCAGCCTGGGCAACATAGAGAAACCCCATCTTTGCAAAAAATATAAAAGTTAGCCAGATGTGATGGTGTGCACCTGTAGTCCCCGCTACTCGGGAGGCTGAGGTGGAAGAATTACTTGAGCCAGGGAGGTTGAGGTTGCTGTGAGCCATGATCGTGCCACTGCACTCCAGCATGGGTGACACAATGAGACCTTATCTCAACAAAGAAGAAAGAGAGAAAGAGGAAGGAAGGGAGGGAGGGAGGGAGGGAGGAAAAGGAAAGGAAAGGAGGAGAGAAAGAAAGAGAGAGAGAGGGAGGGAGGGAGGGGAAAAGAAAAGGACTCAGCAAATTAAAAATGATGGTTCATGGTGGTTAGGTGGAAATGGGCCTTAGTCATCCCATTCTTAGCTTCTCTTGGCTAGGACCCAGAGGTCATCACCCTCACTATAGAGGATTAGGGAGGTAGCTGAGTTAAGAACCAGAGGTCATCGTAGTGGTACAGGGGTGTTCAGTCTATGCCAGGAATCAGATGGATGCTGTAGGTAAGATTAAGACAGGTACACCAAGGAGACCTGAATCACAAAAAGGAGCACCAGGTCCTAGGTAAAAACCAAAGAACAAAGCATAGGGTCAGCTCCAATTCCAGGGATATGAGCACAAGGGACCCAGGAACCAGACTAGCCAACCCACCTCACAGCAGAGCCCACCAAAGCCCCACACAAGAGCACTAGGATCCAGGCACACATCCCAGGCCTCCTCCCCACTGATAGGTGGTCACACGAGAAAGCTTCCCACGTGTCTGCAATCTTGTTCCTTTAACTGTTGTTCAGGAGGGAGTAGAAAAAACGGAGCCTAAGATACCCAGAATCAGATTCTCAAGTCACAGAGGAAACTCGCTAGAATCGTCTGTTAACACTTAATACAACATCTAACATTTATCAGGTACTTATATGTGCCAGGAATTCATATGAAGTAATAATTTATTACTTTTTCTTTTTTTTTTTTTTTTTTTGAGAGGGAGTTTCACTCTTGTCGCCCAGGCTGGAGTGCAATGGCGTGATCTCGGCTCACTGCAACCTCTGCCTCCTGGGTTCAAGCAATCCTCCTGCCTCAGCCTCCTGGGTAGCTGGGACTACAGATGTGTACCACCACGCCCAGCCCATTTTTTAATTTTTAATAGAAACAGGGTTTCACCATGTTGGCCAGGCTGGTCTTGAACTCCTGACCTCAGGTGATCCACCTGCCTCGGCCTCCCAAAGTGCTGGGATTATAGGCGTGAGCCACCATGTCTGGCCTACTTTTTTTTTTTTCCCAGTTAAACCTCACAATAACTCGAAAACAGAGACACTCTTACATTTAATATTTTATGCTGAGAAACCTGAAGCCAAGAGAAATGAAATAATTTGCCCCAGACTACCCAGTGTAAAAAATAGTGGAGTTGGGCTTTGACCCCACAGATAAAACTCGGGTTCACACTCAGACTACTAAACTCTGTTGCCTGTAGTAGCTTGAAGAACTCCAGATGTATGATACAAATAACTCCTTGGAGTTGGCCTAACCATTCCCCACCACAGCTCCCTTCCTTGAATTAGGATTTAGGTGATAAACAAACCATCCAAGGGTTCAGAGTTGTCAACTCTCCACTATTGAGTCAACGATCTTGTTGAATACCTATAGTGTTTCCATTGGGCTTTTTTTTTTTTTTTTTTGCCACCACCATCACCATGTGACATCAATGGCAGATCTCAGAAGATAAAATGAGTGCTGCTCCAATGTATTCAGTGTAGTCTGCTTCTCAAATTCAGAGCGCAAGTTGCTCTGTTGCTGGAGAAGCATTGTATGCCTGCCGTCACTACTCTGTGGATATCACACCGGGGCTGTTACCCATTGCATTGAGTCACAAAGGCATTGCAGGCCCTATGTGACTTAGGTGGACCCCTACCCTGCTTTTGTTGCCCAATGCAATGCCCATGTGACTTAGCAAAATTCCTACTCTGCTTTGACTCTGCATATTTTCAGAAAACAGGGACCGGGTGCGGTGGCTCATGCCTGTAATCCCAGCACTTTGGGAGGCCAAGGTGGGCGGATCACTAGGTCACGAGTTCAAGACCAGCCTGACCAACTTAGTGAAACCCCATCTCTACTAAAAATACAAAAATTAGCCAGGCATGGTGGCATGCGCCTGTAATCCCAGCTACTCAGGAGGCTGAGGCAGGAGAATCGCTTGAACCCGGGAGGCAGAGGTTGCAGTGAGCCAAGATCGTGCCACTGCACTCCAGCCTGGGCGACAGAGCAAGACTCCGTCTCAAAAAAAAAAAAGAAAACAGGATGTCTGTGATCAGAGGTTCCTTCTTAGGCAGCTTACTCCACCTCTGAAGAACCTCTAACTTCATTATAATCCAATTTCCATACTAAATGACACTCCCGGGGCGCCATGACAGTTGACAATTACCATGACAACAACAGGAGGAAACCAAAAAAGGACAAAAGGGAGGCAGTTCCTTGATTCCAAGTAAATCTCTGTCCCTTCCCAAGAAAAAGCAGAAATATACCTCTCCTCAATCTTAATGCCCAACCCCTTCATCAAGCATACCCTGTATGCGTAACTTGCCGGTTCCCAGGAGCCGAGAAGTTGATTTGTGAGCTATACTCCCACTTCTCCCATTCCGTGGCCATGAAATAAAGCCTGCACTGCTTGACACTCACTTTCACTTTTGTGTGTGCCGAACAGGAAAGAGCCCTTCTTGGGGTAACCAGGAGACCTGGTAGCAGGGTTGTGCTGGCAGCAGCAACCCACCCCTCCATCTTGTACCCATTTTCTGCTCCATTCGAGAAGTCTCTGCAGCATCTCCAGGGCACACTCTCTCCCAGCACAACCATGTGTTGCATATTTTTAGAAATAACCACACTTGCTGTGGGTAACCCAGAGACTGGAGCAACAGGGCTCCAGATTCTGATTCTGAATTTGCGATAAGATCCCTTGAAAATGTGCTTAACCTTTATGTACCTTCATTACACAAAACTGAAGGGAGTGCAACATACCAGTATCATTTATGGGCTTGTTGGTTATTTCTTGAGCAAGTGTTGATGTTCATGCGATTCTGTGCCCAGCCTTGCCATCCCCTCCAACACCCCTTCCATCAGCATCTGCTTCCCTCAGCACTCTCAAGACAGAGCCATATCCTTGCTGCTCCTGACAATGCCCGTAAAGAAAGTCAGGATCTGTGCCAAGCCTGCAGACTGCTGATGCTCCTAGAGTCTCTGGTCCACTGGGTACCACAGCTGAGAAGAATTCTGTGCACAGCCATGCTTTGTTCCTAAGTGATTCTGCTTGTGCCTGAAGATTCCCAAAGTCTTTCATAATAGTTTTGCAGTTTCTTGCTCTCACCTCTTGCTGGGAATGCCTCAGTCTCATGAAGCCAATTCCTCTGTTTCTGGCCTCACCGTTCTAACCATGGGTCTCTGACACCTTCCAAGAGGGCAGGCAGGGCATAGAGACTGTGCCTGTTCCCCACCATTCACTTCTCAGGCCTTACTTGCAATGAATCCTGTCTGTCTTCCCCACAAGGGCCTGGATGTTTGACCAATCCAGCACAAAACAAGGAGACAACAGTAGGTGAAAACTGACACTGGGAAGAGGGAGGCAGGAGCTGAAAGGGACTTGAAAAAGAAATATTGTCCTCACTAGCTATATTTTAGCCCCAGCTTGGTAGGTCAAAGTTGCCCCATAACAGATGTTTATAATAATCATAGTTAGTAATTTCAGCATAGATTAAGTATTTTCTCATGTTCTTATTTTAAATAGGGAGAACCAAGACCGTGCAGGTCCATATGGGAAAACAGCATTTTTAGATTCTAGTTCACGGGCATATTTAAATCTGAAGGTCAAGACCTATACTACCCTTGTATCCCAAATTAGGGTTCTCTCCTCACGTAGGTTCATGTTTTCCTTTATTTCATCCTTAACTGATGGTGACTGAGAGGATTTTATCACATACAGGTCAATGACAAAAAGCTAGAAGGAATTCACCACGTCTGTAGGTTGGGTACTTGTTCTCTACAAGATTGGCAGGTTATTTCTCTCATAAAAGTTGCAATTGTGTAAAAGAACACAGAGTCTTTCAGTCTAATTCTTTGACAAGGAGAACTACTATTGAGTGGTTTTAATATCATAATGCTTATATGAAAACTGGAGAGCTGGTAGCCATTCTTCAGGGAGCTGAAAGTGGTGGAGATTAAGCACTATAGTCATAAGACTGCTACGTGGCTATTTCCCCCAAGTAAATCAGGAGAATTCCAGGAGGCCACTGCGGTTCCAGGTACACACCTAGACGCTCTCAGAAGGGTGGAAGAAAAATAACAGGCCTCTGATGAAAAGTCAAGAAAATGAATATTATGGGATAAAGGAGCTCTTTGTGAGCAGTTGAGAATGGGAAAGAGGGACTAAGAGGAAGTCAGATTTATGAAGGTGTAACTGAAGCAAAGGAGTTGTGTGTCCAGTGGGAGAAAAGAGAAATTAGGCACCAAAATTTCTGGAATGAAAAAAAGAGAAATAATGGAATGTAGTCGAGTCCAATATGATTCTGGAGAATCTGAACCCAATCACTAAATAATGGAGGTCCCAAGCCCCATAAGCAAGGAATGAAGAAGAACATCTTAGTTTCTGGTCTATCCTCTCCAACATTCACTAAAGCAATTCCCCAAAGCAGTAATTTGGCCAGCTATTCATTTCCCCTTGTGGGGCAGGGAGAAGAAGGACAGAGACAATGAAGGTGGGAGGGAAATAGAAAGGACAACAGCAGCAAATACTTTAATAGAGGAGAGACTTAGGAGGTGCTGCTGGGGAAACAGAAAGAAATGTAGGATCTACAGGGGGTGGGAATCCGGTAGACCCAGCATGGGGGAGCAGTATCTGCACTGGGCTTGCAAATAGTGATAATAGCCAAAAGGTACTTTTGTAGGATTGAGATCCTTTGATAATCTGGACCCTTTACACAGTTCAATAAGCATGCTGATTTAAGTCTGAGACTGCAAGGTCAGTCTCAGTGGCTCATCCTGTAACCCCAGAAACTTGGAGGCTGAGGCAGGAGGATCACGTATAGTAGGAGAATTGCTTGAGGCCAGGAGTTGAAGACCAGCTGGTCAACATAGAGAGACTCCGTCTCCACAAAACATTTAAAAATTAGCCCAGCATGATGGTGTGCACCTGTAGTCTCAGCAACTAGGGAGGCTGAGGCAAGAGGATCGCTTGAGCCCAGGAGTTCGAGGCTGCAGTGAGCTATGACCACACCACTGCATTCCAGCCCAAGTGACAGAGACCCTCTCTCAAAAAAAAAAAGAAAAAGAAAAAACCCTCCAAGATGGCACTTGATTCCCCACATAGTGCACCTAGGGATATGACATGGGGCACAAGCTCCTAATCCACCACAGATACCCAAAATAGCTCTCTTCTCCCACCAGTGAGACCTCTGATCACACCCACACCTTCAGCAGGTTCCTCCACACACAGACAGTTGTAACCTGTGGAGGCCTTGTCTTTGAGCATAAAGGCCAACATTAGCATTCATATCCCGCCTCTAGTAAGTTCTTTGTGGACACAATCTAGTCTTGAGGAGAAAGCTGGTTTTTTTCAATATTCTAAGTGGAAAATCATTGATAACACATTTTTCAGTTAGGATGCTTTAGGAGAAAGTAACAGAAAACCCAACCAGAAATGGCATCAATAAAAAGGAGACGGTAGGCCGGGCGCTGTGGCTCACACCTATAATCCCAGCAATTTGGGAGGCCGAGGTGGGTGAATCATGAGGTCAGAAGTTCGAGACCGGCCTGGGCAATATGGTTAAACCCTGTCTCTACTAAAAATACAAAAATTAGCCGGACGTGGTGGCACGTGCCTGTAGTCCCAGCTACTCAGGAGGCTGAGGCAGAAGAACCACTTGAACCTGGGAGGTGGAGGTTGCAGTGAGCCGAAATCACACCACTGCACTCCAGCCTGGGTGACAGAGCAAGACTCTGTCTCAAAAAAAAAAAAAAAAAAAAAAAGGAGAAGGTAATATCTCATATCACAGTAAGTTCAAAGGTAGAATGGTTTCAGGGTTGGGTTAACTGACTGCTCAATTACAGCATTAAGTCACCTGTTTTGTTTTCCAATTTTCTGCTTTTTTCTTCCTCTATAGGTTGACTTTTGTTCTCATATTTATCCTGCATAGCTCAAACTGTTTGCCAAAGTTGTAAGTGCCCCATAAAGATACAACAGGGGAACAAAAGAGTGTCTATTTTCTGCCTTGAATCTCTTCTTATTAAAAGGAAAATTTCCCAGACGCCCCCTTAGACTTTCCGTCAGTCTCTTGTGTACCCAGAAGTGATATATATATCCACTCCTAAACTAATTTCTGGCAAGGAAAATGGACTCACCATGGTTAGTTTGATGTAATCAAAGTCCACACTGCTTTGGGCTGGAAACAGTTTTCCCTGAAACATGTAAGTGGCCTGATATCTTAACAAAATTGGGATATTGTTAGCAGGAAGAAGGGTAGAATGGCTGATGGAAGGGCAGCCCGTAATGTCTGGCATTGATAAGAATACTAGGCATGACTTCTAAGCACACTCTGACCTACCATCTCCTTTTTTTCTCCTATAATGCACTTGTCACGAGGTAAATGCCCCATTTACTTGGGTATAACTAAAGTAATGAAGGCCTTTATACAGCAGGAACCCCTGAGAACCAGTCAAGAATTCTGCAGTTCCCAGAGAAATTAATGTGAGTTACATGTGGTTTATATTGAAACATGCCACCAATTGAGAAGCTTAAGTTACACCAATGATGGTGAGAAAGGACCTTCCAGTTATCACTAAGCATCAGGCATGTGCTGTCCTTGTTCTTCCCTTGACCTGGGTTGTGTACAGAGTTCCTGGGTTTTAATGAGGCCTTGCTGCATGGTTGAAAATCCTGTTTATCTTATTGTCACATGTATCCTTATAATATAACCCCCCCCATAAATTGAAGTGACTTGAATAAATGTTGGGTTTTTCCCTTCAGAAAATCAATTTAGCCAAGGGACTTAGGATTGGGAGACTGAGTGAAACCTGAAGGTTTGTTTTGTTTGATACTCACATAGTTGACTTACAAAGTGTTTTTTAAAATTTTTAAATTAATTATAAACAATTAAAATCAGAAAAGTACACATATTTTTTAAAGTATGCCCCATCTCTACAAAAAAATTAAAAATTACCTGGGTGTAGTGGCGCACGGCTATAGTCCTAGCTACGTGGGAGGCTGAGATGGGTGGATTGCTAAGCCCAGGAAGTCAACGCTGCAGTGAGCCATCATTGTGCCACTGCACTTTATCCTAGGCAACAAACCAAGACCATTTCTCAAAAAAAAGTAGATTTCTGGTTTTAAAAGCTATCTGAAGATCTGACCACCTGAGCCAGTCTACTTATATAGTGACCACTGTCTGAAGCTGACTAGTGGGTCCTCCTTTGATCAGAAATAGATTCTCCAACTTGCCACAGACTCCATTTCACGCTTGTGCTACCTGCCTGGCCCATCTCAAGCATTTGAACTCATGGCCCCTGGCTACCTAATCAAAAATACCCATGGAGTTACCTAACAGACCTAACTCAAGAGTCATAGTCAGTACAGTAACCAAAACAGCATGGTAGTAGTACCAAAACAGACACATAGACCAATGGAACAGAATAGAAAGCCAAGAAATAATACCGCACACCTACAACCATCTGATCTTTGACAGAGTTGACAAAAACAAGCAATGGGGAAAGAACTCCCTATTCAATAAATGGTTCCAGGATAACTGGCTAGCCATGTGTGGAAGATCAAAACTGGACCCCTTCCTTACACCATACATAAAAATCAACTCAAGACCAATTAAAGACTTAAATGTAAAATCTAAAAACATAAAAACCTTGGAAGATAACCTAGGAAATACCATTCTGGACATAGAACCAGGCAAATATTTCATGACAAAAATGCCAAAAACAATTGCAACAAAAACAAAAATTCACAAATGGAACCTAATTAAACTAAAGTTTCTGCACAGCAAAAGAAACTACCAACAGAGTAAACAGACAACCTACAGAATGGGAGAAACTATTTGCAAACTATACATATGACAAAGGTCTAATATCCAGAATCTATAAGGAACTTAAATTTACAAGCAAAAAGCAACAACCCCATTAAAAAGTGAGCCAAGGACGAGAACAGACACTTTTCAAAAGAAGACATACATGTGGCCAACAAGCCACAAAATGCTCAACATTACTAATCATTAGAGAAATGCAAATCAAAACCACGATGAGATACCATCATCTCACACCAGTCACAATGGCTATCATTAAAAAGTCAAAAAATGCAGCCGTAAAAAGAATGAGATCATGTCCTTTGCAGGGACATGAATGGAGCTGGAGGCCATTATCCTTGAAACAGAAAACCAATTCCTGCATGTTCTCACTTATAAATGGGAGCTAAACATCAAGTACACATGGACACAAAGAAGGGAACAACAGTCACTGGGGCTGACTTGAGGATGGATGGTGGGAAGAAGATGAGGGTTGAAAAACTACTTATCTGGTACTATGCTTATTACCTGTATGATGAAATAATCTGTAGACCAAACCCCAGTGACATGCAATTACCTATATAACAAACCTGCTCATGTAGCCCTGACCCTAAAATAAGAGTTTAAAAAAAAAAACAAAACAAGTTGGCCAGGCTCGGTGGCTCACGCTTGCAATCCCAGCACTTTGGGAAGCTGAGGAGGGTGGATCAGTTGAGGTGAGGAGTTAGAGGCTAGCCTAGGCAACATGGTAAAAATCCCATCTCTACTAACAATACAAATATTAGCTGGCTGGGTGTGGTGGTTCACGTCTGTAATCCCAGCACTCTGGGAGGCCACGGCAGGTGGATCAGCTAAGGTCAAGAGTTTGACACCAGCCTGACCAGTATAGTAAAACCCTGTCTCTATTAAAAGTACAAAAATTAGCCAGGTGTGGTGGGAGGCACCTGTAGTCCCAGTTACTTGGGAGGCTGAGACAGGAGAATTGCTTGAACCCGGGAGGTGGAGGTTGCAGTGAGCCACGATCATGCCACTGCACTCCAGCCTGGGTGACAGAGCAGGACTCCATCTCAGAAAAAAAAAAAAAAAAAATTGCCATATGTGGTGACACACAACTGTAATCCCAGCTACTTGAGAGGTTGAGGCAGGAGAATTGCTTGAACCCAGGAGGCAGAAGTTGCAGTGAGCCAAGATCACACCACTGCACTCCAGCCCGGGCAACAGAGTGAGACTCCATCTCAAAAAAAAAAAGTTATAGACAGTTCAGAGAACAAAAAGCAAATACATTGATGAAGGGATTTCAAGAGATCTGAGACACGAGTCCTATCCCCAAAGAAAAAAACACTGTGAACCTCACAGCCCTCCTCCCTCTCCTCACAAATCTTGGGAAGCTGGCCAACCCTGATAGTAGAAGAATAGCAAATAAAACACCCCATT
This sequence comes from Rhinopithecus roxellana, assembly GCF_007565055.1. Lineage (NCBI taxonomy): Eukaryota > Metazoa > Chordata > Mammalia > Primates > Cercopithecidae > Rhinopithecus > Rhinopithecus roxellana. The sequence goes on from NC_044565.1 coordinate 80,532,958, forward strand.
GTTTCTACTGTACAACAATCACTGAGTCATGGGAAGCCCCAGAGCGCTAGATCTGATTACCTGCTGATCATGATTTCAGCTTGCAGAACAAGCCTGCTCCCATTAGGGACAGTATACAATTACTAGCTGACATGCTTACAGGATCTTACCACAATATGCTTTTCAGGAATTTATTTCTTCTACCATCCCCTACCCACAGACACTTACACATCCTATTTTGATATGCCTGTCCCAAATGGATTCTGGAAACTGGCTCGGATAGACTCTGTTTTATTAGCTCTCAATACATGTTTCTCAAGGTCCAATTTTCTTCCTTCTTTAATCCCCATGTCATGATTATGACCATCGAAAACCATCTTTTTTTTTTTTTTAGGTGGAGACTTGCTCTGTTGCCCAGGCTGGAGTGCAGTGGCGCGATGCCAGCTCACTGCAACCTCTGCCTCCTGGGTTCAAGCAATTCTCCTGTCTCAGCCTTCCAAGTAGCTAGGATTACAGGTGACTGCCATCACACCTGGCTAATTTTTGTATTTTTAGTAGAGACGGGGTTTCACCATGTTGGCCAGGCTGGTTTCGAACTCCTGACCTCAGGTGATCTGCTCACCTTGGCCTCCAAAAGTGTTGGGATTACAAGTGTGAGCCACCATGCCACCGTGCCTGGCTTTTTTTTTTTTTTTTAGATGGAGTCTGGGCCGGGTGCGGTGGCTCACGCCTGTAATCCCAGCACTTTGGGAGGCCGAGGCGGTGGATCACGAGGTCAGGAGATCAAGACCATCCTGACTAACACAGTGAAACCTCGTCTCTAGTAAAAATACAAAAAAATTAGCCGGGCGTGGTGGCGGGCGCCTGTAGTCCCAGCTACGCAGGAGGCTGAGGCAGGAGAATGGCATGAACCTGGGAGGCGGAGCTTGCAGTGAGCTGAGATTGCTGCCACTGCACTCCAGCCTGGGTGACAGAGCGAGACTCCATCTCAAAAAAAAAAAAAAAAAAAAAAAAGGAGTCTGGCTCTGTGGCCCAGGCTGGAGTGCAGTGGCATGATCTCAGCTAACTGCAACCTGTGCTTTCTGGGTTCAGGTGATTCTCCTGCTTCAGCCTCCTGAATAGCTAGCTGGGATTACAGGTGACCGCCTCTGTGCCTGGCTAATTTTTGTATTTTTAGTAGAGACAAGGTTTCACCATGTTGGCCAGGCTGGTCTCAAACTCCTGATCTCAGATGATCCACCTGTCTTGGCCTCCCAAAGTGCTGGGATTAGAGGCATGAGCCACCGCGACTGGCTTTCTTTTTTTTTCTTTTTTTTTTTTTGAGACAGTCTCACTCTGTTGCCCAGGCTGGAGTGCAGTGGTGCAATCTCCGCTCACTGCAATCTCCACCTCCCAGGTTCAAGGGATTCTTCTGCCTCAGCCTTCTGAGTAGCTGAGATTATAGGCACGTGCCACTATGGCCAGCTAATTTTATGTTTTTAGGAGAGTTTCGCCATGTTGCCCAGGCTGGTCTTGAACTCCTGACCTCGAGTGATTTGCACACCTTGGCCTCCCAAACTGATGGGATTACAGGCCTGAGCCCTCACACCCGGCCTGAAACTAATCTTTCTTGTTGGATGACAGGGCTCAAAACTGAAAGGCTAGGAGGGGTATTTCCACCAATTATTTTCAATAAGTGTCTAATGCCAAACTCAGTACTATGTAAAGCTAGTAGGATGTGCTAGTTTAACATCTCAGGATCTCAATCCAGAAATAGTCAGTATTCAATGTGAACAAAAATATGCATAGCATGACATAGTGCTGCATGTTGAAATGGGCCATTGATTACAAATCCTTTAGCTTATGAGAGGACAGAAATAGTTCTTAAAAATTAGTATGGCTTTTTAAAAACTCAGCAAAAAGGGGAACTAAGTATCTTAGTTCTTAGAGATTACTGTGGCCTTCAGAGCAATTTCTATTAAACTGGATTCAGCCATAAGGAAATCGGGTTAGTGTTATAAGATCAGACATTTTGAGTCCAAAACATTTCTTTAAGCATGGAGGGACACCACAGTGCTCTTTCCTAACAAGCCAGAGTAAGACAGTCTTCTGTTTCCCTTTCTGGTAGTCTAAGGTACATGCCTCAGAAAATGCAGTTGAAAATAAAAGGGCTGCAGGAGTTTGAGACCCACCTCGGCAACATAGGGAGACCCCGTCTCTAAAAAAACAAAAATTAATTAGTCAGGCGTGGTGGCACACACCTGTAGTCCCAGCTACTCAGGAGGCTGAGGTAGGAGGATTGCTTGAGCCAAGAGTTAGGCTGCAATGAGCTATTATTGTGTCACTGCATTCCAGCCTAGGCAACAGAGTGAGACCCTGTCTCCAAAAAAAATTGAAGGGCTCATCCTACCTAAAGATTTTTAGCACTTGGAATGTAGGCTCTGGAAGAACACAAAGGATTTGGATATTTTCTAGAATTTCTCTCTCGGTCCTTTCATCACCCTGAGAAGTACCTGAGCCAGGCACAGTGGCTCACACCTATAATCCCAGCACTTTGGGAGGCCAAGGAGGGTGGATCACCTAAGGTCAGGAGTTTGGGACCAGCCTGGCCAACATGGTGAAACCCCATCTCTACTACAAAAATTAGCTGGGCTTGGTGTGCCTGTAATCCCAGCTACTCGGGAGGCTGAGGTGGGAGAATTGCTTGAATCTGGGAGGCAGAGGCTGCAGTGAGCCAAGATCGCGCCACTGCTCTCCAGCCTAGGCAACAGAGTGAGACCCTGTCTCAAAAAAAAAAAAAAGAAGTACCTGAAAATGGGGTGATTAGGCAGAGAACTGTGAACAGAGAGATATTCCATCGATACTGGTGGCCTTGCTTCTGTCATTTAGTTCAGCCCATTTCAGTAGGTGCTTCCTCAACACCTACTCTGTGCCAATACTGTGCTAAGGGCCATAGCAATGATAGAAGAAGCCTACAACAAAGACCTTGACCTCAGGAAGTTTGCCATCTTGTTGAGTGGGCCAAACCTATACACACGAGGGAACTAGGGAACAAGACAAGACAAGAATACAATTGGGCATCAAAATTGGTCTAATCTCCATCTAATCTTAGTTTTCTTATGTATCATTTCACAGTTAAATTTACAAAACTATAAAACATTAATCTGTCTGGGCACAGTGGCTCAAATCTGTATTCCCAGCACTTGCGGAGGCCAAGACAAACAGATGGCTCGAGCTCGGGAATTCAAGACCAGCCTGGGCAACATGGCAAAACCCTGTCTCTACTAAATATACAGAAATTAGCTGGGCATGGTGGCATGTGCCTGTAGTCCCAGCTACTTGGGAGGCTAAGGTAAGAGAATCACCTAAGCCTGGGAGGCAGAGGTTGCAGTGACCTAAGATGGTGTGACTGCACTCCAGCCTGGGCAACAGAGTGAGATCCTGTCTCAAAAAAAAAAAAAAAATCAAATTAATCCTAATTTAAATATATTAAAATCCATTATGGGTCACATTCAAGCATAGCCAAAGTGGAAAGCTAGACAATGCCAAGTGTTGATAAGGTTGTGGAGCAACTGGACCTCTCATACATCAACAATGGGAGAATAAATTGATAAAATCACTGTGGAAAACTGTTTGGTAATGTCTATGAATATACAGATATCCTATAATCCAGCAATTCTAACCCTGGATTTATTTATTTTTATTTATTTATTTTTTGAGACGGAGTCTCGCTCTGTCACGCAGGCTGGAGTGCAGTGGCGTGATCTTGGCTCACTGCAAGCTCCACCTCCCGGGTTCACGTCATTCTCCTGCCTCAGCCTCCCGAGTAGCTGGGACTACAGGGCGCCCGCCACCACGCCCAGCTAATTTTTTTGTATTTTAGTAGAGACGGGGTTTCACTGTGTTAGCCGGGATGGTCTTGATCTCCTGACCTCGTGATCCGCCCATCTCGGCCTCCCAAAGTGCTGGGATTACAGGCGTGAGCCACTGCGCCCGGCTAGCCCTCGGATTTATATCCAGCTGAAATCCTTATATCTTTTCACCAAAAGATATAAGGAATTGTCATAGCAGCTCTAGTCATAATAGAGCCAAAGTGAAAACAAGCCAAATGATTATCAATAGTAGAATGGATATGTAGCATATTTAGACAGTAAGATAACACAGGGTAGTGAGAATAAACAAAACTATAGCTACAAGCAACAATATGAATGAGTCTCACCAACATCATGTGGAACAAAAGAAGCCAGACCAAAAAGGCTGACAACATATTACGTGATTCCATGTATATAACGCTTAGAAGCAGGTAAAATAATTCATTGTAGTAGGACTCAGGATAGGGGTTACCTTTCCTTGAGGATGGTATTTATTAAAATGAGGCAAAAGGAGAACTCTGAGGTCTTGGTTTCTTGATCTAGGAGCTGCTTATATGGTTGAGTTCACTTTGCGAAAATTCATTGAGCTCTATATGAGTTGCCCCCTTTTTTATATATGTTATTTATCAATTAAAAATCCATAGAAGGGTCACATTCAGGTATTACAAATGCATCCATATTTCTTCAAAGATTTCTGTTAATAGACTGAGCACAGTGGCTCACACCTGTAATCCCAGCATTTTGGGAGGCCAAGGCAGGCAGATCACCTGAGATCAGGAGTTTGAGGCCAGCTTTGCCAACATGGTGAGACCCTGTCTCTACTAAAAATACAAAAATTAGCCAGATGTGGTGGTACATGCCTGTAGTCTCAGCTACTTGGGAGGCTGAGTTGGGAGAATCACTTGAACCTGGGAGGCGGAGGTAGCAGTGAGCCAAGATCGCACCACTGTGCTCCAGCCTGGGTGACAGAGTGAGACTCCTCTAAAAAAAAAAAAAAAAAAGATTTCTGTTAGTGGAGAATTGAAGCCCAGACAAGTTGTGGAAATTGACTTCCAATAGTCTTTGACTAGGAACAGGAATTTCATGCTTCCTAACTCCCTGTTCTGTCACTGATTCTCTAGGCAATTTTAGAAAAACATTATTCCTATTATTATTCCTATTACCTCTATTTCTAAAAATAGTGAAGTTAGCTCTCATTCTTCATTCATCATCATTAGATTTGCCTTTAAGGTGAAATATGTGAAATTGTGCTGCAGTCAATGCTTTTGACATTAAAGCAAAATGACAATTAAAGTCTCTCACCATTTTCATGACAGGTGACAAAGTACTGCACTGAGGGAGTGTGTTATTATTGTCCAACCTCAATCGTTATCATTAGCTCATAAATAGCCTGACTGGTAAACCACAAGTGAAGTCTGGGCTCTCTTGTCATAAACCTTCATATGGAACCCAAGCTCTCTTTTCCTTCCCTCTGAGAGAGAGGTGCTTTCTCATACCTTACATGGATGAATTATTTTGTTTTAAGGAGCCAGGAGAAATAACAAGATTTAGAAATAGGAGACCGAATGAGAAAAGAGCTGGTCTTGACAGAAGAAGACTGCTGCTGTCACTTATTGGCTGGAAAACTTTGGATAAGCCATCCCACCTCAATTTACTTAATTTGTTTTAAAGATGAGTCGCAATTTACTCATCTTTAAAACACGGACATTAACAACCCCTCTCCTCCTTAACTCATTGGTTGTTTTAAGGTGGAAATGAGACTACGTATGTAAAAGTCTTTTGAAAACTAAAAAGTAAAAAGTACAGATGCAAAATATTATAATTATGTAAGAATGCTGTCAGTGAACTCTATTGGAGTCTTTAAAAAATGAGTGTCCATGGCTGGGCGCAATGGCTCACTCCTGTAATACCAGCACTTTGGGAGGCCGAGGTGTGAGGATCACCTGGGATCGGCAGATCAAGACCAGTCTGGTGAACATGGTGAAACCCCGTCTCTACTAAAAGATACAAAATTAGCTGGGCATGGTGGTGCATGCCTGTAATCCCAGCTACTTGGGAGGCTGAGGCAGGAGAATCGCTTGAACCCGGGAGGCAAAGTTTGCAGTGAACTGAGATCGCGCCATTGCACTTCAGTCTAGGCAACAAGAGCAAAACTCCACCTCAAAAAAAAAAAAAAAAAAAAAAAAAAAGTGTCCATGGTCAGGCACAGTGGCTCATGCCTGTAATCCCAGCACTTTGGGAGGCCGAGACAGGAGGATCATGAGGTCAGGAGTTCGAGATCAGCCTGACCAACATGGTGAAACCCCATCTCTACTAAAAATACAAAAATTAGCTGGGCGTGGTGGCACATGCCTGTAATCCCAGCTACTCAGGAGGCTGAGGCAGAGGAATTGCTTAAACCCGGGAGGTGGAGGTTGGAGTGAGCCGAGATCATGACACTGCAGTCCAGCCTGGGTGACAGAGCGAGACTCCGTCTCAAAAGTAAAGAAAATAGAGCACAGCAGTGCAATAGAAAGGGTCTAGAAGTTTCTTTAGGTTGGGTGATCAGGGAAGTTCTCCTTGAGAACCTCTGAGAAGGTGGCAGCATGTGAGCTACATCTTGAATATGATAATGAAATTCTGGGGAAACAGTGCTCCAAGCAAAGGAAAGAGCAGATGCAAAGATGCTGAGATGGTGGGAGGCTGAGGTGGGCAGATCACCTAAGATCAGGAGCTCGAGACCAGCCTGATCAACATGGTGAAATTCTCGTCTCTGCTAAAAATACAAAAATTAGCCGGGCATGGTGGCGGGTTCCTGTAATCCCAGCTACTCGGGGATCGATAAAAATGTTCAGGTTAAGATAAAAGATTGTGGAGGCCAAAGTTCCTTTAAGGTCTTACAGTGGCTGTCCTTAGAGACAATAGATGAGAAATGTTTCCTATTCAGACCTTTAAAAGGTGCTAGATTTTTAGTTAATCGCTTTAGGATTGGGAGGGCCTTTAGGATTGGGAGATTCTTTACAGATGCAAATTTCCCCCCACAAAGGACAGCTTTGCAGGGCCATTTTGGTGCAGTGGCTCATGCCTGTAACCACAGCACCTTGGGAGGCCAAGGCGGGCAGATCACTTGAGGTCAGGAGTTTGAGACCAGCCTGGCCAACATGGTGAAAACTCAACCAATTGTCAACCAGAAAATGTTTAAATTTACCTACAGTATTTCTCAAATGTATTTGATTGATGTCTCATACCTCCCTAAAATGTATAAAACCAAGCTGTGCCCCGACCATCTTGGGCACGTATTCTCAGGACCTCCTGGGGGCTGTGTCACAGGCTCTGGTCACTTATATTTGGCTCAGAGTAAATATCTTCAAATATTTTTCAGTTTGACTCTTTTTGTCAACACAACTCACTATAACATAGACTCAGTGGCAGCCCTGAGCTTGTTTTCCTGCAACTAGATGGTCCCATCTGGGGATGATAGGAGAGAGTGACAGATCATCAGGCATTAGATTCTCATAAAAAGTGTGCAACCTAGATCCCTCACATGCACGGTTCACAATAGCATTCACACTCCTACGAGAATCTAATGCCACTGCTAACCTAACAGGAGGCAGAGCTCAGGCATAAGACAAGCAATGGGGAGTAGCTGGAAATAGAGATGAAGCTTCGATCACCCTGCTCACTTCCTGCTGTGTGGCCTGGTTCCTGTGGCCCAAGGGTTGGGGACCCCCAGAGTAGGGAGAGGGTATAGGTAGCAAAGAGGGCATGAGACTAAGACCTATTCATAGCAGAGGAAGAACTAGCAGCAAACTACTTTTCTCCCAGGGCAATTGCTGTGCAATCATTTAATCAGGCCTGCCTTCAGACTTGCAATATTTTGGAGAAACACCACACAGAGATTCAGAGGTGGCTTCACCGTGAAGCTAATGAAGCATTATCTTCAGGGTGCTTCGCTTGTGCAAGCCCCTTCCGAGGCCCTGGGAGGCACCCCAGCTTCTTGTAATCAAATTTTCATTTTTTCTTTAAAAGAACTTGCCCCAAACCTGCCCCTCCACCCCTGAATATATCCAAATATCATTGCAAATTTCTGGTATCACACCTTCAGCAACAAGTCAGTACCTAGAGGTTTATAAATACGCTTCCTTTGGTAAGCTCAGAGTCCTTGCACCCAGCTCAGAAAGTCTGACACCGACATACATTTCTTTCTTATTTATTTATTTATTTATTGAGACGGAGTTTCGCTCTTGTTGCCCAGGCTGGAGATCAATGGCGCAATCTCGGTTCACCTCAACCTCGGCCTCCCAGATTCAAGGGTTTGTTCCCTTGGGGAAAACAAAAAACAAACAAACAAAAAAAAACTCTTCCTGAAGTCCCAACCAGAAGCAAAGCTTTCCCAGCCCTGTCTCAGGCCATTTGTCTGTCAGTCCTCTGGATGGTGGAGTTGGTCTCAGTGTTTACTAAACAAACCAATGTGGTTATCCCATCAGGATCTGAAAGAGAAAGACAAAAAATTAGCATAAATACAAGGCCACCTATTCAATTAAAGCTGCAAACCAGGGCAGCTAGAAAGCTGAATATAAAACAGTCAGGGAGAGTTTTAATACAAGTGAGTTACATAACTTGAGACATGTTTGAGACTCAAACAAAGGCATTCTTATCTCAAAGTTAAAGGAAGGAAGGAAGGAAGCAACAGTTTCCAAGCACTTTTCTTATAAACTTTCTACCAACAATGAGACTCAGCAGTTGGGAGCTGGCAGCGGTGGGGAGGACAGAAGCCTCCACAGCTAATCCTTCCTTTGGGTTAAGTAGGCATGTGGCTCCCTGCTGGTGGTGGAGTCACAGCCTTTCAAAATTATCACCATTTCACAACTCAGGAACTGCTCCAGTTGGAAGCAACCTTTGAGACCACATGGTCAACCCCTTCCTGTTACGGATAAGAAATACCAAAGGTCATTCAGCTAGTTACTACAGAACAGGGGCTAGAACCCTTGTGGTCCAGGCCAGTGCCACTTCCACCCCTGTGCCTGCACCTTCAGACACATTCACAGACCATCTGTCAGCAGCCCACAGGTGGGAGGGCAACTGAGGATAGCCCCTCCAACAAATTTGCTCGTGCTAGACTTGACCCTCCTTCCCTGAAGCCTTCCCTTTCTCCCTTTTTCTTTTTTCCTCCTCTCTTCCTTCACACCTCTTTTCTTCTTTGATCTGCAACTATGTCCTCATCCTACTCATGGCATAAAGAGACCCCTAAGCATTGTTTTAATTTGCCAGTGGCACTGGGAGGCATTGGGATCTGGAGACAAAATGCTTCCTCCAGGCCAACTTCTGAAAGAGGTCAACTCCCTCTTCCCCATCTCTTCCTTGAGTATCAGTGACAGAACAAGGAGTTAAGAAGCATAGCACTCCTGATCCTAGTCAAAGACTGTTGGAAGTCAACTTTACAGCTCTTGTGGGCTTTAATTCTCTATTAATAGAAATCTTTAAGGAAATGTCGATACATTTGTAGTACTTGAGTGTGACCCTTCTATGAAGGTTTTTACAGAAAACTGTTTCCAACAAAACCTTCTACAAAATAATTACATTTTTGTAGGTTTTTTTTTTTTTTTTTTTTTTTGAGATAGAGTTTCACTCTGTTGCCCAGGCTGAAAGTACAGTGGCATGATCTCAGCTCACTGCAACCTCTGACTCTCGGGTTCAAGCAATTCTTCTGCCTAAGCCTCCTGAGTAGTTGGGATTACAGGCATGCACCACCACACCTGGCTAATTTTTCATTTTTAGTAGAGATAAGGCTTCACCATCTTGGCCAGGCTGGTCTTGAACTCCTGACCTCATGATCCACCCACCTCAGCCTCCCAAAGTGCTGGGATTACAGGTGTGAGCCACCATGCCCAACTTTTGTAGGTTATTCTTTAAAACTCAACAACTTTCAATTAGACATAAAGTCCTAACAGTGGACATATTAAAAAGAGAAATACACAGAGACAGGACCTTCCTGATCCCCTTTAGGTCATAACTTTGCGCAGTCCAGTCTACTTCATGTGGCTCAAAGGGGAAATTGGACCTGCCCAACACCCCTAGGCCAACGTCAGGGAGCAGAGTCCATTCCTAGTGTCCATCACTTGCCCTGGCAGGGGAACTTTTTTTTCTTTGAGACAGAGTCTCACTCTGTTGTCCAGGCTGGAGTGCAATGGTGCAATCTTGGTTCACTGCAACCTCCACCTCCTGGGTTCAAGCAATTATCCTGCCTCAGCCCACCAAATAGTAGCTGGGACTACAGGTGCATGCCATCATGCCTAGCTAATTTTTGTATTTTTAGTAGAGACGGAGTTTCACCATGTTGGCCATGCTGGTCTCAAATGTCTGACCTCAAGTGATCCACCCTCCTCGGCCTCCCAAAGTGTGGGAATTACAGGCGTGAGCCCCTGCACCCGGCCGGGAACTCTTCCTTGAGTATCACTAACATTTCCCATGTTGTGGTCTTAGGTCACGCCTCTGGTGCTCTTCTCCTTGGGGATGTGCAACACTTCTCATACCCTCTCTTTTGTTATAGATGAAGGGGAAGAAAAAGATAAAACCAAACACAGCTCAGAAATTCTGGCATACAAACGAGAAAAGAACTACTTCTTAGTCACCTGTGCCAGGTAGGTGGGTGGATTATAGATTTAAATCCAGCAGAATGTGGTCCAAACTGGTTCTACAGACAATGAAGTGGTTCTTTGTTTGGGGGACCTGCTAGACCAGGTTAAAGTTGGAGGCAGGCTCTTCCAGTATTGGTAGGTTCCCAGAAGTGTTGGGATTACACAATCCCTTGCTGGATGTACAGACAGAACTGGCAGGCTCACTGGAACAGAACAAAGCCATGGGAGAGAAGTTTTTTTTTTCCTGCAACTCTGCCAGCATCCTAAGTATTCTGGCTCTAGATTTGGGGACTTTAAGTGACAAAATGATAGGTCTAAAATGTATTTTGCAGCTCCAAAGAAAATTGTAAGACTCTTTATGGTCTAGAGAATTTTACAAGTCTTAGTTGTGAATAATTGACTTTTCCAAAACCCTGCAACATCAGCAAAGCATGCCACAGAGAATGAAAATGTGCGTTTCTATGGGGCCAGGTCCTGCACAGCTCCATCTCTCTTTCTTGAGCCATGATTGTCTTAAATTTGCATTGAAATAAAGGGCACCAGCATCAAACTGGGTGGCTGTTGCTGGGTTGTTTTGCATTTTTCCATCATCTTATTTGGAAAGCAATGAGACCTTTTTCAATCCTTTGGGCTTCCTCCAAGTGGAATGGTCTTTTAGATCTAGTGTCTTTGGGGGTAACTAATGGGCCCAAGAGAAAACACAGAGTGAGTGTGAGCATGTTTTTAAATTTTCTAGTGCTGTTTTTAGAGCAATTCAAGAATGAAATCTCCCCAGGGTGCCCAACTGCTCTCAGAATGCAAACCCACACAAAGAGCCAGAGAGGGAGAAGGGATGCTTAAAACAGAGAGGGAGGCTCCTCTTCAGGGATTCCAAGGCTTGGGACTGGTGACTTTTTTCTTTTTTCTTTTCTTTTCTTTTTTATTTTTCTGAGACAGAGTCTCGCTCTGTCACCCAGGCTGGAGTGCAGTGGTACAATCTTGGCTCACCACAACCTCCGCCTCCCAGGTTCAAGCAATTCTTCTGTTTCAGCCTTCTGAGTAGCTGGGATTACAGGCGCGCGCCACTACTGCCCAGCTAATTTTTGTATTTTTGGTAGAGATGTAGTTTCACCATATTGGCCAGGCTATTCTCAAACTCCTGACCTTAGGTGATCCAGCCGTCTCGGCCTCCCAAAGTGCTGGAATTACAGGCATGAGCCACTGCGCCTAGCCAGGCCTGGTGGCTTCTGACTGCACTTCTAGAAGCCACCATCCACCTTTACTGAGTGTAGCCAAAAGAAAGCACCATAGCGCATCTCCATGGTGTTTCCTCATGAATGTTGTTGAAAACCTGGTGTATTCATTATGCAAGATCATCTTTATGAGTGTTCTCAGGATAAATTTCGTTTTGGTCCTGATACCAAGGATAGACATACTTTTCTTGAGAAATTATGCTACCTTTCAGGATTTTGTAAGATGTGCAAGCAGTCTTCAGAACCCAGCCACATATTGTGGATAGATCCCCACCCAGATCCTAGTTCAAGAGGCCTGATCCCAGCCCAAAAGCAAATCCCTGGATCTGAGTTTCTATTGACATGTCATTCATTCAACAATAAATCTTTTTTTTTTTTTTTTTTTTTTTGAGACAAGGTACTCTGTTTCCCAGGCTGGAATGCAGCAGCATCATAGCTCGCGACAGCCTTAGACTCCTGACCTCAAGCAATCCTCCCATCTTGGCCTCCCAAAGTGCTGGGATTACAGAATTGAGCCACTGTGCCCAGCCCATTCAATTAATCTTTCATATGATAAATATATATAAAGTATCTATTATGTGGCAGGAGATATAGTTGCAAACATGACAGGCAAAATAAATCCTTATTTTCACAGAGTTGCAATCTAGGGGGGTTTACTCTGCTGGATGCACTTGAATTTGTATATATGGTAATGAAATTAGTGAAACCGCCTTTGCAAAACATGTAACTGAGGAAATTATGACAGTGAAAGACATCAGACCTAACTGACTCCATCTTGCTTTTTTTTTTTTTTTTTTGAGACAGAGTCTCACTCTGTTGCCCGGGCTGAAGTGCAATGGTTTGATCTCAGCTAACCACAACCCCCGCCTCCTGGTTTCAAGCAATGCTCCTGCCCCAGCCTCCCGAGTAGCTGGAATTACAGGCATGTGCCACCACACCTGGCTAATTTTATATTTTTAGTAGAGACGGGGTTTCTCCATGTTGGTCAGGCTGGTCTCTAACTCCCGACCTCAGGTGATCCACCTGCCTCGGCCTCCCAAAGTGCTGACATTACAGGCATGAGTCACTGCGCCCAACCTCCACCTTGCTTCTAACCTTTAAGTTGACCGTGTTCATTCCTGGGCATAGGCCGAACTAACGTTGGGAAGGAATTTAGTTTATGGTTCAACTGTGAAACAAAATTGGTAATAGTTCTTTCTGAAAAGACTCCCCTCTTGCCTTGGGACCAGTCTGCCTTTGCAGGACTAACAAATTAGCTACAAGTTTAGAAATTATGGTTTAGGGGTCATGCAGCCTCTGGCCATGAGTCTGAACCTCCCCAAATTGCTCCTAGGGATAACATCACTATTGTGAAACCTAAGATCAGTGCTTGAGATATTTTGCAGACCCTGCACTTGATGGATCAGCTGAGACCACTCAGACCATAATCTGGCTCAACCAGTTCTGCGATTCCACCCAGGAACAGAAGACAGCAAGAAACACTCACTTCAACCCCCTATGATTCCATTTTCAACTGACCAATCAGTACTCCCCACTTCCCAAGCCCCTACCCACCAAATTATCTTTTAAAACTCTGATCCCTGAATGCCTGGGAGACTGATTTGAGTAATAATAAAACTCCGGTTTCCCGTACAGCCGGCTCTGCATGAGTTACTCTTTCTCTATTGCAATTCTCCTGTCTTGACAAAGTGGCTCTGTCTAGGTAGCAGACAAGGTGAACCTGATGGGCAGTTACACTAGCAAATAGCTAAAGTGGAAACCTCAGAAAAAGACTAGAAGACCAAAATGACTAATACACCACAGGTGTGAGTCAGAGTGATCAAGACATTTAGAAAAAATGAAAGAATTATATTCCTATTTGCTGTGTGATCTTGAGCAAATGACAACCTCTTAGTCTCGGTCTCCTTATCTAAAATATGGTGATAGAGACTTACAATGAGAAATAAGTGAGATAATATGAATTAAGCTTTTCACACAGTGCCTGCTCATATCACTTGCTCAATAAATACTGGCTCCTACTACTTTTATCCCAGAAGCACCAAGAGGAGAAGGGCCCTTGGTATGGTCATTTTGACCACATGACCTGTTCAGCCTGGTGTCAGAAATGGGAATGTAGGGAGAAGCAGGGTTGCCATGCCAGGAGGCCATGCCCATGGATGTCACCCAAGTCCTAATATTGCGAATAGAAACCATATCTAGGCCGGACGTGGTGGCTCACACCTATAATCCCAGCACTTTGGAAGGCTGAGGCAGGTGGATCACCTGAGGTCAAGAGTTTGAGACCAGCCTGCCCAACAGGGCAAAACCCTGTCTCTACTAGAAGTACAAAAATTAGCCGGGTATGCTGGCAGGTTCCTGTAATCCCAGCTACTCAGAAGGTTGAGGCAGGAGAATCGCTTGAACCTGGGAGGTAGAGGTTGCAGTGAGCCGAGATTGCACCACTGCACCCCAGCCTGGGCAACAAGAGTGAGACTCCATTTCAAAAAAAAAAACCCAACCATATCTAACCTACCTTTATTTTTTTTCTTTCATCTCAATAATTCTAATCATAATCCTCATTTGCACCCCCTATTTTGGCTAGAAGGTAATTTCCATATTTCCATTTAACCTTTCCATTTTACTGATAAGAGCGGTTTTCTTCTTTTTTTTTTTTTTTTTTTTTGAGAAGGAGTCTTGCACCATCACCCGGGCTGGAGCGCAGTGGCGCGATCTGGGCTTACTGCAATCTCCGCCTCCCGGGTTCAAGCAATTCTCCTGCCTCAGCCTCCCAAGTAGTGGAGATTACAGGCACCAGCCACCATGCCTAGCTAATTTTTTTGCATTTTTAGTAGAGACAGGATTTCACTATATTGACCAGGCTGGTCTCAAACTCTTGACCTCCTAATCCGCCCACCCCAAAGTGCTGGGATTACAAGCATGAGCTACCATGCCCTGCCAAGAGTGGTCTTCATCTTGGCCAATGTTCTAGAATTAGCACAAATAGAAACTCCAAGCCTTCTCACTCACTTCCCATGTTTTTCTGTTATTTGTTTTGAAGGAAGGGGGAAATCAATTTGCTTTTTGCTTTTGTCAGTAGCAAGTAGTGCCACATGCCATGGACAAAGATCTAAATAACACATGTTCTAATCTTGGAGTTCCTTGCAACTGGCTTTGGGGTTGCTCACCAAAGTCCCTAGTCAGGTGCCTCATTAAGTGTGACACCTAAATGACTCACCTAGAATTCTGAGATGTACACAAAAGGAAGGAAGGAAAAAGAAAAGTTCCAAGGACGTGGGTCCCCTTTGGTTCACATTCCAGCCTCAATGAATGGCCCACTTATGCTTCAAGATCTTAAATCTTGATCCTGAATGTACAATACAGGCAATGAAAGCCGTAAATATGTTAAGTCAAGAAGATTCCCAAATCCCAGGATCTTGGAAACTTCACCTCCTGTGCTTCATCATACCATTAGCCCACACCCACATTCATTTCTCCATCTACCCTCACCATTCATGATCTTGAAGAACCTTCTCCAAGGCCAAGGACAGAGAGTTCTATAAACAAAGTGGTAAGTGAGAGCGAATATCCACATGCCCCAACTTGGGCCCCTCCCCACAGTTGAGAGACCATTAAATGAAATTGCCTTACTGTGTAAAAACCAGGGAGGGATAGGAGATAATGGAGAAATAGCAGACCAACTGTAATTTCTGCTCATCTAAGATGATCAGACCAGTAACATAAACAGAAGAGGAATGATTCTATGAGTCCCAACTCCAGGCCCTCATGCCCTTTTTCTCCACAGGCCTTAGAGCACAAATGAGTTACACATAGCATGTTCTCTGTTATCAGACAGGCCAGCCAAGAGATGGCCTCTCTCAGCTGGCTGAGCTTTGGTACCTTGGAGCTAAAAACATTCACTATCTCGCTGCAGTCTAAAGCTTGGAGCAATTCCTTTTAGTCAACGTACTAGAAGGCAAAGGTCAGGCAGCCAATTCTAGGTATCCTCTATAAGCATTTGGCAGAGATCTCTGAGCATGGACCTAAGCCTAAGTGTTCAAATATAAAGGAAGGGGGGAAAACTAGTCCCAGGCAACAGGCCTTTGCATTCTCCAGCACTCTTCTGCTCTTCCAGTGGCTCTGAAGTTAGTGGGAGCATTGTGTTGTATCCTGACCTTCCAGTCTACTAGAAATCATATTAGATGGTTCTATGGCCTACTTTGTAGCCCGACGAAACAGCAAAACCTACCAGGTATATACCACCTTATATATTTCCCTGCCTCTATTCCCCTATGGATGAAACCGGACTTACCTGAACTAAACAGATTATATTATAAAAACTTCTGGGAAATCGCAGAGTATTATCATGTTCACTTAAATGATCTTATAGTTACTATAGACTTTGCTTTTTGAATGCAGACTATGCATTGATTTTTTTCATATCCAAAGCTCTAGGGGTCTCTTTATTAGCATACTTTAACTATTGTATACTCTAGTTAAATGTGAATCTAGCCTTAATCTAACTGATTCCCTTGATATTACCCCAATCAGAGATTACAAAAAATAGTTATAGCTCCCATGTATTGAGTGTCTACCATGTACAAGTCAGAAAATGTGTCAGGGACTTTACGTGTTATTTTGGTCCACCTTCACAACAGATCTGTAGAACTAGTTTCAGTTTACAGCTGCTGAATCTAAAATGCAAAAAGGATAAGTTACACAGAGCTCAGGTGCAAGTGGTAGAACTCAAATGCACACTCAGCTATGTCTGGCTCCAAATCCAGTGGCCTAACATCCTTCTTTGAGTAGGAACAGTCATAAAAACATTGGAAGGAATTCATGGAGCCTTCTCTCAATAAAAGGCTCATGGTGTCCACAAGGTGATCCCACACTACTCCACCCCAGTGACACCTTGTAAACACTTGTAAAAGTGTTTGTGTTGTGAACACTTGTAAAAGTCACTTTTTTTTTTTTTTTTTTTTGACGGAGTCTTGCTCCATCACCCAGGCTGGAGTATAGTGGTGCGATCTCAGCTCACTGCAACCTCTGCTTCCTAGGTTCAAACAATTCTCGTGTCTCAGCATCCCTAGCAGCTGGGGTTACAGGTGCCTGCCACCACGCCTGGCTAATTTTTGAAATTTTTAGTGGAGACAAGGGTTTCCCCATGTTGGCCAGCCTGTTCTTAAACTCCTGACCTCAAGTGATTCACCCACCTCGGCTTCCCAAAGTGCTGGGATTACAGGCATAAGCCATCACACCCAGCCAAGGCCACAATTTAATAGGAATACTGACAAAGGAAGTTGACAAGACAAAGTGGGTCTGAAAATGCAAGTTACTGTTCAAGAGTAATTAGTTTGTTGGAAAAAAAAAAAAAAAAGATGGAGAATAGGAGAAACAACCTAACAACTTTCTCAATATTTGAAAAGTTGTAATGTAGAAAAAATGCATTTTATTCATTCACTCATGCATTCACTTCTCACACATTTCTCAGACACCAAACATGGGCCAGATACTTGCTGGCCGTTGGAGAGCAGCTAGAAAGAAGTCAAATGTGCCTGCACAGCATAGCAAGAAAACCAGATGTGAAAAAGCATTGCAGGTGTGAGGATTTCTGCAACTTATAAAAGGGAGGCAAGAAGAAGTCTTTGGTCTTAATCCCTAAGGTTCAGTAACACAGAATGACTACTCCTATTTATTTTTTTACTTTTTTATTTTTTTTGAGAGTTTCGCTCTTGTCGCCCAGGCGGGAGTGCAGTGGCGCAATCTTGGCTCACTGCAACCTCTGCCTCCTGGGTTCAAGCGATTCTCCTGCTTCAGACACCTGAGTAGCTGGGACTACAGGCGCACACCACCACAACTGTCTAATTTTTGTATTTTTAGTAGAGACGGGGTTTCATCATGTTGGCCAGGCTGGTCTCAAACTCCTGACCTCAGGTGATCTGCCCACCTCAGCCTCCCAAAGTGCTGGGATTACAGGCGTGAGCCACCACGCCCAGCCTAACACAGAAGGACTCTTACTGGGTAGAAATATCAATAGGTAAAAATGAAAGGGAGGCAGATTTCAGGGCAGAGTAAGAAAAGCTGTCCTGAGTCCCCAACAATGAGGCAGGTGTCAGGAAGAAGTGAGTCCCTGTCAGTGGGAGGGTTCCATTGGTGGCTGACTGACCCCCTCCCTGATGCATTTCACAAGGGATTCCCTCATAGGAGAGGAGGTTAGCATAAGCACTCTCTCCCAGCACAGATGCTGAAGTCCTAGAGTCTTGGACTTCAAAAGAGTGAACAAAAGTTCTCTGAAAGAAGGGCATTTTTCAATAATGCTGTTTGGCTCCTCCAGTGTGCTACCTGTCCAACAATTCCATAGAACTGTCCAGTCTGCAGAAAAGAAGGCAAGGGGCCACTTAATCCCAACTAAGTAACATCCACTTACCTTTGGCAGATAAGTGAAACCTCCCCAACCCATTGTTAATAAAAACTTGGGTGAGGGAGAATTTACTGGGTAAAAACTCTAGCATCCAGCACTTAGAGTTAGCTGTGCCATCTGGCAACAGTTTTTGGACAGAGAAATGTTTTTAGGAATCCACTGTATCATTGCTCTGTACCATAAATTCCGGAGAGCACCCTTTCTTATCTCCTCAGTCTTGCCTCTTAAGAATGGTTGACTGCTCATCAACGATTCATTCTGGTAGCATAAGGAAAGATGCTCTTGTTTTCTATGACAAAGCCTCCATTTTCTATTTTCATGCTGAGGCAAGTAGCTGCAAGCCTGAGAGATTTATTATTTTATGACTTAATGCCAATTTTGGAAGCTTGCAACTTTGAATCAAATAGGAATGTGAAAAAAAGGAAAAAAAATTGTACAAACCTAGCAAGCTAGTGTGGAAAACTCAGGAGATAACAAATATATCTCCTTTGACCAAATTATTCAAGTTGGCAACATCCCACCTCATGGATCAATTGCCCATTTAATCATAATGCCTTATAGCCACGGGGCACTTCAGGGCCAGCTTACAAAGCATGTTCTTGTTTATTATCTCCTAGCCCTCCCAGCAGCCCTCTGCAGTGGGTATGGCTGGTGCTGCAACAGAGCAGGTGTTGGACTATGAACCAGAAGAATCAGGCTCTATCTCCAGCCACTTCTTTAATTGATGTCTTTGGGCAATTTCACTTAAGCTCTTAACCTCGAGTTTTTCTTTTGGCCAAAGGAACTGAAACACCCAGAGACAGATGAAGCTCACAAAGCTTCAGCTTTAGGGCCTGCCACTTGCACAGGTTGTGAACCTAATTCTGAATTCACAGTTTTGTGTTCTTGTCCTTAAAAAGGGCTCCCCAAATTACAATTTCAGGCCACACAAAACCTAGATCAACCTCTTAACAGAATACCTCCTCAGCCTAATTCTAGGAAGCCAAAATACGACAGGTGTCTCTACGACCTCAGCTTTGCCCAATGGCCTGTGTTGGTCACTAGGGCACCTCATGTCACAGGTGAACTCTGTTGGTGCCTCTCCTGGATGGCTGCAAAGGGCTCACAGCTGGCCGCTTCTCCAGAGAAGTGCCTTCAGCTGCACAAGAGCTCCTCATCCTGGAGCGTACACCACCACTCCCATCCAGGATAGCCAACCGATTCCTGATTGATGGGGAGTGATCCCCTATACACAAGGCTGCACCCCTGCCTGAAGGTGGGAGCAACTCTGTGGTGCAGGTCACGTCCTTAGGGGTCAGACTGAAGCTAGACTCCATCTGGGATCACATTCTTGCTTGGTCCTTTTCCATGTCTCATCCTGTTTCACTCACCCCTTTCTCCTACAGCGCTGCCCCTCTAAGGTGTGCACCTGAACCCTCACCTGGGGATCAGCTTCTAGGGCACCCAACCTGAGACACAGAATGATAAGAAGAGTGCCGTTTATTTCCTATGTTAAAGACTGTCTGGTTCACTTTCAAACATAGTCGAAGAGCCATAAGCCTCCAAAACCCCTTGCAGCTCAGTCTATGGTGGAGATGGGTGTATAAATATATATATTCCTCAACCAGCAACTTGGTCTGAGACCCATCCTGTGCCCCAAACAAAGTCCACAGATTAAGAGTTATAAGTACCTTCAGAATAAGTACATTTGGGAGGATGAAGGTGGAAGAGTTGACTGTTTTGTAATACCCCACACTGTGACCAACCACCCTAGTGTCCTCTCAGAATCTTTTGCTTTGGTGTTAGGAAGGACACCAGAAGATGAGAAAAGAATGAACAGTAGCATTGTGTCCCTTTCAATCATTCACTTGGCACCTTCTACCTGGGGAGATTTATACCCAGTTCTTTGTCCTGGCTAAATAGAAGAGGAATCAAAGAGCTCTCCAAAGTTGCCTGTCAGTTTAGAGAGAGGCCGAGTTTTGGAGTAAAGGGATTTAGAGCCTGCTTCTGTCTCACCTCGTACTCAGTTTGTGACTTTAAAATTAATTAATCATTCATTGCCCTTTAGCACTCCCATGTATAGCAGGGAGGTTTACTTCCACATCTCACAAAGACCAAAGATCCTGAAAAGGATCATCATAACAGCAAGACTGCCATCCATAAGAGAGATGCAATTTTTAAAAATTAAAAAAGATAGGCTGGGTGTGGTGGCTCATGCCTGTAATGGCACCACTTTGGGAGGCCGAGCCAGGCAGATCACGAGGTCAGGAATTCAATACCAGCCTGAGCAACATGGTGAAACCCCATCTCTACCAAAAATACAAAAATTAGCTGGGCATGGTGGCGCTTGCCGGTAATCCCAGCTACTCAGGAGGCCGAGGCAAGAGAATTGCTTGAACCCAAGAGGTGGATGCTGCAGTGAGCAGAGATCATGCCACTGCACTCCAGCCTGGTTGACACAGTAAGACTTCATCTCAAAAAAAAAAAAAAAAAAAAAAAAGATAAAGACAGAGTATTGCTATGTTGGCCAGGCTGTTTTCAAACTCCTGGCCTCAACTAGTCCTCCTGGCTCAGCCTCCCAAAGTACTGGGATTACAGGTGTGAGGCACTGCCCCTGGCCAAGACATAATTTTTAATCATCAAAAAGGATACACAAGAAACTCCTCATGAAAGGGAATAAAATGTGAGGCAGGAAAGAAATATTCATTACCCAGACAGGTGTTTGCTCCCCTAGACTCTTACCCTGAGGGATCTGGAGATAACTAGTCCTCTATCTCCTTCCATTAAAGAGATAGGTATGGGCTTTGCAGGCGAACTGTGAGGATCTAGGTCAAATCCAGGGTTATTATTCAAGGGAGGGAGCATTCAAGAGTGGGCTGGTGAACTGCAGATTTCAGAATCAGACTACAAGAAGTTGGGAAAGACTGATTCAGAGACTGGGGCCCATGGCAGTCACCCAGATGAGGCTCCCAATGCCCAATGCAAACCTTAGCAGAACCACAGATATCTCTTTATGCAAAACCATTGGTTTTCTAAGCCAGCAGCTTCCTGTAGACTCTTGGAACTGATCTTAGGATGTGGGAGCCTTGAACTTGAGCGGGGAGCAAAATAACTGTAGGTGACTTTGGTTAAATTGCTGGCTGTCCATTCCCTCATGTCTCCTTTACTCATCTTTCAAGGCTGGTGTCAGATTCAGATTGAGGCACTATGCATGAAACTGCTCTGATGTAAACTGTAAAGTAACAAATGTAAATGTAAGACAATGGTAACTGCAGAATAGATACCAAAGAGGGTGAAGAGGAAAGCTCTTTAGAATTGGAAGAAAGGAAGGCCAACATCTGCATCTCATTCTGCCTGGTCCTTGAGCCCATGCAAGGCCAGGTTCACAATGCATATAGAGCCTTCCCTACTGTATTAGTCTGTTCTCACACCGCTATGAAGAAATACTGGAGACTAGGTAATTCATAAGGGAAAAAGTTTTAATTGACTCACAGTTCTGCATGGCTGGGGAGGCCTCAGGAAACTTACAATCATGCAGAAATCACCTCTTTACAGGGCGGCAGTAGAATGAGTGCCCAGCAAAGGGGAGAAGCCCCTTATAAAACCATCAGATCTTGTGAGAACTAACTCACTATCATGAGAACACAATGGGGAAACCTGCCCCCATGATTCAGTTATCTCCACCTGGTTTCGCTCACACACGTGGGGATTATGGGAACTACAATTCAAGATGAGATTGCTTGGGAATACAACAAAACCATATCACCTACTGTTGAGGGGGAGGTGAAAAGAGCCCCATGCCCAGTGTTCCTGGCGAGTATGAATCTGTGTCTATAGGAGTGTGCACCTGCAGTCTCCCTATCACAAGCAACTGCACATGGCCCATCTGTATTATTGTTCTCTGCTGTGACCTCTGGTTCCAATTACTTTTCCAGCTTCCTGTCCTTCCATGAACCCTGGTAGCACTGGCTGGAGCCCTGTTTGTCTAGTCTCTTCCCCAGGACAGATGCTTGAATAAACATGTTGGATACAAATAGGGCACCCAAACTCTCCTTAGAAATTCCATTTTGTGCCCTGCATGTTCAGCCCAGACAGAATGCCCACAGACCTGACCAGCTGGATCAGACTCCAGCTGTACCCTAGCTTAGTGGTTTGGACCACAGGTCCCCTCCTACAGCCATTCTCCCTAGTTCTCTCCCCTCCACTCCAAGTCAACATTTGTTGCAGTTAACTCCCTTCTCCTCATTAGGAGCCCACAGTACTGATAATGACCATTTTTAATATCTTTTTCTAAAAATATCACCGAAAACAAGAAAGGCACAAGATAAAAGGCTTAAAGGAAATATGAAACATGTAGTTTTAAATTTTTCATCTTTCAAAGGAAGAATCAAAGATAATTAAAATATTAGTGAAGGAAATACAGGTAGATAAAAATAAGTATTTACATACATGCTGCCACTTTGGGGGAACCTTCAATTTTTAAAACTTAGCTGATAAAAACAATAAATCTTGCAAAACTCAGGATACCTGGGAAATAAACATATCTTGTATGTGCTGCACAAATTATTGATGACTTTTTTTTTCTTTTTTTTTTTGAGATAGATTCTGGCTATTGTCACCCAGGCTGGACTGCAGTGGCCTGATCTCAGCTCACTGCAACCTCCGCCTCTCAGGTTCAAGCAATTCTCCTGCCTCAGCCTTCTGAGTAGCTGGGATGACAGGTGCCTGCCCCATGCCAGGCTAAACTGTGTACTTTTAGTAGCAACGGGGTTTCGCCATGTTGGTCAGGCTGGTCTTGAAATCCTGACCTCAGGTGATCTGCCTGCCTTGGCCTCCCAAAGTGCTGAGATTACAGGCATGAGCCACCACACCCGGCTATTGGTGATTTTATAGTGTATAAATATTGTTGATGTATTGGGTGCGATGGTTAATTTCGTGTCAACCTGACTGTGCCACAGGGTACCCAGATATTGGTCAAAAATTATTTTGGATGTGAGAGTGTTTTGGGGTAAGATTAACATTTAACTTGATAGACTGAGTGATATGGTTTGGATCTGTGTCCCTACCCAAATCTCGTGTTGAATTGTAATCCCCAATGTTGGAGGTGGGGCCTGGAGGGGAGTGATGGGATCAATGGGCAGATTTTCCCCTTTGGTGCTGTTCTCATGATAGAGTTCTCAGGAAAACTGGTTGTTTAAAAGTGTGTGGCACCTCCTCCCTCTCTCTTGCTCTGGCCAGGTAAGATGTGTCTGCTTTCCCTTCATCTTCCACCATGATTTTAAGTTTCCTGAGGCCTCCCTGGAAGCTGCTATGCCTTCTGTACAGCCTGCAGAATGGTGAGCCAATTCAACTTCTTTTCTTTATAAATTACCCAGTCTTGGGTATTTCTTTATAGCAGTGCAAGAATGGATTAATACACTGAGTAAAGAAGATTCCCCTGTCTGATGTTCAATCAGTTGAAAGACTGAGAGCACAAAAGTTTGACCCTCCCCTTAGTAAGAGACAATTCCTCCTGCCTGACTGCCTTTGAACTGGGACATTTGTTTTTCCTGACTTCAGACTCAAACTGAAACATCAGTTCTTCTTGGGTCTCAAGCCTTCAGACTGGAACTACACTATCAGCTCTTCTGGGTCTTAGGCCTTTGCACTTGAACTGGAACTACATCATTGGCTTGCCAAGTCTCTAGTTTGCTGAATCACCCTGCAGATCTTGAGACTTGCCAGCCTCTAAAACTGAGTGAGTCAGTTTCTTTACACACACACACACATTCCCTACTGGTGCTGTTCCTCTGGAGAACCCTGACTACCACACTGGGTCATCCTCAAATAAAGCAGATATTAAGCTGTTGGGCCAGAGTAAGATTGTTTTTGCTCTTCATCTAAGAGTTTGCAAATAGGGGTGCCATAATTGTTTCCAAGCCATATCAGGCAGGAGTGGACTGGGAGTGGCTAAGAGTGGAGTGCTCCTTGACCTCAAATCATTGTGCCTGGAGCCGAGGGGAGTAATCTCAGGCACCCAATGCCAAATGAGGCTGGTTGCAAACAAAATGGCAGTTGATAAAAAGCAGCTTCAAGAGCTTGGAATGGAAATTCCGGAAGCCAAGCAGAAAGACAGAGGTGGGAACAGAGATGGGAAACTGTCGATTAGGAGAGGGGCTGGAGTAGCTTTCTTTTGTTTTTTTTTGTTTTTTTTTTTTTTTTTTTTTTTTTTTTGAGACGGAGTCTCGCTCTATTGCCCAGGCTGGAGTGCAATAGCATGATCTTGGCCCAGGTTCACGCCATTCTCCCGCCTCAGCCTCCCGAGTAGCTGGGACTATAGGTGCCCGCCACCACTCCTGGCTAATTTTGTTTTTGTGTTTTTAGTAGAGACAGAGTTTCACCATGTTAGCCAGGATGGTCTCGATCTGCTGACCTCGTGATCCGCCCACCTTGGCCTCCCAAAGTGCTGGTATTACAGGCATGAACCAGTGCACCCCGCCTGGAGTAGCTTTCAATAAGATTCCTGTGGCCTTGCATGGCCAGGAAGGAAGCCATGTAGGCATCAAGTGGATCTGCGTATTTCTCTTCCTCCAGGAGCCCATGCAGGAAATCCCAGAGGTGAAGCAAGACTTGAGAGCATTCCTGTTTGTAATGCCAGTTTATCTGCTAGTCAGAAAGCAGACAAGGATTTTCTCCTGCAGTCATAACTCAATCTAATAATCTCTAAAATTCATCATTCTTGTAGCACCAAGAATGACTACAGCCCAAAACTTAGACTATCTAAGCATCTGGAACTGAGATTCATACTTTGTTTAGTGGGAAGTCCTGACTTCTTTTATCTTGACTATTGTATTAGTCCAGTCTCACATTGGTATGAAGAACTACGTGAGACTGGGTAATTTATGAAGAAAAGAGGTTTAATCGACTCACAGTTCTGCATGGCTGGGGAAGCCTCAGGAAACTTACAATCATGACGGAAGGTGAAGGGGAGAAGCAAAGCATGTGTTCTCATGGCTGGAAAGGAGAAAGGGAGACAAAGCGAACTGTGAAGTGCTACGCACTTTTAAACAATAAGACCTAAACAACCAGATCTCATGGAAACTCACTATCATGAGAGCAGGAAGGGGCAAATCCACCCCCACAATCCAATCATCTCCTACCAGGTCTCTCCCCCAACATTTCAAATTACAATTCAACAAGATTTGGGTGAGGATACAGAGCCAAACCATATCAACTATTAAGAAATATGATTAATGATTTAGGTCAAGTCTGGCAAATAAAACAGGTCATCGAGTGGGTAATATGTTTTGGGATCCAAAATCATACAGTCTGTATAGTGGGAGGATGCAGGGCCTCTGACTAAAATGGCCACCAGGGGTTTTGCTAGAGCTGGCTGGTTATAAACATGGCGAGCAGAACGTATATCCTGTCCGAGGGCAAGAGTGACAAGTGAGAGAAGAGGAGGAGGGACCTTCATGTGGGCCAAAAGCTGGAATTGCCAGTTACTCTTGTGCTTAAAATTCTTCTTTGGTTTCCCCTTGTCAATGGGGAAATTTCAATTTCCACTGCCCATTAATGTGACACACAGGGTTTGGCCCAGCCCCATCTCGCTTTTTAAAATTTTTTAATTGTCTTTTTTTTTTTTTTTGAGACAAGATTTCACTCTGTCATCCAGGCTGTAGCGCAGTGGCACAGTCGTGGCTGGCTCACTGCAACCTCCACCTCCCATGCTCAAGGAATCCTCCCTCCTCAGTCTCCCAAGTAGCTGGGACTACAGGTACTCACCCCCATGCCTGGCTGATTTTTTAACTTTTTGTAGGGATGCGGATCTCACTATGTTGCCCAGGCTAGTCTCAAACGCCTGGGCTCAAGCGATCCTCCCATCTCAGCCTCCCACAGTGCTGGAATTAAAGGTGTGTGCCATAGTGCCTGACCTAGCCCTGTCTCTTCACATGATCTCCAGATTCTCACCTTCAGGCATCCAGACTATTGGCAGCTTGGTTGATCCAGCGGTGTCACACATCAGCTTTCCTCCCTCCGTAATAATCCCACCTTCCATATGCCCATATGCCTTGGAATTGCCTGCTCATCCTCAAGAATCTGCTGCTCCCTCCCCAGTTATCTGTCTCCCAGTTGACCATTCCCTCTTGGGCCACTGTAGTAGCCTCAGCACCTGTTTAGCAATTCTGTAAATCCCTCCAGGTGGAGATGACCATGTCTTATCAGCCACTCTATTTCCAAAGCCCAGCAACCTGTGTGCCACATAAATAGATACTTAACTGATGCTTGTTGAATCAAATCGGATTTAAATTGGCTGTGATCCCAAGGTAACAAGCCATTTTCTTTTTCTTGGTTGACTCATAAAAAATGTGAAAAGAAAAATAAAGTTAGAAGTGTATATCATTCCCAGACAAATTAAAAGACAACTTCTATGTGAATTTTGGATATGGATATTCTGAGCTGGGTGTGGTGGCTCATGCCTATAATCCCAACAGTTTGGGAGGTCGAGGTCGGCAGATGACTTGAGGCCAGAAGTTCAAGACCAGCCTGGCCAACATGGTAAAACCCCGTCTCTACTAAAAATACAAAAATTAGCTGGGCGTGGTGGCACGCACCTGTAGTCCCAGCTACTCGGAAGGTTGGGGCATGAGAATCACTTGAACCTGGGAGGCAGAGGTTGCAGTGCACCAAGATCACACCACTGCATTCCATCCAGCCTGGGTGACAGAGTGGGACTCTCTCAAAAAAAAAAAAAAAAAAAAAAAAGGAAAGGAAAAAGAAAAAGAGGCCAGGCACAGTGGCTCACTTCTGTAATCCCGGTGCTTTGGGAGGCTGAGGTGGGCGGATGTCCTGAGGTCAGGAGACTGAGACCAGCCTGGCCAACATGGTGAACCTCTGTCTCTACTAAAAATACAAAAATTAGCCAGGCATGATGGTGGATGCCTGTAATCCCAGCTACTCAGGAGGCTAAGGTGGGAGAATCTCTTGAATCCAAGAGGTGGAGGCTGCAGTGAGCCGAGATGGTGCCATTGCACTCTAGCCTGGGCAACAGAGCGAGGCTCCATCTCAAAAAATAAAGAAGAAAGAAAAAGAAAATTCTGTCAGGATGTAGATGGAGGTAAAACCAAATTTGTCTCCTTAGTTTATTGTGACACTTTAGACCCAGGATTACACTCAGTTGACTTTATCTATTAGTGATTGTAAGAGAAATGGGTGTTCTGGTTAATCAAATAAAGAAGCATATAAAAGAAAACAGAAGGCTTGGTTCTTGTCCTGATTTTCCACTTACTACCACCTATGGACTTTGGGCAGGTTCCTTCACCTCAATTCCTTCAGTTTTAAAATACAGTTGATTAAATGTTCTTGTTGAAAATGCGGTACAAGCTAGAAATAAATCTGCCAGTGTAAGGTATTATTAGGCATAGATGGCCAGTTTCCCAAGTATGAACTTCAAATACATTTAACACCATAAAATATTAAACAAATATTGCAGCTTTCTTGCACGATTCAGAAGGCACTTAAGTGAGTGCCTCAGGCTCTTCATGATAAGTATCATGTACCATTACAACATAAATTTGTGCAAATACCAGTTCATAGACAGTTTCATTTGATAGCATGGTATACAAGCCACTTTTAAATAATACTGTATCATTTTGGTATTGGCACCCTGTAGAAAAATCTAATGAGATGATCACCAAGCCAGCTTTAAGGTTTTCAGAGTTAAATGAATACTTACAGATGTAAAGATTTGTTTCAGCTCTGTCAGCATAATCACTGTTTATTGGTCCGCAGTGGGTTTGGAAGGATGGTGGTAAGCATTATGATGTGTTGTCAGTGACTGACACCCAAATCATTGTTTTCAGACCAGTGCATCAAATATTTGGCCTTGTAAGCTTCTTAGTTATAGAGGGGTTGAACAGCCTTGGGGATTAGTTTCATCCAAAGAGAATTTGAAAGGCTGTCCTTGGCTGCAAGCCTGAAAATTCTTGTTTACCATGGTGACATAGAAACTGCATTTGAGGGAAAACAGCAGTGTTTCAATGTATAGTTCTAGAAACTATACATTGTGGTGGAGGTTACTTCATAAAGAAGTGGCCTGGGAGATGAAAAAAGCTAAACACTGAGTCTACTATTATTTATTTATTTATTTATTTTTGAGACAGAGTCTCACTCTGTCACCCAGGCTGGAGTTCAGTGGTGCCGACTGGGCTCACTGCAAGCTCCGCCTCCCGGGTTCACACCAGTCTCCTGTCTCAGCCTCCTGAGTAACTGGGACTACAGGCGCCTGTCACAACGCCCAGCTAATTTTTGTATTTTTAGTAGAGACGGGGTTTCACCGTGTTAGCCAGGATGTTCTCGAACTCCTGACCTCGTGATCCGCCAGCCTCGGCCTCCCAAAGTGCTGGGATTATAGGCGTGAGCCACTGCATCTGGCATCTACTCTAATTTCACCCACCATTAAGAGATGCTAATTTCGTTCCTGGATGGGACCAAAAAGAAAAGGTGGAAACTATTCTTGGTGCAGACTGTGCATTAAAATCTCTAGATAAGCGAGGCATGATGGAGCACACCTGTAGTCCCAGCTACTCGGGAGGCTGAGGTGGGAGGATTCCTTGAGCTCAGGAATTCAAGACCAGACTGGGCAATATAGCAAGATCCCCCCATCTCCAAAACAAAAACGCTCTAGAGAAAACTAGTTTGGATAGAGAGAGGAGGACAGAGAATTGAATGAATGAGTGGTTCAAACTAAAAAAGGGGTGGAAATGAGATCAAGAAGCAAAAAAATCATGGTAGAAGGGGAAAAGAAGCTGCTGGAGAGACTTTGGAAGAGAAGATTTCCCCTATGCAATGTTGAGGGAAGCTCTGTAAAGCTTTCGCATTTTTGACATCATGTACAAAAAAAAAAAGCACTGGCAGTGATCCAGGCAGTAACAGTGGTCTGGGAGGTGCTAGAGAGAACCAGAAGTCAAGAGTAGCAGCAGTGACGGAGAGTGCCATTGCACTACTGCTTTGAAGGTACAGTCTGTGCCGGGCCTTACTTCTCCGGTGAGGTCCCTGGAGCAGCAGTCTCACTGGGAGCTGGTTTGACCTGAAGAATCCCAGCCCCTGTAGGCCTACTGAATCCGAATCTGCATTTCAACAGGATTCCCAGGAAACTGGATGCACTTTAGATTGAGCCTTCACCTTTTTTAGGGCTCTTGCAACCCTATCTCCTTCTTCTATTTTTTTTAAAATTAAGACAAGGTCTTGCTATGTTGCCAAGGCTGGTCTCAAACTCCCGAGCTCAAGCATTGCTCCCACCAGGGCCTCCCAAAGTGCTGGGGTTACAGGCATGAAGCACAGTGCCCACCCTCCTTCTTCTATTTTTTCTTTTCTCCTGGAGACAGAGTTTCACTCTGTTGCCCAGGCTGGGGTGCAATGGCGCCATCTTGTCTCACTGCAACCTCTGCCTGCTGGGTTCAAGCGACTCTCCTGCCTCAGCTTCCTAAGTATCTGGGATTACAGGTGCCTGCCATCACGTCGAGCTAATTTTTGTATTTTTAATGGAGATGGGGTTTCACCATGTTGGTCAGGCTGGTCTCAAACTCCTGACCTCAAGTGATTCACCCACCTCGGCCTCCCAAAGTGCTGAGATTACAGGCATGAGCCACCGCACCTGGCCACTAGTTTTTCTTCTTTTCCC
Organism: Rhinopithecus roxellana; assembly: GCF_007565055.1. Classification (NCBI taxonomy): domain Eukaryota; kingdom Metazoa; phylum Chordata; class Mammalia; order Primates; family Cercopithecidae; genus Rhinopithecus; species Rhinopithecus roxellana. Next base: position 80,562,675 of record NC_044565.1, read on the forward strand.
CTTCCCTTTTCATTATCTTCTTCCTCAAATGCCAAAAAAGGGTCATGTGTGACAATCAATATGTTGGGTATTTACATCTCTTCTTGGTCCTAATTCAAAGCACAAGCTAGCCTCAATTCATAAACACGTGAACAAAACCGTTGCACTGGGCCCCAGAAAGGCATCAGGCAAGATGAGCCCTCCCCCATAACATCTATATTTGTGTCATTTATTTATACAGAGGCTTAAGTATACACAGTGCTTTGTAGGGGAGCATGCCAAGAAAAGAATACAATCCCTGCTCTTTACAAAATATTTTTCTTTTTCTCTCATAACCCTAGGGAATAGCCAGGGTGGGGATGGAATTATGAAATCTTTGGACCAAAATATATAAAATGAATAGAAGGAAGCCGTAGGTATTTTTTAGAGCCTCCAGACCTCTCTCAGAAAACAAGATTTTCCCAAACGATATGCATGAGCAGATTTTTGCTTCATGTGAAAACAAGCTCTCAGTTATCTGAAGGAAACTCAAACACACACACACATACACACACACCAGAAAAGATATTTTAAAGGCATTTTGTCAAAGATATTTATAAAAGTACATTTTAAAAGGCTGGAGTGAAGTGGCGCGATCTCGGCTCACTGCAACCTCTGCCTTCTGGGTTCAAGCGATTCTCCTGCCTCAGCCTCCAGAGTAGCTGGGATTACAGGCATGTGCCATCATGCCCCACCAATTTTTGTATTTTTAGTAGAGATGAGGTTTCGCCATGTTGCCCAGGCTGGTCTCAAACTCCTGACCTCAAGCGATCTGCATGCCTCGGCCTCCCAAAGTGCTGGGATTACAGGACGTGTAATCATGTCTGGCCCGGAATAATTTTAAATTTATAAAAAAGTTGCAGAGATAGCTCAATGAGCTCCCGTATAGTTGCCCCCCAGCCTCTCCTAATGTTAACATCTTATTCAACCACGGTACATTTGTCTAAACTAGGAAATCAATGTTGTTAGCTGGGCACAGTGGCTCACGCCTGTAATCCCAGCACTTTGGGAGGCCGAGACGGGTGGATCACCTGAGGTCAGGAGTTCGAGACCAGCCAGGCCAACGTGCTGAAACCCCATCTCTACTAAAAATGCAAAAATTAGCTGGATGTGGTGGTGGGCACCTGTAATCCCAGCTACTCAGGAGGCTGAGGCAGTAGAATCACTAGGACCCAGGAGGCAGAGGTTGCAGTGAGCCAAGATCACATCATTGCACCCCAGCCTGTTAACTACAGACTTTTATTTGATGGCACCAGTTTTTCCACTAACGTTCTTTAGTCCAGGATCCCATGTTGCATTGAATATTAATACATTTTAATAAAATAATACAGTGAAGTCACAGGATAACACATGATAATTGATTATCAGATACAGATGGTGAAAAGAGCTTTGCCTCGGGTCAGAGTGGCCTAACACGCATCTCTGCAGGGAAAGGACCCAAGTCGCGCCCACAGGGGTGTGAGGTTGTTTCATACAGCCTTGGGGCAGGCATTCCAGCTCTCAATAAGAACTAATACGGTTCAGTGTACGCTAACTCCCCAAGGAATTTGCAGTTCACATTAGACAAAGGGTATAAAGCTCTAATTATGAACTCCGGGGTCAGAGTGGACCACGACGTTGAACATTTCCACAAAGAAGAGGAGAAGTTTACTTTCCCATGCTCTGAAGTCACACTTCCTGCCCCGTACTCTAGGACCAATGCAAAGCCTCAGGACTCAAGCTTATTTCTGAAGCAACGTCTGGAGTTAAAAAAAAGAAAAAGATGACAAGTTAATGAGTGCAGCACACCAACATGGCACATGTATACATATGTAACAAACCTGCACTTTGTGCACATGTACCCTAGAACTTAAAGTATAATTTAAAAAAAAAAGAGAGAGAAAGAAAGAAAAAGAAACATTTACACTTGCCCCTTCTGAGGAGTCACTGTTCTGTGCCTCTCTAGGGGCCACCTTCGCTCAGAGGCTCCGTTAGGCTGGTGAAGCAGGGGGCTGCGGTGGGAAGAAGAAAGGCTGAACATTCCTCAGCGTAGCGTCGGCGTCCATGAGGGGCTCTCAGCGATGGCCGTCTCCGCTTGCAAGGTCATTGGTCTTTGAGATGGACTCGCTGCCTAAGGCAGGCTAAGACTGGCATATTAGCATTCCATCTATATTTAACTTGGAATAAATACTAGATTTAGTCCTGCAGCTAGGATGGAATTTTTCCCCTTCCCCTGCCCTCCCTTTTCCTGCCTTAGAGTTGGGTCCTAGGCTAAGGCAAATGACGGGCCGACAGCCTAACATGCAGGGAGGCTCTTGCACCACCGTGAGAGTGAGCGCATGTCTCCTACAATTTTTCCACTCTAGGTCCTTTGCCTGTCTCACACAGCGTGGTTACCTCTTCCTCATCTGCAGCTTCAGCCCCACTGTGTTGTCATAATTATTTAGCACCTACAAAATGAAAAGACAGCCAAAAAAACCCGAAACATCTAGCTTTCCCCTCAGTTAAGTGTTCAAAGTGTCCTAACTTCCAGCTTTGAAATCAGACTGAAGATGAACCATGCTCCTGGCACTCCCTGGTGAAAGCCCAAGTTCAGCAGATTGCGGCCATGGGGGACTGAAAATGGAACCCTGGACAAAGACACTTGCTTGGTGACCCAAGGCAAGGTGTACTTTGACTGGCACATCTATTGAATGAGTATATTAAGAGTTTAGGGTTTTAGGCTGGGGGCGGTGGCTCATGCCTGTAATCCCAGCACTTTGGGAGGCCAAGGCGGGCGGATTACCTGAGGTCAGGAGTTCAAGACCAGCCTGGCCAGCATGGTGAGACCCGCCCCGTCTCTACTAAAAATACAAAAATTAGCCAGGCATGGTGGCAGGGGCCTGTAATCCCAGCTACTCAGGAGGCTGAGGCAGGAGAATCACTTGAACCTGGGAGGTGGAGGTTGCGGTGAGCTGAGATTGTTCCATCGCACTCCAGCCTGGGCAACAGAATGAGACTCCATCTCAAAAAAAAAAAAAAAAGAAAAAAGAAAAAGGGTTTGTGGTTTTGGAAAGAAGAGAGATTCTAGAACCTTAGAGATTTCCTTTTTTTTTTTTTTTTGAGACAGAGTCTCATTCTGTCACCTAGGTTGGAGTGCAACAGCATAATATCAGCTCACTGTAGCCTCTGCCTGCCAGGTTCAAGCAATTCTCTGCCTCAGCCTCCTGAGTAGCTGGGACTACAGGCGCCCACCACCACACCCAGCTAATTTCTGTATTGTAGTAGAGATGGGGTTTCACCATGTTGGCCAGGCTGGTCTTGAACTCCTGACCTATAGAAATCTGTCTGCCTCGGTCTCCCAAAGTGCTAGGATTACAGGCATGAGCCGCCGCGTCCAGCCGACCCTCTTAGATTTCTGACTTAGAAATGTAAGCAGTGGGGGCCGGGCGTGGTGGTTCACACCTGTAATCCCAGCACTTTGGGAGACTGAGGTGGGCAGATCACCTAAGGTTAGGAGTTCAAGACCAGCCTGGCCAACATGGTGAAACCCTGTCTCTACTAAAAACACAAAAATTAGTTGGGTGTGGTGGCATGCACTTGTAATCCCAGCTACTCAGGAGACTGAGGCAGGAGAATCGTTTGAACCCAGGAGGTGGAGGTTGTGGTGAGCCTAGATTGCGCCATGGCACTCCAGCCTGGGGGACAAGAGTGAGACTTCATCTCAAAAAAAAAAAAAAAAAAAAAGAGAAATGTAAGCAGTGGAAAGAAGGTGACAGAGCAGGCAAGTAGTCTCCAGAGAGATCTAACTGGTAGATGAGAACAGAACTTTATGGGTTATTGTTCTGTTTCCAGATTCCCTGGACATCCAAGCAGGGCTAGCAGCTCAGAATTGCCCCCAAGCACCTCAGTCTTAATTTTCTCGTATGAAAAATAAAGGAATTTTGGTTAATGAATGGTTATCAACCATGTCTATTCATTAGCATCACAAGGAGGCTTTGCAAACACCAGTGCCTAATCCCCACCTCTAGAGATGCTACTGAATTGGTCAGGCCTAGCCACCAGTCCTTTTCAAACTCCCCAGGTGGTTCTACTCTACTGCCAGGCTTGAGAACCTCTGTGATGGGTAAGGTCTCAGATTCCCTCTTTGACACTCTGTGATCCTGAAAGATAATAGGTAACTGCTTTTTGACTTGACAGAACCAATTCAAGCATTCCCATTAAAATAAGCAAAAGTGTAAATAAAGGTTAAAGGTCTTTAACTAAGTCTCTGGGCCCCTGGAAGAAGGAAGCTGGGGAAAAGACAGCCATGAGGACAAGGTTAATGGTACATTTTTAAGTAAAAACTGCTCCAGAGACTCACAGCCGCAGTGGCAGCTAAAAAGTCAAAATTAAGTTTCTCTATGAGCTGAGAGGCCAGCAAGCACAGCCCAGGGGCATGGCCTTGTAGCTCTGATCATTATGCAGTGATCCAGCTGCCCTCCCAGGCGGGTGCAGGCCCTTGGATAATCAGCCGACAATCTCAAGTTGACCTCCTTGGAGGCCACCAAAGCCAATTAAACTAAAGGTCACCCGGGTTCGGCAAGGATGATGGCCAACCTGGGCCTCACTGAGCGGCAAGTGAACAGGAGGCTGCAGTGAGTACAGTAGGTGTTAGAGCCTCAGCAAGCTGATCACATGCTGAGCACAGTAAAAGCCTGAAAGGCCCATGGAAGATTGGGCAACAGTGGATTGCAGGACCAAAGTCCCAGGGCAGAAGCACATCTAGGACCTCACAGTAGATATTCCTAATCCAGCTGCCCAGTGCGTTACAACAGGGCAGGCTCTTTGCCAGGGCATAAAGGTGTTTTTTCTGTTGTTGTTTTTTTTGCTTTTAATTCCCCTCCTGTTTTCTTTTGTTTTCTTTCTGTTTTTTATTTCTGTCTAGATTTTCCATGTATTCTATGAATGCCAAGTGCTGTGAACACCAACCCATGCTTTCAAAGAGCCTGCTGCCTCAGAGCATGTGATGTAGAACTTTCTGGTGGCCTGGGTGTAGAGGTTCTCAACCTCAGCTGCACACTGGGTTTAGTTGATCTGGAGTGAGATCTAGGCATCAGTATATTTGTTAAGCTCCCCATGTGATTCTAATATGCAGCCAAGAATACAACTCACTGGGCGAGGCCATTCCTGGCCGAGGTGAGGAGGTGGTGAGATGGATTAGAAGGGGACCATGGCAAGGATTCTTAGGGGAGTCAAGGAGGAGATGAAAGGAGGACTCAGACATGGGGATCTGGCAAGTTTTCAGAAATCACCTGCTGATGCCTTTTAAAGCTGATGACTTTATTGAGTCTTATTCATCCATTCATCCACTACTCACCAGTGTCTAATATTGCTGTGTTTTAGAAATATGAAGATGAATTAAGACCCAGCCCCTGCCCTTAGGGGGCACACAGTAGGAGAGACAGACTCGTGAACACATGGTGGTGTAATCAAAGTTAGCCATGGACTGTATATGTACTCAATTCTGGGGCCCACAAGGCACCCCCTTCTGTGGGTGAGGGGCAAGCTCACCCCAATGTCAGGCATACTGGGAAGAGGCTAAAGCTAAAGTATCCAATGAGAGCCTGCGAGGAGGGCCTTGGACAGGGGAAAGGCAAGAACTTCTTGGGCTTTCTGGGCTTCCTCTCCAGAGCCTGTGTCCTGAGAAGTCTGTGAAGTAGGTACACTCAAGTATACTCTACTGGACAACTCCAGGGAGTGTCATCCATTTGTATTTTATGAAAACACTGCCCACTAGAGTCGTACACCTAGGTGGCATTGCGAGTGTGGTAAGAGAAGCTGACTCTGACCAGAGAGCTCCGGGAGGTGCCTCTGCCATTTGATAAGGAAGCTCCTATGAGAAACACGGGAGCAGATCTATGCCTGTGGGCTCTGAGAATAGCCACATCCAGAAGCCAGGCAGAAGATTCTCTATTTTTCTTTCCTGTTTTCCCAGAGCTTTCAGTGAAATAGAATTAAGAACAGGTGCCAGGCGCGGTGGCTCAAGCCTGTAATCCCAGCACTTTGGGAGGCTGAGACGGGCGGATCACGAGGTCGGGAGATCGAGACCATCCTGGCTAACACAGTGAAACCCCATCTCTACTAAAAAATACAAAAAATTAGCCGAGCGTGGTGGTGGGCGCCTGTAATCCCAGCTACTTGGGAGGCTGAGGCAGGAGAATGGCGTAAACCCGGGAGGCGGAGGTTGCAGTGAGCTGAGATAGCGCCATTGCACTCCAGCCTGGGGGACAGAGCGAGACTCCGTCTCAAAAAAAGAAATAAAAATAATTTTAAAAAAAGAACAGGTCTGTGGCCACCCTTTGGGCTGGCATGGTTCCAGACACTGGCATCCTCTAGGGCCAGGGTAGTTGTGGCATCCCCAGAACTGCAGAGAGACTCACCATAGCATGGGCAGGGCTATGGTTTGCACGTGCCTCCCAAAAGTTCATGTGTTAAAGACTTAATCCCCAGTGCAACAGTGTTGGGAGGTGGGACCTAGTAAGAGGTGATTGGGTCTTGAGAGCAAAGCCCTCATGAATGGATTAACATCACTATTAAAAGAGTGGGTTGTTACAACGCAAGTGTGGCTCCTGGTACCTGTTGGTCTTTGGTGCTCACTTCTGCCTTCACCCTTCCACCATAGGATGACCCTCACCAAATGTCAGTGGCATGCTCTTGGATTGCCCAACCTCCAGAACTATAAACTGAATAAATCTCTTTTCTTTTAAGTTATACTGTCTGTGGTATTCTGCTGAAGCAGCAGCACAATGAGCTAAGACAGGCAGTGACCCAGAGAGACGAGGTCCCATGACTGAGACCTTACCCAAGCACCCACTGAAATATACTAGATGGAAAGGAGGCTAGAAAGGGGAGTTGAGGTCCTGCCACCATGCTGGTGGGGATGTGTAGCCCATAGGCTTGGGTTTAATTTATTTATTTATTTATTTTTTGAGATGGAGTCTCTGTCACCTAGGCTGGAGTGCAGTGGAATGATCTCGGCTTACTGCAACCTCTGCCTCCCAGGTTCAACTGATTCTCCTGCCTCAGCCTCCTGAGTAGCTGGGATTACAGACATCCACCATCACGCCCGACTAATTTTTGTATTTTTAATAGAGACAGTGTTTCACCATGTTGGCCAGGCTGGTCTGGAACTCCTGACCTCAGGTGGTCTGCCTGCCTCGGCCTCCCAAAGTGCTGGGATTATAGGTGTGAGCCATCATGCCTGGCCACTGTTGCCAATTCTTGATGAGATCAAGAATTTTTTCTTGCTACCTGTGCCACATCCTGCTTTTAGAAGAAAGGAGGAGAGTGGTGGGCTTCTGTTGAATCACTCACCACCCACATTTCCCCATAGCTGACAGGAAAGGAGTTGGCCATGGCCTCTATTGCATTATCCATTGCACATTCCCACAAACACAAAGGGATATCTTTCAATATTTAGGCAATGCAAAAACCTTGCCTTCCAAATAGGGTCTAACCTCTCTGATTCAACTTATCAAATAGCTAGCTCTACAGTCAAGGGTAAAACAAAGAGACCTCAGCTTTGGGCTGCAGGATTTAGCTTCCAGAAGGGAAGTGAGAGCTTGCTGGGCAAGTTCCTCCTCCACCTCCCACTAGTTCACTTTGACCTTCCTTTAGTGGTCAAACCCATTTCTCCCAACCCCCAGCATGATTCTGATCACTGTTTGGGTCAACCTGCTGCCTCCTTCTCTACTTGGTTCTCTGCAAGAAAACAGTGTGAAGTCCCTAGGCTTGTTGATTCAGTAATCATCTTTATACTATACTTACTTAGGAAAAAAATGTCTTTGAGAGAAAAGACAGACACCAGACACCATGCCTGATACAGCGTCAGAAAGAAGCACTGTTTATTCAACTGCCTTGATTAGTGAGTGCCAGACAGCTATTAGGACAAAAATCATGCTTTGGGGCAACAAAATCATGCTTTGGGTCTATTTGTGTCATGGCAAGCCTCCACAGAGTACCCAAATAATGCTGCTTATCGTCACCCATATTAGCCAAATGTTTGGATAAATAAGGATGTTGTATGAAATTCCCTATCTGTTCCTTTAACATAAATTGACATGGAGTGGGAACACTGGTGAGTCATGTTCCATTTCATGTCTGTGTGGTTTCCATAGCCAAAAAAAGGAGAAGAGAGCTTCCTTGGGCTGGGAATCTGTGTAAGAATGTGTTTGCTTAATCTGCTGCCCTCCTCTTTGCCTCCCCTGTGTACATAAACCAGGTCCACCCCCAAGCCTATGGTTCATTGCACATTGGGTGACCTAATCCTAGAGTGGTTGCTGGAATTGTCCACCTGGGACCAGTGTTTACTCTAAATAGACCCACACACACAGGTCAGAGGCCAATACAAGTGAGTCTTGGGCATGCCCATCCCACTGACAACTGCTTTCTTAGATCATCCACCTTTGTTTCCACTGGGCTCTGAACCCTTGCTCCATTTTGGTGTCTAGCTGGCTCCATTTTGGTGTCTATCCTTTGGGCTTTGTGTCTTGTTCCCAGGTCCTGGTTGAGTATGATCTAATTCTCTGTTCTTGCATTTGACTGTCAGCAGTGGGCTGGTACCAGCCCTGAAGTTCCCTTGTAACCACACCCAGGCCTGTCAGCATCAGTGAGGCCCGTCCAACTCTCCTACTGCATGAGTTCTGGTTTCCTTCATGGAGGAGGGTTTAAAAAATGAAAGATAAGTCCGTTGTTATGACTAGAAAAAGTGATTACCAGGCCCTCCCTAGAATCCCACCTCATTCAGAGATATCCAAGTACAATACAGAGAACCAGAAGTGGCCAATTCATTTTGCAGTCAGGCTACATAGATTCATGAGTCACCTAAGGTAGACACACCTTTTGAAAACCAGGTGCAAACAGACCTGGCACAAACACTTGCTTTTGCTGAGAGCAAATAAAAAGATTACATTAGATGGATCTAGAAACATTTCTTTTTTTTTTTTTTTTGAGACGGAGTCTCGCTGTGTCGCCCAGGCTGGAGTGCAGTGGCATGATCTCCGCGCACTGCAAGCTCCGCCTCCGGGGTTCACCATTCTCCTGCCTCAGCCTCCCGAGTAGCTGGGACTACAAACGCCCACCACCACGCCCGGCTAATTTTTTGTATTTTTAGTAGAGACGGGGATTTCACCGTGTTAGTCAGGATTGTCTCGATCTCCTGACCTCCTGAACCACCCGCCTCAGCCTCCCAAAGTGCTGGGATTACAGGCGTGAGCCATGGCACCCGGCCTAGAAACTTTTATTTTTTTGAGATGGAGTCTCGCTCTGTCACTTAGGCTGGAGTACAGTGGCATGATCTCAGCTCACTGCAACCTCCACCTCCCAGGTTCAAGTGATTCTCCCCCTTCAGACTTCCGAGTAGCTGGGATCACAGGTGCCCACCACCACACCCAGCTAATTTTCGTACTTTTTTAGTAGAGACAGGGTTACGCCATGTTGGCTAGGCTGGTCTCGAACTCCTGACCTCAGTTGATCCACCCACCTCAGCCTCCCAAATTGCTGGGATTACAGACTGAGTCATCACTGGCAATACTAGGAACATTTCTAAGATTCAAGGAAGAATCAGATAATCCAGTTCTTAAAAAGGATTGGATGCAGCTGAACCCCACAAACAGCTAAAACCAGGAGCTACATCTCTGCTAGTCTCAGCTTCTTCCTACAGGAGGTCGAGTTCCTACTCATCTCTTAAAGTCTAGCTTTCTCTTCGCAGTTGAAAACCTGGCCACCAACAGCTCTTGCCTATTTCTTTCTTTTCTTTTCTTTTTTTTTTTTTTGAGACAGAGTCTCACTCTGCTGCCCAGGCTGGAGTGCAGTGGCACGATCTTGGCTCACTGCAACCTCCACCTCCCACGTTCAAGCGATTCTCCTGCATTAGCCTCTTGAGTAGCTGGGACTACAGGCACCTGCCACCACGCCCAGCTAATTTTTGTATTTTTAGTAGAGACAGGGTTTCACCATGTTGGCCAGGCTGGTCTCAATCTCCTGACCTTGTGATCCACCCACCTCGGTTTCCCAAAGTGTTGGGATTACAGGCACGAGCCACCACACCCAGCCTAGCTCCTGGCTATTTCATCCTGCAGCTTCATCCACCGGAGAGAGGACCTCCACCCTCACTGTCCTCCAGTCAGCCATCCGAAATCCTCAGAAGGAACCATTGGTCCACCTTGTAATATGGCTGCTTCTACTGCAGTCCCTTGATGGGGGTGAAGGTGCAGCATGACATGACAGTCCCAAAAGAAGGGAACTGCTGCAAAGGGACAGAATAAGTGAGATTTATCACCTCATCTTGGTTCTCAGTTCCACCAATCCCAGCCCCATCTAGCAAAGCAAGAATTCCCCTGTTGTGTCCCAGCTATGCCCCAAGATGAAGGCTACAGTCTGTTTTCCACAAGCCACTTTTGGAATCCTTACCAAGTATTGACTTGCAATACAAAGGAAACCTTTTCTATTACTATGTAACTAAAAAAAAAAAAAAAAAAAAAATTGAACTGCCCAGTCTGAAGAGTCCCTGTGTCTTAGAAAAAGGCTTTGTTCTGTATTCTGGATGAGGCCAATCCTCAACAAAAGCCAATTTAACAGAGAGGTTAACTTCACAGGTTCTGGAGTTAATTTAGGGATGAGTTCAAATCCCTGCTCCAACAATTACAGGTGTATGACACACAGCCTCGGCTTTACTCTGTAAATGAAGATAACTGATAGTCACTTCCTGATGTTGGTGTGAGGATAATTTGGGGCAATGCATGAAGAGCACTTAACATAGTACCTGGGACACAAAAGGCCTTTAATGACACTGGATAGACTTGGTCTTCAGTGATGTCCTCTGTTTTTTCTGCCGACTTTCCCGCTCCTGCTATACCCCAGGGAATCCAAGGCTCTGTCTCCAGGAACAGATGTTTCCCACCTGTTCCTCTTCCATATGGCTTCGCAAGGGATCTTCATGAAACACACACTCCCGCCCCAATCTAAGAACTTTCATGTCTCTTAAAACAGTGAAGATAAAGTTAAACTCCCCTAGAGTGGTCCCCAGGGCTACTTTCTTTCTTTCTTTCTTTCTTTCTTTTTTTTGAGACGGAGCCTCGCTCTGTCACCCAGGCTGGAGTGCAGTGGTCGGATCTCGGCTCACTGCAACCTCCGCCTCCCGGATTCACGCCATTCTCCTGCCTCAGCCTCCCGAGTAGCTGAGACTACAGGCGCCCGCCACCTCACCCGGCTAGTTTTTTTTTTTTTTTTTTTTTTTTTTTTGGTATTTTTTAGTAGAGACGGGGTTTCACCGTGTTAGCTAGGATGGTCTCGATCTCCTGACCTCGTGATCCACCCGTCTCGGCCTCCCAAAGTGCTGGGATTACAGGCTTGAGCCACCGCGCCCAGCCCCCAGGGCTACTTTCAATTTGGACCCTGCCTGCCTCTTCTACGTTGCATTGTCTCCTTAAAAAATCCCACCGTGTTAGATCACTTGCTATTTCCCAGATATGTCATGCTCTTTTACTACAATGCATGACTGCAAACACTGTCCCCTCTTCCTGGAAAGCCCCTCCTCTGGCTAGCTCCAACTAGCCTAACTAGTTTTGATGATGTTTGTGATCAGCGGATTCCCAGAAACTTTTGCTGACCCCAACCACCGTTTCAAGTTAGACAAGCTTCCCCTGGCTCCATTCATGCCCATGTTTCCCTCTATCAGAGTCCTTATTACACTGTATTTGCTTGTACATCTTTGTTATTAAATTCTGCTCTTCTTGAGAACAAGACTGCATTTCTAGCATGAAGCACAGAGCCTGGCATAAAGGTAATGTTCAATAAGGTGTGATTGCCTGAAACACCAGTGAGTATATTTAGGGAGCCATGTGTGCTGGTAAGGATGAAGATGAAATGTACAGTCCTTTTCCTCTTATAGCTAAGTGAGCCCCTGGGTACAAAACCCATGACCTTGCCCACAACACTCCAACTGGCACTTTCAGCTGCTTCATGGGAAACAGAATTCAACACTGTATGTAAAACACTGGACTTTAAATCCAGAAGCCTACCTGCAAAGTCCCTCTTTCTTGTGATCTTGGTCGAAATGCTTAACCTTGTTTGCCTTGCCTATGAACAATTTTTTAAAAATAGTTTGCTATAGAAAATAAATACAATTATGCCTACAAAATTAAAAAGTATCTGTGATTTTTTTTCTTACATGGCATTGTCATGGCTGCTATGGAAAAGATGACAATTATCCCAGTCTCTAAGCCAAAGTTAGTCCTTGTTCCTGAATACCATCAAGTCATTGTCTGTTACAAGGTAACACTAGACATATTTTGTGCTTTTCCGGCGTTTGAGTCTTGCATCTCAAGTGGAGGCCTGGGTCTTTTGGATATGTCTTGTACCTCTCATGACTTTTTATAGCATTCACTAGAGCCTGACTATGGCCCAGAGCTGTCCTTAGAGGCCATGCTGTGGGACCAGGGCCACAAGCAAAACTGTAATGAGCTCTTCCTGGCGTGGCCAGGAAAAACAACTCTTGGATAAGGTCAGCGAGTCTGTCCTTACACAGATCTCTATGTTTTCACAGGTCAGCCTCTAGTGAGGTAGGTAATGAAAAGGAAAATCTGAAATTAACTGCAAGAACAAGGGTTGCATTATTCATCTGCAAGGATTACATATTGGGTTTTAAGGATACATACATTAAACATTGCTAAGCTTCTTCCTGTCTATAATTATTAACATGTTGCTGAGGGACTCATGGTAATTATCATCTGGGAATCCCACTCAGATGCTGCACAACTCTAAAAAGGGGGACTAATTCCTAAGGTAAGGCAGTGTTAAGCAGGAATGTCAAAGTGTGCAGCATATAAAATAATAAGGTAACCATGAGCAATAAAGCCATAAATACATCTAAGAGGTTTGAATGACCCAGCCCAGGAGGGAGGAACGATGGCCTTGTTAAGATTTGCACATTTCTAAACTTTATTCTGTTACTAATGGAGCAATCTGTGTTAGCGTCCCCTAGATAACCAGCATATGGAAGCCAGAATGTAACTGAGACAGAAGTCAGCAAGCCTTTGTTCATTGCACAAACATTGAGGAAGCACTCACTGAGTGCCTGGCACAGCCGCAGGTCTGTTAAGATAAATTCTTGGCCCCAGGCGGGAGGTAGACGTGTAAACCAGTGAAGTGGTAAGGGCAGCGTTCCATGTGTGCACGTAGTACCAGGACAGCCCCAAGAAAGGAGTGGCTAATTCTTCCTGGGAACATTGAAAAGATTATCTTTGAGGACGTGGCTTTTAAACTAAGTCTTGAGAAGCTCCTTTGGCTGAGAAGTGAGGAAAGGGCATTTCAGATGAAAGAGAAAAGTAAGAGCTGTTGAACCCCTGCTCACCAGGAGCCAAAATGGGGCCCTCCAAAGAAAGCTGGCCAGGAGCCTTAAAGCCAGGCTGAACAGGAGTCAAGAGAGCCAGAGGGGAGTGCCAGTCAAGCACTCCTCTCTCCTCTAGAGAGCTGGGAGGTCAACATGGACAAATCCAGGTCAGATGGCAACAAAGTCAAAGGATCGGAAGCAGGTAGAGCAGGAACAAAGAGGTGGCCTGGAGGAGACGGAGGCTGCTGTTTATTGGTGGCAGCCACTTTGGTGGGTGGGTCTGGTTTAAAAGCGCAGGGCCAGAATAGACAAGTTTCTAGGCACCGAGCCGGGTGCTCGGGGAACCGTGAGCATTCAGCAGAACAGGAGCAAGCGTTCTTGAGGACGCAGGGAGGCAGGAGGAGAGCCCAAAAATTGGGGCAGGAGCCAATCGTGGAAGGTCTTTGCTGTTAGCTGAGGAAGTGGGGAATGATTATGGTACCTTAAGCTGGGGAGTGATGCAGAGTTACATTTGAGAAAGATCACTCTGGAAGACAAACCACAGTAGTCTTTCCCAGAGGCTAGTAAACACCTGCCTGTGTCAGAATACCCTGGATGCTTATTTTAAATGAATAAGCATCATTTGAGCTCCCCTCTAGGCCTACCAAATTTGAATTAAATGGGGATACCCAGGAATCTTTTTTGGGGGGGGAGTTTTGTTTTTGGTTTTGTTTTTGTTTTGAGATAGAGTCTCACTCTCTCGCCAGGCTGGAGTGCAATGGCAAGGTCTCAGCTCACTGCAACCTCTGCCTCCCGGGTTCAAGTGATTCTGCTGCCTCAGCCTCCCGAGTAGCTGGGACTACGGGCACCCACCACCACGCCCGGCTAATTTTTTTGTTTTTTGTATTTTTAGTAGAGATGGAGTTTCACAGTGTTAGCCAGGATGGTCTCAATCTCCTGACCTCGTGATCCGCCCGCCTCGGCCTCCCAAAGTGCTGGGATTACAGCGTGAGCCACTGCGCCAGGGCTTATGTCACTCATTCTTCACTACCAGTGGTGGCTCCAAGGGATGACTGGAAGAGCTTCAGCTCCTCTTCCATAACCTCTGTGACAGTCTGTGGGGTGTTTGAGGGATTGAGGTTGATTTAAAGAGAAGATATGCCCACCGGAGGCAGTAACACAGCAGCTTTATTGAGCAGCTCTTAGACAGGCTTGCATGAGAGGGGAGAAGTCCCTTACAACATGAGACTGTCCAGAGGTTTATGCAGGAGGGCAGGAATTCCCAGGAGAGTGGGCCATCAGAGGGGGTGCTTACTTGTCTAGGTGATGTCACTCAGCTGCAGGGGGTGGGGAATCTCTGGGTCAGAGAGCTCCAAAGGGCTTTAGCACCTTGGGGTCTACAACCACTAGGCTCTACCTTATCAATTGCCAGCACATACTAGGTGAGGTTTCACAGGGTAGACAAAGCAGGCAGGCCCTGAATGACAAACACAAACAAGCAAGCAAACAACAAAAATCTGCTTATTTGGGCTATTTATTAAATAATTGGACATGTAAAAACTTGAGTTTGGCACCAGTGAGCTTTTGTGCCAACAGGTCTCAGCCTGCAGGAAAGAAATAGGCCATCCAGGGACCAATACATAGAGGCCATCACTGGCCCATTGATGGAACACTCCTGGCCTGAACCACCTCAGCTCCATTCCTCCTCCTGTCCCTGCTCTACTCTGTAGGGCAAGAAGCCTCCCTCATGGCTGCTCCCAACCACAGCAGAGTTTGGCCAATGGGAAGCACTGGCATAAGATTGAAAGGCAGGAGAAAGGGAGAATCTGGAGTATTTTTCACTCTCTTCTCTGCCTTGAGCTGCATTTATAGCAGTGGCCAGCTTTGTATTTGAGGTGCCTCCTGACCCTGGGCTCTGCAAACTCACTCCTCCCTTCCATTGTCCCTCCAGGCTAAGCATCTTAGTGACATCCAGATATGGCCCATCTCCCAGTTGTCTCCTTGCCCTTGGGTTGGTATCTGAGTTCCACCCATTATCTGTGCAACCAGTTCCCTCTATTAAATTCCCTTTCTGATTAGCCAGTTGGATCCTAACTGACACCATCTTTTTGTTTGCCCCAGGCCTCCAAATCATCATAATAATACAGTCTTTAACATAGACGATTGATTTTTTACAATCTTGTGTAAAATGTGCAGAAAGACATCTGCAAAAAGAAAAACAGTTTACCTGTCTAAAGAATATAATCTAAGAAATGTGATATTTTCAGCCTCAAGATAAGGCCCTCAGCCTGCGTACCCTTCCCTCCATCCCTAAGTCCTTCTGTGTTGAGATCCTGAGGTCTCCCTTTCAAAGCAGTGTTCTTCACTTTGTAGGGCAGTTCATGATCACACATTAGCACGGCAGGAAGATGGCTGAGGCCATCTCCAATCTAGCGAGGGTAAAGTCAGGATCCGAATGGGAGTCTAGCTCTTCCAGACTAAAGTATAGTTATGAATTTGACTCTCCCCAGAGAATGCCCTGACTCCTAAAGCTGGCCAGCCTTAGCCATCCAAGATCCACTTTTATATCTTCTTCATCAGACAAAGAAAAATAATAAAGTCACCTGTGGTCCCATTGTCCAGAGATACCTACTATTAACACTTTGTCATAGCTCCGTATCAGTTTTTCCCTGTAAGAACATAATGGTTCTTATAGGATTTTACTGTATATATTGCTTTAGAATCTAATTTTTTTCCACTTTGTATGTTGTGAACCTTTCCCCAAATCTATTAAAAAATCTTCTGCATCATTATTTTTATTTTTACTTAATTATTTTATTTTTTGAGATAGAGTCTTGCTCTGTCGCCCAGGCTGGAGTGCAGTGGAGCCATCTTGGCTCACTGCAACGTCCGCCTCCCAGATTCAAGTGATCCTCCTGCCTCAGCCTCCCAAGTAGCTGGGATTACAAGCGTGCAGTACCACGCCTAGCTAATTTTTGTATTTTTAGTAGAGATGGTGTTTCACTGTGTTGGCTAAGCTGGTCTCAAACTGCTGACCTCAAGTGATCCACCTGCCTCAGCCTCCCAAAGTGCTAGGATTACAGGTGTGAGCCACTGCGCCCGGCCTGCATCATTATTTTTAAAGATGCATCATGTTCTAGAAGATGTAGATGTCTCACCATTTTATTAGTTTCCAACATCTTCCTGAAAAAAAAAAAATTTTTTTTTTTTTTTTTTGAGATGGAGTCTCACTTTGTCACCCAGGCTGGAATGCAGTAGCGGTGGATCTCAGCCCACTGCAACTTCTGCCTCAGCCTCCAAAGCAGCTCGGATGACAGGCGTGCACCACTGTGTCCGGCTAATTTTTGTGTTATTAGTAGAGGCGGGATTTTCCCATGTTGGCCAGGCTGGTCTCAAACTCCTGTCCTCGAGCGATCCGCCCACCTCAGCCTCCAAAAGTGCTGGGATTACAGGCATGACCCACCTCGCCTGGTCTGGTATGTTTACCTTGCTATCTGGCATGTTTCTACCCACAACAGTGCAATAAATGCTAAATTTGGGGGAAAAAAAAAGAGAGAGAGAGAGAGAGAGAAATTCATAAGAGCATATTCAACTTCTGTGAATGATTTTTGTAAAATAAGGGCAGACTATCCTCTATAATGCTGAGTCCAGTGGTTTTCAACCCTGACTGCATATTAGAATCACCTAGTGAGCCTTTCAAGATTGTAATGAGGGTCGGGAGTGGTGGCTCACACTTGTAATCCCAGTACTTTGGGAGGCCAAGGCAGGTGAATCACCTGAGGTCAGGAGTTGGAGACCAGCCTGGCCAACATGGTGAAACCCCATCTCCACTAAAAATACAACAATTAGCCAGGTGTGGTGGCGTGTGCCTATAATCCCGGCTACTTGGGAGGCCAAGACAGGAGAATTACTTGAACCTGGGAGGCGAAGGTTGCAGTGAACAGATCACGCCACAGCCCTCCAGGGTGGAAAACAGAGTGAGACTCCATCTCAAAAAGAAGAAAAAAAAAAAAAGATTATAATAAGACTGTCAGGTGGGAAGGGCTCCCTGGCACAACTCCTACCAACCTGTGCACTGGGAGAACAGGGTGGAGCCTTGGGAAGTTCATGCCATTTGCAGGAGGGAAGAGCCAGGCATCTTCTGTTCTCGGGTTCCTTTTTGCCTAATAAATTCCATTTTTCTCATCCATCAAAGTGTCTGCAAGCCTATTTCATGGCCGTGTTACAAGGACCCAGCTCTTAACTGAACTAAGGAAAAGTCCTACAACAATAGGAACCTGGACCCCATCCTAGACCAATTACATCAGAATCTTTGAAGGAAGGTCCTGGCATTCATGTATTTCCAAAACTCCTCCAAGAATTCTAATGTACAACTGGGGTTAGGAACTGATAATCAAAAATGGCAGAGAAAGGAAAAGGAGTTTTGTTACTTTTCCCTAATCAGCATGGGAATACAACACAGTAGAAATGAGAGAAGTCAGCAAATTGGGGACTATAAAGATTCAAGGCTGGATTTCATGGCATTAATCTGAGAGAGCAAGTTTAACATCTTTTAAAAGAATGTGTGTTTTCTTCTGCTCCCAAAGTGCCAAGCTTTCAAGAAATGCATATCTTTTCATTATCCCTGTTTGGAAACCAGGACAACAGATGGCAGGATAATGGATTGTGTCTGCTCAAGTTAGAGTTGCTTTAATTTGTGAGACATCAAATTCATATTGACTGTGGGGACAGGCTGACATGATTTATTTCAAATGGAAATGGAGCCTTCATGGGCTCTGTCTTTGCCCATTACCATAAGACAAAGTCTCACCTATGACCAGGACATATTGGATTGCCATTGATAGAAGCTGTTTGCAGGGGCTGCAAGAGGTGGCTCTTGTTCTCAGTGACTAAGTGTTGGAGAATCTCCAGATGCCCAACCAGGAAGCCTGAACTTCACAGCAATGAGGGCTCCCACCCAGCACCCCGCTCCTCCAGATCAGTCAGCAAAGTACAAGGGAAGCCTTGTTTATATTTATTTTTCTTTGCGGTTAACACTTTATATATTCCCACATGTGCTCTCAAAAATGCAGCATGACATTTTGCAAAGAAAACACAATAGGTGCAATCCATTCATTCCTGAAAGAAATTATCTTCAGGGACAAGAAACAGACCCTGCTTGCGGCTCTTGGCAATCACTCTTCAGCATAGCAGTGTGAAACCCTGCTTGCTGCCAGAAATGCTCCTACCTCCTGGAGGGTGACTTAGAGAAAATCCCCAACCTCAGTGGGAAAGATAGGGCAAAAGGAGAAGGAGCCAAGGGAAGAACAGGAAAGGCTAAAAGACAAGCAGTGATTGTCCCCTACCTGGAAAGAAGTAAAGAGCAGAGCCAAGTCTCAATGCCCAGGCATCTGCTATCTCACTCTGACCTAGCAATGCTTAATGACATTTGGAGAAGTGTCAATGATGTGAAACGGGCCTGATATGGTTTGGTTGTCCCCACCCAAATCTCATCTTGAGTTGTAGTTTCCATAATCCCCACGTGTCATGGGAGAGACCTAGTGGGAGGTAATTTAATCATGGGGCAGTTACCTTCATGCTGTTCTCCTAATAGTGAGTGAGTTCTCACAAGGTCTGATGATTTTATAAGGGGTTTTTACAAGTGCTCTTTCGCTCAGCACTTCTCCTTGCTGCCACCATGTGAAGAAAGACGTGTTTGCCTCCCCTTTTACCATGATTGTAAGTTTCCTGAGGCCTCCCTAGCCCTGTGGAACTATGAGTCAATTAAACCTCTTTCCTTTATAAATTGCTCAGTCTCAGGTGTGTCTTTATTGGCAGCATGAGGATGAACTAATACAGGGCCTTAGCAATCTTCTGGTTCAGAACTCCCAATTTACAGATGAGAAAATGAGGCCAGAGGATAACTGACTTGCCTAAGACAGTGAAATAAATCCGGAGCAGTGCTCAGAATTCAGGTCTTCTGATTCTCAGATCCTTTCACTTTGTATCCCCAATAGTTTTCAACCTTGGCTTCACATTATAAATTCCTAGAGAGCTTTCATAAAAACAAAACAAACAAACAAAAATACTCAGCCCCAATATTGGTGGTGTGGGGTATTTTATAGCTCCCCAGGTGATAGTCACTGAGAACCCCTGTATGCTGGCCTCGCCTGACTCAGTGGTCTGTTCCATTTCGCTCCGTAATGAGCCAAGCCTTTGCTAAGGACTGGAGCTGTGAAAATGAATCAACTTGCTTCTGAAGCTGCTCAGCATGCGGCAAAGGAGCATACTGTGAAAAGCCCATTCCGGCAGCAGAGTGATGAGTAACAATATCAACATAAATAAGTAATAGCAGTGATTAAGTCTGTATGGGAAGGTTGAGGGAGGTGGCATCTGAGTCCACATTTAAAGGATGAATAGAAGTTTGTTGTGAGGAGAGAATGCAGAAGCATTTTCCAGAGAGAGGGAAAAGCATGGACAAAGGCCTGAAGGCGTGAACAACGCAGCGCGTTTGTAGTTTGGTTTATCTAAAGCAGGGTGCAAGGTAGGAGCAGTGGAATCAGAGCTATGGAGGTAGGTAAGGGCTGGGTCACAAAGGACCTTATGGTAGAAGCCATTCTAGGGGTTGGGGATTATCCTGAAATGATGGTAACCACTGAGATATGCTATGCAGAAAAATGATAAAGTAAAACTTGTAACAGGAAAAGAACCCTAATGGTGGTGTAGAAATGAATTGGAAGAGGAAGAAGCCAGAAACAGGAGGAGCAGTTGAGAGGGGAGGTGAAGAGATGATGAGGGTGTGAATGAGCTGGCAATGTGGACTGACAGCAGAGGACAAATGAGCTTTGTCCCTGAGCCATTGCATTTATTTGTTTGTTTATTTATTTATTTATTTATTTTAATTTTTTGAGATGGAGTGTCATTCTATCACCCAGGTTGGAGTACAGTGGCGTGATCTCGGCTCACTGTGACCTCCACCTCCCAGGTTCAAGTGATTCTCCTGTCTCAGCCTCCTGAATAGCTAAGATAAAGGCATGTACCACCATACCCAGCTAATTTTTGTACTTTTAGTAGAGATGGGGTTTCACCATGTTGGCCAGGCTGGTCTCAAACTCCTGACCTCAGGTGATCTGCCTGCCTCGACCTCCCAAAGTACTGGGATTGCAGGCATGAGCCACTATGTCCAGCCAGCCATTGCATTTAGAGAGTAGAATTGATAGGAGAGAGATGGTGGATTAGCCAACGGGTAAAAGGTCTAACTCCAACCTAACTTCTCCCTATTTTCCTTCATATACTCTGGACTGAACAACTCACTCTCCACTTCCTTCAAAAATCTAGTTGTTGTTGCTTTTTTTTTTTTCTAGAGACAAGGTTTCATTCTATCACCCACGCTGGCGTGCAATGGCATAATCATGGCTTACTGCAACCTCAAACTCCTGGGCTCAAGGGATCCTCCCACCTTAGCCTCCTGAGAGCTAGAACTACAGGTGTGTGCCACCATACCCGGCTAATTTTTTTATTTTTTTGTAGAGATAGGGTCTTGCTACGTTATCCAGGCTCAACTCAGCCTCCCAAAGTGCTGGGATTACAGGCAGAAGCCACTACACCAGGCAAAAATCTAGTTTTTTAATGAAGGAAGGAGTAAAGTTCAGCAAGTCCATGCTCCATGTCCTGAAGAGTAGGAGGCATGTTGCCTCCTGAGAATAGTCTCCTTTCTCATCTGCATGGTAAATTACCATTCCTCCAAAACTCTGCTCAAAGTTGGCTGCTCTGGGAAGATGTCCTTGGCCCCTAGAGCCATGGGAAGGGTGCCCACAGCACCTCTATATTCCTGTATGTGTTAAGAGAATTGTCCCATGTCATCAGTAGTTATGACTTTACACATGCACCCTGTCCCCCAACCCATTGCTGACACACAAACTCTTTTGAGACAGGGGCACTGTTTATTTTTTTGTTTGTTTGTTTGTTTTTGTTTTGTTTTGTTTTTTTATTGTCTCCTGTCCTAACACAATGCATAGAAAAAATAACTGATAAAACCTCATCGAATGAATGAATGCCAAAGGCTGAATTCACGAATTATAGGGAAGTGTTCTAGAATAGTAATGATGATGATGCTTATAGGACACTGCAATCCCTCCCCCATAAGTGGGCACCTCTGATTTCACTGTCCAGCATCATTTGGAGTACAGGGCGGAGGATTATACTGAGGAACCACATCCATGTCATTTGAATTGTCTGCAAGACCATTTGAGTGACTTTCCAGGAGCATCACAAGGCTGCGAACTGCATCTGAAGGGCTGCTTCTGGGGCATTCTTTCCAAGGAGCCTTTTAGCAGGGCAGGGAGTGAAAGGTGAGGACAAGCCTGTCATGCCCGGAAAAAGTGAGACTTGTCTTTGTCATCTGGGCAATTCTCCCTCAGACTAGCTCCTCTCCCTGACCTCCTCAGGTGACTAATGTCTTCCAGAAGCACTTCTTCCTCCAGGAATCTTGAATCTTAGCTAAGTGCTATGAAGATGGTTCTGATTAATTGATACTCTTAAGGTATGCACTAGTGGTTGCTATCCTAATCCTCCCAGGAGATTACCTTTTTAAAGCGCTGGAAGATTAACAAGAATTTCAGATGCAGTAGAAATTTGAAGGGAAAAAATTGCGGCCTCCACAGCGCCAGCTCCCCTGCCATGAGGGAGACATACTTGAGAGTCCTTCAGCTCCCTGGGGGCTGTACATCCAGGCAAGAAAGTCCAGATCTTGCATCCGAGGTGGCAACTGAAAGAAGAGGCCTTGAATGAGCACAGCAGTCAGAATTCTGCTTGAGAGCAGCTTTGCTGAAACTAAAAGGAATAACTTTATCTGGAACAGTCTCTCTGCACATTATCTTTCCCCTGTGGCAGTTGCGATGTTAGATTAAGTCTATGTATATGTGGGGCAGAAGCGAAGTGCAGGAGGGGGTGGAGAGAATGATGGGAAAGAAAAGGCTCCCACTAAACACACATGTATGTCAGCTTTACCAGGTGCTCTGCTGAAACCAGCAGGATGAACACCTTCCAAACAGGCTGCGTTCCTCCCGAGGAAACTGAGGAGTGTAACCTCACAGTGAAATTCCTCCCAAGGCTTTGGCTCTGCAGGAAGCTCCTGGCTGTTTTTCAGGAGATGCATTTGCTGCAGGAGGAGGTATGGAAGTTGGGCAAGGCAGGGCTGGTAGGGCTGGCCCAGACTGTCTCTCTCAGACAAGTCTAGACCCAGGACCGTCATGCTACCTGGAAATGAGGTCTGGTAGGAATGTCCAGGCAGAAAAGCTGCTCTTCTTGGGAAACTTGTCGGCTTTAAATCACCTAGAGAAATTCTGGGGTGGAGACTCAGCTTGGCACCCTTAAGGTAGCTGCAAATAAGGGGTGAAAGAAATGTTAAGGGCAAGCTTAAAAGAAGTTAGTCAAAATGAAAAACACATCTGCATCTAGAGTTTCTGTAGCATCTATTGATCAGATGGGTCAATGTGTTATTTCAGGGTAATCCTTGGAAGCTTTTGCAGGCTTTTTCTCCATCAGGTTGCTTGACTTGATTCTATTATTATTATTTTTATTTATTTATTTATTTATTTATTTATTTATTTATTTATTTATTTTGAGACGGAGTCTCGCTCTGTCACCCAGGCTGGAGTGCAGTGGCGTGATCTCAGCTCACCGCAACCTCTGCCTCCCAGGCTCAAGTGATTCTCCTGCCTCAGCCTCCCGACTAGCTGGGATTACAGGCATGTGCCACCACGTCTGGCTAATTTTGTATTTTCAGTAGAGACCGAGTTTCTCCATGTTGGTCAGGCTGGTCTCAAACTCCCGATCTCAGGTGATCACCTCGGCCCTCCAAAGTGCTGGGATTACAAGGGTGAGCCACTGCACCCGGCCTGATTCTATTTTTTAAGACTAGATTCTTACTGCCCTAGACCTTAGGTCCGACTGCCAGCATTACTGGACTGGGGCCTCACTACTGACCATTTGAGTTTTCAGTAAAAACAACTCTCTATCTCCAGATTATATTTTTTCTACTCTGATTTTAGGAGCCTCTGTCTCTCTAGATTTAGCTATAGAACTTTCCTACCTCAACATGAAGTTCTTCCAGACTCTAACCCCAGAACATTCAGTGTCATCTAAAGCCTCCAAAAGAGACCATCCCCAAAGTACGGTTCTGGGTGGATCCAAAGTCTTATTTGGCAGCTCCTCTTTTTTCCAGGGCACCACCTACCAAGCAGAAAGGCCATTTTTCCAAATGGCCTTGAAGATTTCCCTAAGTGTCTCCTTCTGGACTGATTTGGCAAACATTATCTAAGTATCCATTATGTGCCATCCACTTTGTAGACATTGGGAATACGAAGACAGTAAGACTAGAGAGAGGAAACAGCAAGCCCGAAGGTTCTTTTCTCTGCTAGGAGGACTGACCATAAAGTCTGACAGCTCTTAGAGACAGCTTTAACTGAATGGTCTTAGACAGTTTTACATCCTCAGATTTTTCTAGGGCTCACTTGCTACCGTCACGGCAATTAGTCTTCTGAGTGTTGCCCCAGTGACAACTAAACCAAGCTCTATTGCAATTTTTCTCCTGGCACAAATGCATATCTTTGATCCTGGGGGAAAGGTGTGAAAGAAGAGGAACAGGTGGTGGGGAAGGCCAAGCCACCCCACACATTCTGCCTGTAATTTGGCAGTGCCGCCATCTGTTGGTTTTTTCATATGTCCAAAGCCTGCAACTGCAGTCTTCAGGTCCTTCCCTTTCCCTGCAGAAATGGGTCAGGAATATACAACTATGCTAAAACCAGTCTGAGAGTCTTGACCCACTTTTGAGAGTTTCCAGACCAACGCAGCTGAAGCTGTCCTGCAGCTATGCCCTTAAGAGAATGATGCAGGCAGCTGAGTTCATCTTTCTCTGAGCTGCCGTGAGGAAGGTGTGATCTTTGTTTCTGAACACAGCACAATGCGTGGTACATAACTAGGGCTCAACAAATGGCCCAACAATGTGTTGTTGGTCTGGGGTGGGAGAGAGTAATCTCCCTTTGACTGTCATTATCTTTTGACTGGGAAGATTGGGAAGGCAACAATGTTGCCTGTTTGCTGTACTTAGCTCTACTCCATTCTTTTTTTTTTTTTGAGACAGAGTCTCACTCTGTCACCCAGGCTGGAGTGCAATGGCACAATCTCGGCTCACCGCAACATCCAACTCCCAGATTCAAGCAATTCTCCTTATTCAGCATCCCAAGTTGCTGGGATTACAGGCATGCACCACCATGCCCAGCTAAGTTTTACTATTTTTAATAGACACAGGGTTTTACCATGTTGGCCAAGCTGATCTTGAACTCCTGATCTCAGCCTCCCAAATTGCTGGGATTACAGGTGTGAGCCACCGTGCCTAGCCATCTACTACATTCTTGCTTGGTTGTTTGCTTCCTGCTCTCACCAAATTGTAAAGCTCACTGAGGACATGAACTAAGATCCTGTGGCCAGCAGGGTCTTTCTACATAGTAAATAGTCAATAAATATTTGTAGATGGATGCATGGATATTTTTTCAACTAACTAGTTGAAAATGACTTCTGATACATATGAATATCAGTACCCAGGAAATACATAATCCAAGGCTAGGGAGACATGAGCTTAATATTTACTAACATTTGCCCTTACCTGCCACCTGTTTCTCTCAGGACATTAAATCCAAAGGCTTTAGATCCTGCTGCTTTGCATGGCTGGGTTAGATTGCATATGAGAATTTTGCAAAGCAAAAAAGATACATCACACCAATTTGTCTCTCAATGTATGCTCCTCTCAAAAGGCTTTCAAGTCAAAAATCCCTCAGCAGTAATTATGTGCAAGGCAAAGAAATTAAGAACTCTGACTGGGAAGACATTAAATGAGTCTCTGGAATATTGTAAAAGTCATATATGCAAAGCTCTATCCTCCCCCTGGATTTCTTTCTGGCTCCTTGCCACAGGATCTAAGGAGAACAAGTTCTCATACAGGAATTTCTCCTTGCATATTGGGAGAAGATACATTAAAATCTGGTTATGAATCACAACTGGGTGCTTTCGATTCAGTTATGTCCCCATGCACAATGGTGTGTACAAGGCACCGCTCCTGAAGACAACAAAAACCTATAAAATAGAGTTTCTAAGGCACAGAGTCCCTCAGTAATAAAAAATCTGCAAGGGCCAAACAACCTAGGAGTTATCTTTATTCCCTGCCATCAGCAATCCAGAGAATGTCTTCTGGGCTTCCCCCTCCTGATCTCTTAGGAATCATTGTGAATGTGAGAGCTTGGGGAAGGCAGGTGGTTGATGAATATGAGTGGGTTATTATAGTCCAGGGTGGATATATTTAAAAGACGAGTCTGTTTGAGAAGGAAGCAAAGGCCCAGACTGGCTTATAATGACCTTGAGGGAATCAGAATCCCAGAGAATCCAGAGTGGGCTTTGTTTGTGGGTTTTTTTGTTCGTTTGTTTGCTTGCTTGTTTTGCTTTTTTTTTTTTTTTTTTTTTTTTTTTTTTGAGTTGGAGTCTGGCTCTGTCACCCTGGCTGGAGTACAGTGTCATGATCTCGGCTCACTGCAACCTCTGCCTCCGGGGTTCAAGCGATTCTCCTACCTCAGCCTCCTGAGTAGCTGGGACTACAGGCACCTGCCCAAAAATTAGCACCGGCTACTTTTTGAATTTTTAGTAGAGATGGGGTTTCACCATGTTGGCTAGGCTGGTCTCGAACTCCTAATCATTTAAGACCGCCTCGGCCTCCCAAAGTGCTGGGATCACAGGCATGAGCCACCATGCCCAGCCTTTTGTGGGGTTTTGTTTGTTTGTCTTGTTCTGTTTTTGAGACAGGGTCTCGCTTTGTCACCCAGGGTAGAGTGCAGTGGCATCATCATAACTCACTGCAGCCTTGATATCCCAAGCTCAAGAGATTCTCCAGCCTCAGCCTCCCAAGTAGCTGGGACTACAGGCATGCACCACCAGGCCTGGCTGATTTTCTTTTTCTTCCTTTTTTTTTTTTTTTAATGTAGAGACAAGGTCTTGCTATGTTTTCCAGGCTGATCTTGAACTCCTGAGCTCAAATAATCCTCCCATCTTGGCCTCCCAAACTACTGGGATTACACACACAAGCCAGCACACTGGCCTGTGTTTGTTTTAATAGAGTAATATGACTAGGAAATGTTTCTCAGTGCCATCTGTAGATTTGCTGCTTGAAGGAAAAAGACTGATATAATGATGAGACTTCCTCTTTTTTTTTTTTTTTTTTTTTTGAGAAAGAATCTTGCTTGTTGCCCAGGCTGGAGTGCAGTGGCACCATCTCAGCTCACTGCAAGCTCCACCTCCCAGGTGCAAGCGATTCTCCTGCCTTAGCCTCCCAAGTAGCTGTGATTACAGCTGCCTGCCACCACACCCGGCTAATTTTTTTGTATTTTTACTAGAGACGGGGTTTCACCATGTTGGCTAGGCTGGTCTCAAACTCCTGACTTCGTGATCCACCCCCCTCAAAGTGCTGGGATTACAGGTATGAGCCACTGTGCCCAGTGAGACTTCCTCTTTCATCAGGGAGAGTATCTGCCTTTAGGAAGGCCCCAAAGGTTATAACAAGGCTTTGCCAGCCTGGTGAGCATGGCTAGGTGGCTGCCCTTCCCATCTTCGAAAGTCATTTCCTCTGGAAAGCCCTACCCAGCTGACTCTATTCAGCTTTTCCACCAGATCACCCCAGGAAGCTCTTAATCCTCACCCCCTAGAACATGAGGCACCCACATGGCTGAGGGTTTCCCTCCAAAGATTTCACCATAATCCCCACAAGTAGGCTTGTGTCTAACAGGTGTTCTCAGTGGGGAAGGCGGAGATTGGAAAGAGCAGCCATGGCACTCATCTCTGTAATAATAACGGATCCCCTTTCCCAGGTCCTCACCTCCTCATACCCTCTCCCAGGGAGGCCTTCTCGTATATGCTAATTGAAGTGGCCCTTTCTCCTCTCCAGGACTCCCTATCTCCTAACCTGACTTTACTTTTTCCCATAGGAATTTTCGCCTTTGACACAATTTATTTTTATTTATGTGCTTTCTGTCTTCTTTCACAAGACTGTAAGCTTTAAGAAGGAAGGGATTTTTGTCTATCTTGTTCTCTTATTCCAGCACCTAGAACAGTGTATGGCACATAGCAAGTACTCAATAAACATTCTTGGAATCAATGCCTACTGAGAGGCAGGTACTTTGCATTGATCACAACCTCCAAGGTAGCCGTGCAAGTGAATGTTGGCCTCCCCGGGAAGCTGAGAATCCTCCCCATGCAGGGGTTGGGTGTTCTAAAATATGTTTTCATGGCTGTTGTGTTAGTGAGTGGAGTCTTTCTGCCTGGCTAAAAATCTCAGAATATATGGTATGTTTTCTTCTATTTCTTAAACTCGAACCGTTAAAAGAACCAGACTCTGCCCTCTTCCTCCTTCTTTTCTCCCCATTGGCTTCGCTTCTGTCAAGAGGTCTGCAGAAAGAAGTCAGTCTCGACCTGAAGTTTAATCTACCTAGAAAATGGCGGGTCACCCACTTCCTTGTTCTCACTGGGAAAGGTGGCTCAAGGTGGAAAGGGCCAGATTGTCAGTCATGGTTCTTAGTTGAACAACAGAATCTCAACTGTCTAATTTAAGTAGAAAATATGTTTTTTTCAAGAGTGGTAGGTAGTTCACAGAATTTCTAGGAAGGTCAGAGAAACAAGCCTAGAGGCTGGGCAGCTGGAATAACGCCCCAAATCACTCCACAAAAGTGGTCCTGGGGGAGTCGGTGTTCTTGCCACTCTTGGGCTCACTAGGGCTCACCCCATCAATACCCGGGCCTGGAGCACTGAACGCTACCACAGGAACCTCATCCACGCTGCCTGAGAAAGTAGATGTGGCTGATGCCACTCTCACTTCAATAGGTTCACACAGCGCCCACTCCTTATATGACTTGCCATGTTAAGCAGGTCTATGCTGACCTGCAGACCTATCTCCAAAGGCCAAGGGAGCTGAGAGGTGGAAGAGCCTGACAATTCAGTTTCTCAGAAGGAAGCATTTAATAGGGAACTTAGGAACAGCAGCCATGTCTGGGGCTGTTGCTACGAGACAGCGATCCATCCTCCAGAAAGTATCCTTTCTATAGCAAGCTTTTAGGGTAAAGCATGGGCAGCTGGTCACACTTTACATTCCTGGCTGCTGGGGAAGTTAGATACACATCTCTGTGAAGGGTTATCTATGCTACAAGCATTGTTTCTTGAAGTCGCTGTGGGAATCCTTGGTATAAAGGAGTCAGACATCGGTCATTGTGGTGGTTTTGCTTCAAGATGGCGTTATTCTTGCCGTGCAACAGCCTGTTTTTTTTGCACGTTTTGTTGGTATTTGCCTGTTTTGTTGGTATTGTTCTCCTACAATAACCACCTACAGAGTCTAGCAAGTGTGTCAGGTTGAGCCTGGCTCATATGCTGGCCCCTAGGCAGCAAGAGAGGCTAGGGAAGCAAGTATTGACTTACCTTGGGAGGTGAGTCCTCATAAAATGGGGTGGGGCACTCCCCAAATGCTGAACTATCAACGAAGTATGACAAATGTCCACCTCATAGATACACTTAGGTCTCCCAGTCAAATACCCTCTTACTAGCACCTTACTCCAGCATTAATTTTTCTTTTTTTTCTTTTTTTTTTTTTTTTTTTTTTGGTAACAACTGTATTGAGATAGTACCGTATAATTTATCCATTTAAAGTGTAAAATTCAATGATCTTTAGTATATTCAGATTTGTGCAACCACCACCATAACCAATTTAGAATATTTTCATTATTCCAAATAGAAACCCCATTCCCTATGGCTGTCATCTCCTTATTCCCCTGTTCCTCCTAGCCCCAGACAACTACTAATTTACTTTCTGTCTCTAGAGATTTGCTTATTCTGGACACCTTATTCTATTCAATAAATCGAGTCATACAGTGTGTAGTTCTTTGTGACTGACTTCTTTCACTTAGCATTTATGTTGCCAAGTTTCACCCATATTGTAGCATGTAACAGTACTTCATTCCTTTTTGTGGCCAAATAATATTCCATGGTATAGAGACACCACATTTTGTTTATTCATTAGTTAGTTGATGAACATTTGGGTTGCTTCTATTTTTGGCTATTATGAACAATGTTGCTTTGAGCATTTGTATACAAGTTTTTGTGTGGATGCATGTTTTTGTTTCTCCTGGGTACCGAGGAGCAGAATTGCTGGGCTACATGGTAATTCTATATTGAACCACTCAAGGAACTGCTGGATTGTTTTCCCATTAATTTCTAATAGTGAAATATTACAGTCCCCACTTCACAAGAGAAGATGGACACAGAAAGGTTAGCAAACTTGCCCACGGTCACATAGTTAAATACACATCAAAATGGGAATTCAAAGTCCCAGCCCCATACTTACTCCACTGCACTTTCCTGCCTTTTCCCAATGGTTGTGTCTGCTTTCCTATTTTATTTTATTTTATTTTATTTTATTTTATTTTGACAGAATCTTGCTCCATTGCCCAGGCTGGAGTACTGTGGCGCAATCTCAGCTCACTGCAACCTCTGCCTCCTGGGTTCAAGCCATTCTCCTGCCTCAGCCTACCAAATAGCTGGGATTATAGGCATCCGTCACCACAACCAGCTAATTTTTGTATTTTTAGTAGAGAAGGGGTTTCACCATGTTGGCCAGGCTAGTCTCGAACTCCTGACCTCAGGTGATCCGCCCGCCTCAGCCTCCCAAAGTGCTAGGATTACAGGCATGAGCCACCATGCCTGGCCTGCTTTCCTATTCTTTACTATCTAGGTCCTCATATATATTTATTTTCATTTTGGTCCCATCTCCCCTGTTATAAATTCCTGAAGGGGCTGTGTTTCACTTACTCTGTAACTCCATCCTTGACCTTGTTCTTCCTTCCATCTCTCTTCAACCCACTGAATAAAGCTGGGAGGGATGTCAGAGGTCTGCTGCATAGCTGGTGTTTGTCCACTGGACAGTCACTCTCCTTTTCTCCCTGGCTAACAGAACCTGGGTTTCTTTTACCTGACAATGGACGGGGCCTGGGATTGAATGGTGATTGGTCTAAACCAGTCATGAAATACCATCTTCCTCTGCTAGTGATTGGTTTAGCAATAAGCATGTGACCGAGTTCTGGCTAATGAGCTGTAAGGAAAGTCCACCTGGACATTTGGAAAAGATTTTCTTCCCTGTTAAGAGAGAGTCCTGGGAGAGAACATCCCGTTTCTGCCTGCTGGGAAGTGGGTCTGTGAGAACAAGATGGCTGCTGGTCACCAGCTGCCCAGTTGGGAATGCTAGAGGAAAGCCTGACCTTCTAGGCATGGGTGTGTATGCACATGTTCCTCAGTGCTCCAGTGCTGGTGCCTGTATGTTTCACCCTTAGGAAATGTGGGCCTTCTCCCCACATATCCATGAGTTCCAGCAGCTGTTCTTCTCTGTCCTTACTTCTTGTATTAGTCCAAATATTCACACTGCTGTAAAGAATCCCTGAGACTGGGTAATTTAAAAAGGAAAGAGGTTTAATTGACTCACAGTTCTGCATGGCTGGGGAGGTCTCAGGAAACTTACAATCCTGGTGGAAGGCAAAGGGAAAGCAAGGCACCTCTTCTCATGGTGGCAGGAGAAAGAGGGAGCAAAGGGGGAACTGCTAAACACTCTTAAAGCATCAGATCTTGTGAGCACTCACTATCACTAGAACAACGTGGGGGAAATCCGCCCCCATGATCCAATCACTTCCCATCAGGCCTCTCCCCCGACACATGAGGATTACAATTCCAGACGAGATTTGGGTAGGGCACAGAGCCAAACCATATCACTTCTCCAGCCTCTAGTGTGTCTCTCCTTTGGGATTCCATCACCCTGATTTCCTGACCACCTTTGCACCTCAGACCAACTGATTCTCACCCTGCTGTCACCTGCTTCATTCCACTCCTGTCCACCCCCTGGCCTCACACTTCGCTCTTGACTCTCCTAAGAGCTCTTCTCAAAGAGCATTGGCTCTAGGTGGACAAAGTTCCCTTCACCCCTAGACAGAGGTGGTAGTTGCACAGTGTTACACATGCACTCAATGTCAAAGAACTGTATACTTTTTTCTTTTTTTTTTTTCTTTTGTGACAGAGTCTCTTGCTTTGTCACCCAGGCTGGAGTGCGGTGACGCCATCTTGGTTCACTGCAAGCTCCACCTCCCGGGTTCATGCCATTCTCCTGTCTCAGCCTCCCGAGTAGCTGGGACTACAGGCGCCCGCCACCAAGGCGGGCTAATGTTTTGTATTTTTAGTAGAGATGGGTTTTCACCATGTTGGCCAAGATGGTCTCAATCTCCTGACCTCGTGATCTGCCTGCCTTGGTCCCCCAAAGTGCTGGGATTACAGGCATGAGCCACCATGCCAGGCCCCAAAGAACTATATACTTTTACATGGTTACTTGTGGCCGGGTGTGGAGGCTCACGCCTGCAATCCCAACACTTTGGGAGGCCGAGGCAGGTGGATCACTTGAGGTCAGGAGTTTGAGACCAGCCTGGCCAACATGGGGAAATCCCATCTCTACTAAAAATACAAAAATTAGCCAGGCGTGGTGGCGGGTACCTGTAATCCCAGCTACTCAGGAAGCTGAGGCAGGAGAATCACTTGAACCCGGGAGGCTGAGGTTGCAGTGGGCCAAGATCGTGCCACTACACTCCAGCCTGGGCAACAGAGCGAGACTCCATCTCAAAAAAATAATAAAATAAAATAAAATGGTTACTTGTTCCTGGAGAACTTCGCGCATCTCCCTCTCTCCACAGCGGCCCCAGACCACCAAGGCCATATCTCACTGCTGACTCCTCTAATCCCTGGCAAGCAGTTCAGTGTCTCCATTCTGTTCGCCCCCTGTGGCCCTGCTCAAATCCTTGTCAGCTACCCATGCTGTAGGCAGTCCCTTCACTCTGCCCCAGTGCCTAGACTCATGTGTGCCTCACTCTTGTCCCTTGTCTTAGGCTAATGTCTGATCTGGGGTCTCTCTCTGCCTCTCATTCTCTAGTCTTTGCTCCCACACTGAAAAGACGGCCATAGAAAACCATAGAACCTACCTCCATGCGCATTCTTGCTTTGAATGATTACTTCGTTCTGCCCACAATGCTGTTTGCCTCTGCTGTTGGACTGGAGACTGCTGCCCAAGACAGTTCATCTCCTCCAGCTTCCCAGAGCCCCTTCCTCACCTTTTCCTGCCCTCCTATCCTCAGCCTCCCCTCCAACTTTGTCAGGAAAGTCAAAGCCATTAGGCACACTCCAGGTTTTCCCTCTGCCCTGCTTTCCTCTTCCACACATCACTCGCCTTTCAAGCAATTCCCCTTTGCTTCTTGCTCCAAGGAGCAGAGTCTGCCCAGCCTCCAGGACACATCATTTTCCGAGACTCCTGATGCCTCAGCTCCTGCTCTCATCCCGGCTGGCGATCCTCAAGGGCTCTCCGGTGTCTCCAGCCTCTCAATTTTTCTTCATTCTCTCCCCTTTGCCCAGAAACACACACAGATGTCCACCATAAAAATTCTTCACTGGACCTTGCTGCTCGCATATTCTATTTACTTTTCACCTTGACAGAGAAACTTCTCAGAAAAGCACCTTCACCTTCTCAACCCATAGTCCCTCCTCAACCATCTGCTATGTGGCTGCCACTCTTGGAATTCTACAAAAATGGCTTTTCCAGAGGCCTCCAGTGACTTTGTAATCACCACACCCCAAGGCCTTTCCTCAGTTTTGGGAGCCTCCTGTCCCATGTTTTCTTCTCTTAACACGTCTGCCCCTGCTCTGTCATGGCCCTTCCTGGCTCGTCTCTCGCCTTTCTGAGAGACCCAGCTTTGACTCTTACTTGCTCCCCATCCTTCTCTCCACAAACTTGCTCTTGGTGACCATCCCCTCTCAGCACACACAGTTATTATTAATACACACACAGTTTCCAAATCTGTATCTCCAGCTTCTGTGTGACCATGGGCAAATGATCTCACTGAGACTCAATTTCATCATTTGTAAGTCAACCATTTGACACCACCTGAGGTATTCAATGGCCACCTCAGAATTATTACGTTTCACCCTGGATCATCCTTTTTTCCCCCACACAACTCCTTGTCCTGTTGCTGTTGCTGTTTCTTCTCAAGGTACCTGTATTGGATAGTTAGGCTAAATTCATTTGCTGTGACAAAGAAGCCCCAAGTCTCAATGGTTTACAATAACAAAGGTTTATTTTCTTATTCTGTTACATATGCCATTTGATGAGCTCTCTTCATTCTGGAAGCCAGGCTAACAGAACAGCCCCAATCTGGGACGTTGCTTATGTCAGAGGGATGAGAAACAAGGTGGTGGACCAGTGTGTGATTCTTCAAACTTCTACTCACATCCCATTGGTCAAAGCAATCTTGTGGTGAAGGCTGATTTCGTGAGGTGGAATATATTGCCTTCCTAAGAGACCCATAGAGAAGGGCAGCAGATTTTTGAAACAAATTGTGTAAACATGTGTTGTTTTTTGACGGAGTCTTGCTCTGTCGCCCAGGCTGGAGTGCAGTGGCATGATCTTGGCTCACTGCAACCTCTGCCTCCTGAGTTCAAGCAATTCCCTTGTCTCAGCCTCCCGAGTAGCTGGGATTACAGGTATGCAGCACCACGCCTGGCTAATTTTTGTATTTTTAGTAGAGACAGGGTTTCTCCATGTTGATCAGGCTGGTCGCGAACTCCCGACCTCAGGTGATCCACCCGCCTCGGCCTCTCAAAGTGCTGGGATTACAGGTGTGAGCCACCGCGCCCAGCCCAGAAACTTTCAATAGCTCTTCATAGCTTTGGGAGCAAAACATAAATGATCCTGGTGTTCAAAGTCTCTTCACGGTAGAGGTCCTAATCTACATATCCAGAATTATCTGTATGAACCCTCCACTGTGGTCAACTTAATCTACTTGCCACTCCCCAAACACACCTCTGCCACTCTCTCTCTCTGGAATTCTTCCCACCTTGTCAAAATGCTACCCATCTTATAAAGCCTATATCAAATATTTGTGTATATTTTATTGTTTCTATTGGATTGTGTGTTCCTTGAGGACAAACAGAGTATCTTTCACATTTGTGTGTTTCATGGGCACCTTGCCCATGGTAGGGGAAGGGGACAAATTAGCATTTATTGAACACCTCCCATGTGCCAGAGATAGTGGAAATTGCTTTACATATGCTATCTCATTAAA
The DNA here is from genome assembly GCF_007565055.1 of Rhinopithecus roxellana. Taxonomy (NCBI): domain Eukaryota; kingdom Metazoa; phylum Chordata; class Mammalia; order Primates; family Cercopithecidae; genus Rhinopithecus; species Rhinopithecus roxellana. The sequence goes on from NC_044565.1 coordinate 80,597,208, forward strand.
CCCTAAGAGCAACTCTATTCAGTAGGGATTATTATTCTAATTCATTGATCATGAAATTGAGGTTCAATGGTGTGATTTTTCCAAGGTCACAAAACTAGTTATTGGTAGAGTCAAAATTTGAACCTAAGAGCTATCTAACAATAAATACCTTTGAGGAAGGAAGAAGCAAATAATTATGCTTACAAAGGATAAATCACAAAAGAAATACAAATGACTAAAAAACACATTGAAAAATTCAGCCTCACTCATCAACTTTCAAATAGTAATTTTTTTTTACCAATCAAAAGTTATTAAATACACTGGCCGGGCATGGTGTCTCACGCCTGTAATAGCAGTTCAAGACCAGCTTGGCCAACATGGTGAGACCCTGTCTCGACTAAAAATACAAAAATTAGCCAGGGATGGTGACATACACCTGTAATCCCAGCTACTTGGGGGCTGATGTAGGAGAATCGCTTGAACTGGTAGGCAGAGGTTGCAGTGAGCTGAGATCAAGCTACTGCACTCCAGCCTAGGTGACAAAGTGAGACTCCATCTCAAAGAAAAAAAAGTTATTAATATGCAATACTATGTTGGCAAGTGTTGGGGAACAGGGACATTTTGCACTATAGGTAGAAGCAAAAATTGGATCATCTCTGGAAGGCAATCTGACCTTTAAAAATGTGCAGAGCCTTTGACCTAATTAACTCCACTTCTAGAAATGTATCCTGAGGAAGCAGCAAGAAATGCAAAAAAGCATTTATAATTAATTTATAATTAAGGATGTTTTTCATGGCATGGAAAACCAGAAACAAGCTAATGTCCAACCATCAGTGTTTATTAAATATACTGTGCTCACACTTATCATCGAACCCAGTATAACAATAAAAAAATTATAAAAAGATGCTTCATGACATGGGAATGTGCTCATAATGTATTAAGTAAAAACATAAACCAGGTGGCAAAACAGCATTGCAGTATGATGCAATATATTTAGAAAATTATGAATATAAAATGACTTAACAGATATATTATAAAATGTTTAATAGTGTTTATTTCTAGAGATGGGTTTTATTTGCATTTTGCTTATTGATATTTTCAAACTTTCCACACTGAGTGTATATTACTTTTTAAAAATTGGGGAGGGGCGCAGTGGCTCATGCCTATAATCCCAGCACTTTGGGAGGCCGACAATAATTAGCCAGGTGTTGTGGCGGGTGCCTGTCTACTCAGGAGGCTGAAGTAGGAGAATGGCATGAACTCGAACTCAGGAGGCAGAGGTTGCAGTGAGCCGAGATTGCACCACTGCACTCCAGCCTGGTGACAGAGCGAGACTCTGTCTCAAAAAAAAATAATAAAATAAAAATAAAAATTGGAGCCAGTGCATGGCCAGGGGGAGGGGGAAGAATGTGTTGATATTAACTATGCTTCCTAGGATCAGAACAATCAAAACACATCAAATATGAGGCCTTCGGAAGGGAGTGTCATCCACTGCCCAGCCCCTGCAACACCACACCCTTGGGCTGGGCAAGCTTCTGGAACAGTGGGAAGTGCGGGGGCGAGAGCGCCTCACCTCAATCTCCAATTCTGTTGCTTGTCAGAACAGCACCCAAGGGCCTGTTAGGAGGCATCACGGTGGTGCCTAGCTGATGGCCAGGGCCCCAAGAGAGGCTTCAGTGTAGGAAGCCACTGAAACTTAAAGCTGCGGAAGAAACACAGGTGCAGATTCCAGAGGAGGAGTTCACATATTCACCTCCTGGAATGCTATCTGGTTTGTGGTCAACCTCACCACCTGAGGAGCAGAGCAGGCTTGAGGCCAAGTGAGAACACAGCCTGGGAGTGAGTCATGGGAGATGGGAAAAAAGCATAGCAACCAACAGAGACTTAAGATGAAACCAAGTGTAGGAGTTGACAGAAATGAGGGTGGATACAGACTTGCAAGGACTGACTTTGAAAAAGAACCTGTTTTTCCAACCAGGAGCCTGGATGTTTTTAAGGGCAGGTTACCTTCTAGAGTAGATCTAATTTTTGCTTTTACCAAAAGCAGGAACTTTTTAGGTCTTATGTAGCCCCTAGCTCACACAAAACCATTGGTTGTTGTTTTTTAAAAACAAACAAATTTTGATTATAAAGAAAATGCTCAACTGAACAATATACATATGATTCAGCCCTCATGGAAACTTTTTAATACCTGCAAAGCCCCTGACTTGATTCTTTACATCTGTCTTTCAAGGTAGACTAGCAATGGCATGATCTCCATCTGGCAGAGTTAAAAACAAAAACAAAAACAAAAATCCCTGAGAAATGAAAATCACATTTCCATAGCTTGACCATGTTGAAAGGTGATACCACAAGAGTTGACCTCACTGGTTGATTTACTGCTCAAGAGCAGTTCTCAATCCCCAATTCCTTTTTTTTTTTTTTTTTTTTTGAGATGGAGCCTGGCTCTGTCGCCCAGGCTAGAGTGCAGTGGCGTGATCTCAGCTCACTGTAACCTCCGCCTCACGGATTCAAGCAATTCTCCGCCTCAGCCTCCCGAGTAGCTGGGATTACAGGTGCACACCCCCATACCTGGCTAAATTTTGTATTTTTAGTAGAGATGGGGTTTCACCATGTTGGCCAGGCTGGTCTCGAACTCCTGACCTCAAGAGATTCACCTGCCTCGGCCTCCCAAGGTGCTGGGATTATAGGCATGAGTCACCATGCCCGGCTCCCAATTCTGTGAAATTCCATGTAACAATATTTTTTTCTGGGAAGTGCAAAGCTGTGATTTGGTAGAAGGAGTGCAGGACTTGGAGCTGGAAGAGCGCCAACCACCTCACTCTCCAAACTATTGCAAACCATGAAAGTGTGAGTTCTAACTCCACATTTGACAGTTGATTAACCTCTTGTGCCGTGGTCTTCTTGTATGTAAAGTGCAGTTCACTCCTCCAACAAATATCTATTGAGCACCTACTGTATGTCAGATATTGTGCTAGGCACTAGCAACACAACTATGAGCCCTTCCTGACCCTCAGGGATTGGTAAACTAAGGCCAGGGACTGTCTTTGCACCCTACAAGTTAAAAATGTTTTTCACACTTTTGGATTTGTGAAAAACATCAAAAAGAATGTTTTTGTAATTTGTGAAGATGTATATACAATTCCAGTGTCAGAGTCCATAAATCATCTATTATTTGAATACAGTCACATTCATTAGTCTATGCATTGTCAATGGCTGCTTCCAGACTGCAGTGGCAGAGCTGAGCAGTTGTAACAGAGACCATATGGCCTCCAAGGCCAAAAGTACTTACTATCTGGCTTTTTACAGAAAAAAAAATTTTAAAAATTGACTGATCCTTGGACTAAAGGAAAAAAAAACAAGGTAATTACAGATTCAGAAAAATTCTATGACATTTAAAAGGTGGGGACTGGGTGCGGTGGCTTATGCCTGTAATCCCAGCACTTTGGGAGGCTGGGGTGGGCAGATCACGTAAGGCTAGGAGTTCGAGACCAGCCCGGACAACATGGTGAAACTCCCTCTCTACTAAAAATATAAAAATTAGCCCAGCGTGGTGGCACACACCTGTAGTCCCAGCTATTCAGGAGGCTGAGGCTGGTGAATCATTTGGACCTGGGAAGTGGAGGCTGCAATGAATTGAGATTACACTACTGCACTTCAGCCTGGGCAACAGAGCCATACTCTGTCTCAAGAGAAAAAAAAAAGAAATTAAAAAGGTCGGAGGGGTGGAATTTTTCAAGGCTGTTATGAAGGTGGCAATTAAAGCGCCTGGAGAGGACACTGTTAACTTCTACAACTGGAGTATTTCCAGGTCCTACTGGCCCAACCTGGTGCCAACCAGCTGAAAATAACAGGTGTGTCCAGAACATCACTGGTTCCTGCCCTCCGATCACACTCAAGTCCTGTGGATGCTCTGCGCTGCGCTCTCAGGCTGCCCTCTGGGGATACACCTGTGTACGTGACAAGAGTGCTGCTTCCACTACACCAGCGGTGTAGGTGCCAACATGGAGTTACGCCTCTGCTGCCCTCACACTCACAGAGATGCTTTGCTGCACAGCGGGGTGAGGACAATGACCCTCTCCTCCACTCAGTATCCCTGAAGTAACTTTGGAACCTAAGCAGATAGCTGTGGCCTCTGTCTCCCTGACGCCCTGTGGAAATGGCTCCTTTAGTCCCTCCCTGCTGCCACCTGCCACTGGACTGGAAGACAAGGTCAGGGGTTGGCAATGCCTTTTTTCTATGCAAAATTCTTCCCCCATTTCCTCTCTCCCTATGTTGTCTTCCCTTTCTCTTTTTCCAATGCAAATGCCCAGTGCAAATGGATGCCCATATGGACCAATGAAGCAGTGTTCTCTGGCTGCATAATCTGCTGTATAATTCATATGATATGGCATTATCAGCATTTCCTAATCTCCCTCCCAGTCGGCCACCCAGCCCCTTGTCTTTATCCTACCCCAACTCCCTCACCCACAGATACACAGTAAGGTATTTGTCGATTTGAATTGATGGAACTTGGGGCCCGGCAGTTCAGGCAGTCAGTCCCAGTCGCCTTTCGCTCCTTCTAGTCATCAGATGGGACCCAGGCAGGTCTGTGAGTGCATCAGTCCCGGGCCAGTCCCCAGGGCCCAGCATGCTGGGGGAGATCTGGGTGTCTGGGGAGGGACCACACAATGGGATCAGAACCTTGAAGGAGGCGCCTGCCCCTGGTGGCCTGCAGGGCATGCTGGCCTGCCCTGAGCTGCTTCTTGTGGCGCCGACATCCTGCCACTTCTCTCCTGCCTCTCTGCATAGGCTCTAACTGGGGTATCATGCTGTGAAGAGTCCACCAGGCCCTGTGCCACCAACTAAGCCTTCTCACAACCATTACTTAAGCTTACCTGAACTTCACATGCCCCCGGGACCATGCACCTGTGTGTCCAGGCTGGGTCAGCACCTTTCATTGTTCCCTCCTTACTCCTGCTTGAGCTTCCTACCCCTAACTTTAAAAAAAAAAAAAAAAAAAAAACAATCTTCAGCTACCTTCTTTAACCCAGAAACTCTCCTCAGCTTGCATGAGAGAGGGGTTAGGCAGAGAATGACCCTGCTGTTCCAATGAATTAACTTCAGTCTTTCCCAGGCCGGATTCCTCCCCTCACTCTGAGGGGCCTGTGCCACCAAGGTCCCAGCGTGGCTCAAGGCTCAAGCCCACTTAACTACCATGGCAGCTGGTATCACCGCTTGGCTCCAAGTTCTACTGGAGCAGAACAAAAGGTGGGGAGACATGTGGAAGGGGCAACTATTAACACACATTGCACCATCTCTCGGTGGGCTCAGAAACTGGGGTGGGCCCAGACTAATAGGAAAAGGCATCCAGTGGCCATTAGGTGGGAAGACAGGGTGGCAGTGAGAGGATGACAGGCCAGTCCTGTGCCCTTCAGCAGGGTGACGTCTACATTCTTCATTCCTGTACCATTTGTTCTTTTTCTTTTTTCTTTTTATCGAGACCGAGTCTCACTCTGTTGCCCAGGCTGGAGTACAGTGGTGCGATCTCAGCTCACTGCAACCTCCGCCTCCTGGGTTCAAGTGATTCTGCTGCTCAGCCTCCTGAGTAGCTGGGATTACAGGCGCCCACCACCACGCCTGATTTTTGTATTTTTAGTAGAGACAGGGTTTCACCACGTTGGTCAGGCTGGTCTCAAACTCCTGACCTCATAATCCGCCCACCTCGGCCTCCCAAAGTGCTGGGATTACAGGTGTGAGCCACCGCGCCCGGCCATCTCTGTTCCTTTAAGGAGGCAAGAAAGTAATAACAAAGGGACAGAAGAAAATGTACACACAGGACTGCCAAGCAATCCTTCTCTGTTTCTCATTCCAAGCATGTGATGTGTCCAATTCCCTTGTCTCTCTGTACCTCCTAACCAGGATAGGATTATTTTAAGTAGATGAAAAATGTCTTTGACCATGTAAGGCCTCCTGTAACTCTCAAACCTGTTTTGTAAGAGTCTGTGCTCGTTTTAATTTAATTAGCAAACTTGGAATTGCTCACACTGTTTTCTGATTCTCCAAGATTCATGAAAATGTATGCAAAATGTTATGTGGAATTGGTAAACTATGGTACTCTGTGTCCATACAGCAATGCCCTTAAAAAGCAAGCTATCTGAGGCTGTGATCAGGCAAGCTTCAGAACAATTCTCCCACTGGGTGGGAAGTTGGATGGGTGGCTTCCAAGGTTCCTTCTCACTCCAAGCTCTTACGACACTAAGGTTAATGGACACTGAAATGCAGGCCAAGAAAAACCATCTAACGTGAGAGGTTAAAAAAGACTTGACAATGTGTTTTATCCCAGAACACGGTGAGCCCAAACATTTCCAACTAGAGCTGTCAACAAAGAATGTGTTTGCAAAACAGTCAGAATTTAAAGTAAACTTCAGCAGGCAAATGATAAGCCTTCCCTAAAAAGGTAATCACATGGTGAGTGACCAGATTTTGGATGTGGTCCAAAATGCTTTCACATTTTTAACTCCAAATGGGCTGGGGCACTTGCTTTGGGGATCAAAAACATGAAGAGTTAAGATGATTGCTTCCTACTCAGCAGGCAGCTGTGGGAAAGCTGCGAGAAATAAAGTACACGGTGGTGACTCTGAAAAGCCAGCCAACCCCTGAGAATTGTGGTGCAGGAAGAAAGGGACATAGAGTGGGCACACTGTGGTCCCAGAGCCATAGGAACAGGAGGTCCTGGAGATACTGGGGCACCCCTCAGTCCAGTTGCTGATGCCCTGGCCACGGGGTCGTGTGGGATAGTTTGCCATCCTCCTTTCTCCCAGATGCTATTCCAGACCAGTACAGCACCACATTCAGAAAAGTCCTAATTCCTTTGAGGCTCAGACTGTTCAACCACATCAAACTCTACCTTTTATTGGGGTGTGAAGGAGCTTTGGTTTTGGCTATATATGCTTTACAAATTTTTCTTCATTGTGAAATGGATCATATTACGAAAGAATGTGCATAACGTATATGTCCAGCTTAAAGAATAATAATAAAAACCAGATACCCATGTCCACACCACCCAGCTTAAGGAATTGAATATTGCCAATACCTTTGAAGCTCACTCCATGCCCACCCTTCCCAATTGTCTTGCTCTCCCTTCCCAAACCCCGGGGCAAGCCACTGACCTGACACGGGTGTTACTCATTCCCTGGCTTTCCTTTATAGTTTTAATCCATTTATTGTGGATCCCTAACCAATATACTGCTCAGAGGTGCCTTTTGTGAATTTCACCTTCTTAACATGCTGTCTTTGCTCAACAGTATTTTTAGAATTTGTTCATGTTGATGGGTATAACTAGTTTATTTGGTTTCTTTGCTTTATGGGATTCCATTATGCCAAAATTACTTGTTTATTCTATTACTTATGAATATCTGGGTTGTTTCCTTTTTTAGCTATTATAAACAATGCTATTACACACATTCTTGTACATGTCTCCCAGTAGAGTATGTGCAAGAATTCCCCTCGGGCAGAGCTACTCGAAGTGTAGCTGGCAGACTCACTACTGGTGCCCAAACTTTTATTGCTTTACAACAAGGTCAGGAGCTTGAGCCAGGATATAAAGCAGCTACATCATTCAAGTCACGATTTAGTTCAACTGCTACTTTTTTCATAGCAGGACTTCCTTTCAAAAGAGCAATTGGGCTGGGCCCAGTAGCTCACACCTAAAATCCAAGTACTTTGGGAGGCCGAGGCGGGCTGATCACTTGAGCTCAGGAGTTCAATATCAGCCTGGACAACATGGTGAAACCCCTTCTCTACTAAAAATACAAAAAGTAGCCAGACGTGGTGGTACAGTGCCTGTAATACCAACCACTCAGGAGGCAGGAAGATCGCTTGAGCCAGGAGCCAGAGGTTGGTCACCAGTGAGCCAAGATCGCACCACTGCACTCCAGCCTGGGCAACAGAGAAATACCCTGTCTCAAAAAAAAAAAAAAAAAAAAAAAAAGTGCAACTGATTCATTCTGGAAGAAGCTCCTCAATTCCTCCTACTTCTGCTGCTTGGCAGGGCTCTTGGTGTCCTCTACCTTTTCTCTTCACCTTCATCTGCTGATCTCTGGGCACCCTCTCCCTCATCAGTGAAGACTTTGGTCCCTCACTCAGCCTCTCAGTTTTGCTCAATAAAAATGTGCTGCATGAGTGAGCCAAGATCGTGCCACTGCACTCCAGCCTGGGCGACAGAGCAAAACTCCATCAAAATAATAATAATAATAATAATAATGTGTCACATGGATGAATGAATGAATGGTGTGTTCTTTAAACCCACACATTCACCTCAGGAGCTGCCATGTTCTTCCACGAATTCCACCTCCCCTGTTGATTTTTCCAGGAGGTGGGTAAGAGTCAAAGTCCTCCCCAGACATTTTCATCCTGGAACCAAGAAAGGGGGTCAGTGTATCTCCAGTGTAAAAGCTCAGATGTCATTCACCAGGGCTGGCAGCAACCCTACTCACCACCTTGGGAGGAAGCTGCCTGCAGTGATAGAGGACAGAATTGAGGCACAGAGAAGACAGCAGCAACACGAGTCGGAGCAAACATCCGGCAGCACCTGGTCCCTGAATCCTGGATCCCTGGGCCTGGCTGCATTGGTTTCTCAGCCCCATCTTGGCTTCTCTTTTTTGTCCAACCTGGTTGAAATGGTTGTTTCATGTCTGGAAAGAAAATGAATAATACACCCAACTTTAGGCTTAGTGAGCTGCAGAAAGCTGGAATCAAGGCTGCCCTTTGGACTACAAAGCTGGTTATTACGAATATTTTTGAAGAATGTTGTTAATTCTTCAGATTGGTGTTACTGCAAACACCAAACTGAAACCAAAACCAAACCAAACAAAAACTAGCAAGCAAATAAGAGATCTGAGGTTGCCAAATTGTAGTAAGGGGCGTTCCCATCTTTCCTGCTGCAGCTCAGGTATTAGCCGGACAGTTCTGCTTGGCTGCACCCCCACAACCACACACGCCTCAACTCTGATCTCAGCTCGGGTTTCCCAGGTCCTCTTTCCCAGGGGTTCCCACTGTGGTCCATCACTCCATGTCACTTGACATCACCGGGAAGGCTATTTCACTACATCCACATATAAGGGCAGGAAAACAGCCAAACAGCACACAACTCCAGGAAGAATTGTTGACACCAGCAGGGACAGCTAGGGATCTACCTCATGCAGGGAAGTGGGAAAACGGAGTACATGAGAAGCTCTGAGAAACAGCAGGACTCTCCCAAGGAATATTTAGTCCAGAAATAATTCTTTAAAGCTGGGTGGGGCCTTAAAACCATTTTGCCACAGAAATCAAAAGCCCTTTGTAGGCATTTCATCTGTGCCAGTCCCACGTAAAGTGGACACAAAGCACAGTTCCAGTCCCTCTCATCATGCCTACAGAGGACAGAATGAATCAGCAGTTCATCGTCTTCCCCATCCTCGATTCATCCTAGATGAAAACGGCAATGATTCTTGGGTCGCCTGATCACAGAGGGTACAGGAGAGGGGCACCTGGATATGTCATTCATTCCCATGCTTGAAGGTAGCTAAGGCTTAGAGAGGTTAAGTGAATTATCCAAAGTCACACAGCCACATAGTAACAGAACCCAGACTAGAAGTCAGAAACTCTTATCTAGTGCTCTTTTCTCTCCAGTGGGCTACTTAGGAGCACTTCTCAGACAATGCCGAAGACATTTCAAAGAGTGTGAATTGGAACTGAAACCAATAAAGTAACCACAATGTCCTCAGATATCCACATGACAGCCCTGGGATGTCCTGGGCGTTTTTTATCCCCATGCAAAGAGGTCCACGAGAGGCAGACAGACTCCTGTGGAACTGTAGGGCTGTGCTTTTCAAACACTGGATCATGAAATCAACTTGTGGGTTGAATACCCTTTCTGAATAGAATATAAAATATCAACACTGTATCATATGATAAAGTTAAATATTATTTCACAAAATCTTTGATACCATGCGTACATGTATGTGATGTAAAAAGGTTGCTTTTTTTTTTTTTAAATGGTGGGTCACTGTCAAAATGTTTTGAAAACTCTGCTCCAGAATAACTTCTGGAGAAACTCCCAGCTGTTACAGTCAATGCTTTTATATTCTCTGCAGGTAGAAATTAATGCAAAAATGCTTTTATTTTTTAATGTAGTAAACAAGATTTAGAAGTTATTTTAGTAAAGATCCAATTAACCAGAACACTCAGGGAATTTAACGTCCTGGTTAATTGAATCTCTTCATTAATGAGGACAAATTGAAAACCCTTGTCAAATTCAGAGTCATAGAACATTATGGGTGGAAGAGACCCTGGAAATCGGTTTTCACCAACTCCCTCACTATCTTGCTGGCAAAAGCTGAGGCCCAGAAGGAGAACGTGGCTTGCCCTAGGCCCTAAGGTCAATTGAGCATTCAAGCCAAGACCTCAGCCCATAAATCACCTGCCCAACTCTCTTGTGAGACTGGGATGAATCTTAGTGAGATCATGCATAATAACCCTTGGGCTTGCTTAAGGCGAAAGCACAACATTTAGCTTGTCTATTGCCATTTGCTTTTTCTCACAGCTCAGTGCAGTTGGTTTTACAGAATTTAGAACAAACACCAAAGATCTGCTGGTAGCATCAAAAGGTTGGTGTGGTGTGGTTGAGCATCTTTCTCTCTGTCTCTCTTTCCGTCTCTCCTCTTCTTTTTTATTTATTTATTTATTTTTGAGATGGAGTCTCGCACTGTCACCCATGCTGGAGTGCAGTGGCGCGATCTTGGCTCACTGCAAGCTCTACCTCCTGAGTTCACACCATTCTCCTGCCTCAGCCTCCCAAGTAGCTGGGACTACAGGTACCTGCCACCACACCCAGCTAATATTATTGTGTGTGTGTGTGTGTGTGTGTGTGTGTGTGTGTGTGTGTGTGTGTGTGTGTGTGTTTAGTAGAGACGGGGTTTCACCATGTTAGCCAGGATGGTCTCCATCTCCTGACCTCGTGATCCACCCACCTCAGCCTCCCAAAGTGTTGGGATTACAGGCGTGAGCCACCGCGCCCGGCCCCTCTCCTTTTCTTTTTCTTTGTTTGCTCTGATCTTTTTTCTTCCCATACATTATTGGTTTTCCGAGACACAGGGTGATACCCTTTTTGTAAAATACATTTTTTATATTGCTTGAGGCTGAGAGAAGCTATTTTCATTCTTGGAACTCCCTAAACCATTCCTGTGACCCGTTTCTGCCTATAAGCCACTATTTAATGAGTTTTATCATATGGAGAATAAACCCTGGGAAACCAAAATGCATAGCCTTGTCCTTCGGTGGCATGCACTGTTCTCCATGCACATTTGTTCATTGAACACATACACATAATGTATCAGGCACTAAGAATGCAGCAGGGAACAAAACAGAAAAATCCCTGCCCTTAGGGAACTTACACTCTAATAGTAACAAATAAGCACACAGTAAACAAATAAGTAAATAAGCACATGGTAGATCAGATGGCAATAAAGTTGAAGGAATAGGGAAAGGCAGGCTAGAGGAAAATAGGGATTTCTGAGGGTGGGTGGTTACTATTTCATATGGAGTAGTCAAAGAAGGCCTTGTGAATCAAGAAGCAGAGGTCTAAAGAAAGTAAGGGCATGAGGCAGCTCACAGTCTGGGAGAAGAGAGCTCCTGGCAGGGGAAAAACAGCACTGTGTCAGGCTACAAATACCTTCCATTGAGTACCAATGATTTCTGACTCACCAACTCCACCTTGCCGATGACACTGTCCTAGAGGTTAGTTTTTTGTTTGTTTGTTTGTTTTAATTTTGAGATGGAGTTTTACTCTTGTTGCCCAGGCTGGAGTGCAATGACACGATCTCAGCTCACTGCAACCTCCGCCTCCTGGGTTCAAGCAATTCTCCTGCCTCAACCTCCCGAGTAGCTGGGATTACAGGCACTTGCCACAATGCCCAGCTAAGTTTTTGTATTTTTAGTAGAGACAGGGCTTCACTATGTTGGCCAGGCTGGTCTCGAACTCCTGACCTCAGGTGATCCATGCGCCTCGGCCTCCCAAAGTGTTGGGATTACAGGTGTGAGCCACCACACCTGGGCCCTAGAGATTACTAGATACCGATTTAGGGAGAAGACATTGCACTATTTCATTCCATGAGCCAGGATTCTGTGCTGAAATATACAGATGATCCTTGCCCATCTGATATTTGTGACGAATCAAAAAATGTCCACGCAGGTCAGGTTACAATTGCAGTAAAAATGTTGCAAAGGAGGGAAGTACAACATGCAAGTCTTCCGGAATAGGAAGAAAGATAATTTCAGGCAGAGGAAATAGTAGGCATGAAGGCACAGACGTAGAGAGGATGGTGCATTCAGGGATCCTCTTTTGGTCTGATTGGGAGGTGAGTGTCAAGAAATGAGGACAGAAGCAAGTAAAAAGTAGAAGAAGAAGGCTGGGCATGGTGGCTCACGCTCATAATCCAAGCATTTTGGGAGGCCAAGGCGGGCAGATCACTTGAGGCCAGGAGTTTAAGACCAGCCTGGTCGATATGGTAAAACCCTGTCTCTACTAAAACTATGAAAATTAGCTGGACGGGGTGGCACATGCCTGTAAACTCAGTTACTTGGGAGGCTGAGGCACGAGAATTATTTGAACCCAGGAGGTAGAGGTTGCAATGAGTCAAGATCGTGCCACTGCACTCCAGCCTGGGCGACAGAGTAAGACATTGTCTCCAAAAAAAGAAAAGAAAGAAAGAAAGAAAGAAAAAAGAAATGAGGACAGAATTGGACGTCAGGACAGAAATGTGGGTGTCACTGTACCCTCTGTACATTATTAAAATGCTCTCTGTAACACTATTAAAATCCTTCCTAGTTGAAATGAAAGAAGTGGGCTGGGGTGTGGTACTGTCAGGGGGAGGCTCTAGAGAGGAAGACAGGAGCACACATAAAATCATAACTTTTAATTTACGGCAGAAAAATAAACTGATCAGACTCGCCTTTTATAAAGATTCCCTTGATACACAGAGGATGAAAAGAGGGAGAGCGTGGAAGCAGGTGAATCAGTGAAGAGGCTGACAGATCCATGGTAATCCAGCAGAGAAATTCCCTGGGCCCGCCCAGAGGGACTGACAGAAGACAGGAAAGAGTAGGCTGAAACTGATGGCTATTGTGAAGACAAGATTGACACCACTCGGAAGGGGGTTAGATATTGGGCACAAGAAACAAGAGTAGGGGAAAAGGGAGTTGTTCTCTCATAGAAGACAGATATTGGCTTTAACACAGCAGTTGTAGAACTGGCCAATGAATTTGGGTTAGTAGATTCCAACTACAGAATATCACAAAATATAAGATGAGATATGAAATGCCATTAATTCTTAAAAAAAAAAAAAAAACAGGATGTACATATCTCAATATCCCCTCCTTGGAGGATATGCATTTCCTCCTACAGTGATGTCGCTACTAAGAATTACACTGGGCTTCCGAAGGGGACTTCCCTTCATAACCATATCCAAGAACTAGAAAATTCTCATCCTTTTAGGAAAATTTTGATTTTTGGAAGAGATGCAATGTCATTTGCTGCAAGCAGATCTGTGGTTGCCTGGGACAGGGAGATGGGGTCATGGAGCAGGAGGGATGCAATACAGAAAGGTTACAAGAAAGTTTTGAAAGGTGTTGGACCTGTTTCTTATCTTGATTGTGGTGATAGCTGCATGAATGAATACATAAGTCCAAACTCATCAAACTGTACACTTACATATGTGTGGTTCGTTGTAGGTCAATTCTACCTTGAGAAAGCTATATTTAAAAAGTTATTTGCTGCAAAAAGTAAGGACTAATGTCCATCACCAAGCTGAGGAATCCCCCCTCTTTTTTTTTTAAGTGAAAATGTAAGAGAATACTTTTCTTATGTGTCTTCCAAATTGACTTGGAGCCAATTCTCAATTGTAGGTGGTTGTTTTTTTGTTAAAAAAAAAAAATTTATAGAATCACTGAAACAAGTGATATTTCTCCACTATAGGACAGTCCTCATGTGGGCATGTAAGTTCTAGAACATATGTTTTTAAGCTTTACAGGCATGTTCTGCAATCTAAATTGGAATCCAGTGACTTGGTAGCTTTTGGTTCTTCTACTCAGGCTCCATGAGGGACAACTCTCCAGGTCTCAGATTTCCTCATCTGGAAATGTATATTTCCCCTTGCTTAGCTCATTTGTATAAAGGTTTGGATGAGAAGTGTCATCGCTTCCACTAGCTAGGATTTGGGTTTCAGACATCCAGGGCCAGCCTCACAGAGCTGGAATCCCAGAAAGCTTTCTTTGCACATGCACACACATACACACATGCACACCCAATCCCCTGCCAAGAAAAAAATTGTCCTCTGACCAGTTTGCCAATGTCTGGCAGTAGAGCATTTTTTCCTCCTTCCTTTTAGGATAAACATTTCCTTCTCTCAGAATCCTGTTTGAAAATGGAATCCTGGAGGTCAGGCCTGGATGCTGTGCCTATGAGGAGAGCTAAAGGTATCCGGCGGCACCATGAGGACACTGGTGTCCAAAAGAAGAGGCCACCAGAGGGGGGCAGGGAATGCAGAAGGGCAAAGTACCACTGGGGGCCTGAACTACAGCTACTTCGCCATTGTCTTATTCATTCATTCATTTATTTATTCAAAAGGCACTTATGTTGCACCAACATACCCACCTTAATTCAACATCTGGGCTTAGTACAGGGTACAGTTATACAAAACAGCAAGTGTAGCGAAGCTGATTAGCAAGCTAAAACTGCACTCTGACACCTGTCAATAGCAAGAGAGTTGGCCGATGGCTCAGCAGTTGGTTCCACAATAACTCAGAGGGCAAGACCACATGTTCATGTCAACCTTTAACAGCAGTTTAGAATTAAATGAGACAGAATATTGACAAATGGAAATTTCAGGGAAGTATTAAAATATGAATGCAAAACAGGTGGGGACAATATTAAAATCGTTCATCTAAAAACAGTCTAATTCCATGCAGTAGCCAAACCCCTATTAGGTTTCAAGTTCATTTGGGTTCACAGTTTGTCTGCCGCCTTCTTTGACTTTATCAGGCCAAGATTGGGAAGAAAGAGGGTCCCCTTCACCATCTTTTGTTTGTTTGTATTTTTTTTGTGAGACGGGGTCTCTCTATGTTGCCCAAGCTGGTCTCAAATTCCTTTGTTCAAGTGATCTAGCTCAGCCTCCCAAAGGGCTGGGATCACAGTTGTGAGTCACCATGCCCAGCCCCCTTCGCCATCTTTATACTCAACCATGCACTGGCATCATCTGAGGCCAAGGTCAAGAACTTAGAGTTTCAGGAACCAGGAAGAAAATGTTAACAGGAGCTGCTGAAAGTTGGAAAGGACTTGGGAGTGATTTACAAGGAAAGTTCATCTCTTAAATCTCCCTTTTGATTTGTCTCCCTTCAGACAAACAAAAGTAGAACCGCAGTGGGGTCAGGCATAAAATTTCCAAACACTTGGCTGGGCATGGTGGCTCCCATCTATAATCCCAGCACTTTGGGAGGCCAAGGCGGGCAAATCACTTGAAGTCAGGAGTTCAAGACCAGCCTGGTCAACATGGCAAAACCCCATCTCTCCTAAAAATACAAAAATTAGCCCCGTGTGGTGGTGGGTACCTGTAACCCCAAGCTACCTGAGAGACTTAGGCAGGAGAATCACTTGAACCCAGGAGGCGGAGGTTGCAGTGAGCCAACATCACACAACTGCACTCTAGCCAGGGTGACAGAGCGAGACTCCGTCTCAAAAAAAAAAAAAATCCTGAACACTTTCTTGGCATCTCCTGTGTGCCAGGTGCTTGTTAGGCCCAGGGCACATACAGGAGAAGGAAGTAAGGCCCCAGATGTGCCGCAGCTCACATCTACTCAGCTGTAACCCAGGGCAACAGTCTTGAGAAGCAAGCTTCCTCCTCAAAGCTCATCTGTGAGACTAGCAAAGACACAGCTGCCCAGGAAGTTCCACTGTTGAAGGAGAGAGTGAGAATCAGGGCCCAGACTGGGGATTGTGGGGAGTTTCATGGTGCCTTCCACTTGCCATCCTACTATAGGAACTGCCCCCTGATAAAGGGCTGAACCCAGGATCCTAGGATGTATGCCATGTGACCCTGCGCTCTTGCCATCCCCTCCTTCTCCACACTGACTGGAGGAGGGTTGGGAGGGGCCATCTGCCAAGGTGGTGACCCAGGCCCTCAGGCCCTATATGGACACGGGCTAGGGTCACTTGGCTTCTCTCTCATAGCAATGAGAGCAGCCTCACTCCACTGGGTATGGCCGGAGACAGTATTGTTTTACATCTATTGCTGTTTGCACGCTGCTCTGTTGAATATGCCTTTCTCCTGGTGATGTGGAGTAAGCCAGATAGGGCATGAATAGCCAAAGGCAAGAGGGAGTCAGGGAAGAAGCTGGTGGCAGGATGGGAAGGAGCAGGCCCTGAGCTTGCCAAGGCACCTGAAGGGGCCTGGGATGAAAGTGGCCAATGCCACTGCAGGGTCTTCAGAGCAAACCAGACAGGCTCCAGAGCCACCTGCTGTCCTCCCCACTGCATGGCCCCTGGAAGGCTTGACCCCGTCTGGCTCCTGTCTTAGATATCTGTTAGATATCTGTGGATATCTGTGGGATGCTCCACATCACTCCACTTGGTGCAACATCAAACTCACTGCCCCAAACCCCTCTTACTTGAGTGTGCTTGAGAAAGTTTCTGTTCTGGCAAACAAATGAGCCAAATGGCAGTTGTGCCAGAAACTTCCCGCCTCTCTTGAGTGCAAAGGGTGGAAACCATGATGTGGTCCCAAGGAGACCAGGGTGGTCTTTCCTACAGCTCTTTGCCCATTTTGGAACAAAGAGGGTGAGCCCACAGCTCTGTTTCCCCGCTAGGCGCTTAATATGTTTTTTGTTTTTTTTCTTTTACAAATCAGTTTGGCAAAGTTTAGAGTCAGCAATGTTGTACAGCAGAAATTAAACTAGAGCAGGGTCACACACCTGTGGCTCCCTTAATTAGCTGTGTGAGATTGGCCAAGTAATTTAAGTCTATGTCCTAGTTCTTTCATCAGAAATACAGGACAAATAATATTTGCGTTGAAGGTTTCATATGAAGATCACGTGGGAAAACAGCACAAGAAGCCTTGGAAATGCATGAGTAAGAGCAACACTGTTTCATGAAGTGGGAATGAAAATGGGAGGTATGAGGGTGGTATCACTCATGTCAACCAGCCAAGAAGTCCCTACCATCCCCCTCCACCAAGCTCCATGGCCTCAACTAAAGAAGCCAAAAGATCAATCTCTGAATTCCTCCCAAACATCCCAAAGGCTGTGGCTACCTGCCTACACCAAAGTTGCTCATTCCACAAGGAACGTTAGCAGAATTGGAGTTTGTTCCCCTCCTCCACTCCCTCCATCTCCATCCTCAGATACAGATATAGATATATAGATTAGATATAGATATAGATAGGTATAGGCATATACATAGATACAGATATAAACAGGTCTAGATATAGATATAGTTAGAAACAGAGATAGATATAGATAAGTATAAAGATCAGCATAGATGAAACTGCCTTTGCAAAAACTATAACTAAGGAAATCATGAGAGTGAAAGAAATCAGACCTAACCAACTCCATCTTGCTTCTAACCTATAAGCTGTCCTTGCTCATTCCTGGGCATAGGCTGAACTAACTTTGGGAAGGAATTCAGTTCATGGCTTGACTCTGAAACAAAATTGATAATAGCCCTTTCCCAAAAAGACCTCCTTCTTGCCTGGGGGCCAGTCTGCTTTTGCAGGACTAACAAATTAGCTACAAGATTACAAATTACAGTTTAGGGCCAGGCGCGGTGGCTCACACCTGTAATCCCAGAACTTTGGGAGGCAGAGGCGGGCGGATCACTTGAGGCCAGGAGTTCAAGACCAGCCGGGCCAATATAATGAAACTCCATCTCTACTAAAAATACAAACATTAGCTGTGAATGGTGGTACATGCCTATAATCCCAGCTGCCCTGGAGGCTGAGGCAGGAGAATCACTTGAACCCGGGAGGAGGAGGTTGCAATAAGCTGAGATCAAACCACTGCACTCCAGCATGGGCAACAGAGGTGAGACTCCATCTCAAAAGAAACAACAAGAAAAAGAAATTTACAGATTAGGGGTCATGCAGCCTCTTGCTCCAAGACTCTGAACCTTCCCAAATTGCTCCTGGGGATAACATCACTATTGTGAAACCTAAGATCAGTGCTTGAGATATTTTGCAGACCCTGCACTTGATGGATCAGCTGACACCACCCAGACCATAATCTGGCTCAACCAGTTCTGCGATCCCACCCAGGAACAGAAGACAGTAAGAAACACTCACTTCGACCCCCTATGATTCCATTTCCAACTGACCAATCAGCGCTCCCCACTTCCCAAGCCCCTACCCACCAAACTATCTTTAAAAACTCTGATCCCTGAATGCTCGGGGAGACTGATGTGAGTAATAGTAAAACTTCAGTCTCCCACACAGCCAGCTCTACATGAATTACTCTTTCTCCATTGCAATTCCTGTCTTGATAAATCGGCTCTGTCTAGGCAGCAGGCAAGGTGAACCCGTTGGGTGGATACATAGGTATAGATAGTTAGAGGTATAGGTATAGGTAGAGATAGAGAGATAGAGACAAAAAGATATGGACATCGCTTCCAGCTGCAGGTAGCCACACAATTCAGTTGAAAGCGGCTTTAACAGGGCCAGGCGTGGTGGCTCTCTCCTGTAATCCTAGCACTGTGCGAGGCTGAGGCAGGTGGATCACGAGGTCAGGAGATCGAGACCATCCTGGCTAACACAGTAAAACCCCATCTCTACTAAAAATACAAAAACATTAGCTGGGCGTGGTGTCAGGCGCCTGTAGTCCACGCTACTCAGGAGGCTGAAGCAGGAGAATGGCGTGAACCCAGGAGGCAGAGCTTGCAGTAAGCCAAGATTGTGCCACTGCACTCCAGCCTGGGTGGCAGAGCAAGATTCCGTCTCAAAAAAAAGAAAGAAAGAAAGTGGCTTAAACAATAGAAAATTCTCATAACTAGTTCCAGTTCCAAGATGTGTTAATTTAGTGGCACCTCAGTGCCATGAAGGACTCAGAACTTCTCATTTCCTTCCTGTCATCTCTCCTACATTGGCTGATGTCCTCAGGCCTATTGCCACAGGGTGTCACAAAGGCTGCTTTAGTGCCACATAGTACATTCTCCCCCAGCCACATCCAAAAGCAGGAGGGGAGATTTTTCTCCAATGTCTCTTTTTATTAGGGCAGAAAATATTCAGGAATGTTCTCCTTCTCACACACACCCACTCTGTATAGACACAGCCTCTCTGGAGGGAGTGGGCCCTGCCAGCAAGGAAGAAGGACAGGGTGAGGGGGTGGTGTGGAGCAGAGAGCTAAAGGGATGGGGAGAGAGTTCAAGTGC
Source organism: Rhinopithecus roxellana (assembly GCF_007565055.1). Lineage (NCBI taxonomy): Eukaryota > Metazoa > Chordata > Mammalia > Primates > Cercopithecidae > Rhinopithecus > Rhinopithecus roxellana. Next base: position 80,616,616 of record NC_044565.1, read on the forward strand.
ACAGAATGGCTCAGGTGCAAGAATTCAGTTCATTCTTGCCGAGCAAAGCAAGAGGAATTTGTTTCTGAGTCTTAACTGGCCCACAAAATTGCTGTGGAGGCTGAAGAGATCCTAATGGTCACCCTGCAGACCTGGGCCACCAAGCGAGCTGCTGCTTGGTCTGTGCTCAGAAAGCCAAGGGCTCCATAGCCAGACTCCCATGGCCAAACTCAGGAAGTCCCCAAGAGTGTTGCCATCTACACTGACTACATGGTGCCCACCATAGGGCACACCATCCAAAAGGTGACTCAGCCTGCCTCTTAACACCCACAAAGCCAGGGACCACACACTGAGATGTCCACCCTGGCTACTGCAGAGAAACCAAACACTTCCCCAACCAAATTTTCTAATAGAATCTTGCCAATCCCCCAACTTCAGTCATTTAAATATCACAGGAGAGCATCCAATGGGCAGAATCAAGTCTACAGCCGAAATTATAGCTGCAAGAGAGTCTCGAAAATGTGATTGTTAGCTCTCAATCCCCTGCAATTACAGGAAGGCACTACAGAAGAAGGGTGGAAGATGCTGAGCTCCAGTCCCCCAAAATCTACCACAGCAGTTAGCTGTGTCTGCCACCCCCTTCTCTTCACAGTTTCTAACTTTGATTTGGGTCAGTCCATATGTTGAAGGGGAGAAGGGAGGAGTTCTAGCCCAGAATCCAGGGTTACAATGCATGACAATTAACATAGTTCATTCTCCTGGTCACGGTAATTGGCTGAGGCAGTCACATGACTGTGGGCTGCTGAAGCTGATCAAACCTCAGGACTTTTGCTTAAGTTCCTGGAAAATGGGTTTTCTATTTCCAGCTGAACATGAAAAAATCTGGAGCTGCTACATCCACCTTCCACTGCGAGAGAAGAGCCTGTCTGAAAAATGGAGCAACTGAGATGAGGCAAAGCCAATATAATATTTTGAACCCTTGGATTCAGCCCTTCCTGAAGCCACCTAGGCTTTTTAGGTACATAAACCAATATCTTTTCTTTTTGTTTAAGTCAATTCGAGTTGTTATCTGCAAGAAAAACAGATAGATGAAGGTTATCAAAGACTGACTTTGATTATTTTCTTGAACATGCAGGCAGTGGTCACTGGCTTACTGAGATCAGTCCTCCAGCTCCTTAAAAGTTAACTACTCACACTGAAGTGACAAAGTCCAGAGAAGGTGCAGAACTGGGAGCAGTCAGAGCAAGGGCTGCAGGATGGTCAGTGGCAGCCTCTGCTTTCCTCCATTCTACAGACACCACTCCTGTCTCTAACTTGCCCATGGGCTGGAGCTGTGTTAATTTTGCTCTCAAATATTTTAGAGGTCTTAATGTCTTCCTTGGGGATGCCACTGAAAAGTAATAACATCAGAACACATTATTGCACTCTCAGATATATCTTAAAATACATACTGTATCGAAAATTTTGCATTTTGGATGAATACTCTTTCTCATTAATCAAATAAACCAATTAATAAGAACTAATGTATTTTTCTTTTTCTTTTTTTCTTTTTTTTTTTTTTTTTGAGATGGAGTCTCACGCTGTTGCCCAGGCTAGAGTGCAGTGGCATGATCTCGACTCACTGCAACCACCACCTCCCAGGTTCAAGCGATTCTCCTGCCTCAGCCTCCCAAGTAGCTGGGACTACAGGCACCCACCACCATGCCTGGCTAATTTTTGTATTTTTAGTAGAGACAGGGTTCTGCCATATTGGCCAGGCTGGTCTCGAATTCCTGGCCTCAAGTGATCTGCCCGCCTCGGCCTCCAAAGTGCTGGGATTACAAGCATGAGCCACCATGCCCAGCCTACTCCATTTTATATAATGTGATTATTATGCATTGCATGTCTGTATCAAGACATCTCATGTACCCCACAAATACCTACAACATACCCACAAAAATTAAAATAGAAAAAATGTTTTTAAGTATAAGGAATATTAAAAATATCCACAGAGAAAACACAAATGATCAATACATATTCATAAAACTAAAAAAAAGATTTTTCTTCCTTTCTAATATCAAAGATGTTGCACGTATGAACTACTCAATACATTTAAGCTGATTCTTTTTTTTTAAACCACAGCCTGGATGAGGAGAGACAGAGGCCCAGGGAGCCTGACTGTCCTCAGCCTTGAGTGAACAGCAGGGCAGGGAAAACCCTGGTGAGTCAGTGCCCAGTGGACCCTGTGATGTGCGGCCCAGATCCCCCTTTGGGAAAGGAAAGTTGATTGCTCCAGATGCTGGAGGGGTTGTCAGCTGGAGAGGTCTCAGCTGTCAACTCTCTTGGGGGATTGTCATGGCTGAAGATAACTGCCTCCCCCAAGATCATGCCTCCTTTCAAGCGCAGTCGGTAACCCCGATGCATGGAGGAAGGTCAGGCTCCCACGCCTCAACTGGAATAAGTGAAGGGCCCGCCCAGCTCCAGAGCTCCCTGGTGCCTGGCTGAGGCCTTCATGGGGCCTGAATTGTAGTCCAGTTTCCTTCCCTTCCTTTCCCCTCCCTTCCTCAGGCGCTGATCCTAAAGGCACTCCCTAGTAAACATCCTGCTCTCTAATCTCCATCCAAGTCGGCTTCCCAGGGAACCACCTGCGCCATTGTAATATAGGCAGGAGTTCCCTGGACTCCAGGATTTAACCAGGTAGAACAGAAAAGAATTCTAAACCGATTTACAGCATCTATTCCTGCTGCCCCCCTCCCCACTCCATCTTCTTGTGGAAATAAAATTACCCTTCATGGTCTGGCTGCATGGCCCACCTTCTCCCCAAAACTCCCCTGAACCCCGAAGCAGCGGCGTCCCTCCCTGTCCTAAATTCCCATAGCGTTTTGTGTGTCCCCTTTTCAGGAAGCATCATCTGCTGGTATTTTCTCATTTCTGCATTTTCAGTGTCGGCCACTGAGTTCTTGAGTCCATAAGACACCTTCTCAGAGCCAGTTTTCTGACCTATAAAATGGGAGCAATGATACTCCCGGGGGTTTAATGAGCAACCAGATAATCTCCTACCCCAGTGCCTGCCCCACAGGAAAAGCTCGCTGGGCTAATTCCCTCTCTCCTTCTTCCCGAAGGGACCACTCTCCTCAGCCACAATGGGGGTTTTTCCCTCTTTCTGCTCTTTGGGGAGGAGAGGGGCAGTAGGAACCCCCCTGAGGACATTTCTGCCTCGTGGGTGTCTGCCTTCTCCACAAGATGCTCTCCATGGGGGACTGCTTACTTGCAAAGAAAAGTGGCATCATTTAGGCTTTGAAGAGACAAAGGACTCACACAGGTACTCCTAAGTGGTCCAACTGCAGTTAGCTTGTCCTAGAACATCTAAAACTCCATCTATTTTTAGGACCAGAGTTAATTTTCTGGCTTGGTATGAGCTGCCAGGATGGGGGAGGTAGTTGAAAGGAGATGGTGTTTCACTCCTAGGTCTTTACCCAAAGGAACTGAAAACAGGGACTAGGGCAGGTGCTTGTGTATCCATGTTCATTGCAGCACTATTCACAATAGCCAAGAGGTAGAAGCAACCCCAGTGTATCAACAGATGAATGGATGAAATGTGCCACACACATACAACGAAATATGCTTCAGCCTTAAAAAGAAATAAAGTTCTGGCTGGGCGTGGTGGCTCACGCCTGTAATCCCAGCACTTGAGGGGGGCCTGTAATCCCAGCACTTGGGGGGAAGAGGTGGGCAAATCACATAAGGCCAGGAGTTTGAGACCAGCCTGGCCAACATGGCGAAACCCCATCTCTACTGAAAATACAAAAATTGCCGGGCGCGGTGGCTCAAGCCTGTAATCCCAGCACTTTGGGAGGCCGAGACGGGCGGATCACGAGGTCAGGAGATCGAGACCACCCTGGCTAACACGGTGAAACCCCGTCTCTACTAAAAATACAAAAACTAGCCGGGCGAGGTGGCGGCGCCTGTAGTCCCAGCTACTTGGGAGGCTGAGGCAGGAGAATGGCGTGAACCCGGGAGGCAGAGCTTGCAGTGAGCTGAGATCCGGCCACTGCACTCCAGTCTGGGCGACAGAGCGAGACTCTGCCTCAAAAAAAAAAAAAAAAAAAGAAAAGAAAATACAAAAATTAGCCAGCTATGGTGGTGGGCACCTACGTAATCCCAGCTACTCAGGAGGCTGAGGCACAAGAATTGCTTGAACCCAGGAGGTGGAGGTTGCAGTGAGCCAAGATCGTGCCACTGCACTCCAGCCTGGGCGACAGAGCAAGACTCCATCTCAAAAAAAAGGAAAAGGAAATGAAGTTCTGACACGTGCTACAATGTGGATGAACCTTGAAAACATTATGTTCAGTGACATAAACTGAGACACAAAAGGACAACTATTACATGATTCTACTCATATGAAATATCTAGAATACTGAAAGTCAAGATAGAAAGTAGACTGGCAGCTACTAGGGCTTGGGAGGGGAGTGAGAATAAGGGGTTATTGCTCAATGTGTGCAGAGTTTCTGTTGGGGGCTATGTCAGCTAGACATGGTGGAACTAGATGGGTGGGGACGGCTGCATACTAAATGTGAATGTATTTCATGCCACTGAAGTGTGCACTTAAAAATAGCTAAAATAGCAAACTTTATGTTATATACATATTTTAGCACAATATTAAAAATTATTGTAATATCTCGGAAACCATTACACTATAAGTGGGTGAATTGTATGATATGTGAATGATATCTCAATAAAATAGTTTATAAAAATAGATTACTATTCTGGGTCAAATTCAAAGAGCTGTGTAAATCTGAAGACCAAAAAAAAATAAAGAAGAAGAAGAAAAAGAAACAAAACCCCATAACTGGACAAGCAGAGTGACATTATTTTCAGCCGCGGTCTCCCTCCAGACTTCCTTCTTCCTGGCACCCAGAGCCATTTTAGGGCCACGCAGTCTCCAGCAGAGTTTCTTGGAATTTGTTGCAGGCAAATGCAATCTCCCAGGACCTCAGTCATTTCATCTGGCAGCTAAAGACCCCCCAGGGTAGGGCAGGCCTTGAACGGATGCTAATGGTGTTCCTTCATTTCTCTGTACCTTTGGAGCTGGTCCCGGGTATGGGGTAGTGGGAATAGGGAGCTCAAGAAGTAAAGAAGCGCTGTCTTCCATCAGGACTCACAGCTGACCAGGTTGGCTGCAGAGCACGAAGACGCAAGAGGCCACATGTTTTATGCATCCATATTTCCTCCCTTGACTCCCCACTGTGGTCGCTAGTCCCTACCACCACCACACACATAGCCTTGGACCCCAGGCCCTGGGACACAAGTGTGCATGGAGTGTGGTCAATCTAACATGATAATTAATTAGGCAACTCACTTTGCATCATAGAGGAGTCAAGGACTCAGAGGCCTACAAGGGGCAGATTTGAAACCCGGGTGAAGGAAGCCAGTCCCAGCACGCCAGGCAGAGAAGACAGCAAATGGGGTTAGCTGTTGCCACGAAGCTCCAGCCATTTGCTGCCATGTGGGAAAGTGGCCTTGTGTTGCCAGTGCTCTTGGATTTTTAAAGAGGAGCCAAAACAATGTTTTTTAGGTGAAATCTCTTAGTGTTAATTTCATTGCTGGCAATGATTTCAGTTTTTTTTAAAAAAGGAAATTAAAGCCAGTTTCTAGGCCTAACAACATATTATTGGTAATATATCTGCAAACCCGATATGACTTGTGACCTGCTGGTTTTTAACATCTGTTTAAACATAATCAGGCTGGGTGCAGTGGCTCACGCCTGTAATCCCAGTACCTTGGGAGGCCAAGGCAGGTGAATCACATGAGGCCAGGAGTTTGAGAGCAGCCTGGCTGACATGGTGAAATCCTGTCTCTACTAAAAATACAAAAATTAGCAAAGGGTGGTGGCGGGTGCCTGTAATCACAGCTACTCAGGAGGCTGAGGTGGGAGAATTGTTTGAACTCGGGAGGCAAAGTTGTAGTGAGCTGAGATCGCGCCACTGCACCACTCCAGTCTGGGCAACAGAGTGAGACTCTGCCTCAAAAAACAAACAAACAAACAAACAAACATAAACATAATCATTGTGATCAAGAACTGGTGCTGAGCTGATAGTGAGGAAGCTGATCCTGTCCTTGAACATGGGCCAAAGGAGAGCCTGGCACTCTCAGAGGCTGCCTGCTTTAATTTGCTACAGACGGATAAAAATTGTGCTGCAATTTATTTTAATTTCATGGGATTTTTAAACAATCTTATTTCCATTTGATGTTGATCATCCTAACGATGATTATGATGAGGATAGTCAAAGAACTCACTGGTTTGGTTGAAGAGCACATGGGGTTCTCGGGGGAGCAGCAAGTACCGGGGCAGAGCGTGTGCTCCTTTAGGACTCACACCCAGGACCACAGGTCCTCCTGCCTATGCCCAGCATGTGTCTCAGGGTCAGGTCAGAGGCTTCAGTGTCAGATAGATTTGGTCTGTGCCACAGTTTCCTGAGCTGCGACATGGGAACACTAATACCTCACAGTGTCCTTGGGAGTTAAATGAGACACCTACAGGCCGGATGCGGTGGCTCACACCTGTAATCTCAGCACTTTGGGAGGCCGAGGCTGGTAGATCACTGAGATCAGGAGTTCAAGACCGGCCTGGCCAACATGGTGAAATCCTGTCTCTACTAAAAATACAAAAATTAGTCAGGCACGGCGGCAGGCACCTATAATCCCAGCTGCTTGGGGGGCTGAGGCATGAGAATACTTGAACCTGGGAGGCAGAGGTTGCAGTGAGCTGAGATCGCACCCCTGCACTCCAGCCTCGGCAACAGGGAGAGACTACGTCTCAAAAAAAAATTTTATATAAATGAGACACCTACAGGTTCCAGGTCTGTAAAATATCAGGCCACTTCCCAACAAATGCTGAACCTGTCCCACCCCCTACACATCTTGAGCATACCTTGTCCTTGCTTACCAGGTCCAGTTTAAAAAAAATTACCTAGATCAGAGATAGACTCGTGGCCCTTGCCAAACCTTATCTCTTGCACTCGCGCGCTCTCTCTCTCTCTCTCTCTCTCTCTCTCTATATATATATATATATATTTTTTTTTTTTTTTTTTTTTTTTTTTTCTGAGGCAGGGTCTCGCTCTGTCACCCAGACTGGAGTGCAGTGGCCTGATCGTGGCTCACTGCAGCCTCAACCTCCTGGGCTCAAGTGATTCTCCTGCCTCAGCCTCCTGAGTAGCGGGGCTACAGGCACATGCCACCATGCTCAGCTAATTTTTTTAAAAAAATTTTGTGGAGGCAGGGTCTCGCTATGTTTTCCAGGGTGTTCTTGAACTCCTGGGCTCAAGTGATCCTCCTGCCTCAGCCTCCCAAAATGCTGGGATTACAGGCACAAGCCACTGCGCCTGGCCAGCTCCATTTTTAATAGTTGACTCTCTTCTTCTTGACAGATTCTTTTTTTAGGTAACTTTTATAAAGTTCCAAAATAATAACAGCTATTGGCATCCATCCTTTCTCTTTTAAAAAGGTGGGCAGGGGTGTAGGTCGGGGACCAACACAAACAGGTATGGACAGGTGGGCAGAGAGGGAGGGTTTGGCCAAGTCCGGTGAAGGCTGAGGGGGACGTCCAGCGCCCAAGGAGTGAAGCTAGCATCTTGGCCTTGAAACACTAGCTGGTCAGTTCTTTCCCCAGGGAGGCCCCTTTGCTCTTGGGTACCTCTGTCTGCTGAGGGTAAGGAAAGGAAGAAAAGTGATGTGTATTGAGCACATTTGCTTCTCCTTTTCACTCTCCACATCACGTAATGGTCACAGAATCCTATTCATCCTCCTGAAGGACGCTTCTCATCAACCCCACATTCAGCACTCCACTGGGGACCTCATCACTATTTGCCTTCAAATCTCCAACTGCTCCCCACTCCTCCAGACCACCTTCTGGGGACCTGGGGCTGGGGCCAGGGGAGGCTCCACTTGTCTTTCCCAAGCTGAGAGTGGGGATGTAGACACTCAGTGGCTCTCAAGGGAAAAATGATTCCTTAGCCCCAGTCCCTCTGCAGCCTCAGGGCCCACCCCCACCACACACCCAGCACCAAAGCCACATTGCATTTATCATCATTTCCTGAATAGGCCAGGCCCAGGCACAACTTGGTGCCATTATTCACAGTATTGCCTCTGTGCCTGGCTTTTTGTTTTTTTTTTTTTTTTTACCACCAGCCTTTAAGGTATTATAACTGCATTTCTGCAAACAAGGTGCAATGAAAGTTGGGTCCCTATTACTAGGGTTCAAGACAAATTTCATGATGACACAAGGCATGTGTTAAGGAATATGCTTGACTAAGGGAAGGGCAAACTTACCAAGCCAGGGCCTGCAAAATAAATGAAGGCAGAGGTCCCTGAACCCATCCATCTTCCCACAGCTGCTGGACCACATTGTGGGTCTATTTAGCAATGGAGGCCCCCACTGCACCTGTCATACTTTTTTCACATCCTATAAGTAAAAAACAAACTCAACAAGGCAGTCTGGTACAATGCAGTCTGGATTTGCCAGCTGTTTATAGAAGTTTTCTGAAAGTGCCAACTGCCTGACCCTTGGAGCCCACAGGACAGAAGAGACCTTCTTGTCAGGGAAAGAACTGCTAAGGCCATGGGCTAGGTTCAGATGCAGCTTCTCCAATAGAGAGGAGATAGGAATCTCCCATCCAGCCCAAGCAACCTAGGGAAAGCCCCTGGGGTCACTTTAGACAATTCTACTCCTTCTACCAAGTAAGCAAACTGAGGCTCAGAGCTTAAAGCAGGTGGGAAAGATCACATACCTTGGAGGTGGTAGAGTCCAGATTGCAGATCAGGCTCTTCCTGCCATGCCGTATGTCACAATCACCCTCATTATCCAATCCAGGGTCCTCTGCAGCTGTGTGCAGGCCTCATTCTCTCATGGAGTGGCCCCACAGAGTCAGCCCACCCATAGGCCTCTCATGTTTATGGGAGGTGAGGGTCCTGCCCTCCTGGGTTCTCCAGGATGACTGGAACCAAGAAGAAGTCTTGAGGATACAACAATACAAGTTCAATTGTGCTGCCTTATCACCCAAGATTTCTAGATGGCAGGGTCACTTTTTCTAAGTTTGGTTGCCCAATTTTTAGTGCCTCCCAAAAAAAAACCTGTGCATGCTCAAGTAAGTACAGATATTATTAACATCTCATCTCCCTTTCCCAACACAGCAGAAACAGGGGCTCAACACAGATAATAGTGAAGTCCTGTAGTGGGGCGTGTGTGTGTGTGTGTGTGTGTGTGTTTGTATGTATCCCTGTGTGGGGCTCTGGGTTGAAAAGCCTGGCAGGAGAGTTTAATAAACTGTCCTTACCTTTCACAGGATTTTGTGCAGTTTTGTGATAGCCAACCCATATGGGTCAAAGACTGCCATAAACTGTGGACCTCTAATAGATAGCAGATAGAATACATAACAGTTTATACCCTAGACTTGCTATGATGTCAAAGTTTCAGATAATTTAATATAGAGGAATTCCAAAAGTAGTTTAAACACACACACACCATCATAAAATGGTGTTAAACCTGTCCTTCCCTGGCCCAGGTCAGGATGTTTCAAGATGTATTTATATCCCTCACCTCTCCTCCTCCCAAGTCCTGGGCAGTCTTTTACTGGCCCATTTGGTCATGGTACTAGCCTTGACCCTGATCAGAATTATTTAAAACAATGCTCCTAGCCTTGCCCCTTAGGATTCATGTGTCCACTGATTAGCCTCCATATGGAAGACACTCCTTGGTTTCTGTTGTTTGCTGGAATTATTTTGCTGTGTCTGAGAAGTTGTTGAAGGGACAGCTTCATGCATCTACAGGCTCTATCTCCTCTACACAGCTGTGGCAATGTCAGCCCTCAAGATAAATGCAGTGAACACTGTGGGAGAAATCTCCGGTTGGAGACAAGATGCTGTGATATGAGGATGACATTCCAAATAGTGCTGCAGGCATTTGGAGATCCAGCCCAAGAAATTCCAGAGGGCATGCAAATTGCTGCCAGCTACAGTAGATGCTGGGACATGTGGACGGATGATCTGAGGGTGGATGATTCCGGAGTCATTTCGGGAATGCACAATGACCCTCTCAGAAAGCAGTTGGCCAGAGGAAGGCCCAATGAGGATCCAAGAGTGATCTTGTGGTCCTCAACCTTACTGCCTTAGTAATGGGTGGAAAACAATCTAAATATAAAGGCATTTCTTTTTCTCCACTGTGATTGTCTTGCTCAACTTGCAAGTCCAGGGACAAGGCCTACTGTCTGGGATGTCAGAGAGCTGAGATTCCATTCTTTAATCATCCTTATTTTTAGTCATGGGGACAAGGGATGTGAATTACTATGGTATCATCTCCTTGGGCTAAAATGCATCAGCTACTAATAATCTTCATGGAAACATTAGGTCTGATTTTTTTTTTTTCTTCCATAACCTCTGTTGTTGGGGGCATAGGTATTCTCCAAAAACTACTGTTAAATAATCCAGATTTGCTAACCCATCTATAATCTTGTTCTGATTCCCTCTTTAGCTTCATCTTCTCCGTCATCATCATTACTCCTCAGATCACTTAAGTCCCCCTACTTGCACACCTACTACCTAGAGAATGCTGTTTTTAAAAGTCATCTTTCCTTTAATAGATAACTGCACAGAACAGCAAGGAGGCACTCAGGGAGGTGGGGCGTTATGCTCGTCATGGAATTTGGAGAGCAGGCTTGCGTTTGGGAATTCAGCAGTCAGCAAAGGTGCCAGTCCTTTTTTTGAAGACCTGTCAGTCCTCAGTTGAATATCAGAGTACACTCCTGACCTGCTGCAGTTTGCATTCAGTGATTTTGATCTTTCCAGCAGGTTGTGTTGCTATGGCGAGCTTCCCATTGGCTCAACGAGCCTCATTTGGAATCAGATGGGTAATTATGTCTTTTCTGGCTTCCCACCCTATTCTAATTAGCGTACTTTACCTAACCTGAGCCAGCAGCAACTGTCTCAAACTCTCTGCATCCCTTTTTACTTAATCTAAGAAGCTTGCTTGACTAGACAGTAAATATCAATGGCTAAAAGACTCAGAATTCCTCCTCCCCCTCTCTGTCCTCTCCCATCTTTCTTCTTCCTTGTCAACTTATGTGATAACAGTACCTTGATTTATTTATTTATTTATTTTTTTTTTGAGATGGAGTTTCTCTCTTGTTGCCCATGCTGGAGTGCAATGGCATGATCTTGGCTCACCAAAACCTCCGCCTCCCAGGTTCAAGCGATTCTCTCACCTCAGCCTCTCGAGTAGCTGGGATTACAGGCATGAGCCACCACGCCTGGCTAATTTTGTATTTTTAGTAGAGATGGGGTTTCTCCATGTTAGTCAGGCTGGTCTCCAACTCCTGACCTCAGGTGATCCGCCCACCTCAGCCTCCCAAAAGTGCTGGGACTACAGGCGTGAACCACCATGCCTGGCCAATACCTCGATTTTTAATCTTCCTTTTTATCTTTCCAGTTAGTGTCACACCTTTGAGTTCATCTGGGATAGGAGGGGAGAGAGGATAGGTTGGAGGGCTAGTCTGAGTGCCCTCAAGATGAGAGCATTTCCGAGGCAGGGTCACCTGCTTAGACAGTTGCCCTGACCCCTTTCCCATGTGGGAAGAGAGGACAGAGCCCAGGCAAATCTTCCTTGCAGTGGAAATGACCGAGGTCTGGCTCTTAGGATGAGTAGCTTTGATGAAGGTCACTCGGAAACTATTTGGCAGGTATGAGCTCAAAACCTTGCTTGCTCTCATCCTACACATCCCCATGAGTTCAACTCTTCTCAGAAAGTTTTAGTCCCAGAACCTTCACTTGAAATGAAATTCAAGCAGAATTGCACTGGAGCAGATAGCAGCTGAGTGGCTGAGAGTCAGGGATATGGGGGTGCCGGGAATAGGCTTCCCATCAGTCACCCCTTTCCCCACCCTCTGTCCCTGCAGTACCCCCAGCAAACATCCCAAGAACCACTGCCCCCCAGACCACACAGCCTCCTTTAGCCAAAGGGCATTGTAAGCTGAGCCTTCCCTATCCCCCATTCCTCCTTTCTCCAACCAGAGAGGACAGATGCTCCCAAGTAAATGAGCTGAAATTCAAGTCAGAGACATTCCTAGGGGCTGTTTACTTGGTGTTCCATGCCTAATGGGTTCGGATGTGCCCTCTGGCTGAATCATGCCTCTGACGGTCCAGCAGACGCTGCCAAGAAGCAGGGTTGGCGTTGGGCAGCAGGGTCACCACCACAGACATGTGGCATCTGATACCTCCCCACCTGCTTGACCCTTCCAGCATCTCTCCCTTCGACAGACAGATTCCTGGCTCCATTGTTTGGGGTTTCCTCATGCCTTCTCATCCTTTCTGTACTGCATCTGCACTGAGTCTGAGATCAGGGAAGCATCTCAAATTACAGAGCAGGGATTTGGGAGAGAAGAGAAGATACTGAAATGTTAATACCCAAGAAAGTCCTGCTTTTTAAAAAATATATTGGGTAGTACTCAGCAAGCATCCAGTGGAGCAGGTAGTAGACTCCATATCCCTTTGTCCTTAATCTAAGAGGCTTGCTTGACTAGGCAATCTACATCTTGACATCTCCTGGGAGCAGTGGTAGTGTGCCGGACCTAGAGTCAGGAGCCCAGTTCTGCTTCCAGCTCAGCAGTGAACAGTTCCAGTGACCCTCAGCAAATGTCTTGACTCTTTAAACTTGGCCTATATTGTTAATAAAATAAAACTTGGCCTATATTGTTAATAAAATAAAATAAACAAGGCCTCTTCTAAGCTCTATCTTTGTGTTTAACAGGCCACTGATAGTTACTCCCTGGCAGTAAGTCCACAGCCCCCTTCAGATCAAAGGAGTCCAGGAGGCTCTTTCAATGAAGTTGTTCTGGAAAGTGTCCTGCATGTTGAATGAAATCAGCCTTGTAACCCTGCTCAGGCCAAACGCAACCGTACACTGGACCAAGGGAAGCCAGCCACCAGTCAGGTGACCCGTACGTAGTTACTCTATCCAAAGAGGGCCCTCCTTATTGATGGTGACCAGACCTGAGATTCTCCCATGCCAGGAGGATGATTGAAGTTCTTATAGAGAACATGCTGGAGCAACCCAGGAAGAAAGGGTAATCTGAACAAGGACTGTCATTGCTCCACTTCTTCAGGGCACCCCCATAGGCCAGTTCCGGGAGCACTGCGACCCAGCACTCAGTTTCCCATGTGGCCTTACGGTCAACACCCATCACCAGAGGAAAGTCAAGCCCATCTTGCCCTGGCAACCTAGTATCACCTAGAGGCGATGATTCCATTCTATTTTGCAAGGAGGTCCTGATGTGTAAGAGGTAAGTCCTGGGTCTTAAATCAACTGGGATTGCAAATCGGGTGTTGGGCATTACTCCTTGTTTCTAATCTTACACATAAGATTAGCTCCACATGGGTCAATGGAGCAAACACTTCTTCAAAATCAGGAGCCTGAGTAGTTTATTACTAATAAGGTGACCTTGTAAAAGATGTGTGACCTTGTAAAAGATGCTTGACCTCTGTCTTAGTTTCCTCCTCATCTGATAGGGACAATGTTGTTCAATCTACCTACCTCCTAGGGCTGCTGTAGAAAGAAATCAAATGGAATCATGTACATGAACATACTCAGTCATACAATGGACTAGATAAATAATTTTCCTTAAAACCCAGACAGTGAGGGGCATGAGACAGGACAGCATGGAACTAACAGCACTGGCTCTGGAATCAGACTTGACTGGGTTCAGATCATGGCTCTGCCGATTCCTACAAGAGTGACCTTGGACAAATTACTTAGCCTTTGTAGGCCTCAGTTTTCTCATCTGTAAAATAGCAATAATATAGCACTTACTTTATAGGGTTGTTAATTAAGTTAATGTATGTCGGCCGGGCGCGGTGGCTCAAGCCTGTAATCCCAGCACTTTGGGAGGCCGAGGCGGGCGGATCACGAGGTCAGGAGATCGAGACCATCCTGCCTAACACAGTGAAACCCCGTCTCTACTAAAAAATACAAAAAAACTAGCCGGGCAAGGTGGCGGGCGCCTGTAGTCCCAGCTACTCGGGAGGCTGAGGCAGGAGAATGGCGTAAACCCGGGAGGCGGAGCTTGCAGTGAGCCGAGATCCAGCCACCGCACTCCAGCCTGGGCGACAGAGCGAGACTCCGTCTCAAAAAAAAATAAAAATAAAAAGTTAATGTATGTCAAGAGAAGTGCCTAGCATATAGTAAATGCTCCCAAATGTCTATTATTATAAAGAATGCCACATACCTCTGGCCAGAAGCACATTTTCTGGGCTCCCACAGCCCTCCTGTGCCCATAGAAGGGAAGCGCTTGCTGTGGACCTTGGCATTCTTGAAGGGATGCCTGATGGGTCCTCCTCCTCCAACAGAGGTGATTCCTGGCCTCCTATTCCAGCACAGTTGACTGTGAGAGCACGTGCAACTTCCGCCTTCCCAAGCGCTTCCGTTTCCTGCCCTAGAAAAGAAAGGCATTCCTAATGACCTGTCCCACAAATGGTCACTTGGATTACCTCATTTGTGGTATCCTGGACAAAACCCCTACTCCATGATTTCCTGGATGTACACCCTACTGCAGAGGGGCGTATGAGCCCACACACACCACCAAATCAGCAAGAGAAGTCGAGGAAACAACCCTGGGCCTAACGAGCTCCCTCAGGAAGGCATGGAGAATTATTTTTGCTTTAAATATCTCTAAAGAAGGTTTAGAGAAGAGACTCTCCAGCTTTTCCTTTGCCTTTACGTTTTCTGGTTGGGAACACAGAAATTTCCTATCTTGAGTCCAGGATGAAGTGGACATTTTTTAAGGGAGTTTTATTTCCAGAACACAGTCTGTTCTTCTCAGCAAAGCCCTTAATTGGAAACAGTTGTCACTGACCCCATTGGCGTGCCCCGGGGTTGGGGAGGGCATGCACCCAGCCTGCCGTGACTTTGCTCTGCCATTTCCAAGGAGGCAGCCTGAAGAACTGAGCCCCATATGCTGGGGGCCTCGCTGGACTGACCAGTCTGCTTGGTAAAGGGCTGGGACAGAGGGTGGTTTCAGTCATGCACACTCGGTTTTCTGCAGTGGTTCTAATTCAGGCTGTCCAGAGAGGATCACCTGGATGACTCCTAGAAAGGTCCCCTTTGGAGCAGGAGAACAGGAGAGGAAGAGGGTGGCCATTGCACTTAGAGTGACTCTTCTGTGTTGGGTTAGCTGCTGGCTGGATTTCTGCCCTTGGCTGCAGCCTCTTGAAGATGACACATTCATACCCAGCCAGAATGACAGCTTTGGCTGCAGGTTTGGATTTCCTAACACCCAGATGTGAGCCGTGAGTGGCACACAGCAGTGACCCATTCCTAATATTTGCTCAGATGACACAAAAGTCTTTGTCCTTGAAGCCAGTCGCAAGCCAAACCTCGGACTCTGTCACCCTGGCTTCCACAGATGCTTGCTTCATAAGTCCTAAGGTAAGAAATAGCACAGCTCCATCCTCCAGCCTTACCACGAACGGATGCCAATGTGCAAGCTCAGGAAGCTTCTGCATTAGGAAGAGGCTGCCGGAGCACTTGCAGTGAGTGACCCGGATCATGCAGGCCCTGTCAGATGACTTATGTCACTTTCCTCAAGGAGAAAATTACACTCTTAATACTTGGCTGAGGGGAGGAGGCATTCTTTGTGGAAATTTAAAAAAAAAAATGTTTTGCAGACTTTACCTTTTTTAACCTCAAAAATATTTTTAAATTTAAGATGTTTTCTGAGGTAGAGAGTTTTAAATTTAAGACGTGAGGTGTGACACTGTAATTGTGAATTCCACCATCCAGCTAAGCTAAGGCCTATGGAGCATAATTCACTCTTTCCTTCAGCGAATATTTGAACAGTGTAAAACTAAACAGCTCGTTAAGCAATGTGCAAGGTTCTCCCGCTGAAACACAGCCTGGAGTCATAAGACTTGGTCGCTGGGCTGCAGCAGTCAGAGTCCGATTAAGACATTCAGAGACCGTAAAGACAGGACCCATTATGGAACCTCACCCCAAATTAAAGACAACACCAAATTGCATTTTTTTAAGCATAAGGGAAGGAAATCAAGGATCTGATTTTTCCTAAGATGAATGTTTCAGTAGCAAATAATCTCCATCTCTCCCATCTTCTGCCCCCCACCTTATTCCCATCCCTCCACCCCGTCTCCACCACAATGCTCATCCACCAGAGGAAAGTGGGGGTGGGGGAGGGGTTGCACTTGAGTGACAGGTGTGAGGTTATGGCTCGAAAGTGAGAGCTTAACCCCAGGGGAGAGAGAGACTTCCTTTCACAGCAAAGTGGTCTAAAGTAGGCCAAGGCAGCTGGTTGGGAGAGGAATGAGAATTCTCAAGAGGTGATGAAACTGATGCCGTAATGTCAGAGTGGGGAAGACATAGCAGACTTTAACTCAGGAAGTTTCTGTGAAAGAACTGAGGCTGTTGGAGCCTATGAGAGAGTAATACTGGAGTGAAATCAAAAGAGTTGACATGAAGGCCATGCAGAAAATTATCTTGATTCTTCCAGGAAACTAAGGACAAAAGCAACAATTCAGTTTCCACAGAGAAATGTGTGTTCTTGGGGAAGAGTGGAGGAAATCATTCAAGGAGAAACATTGGCTTTTAAAGTCACTAGACTCAAAGATGGGGTTGGGGTCTTGGAAGGGAACAGAAAACTAGAAAGGCTTGGAAATAACTTGGTGATATTTTTGGTGGATACAAGCTGAGTTTTCTTTTTCTTTTTTTTTTTGAGACCAAGTTTCATTCTGTTGCCCAGGCTGGAGTGCAGTGGCACAACTTTGGCTCACTGCAACCTCCATCTCCCAGGTTCAATCAATTCTCCTGTCTCAGCCTCCCAAGCAGGTGGGACTACAGGTACATACCACCATGCCTGGCTAATTTTTTTTTTTTTTTTTTTTTTTTTTTTTTTTTTTTTTTTTTGCATTTTTAGTAGAGAGAGGGTTTCACCATATTGGGCAGGCTGGTCTCAAACTCCTGACCTCAGGTGATCCACCTGCCTCGGCCTCCCAAAGTGCTGGGATTATAGGCGTGAGCCACCCCTGCCCAGCCTATACAAGCTGAACTTTCTAAACTCTAAATCCCACAGTCTTTGGTGGACTGCATCCTAGATTCACCTTCCCTTAGCTGTGTACCAAGAGGTTGGATGCAGTAGGCACCATGGGGAAGGGGCACTATAGGAGCCACAAAGAGGAAAGGCTGTGAATCCTAGGGTACCCTTTGGAAAAGCCACTGGGAGAGGCTGACCTACTACACAAGGGACAATGTAAAGTATCTGGAGGCTTCTGCTTGTGACTGCTCTGAGGCCAGGTTTTCACATAGCAGCTTTTACGTCTATTTGTTTTATGTAGTTCTCTCTAATTAAGTTTCTTCAGCTGTTTAAAAAAAAAAAAGTTCTCAAAGCAAGGTCCCTGGACCAACAACATCAGCATCACTGGGGATCTTAGAACCTGAACCAATGACGTGCCTGGCCCCGACCTACGGAAGCAGAATCTGTAGGGGCAGGGCCAGCAATCTGTATTTTAATAAGCCCTTCTTGCGATCTTGTTTGAGAACCACTTGTTTAGCAAAACGGCAGAGCCATTGCGCTATCAGAGTCTTAAATATTTCACCCTCGTGCTATTTATGGGTCTACTTTTGGCTTTAGTATTTAAACTGCCTTTGCAGAAATGAACAAGGTTTCTGTGCGGTAGAACTCAATGTTTCCGGGGTTATTACGCATATTACTGAATCCACAATTTTAACCTTGGGGGTGAGGAGGAGGCACAGCAGGGCCAGCATGTAATTTGATCAACTCAATCTGCCTTCTTTTTCTAGGTTAAGGGGAGTGCAAAACAGTACACAGAGATGTGGGGAGGGGGGCTCCGGCTGCATTTGGCTCCCCATGAGCTGTCTGTCCGAGGCAACTGAGAAGTGTCCTTAAGACCTGCACCAGCTGGCTCTTGCCTTTGGAAACAAGTGCTCAGAGGACGGCATATGATCCGCCAGCAGCAGCTAGGTTGCTCACATGGTTTCCATCTCCTTTTCCTGTCCAAATTCAATCATCTTGCATTTCTCATCTGAGTCTCCACCCTAACCCCAGGAAAAATGGGATTTCAGAGCCCTGGAGACTCAGTTATGCAGTTATCCCTTAGCCTCCCCGCTCCTCCCAGCCACACATTCTGACTAGCACTCTCCCTGACTGGATTCCAGACCTGCCAAGACATTCCAGGATAGAGGCGATTCCTTCCTGCTGGCTGCCTGGCTCAGGTTGTCAAGCCAGATATGTGAGGCCAAGCACAGGTATCTCTTAGAGAGGCCAAGAGGCGCATGATCCCTGCAGCCTCTGGTGCAGAGAAGCAGGCAGCCAGGGCTTGTGCAAAGCTTGGAGACAGTGAGGAGCAGAAGACTGCATGTTATGTAAGCGCAGCTTGTGGGTTGTGCGCTGCTATTCACCTGTTGCTAATTAGTGCACTGCCTGTCAGGACTCAGGCTAGGAAAACATCTTCCTCCGACGCATGCTCACCTCACTGTCAGAGTGAAGACATAATGATCCAGTCTAGAAGGGTTCTGTCCAACAGGAAAATTTATTGAACCACGTGGTATGTTAGGTGCTGAGGATACGAGATGAATAAACCAGGGTCCCTGCTCATAAGGAACTTGTGATCAAGAAGATGAACACAAACAAGTCAACAGTTGTGTACAATCCATGTGATACAGAAAGCAAAATTACCTTCGGTGTACAAAAATCCTGCAGTGCTTTGAAAGTTGAGTCAGGCTAACTCAGATGTCCCTTCTAGAAGTGTGTTCTAGGCAGGGAGAACAGTAAGTGCAAAAGTTGGGGAGTGGGGTTGGGGTTCTCAAATCCTGAAATGGCAAAATTAAGCTAAGGTTCCCATGCCAGGTACAGAGTCAGGAGGGCTGCTTCCTCTGGAGGGGGCCAGCAACAAGACTCAAAATGTGAGCAGAAGAACCCAAGGAGAAAGTAGGTAGGAACAGGTCAGGACATGGACAGAGAAGGGTGGGGAGAAGCGGGGGGCAGGGAGATTGCTGGGATCATGAGCTAGCACTGAGGCTTGTCTTTGTGAGCCTCTGCAGAGGACGCTTGGGAGCAGGAGCCTAGCATAGAAGGCAGGGTCAGGGGCTGGGCACAGTGGCTCACGCCTGTAATCCCAGCACTTTGGGAGGCCGAGGCAGGTGGATCACAAGGTCGGGAGCTCGAGACCAGCCTGGTCAATATGGTGAAACCCCATCTCTACTAAAAGTACAGAAATTAGCCAGGAGTGGTGGCATGCACCTGTAATCCCAGCTACTCGGGAGGCTGAGGCAGGAGAATCACTTGAACCTGGGAGGCAGAGGAGGTTGCAGTGAGCCGAGATCATGCCACCGCACTCCAGCTGGGCAATAGAGCAAGACTCCGTCTCAAGAAAATAAAAAGAAGAAGAAGAAGGCAGGGTCAGAAGAGAGGCAGCTAGAGCCCAGAAACAGTTTAAATCCCCCCTCCACGGCCTTCTGTATCTGGGAAGGCACTAGCAGGAATGAGAGGGAGAATCCAGGAGTGGAGAACTGAAATCTGCCCATTTGTACATAAGGTAAAGTTTTAAAAAACACACCAGGGAGCAAAGAATATACAAGGGTCAAAAAGTTTACAAAGCAAAAAACAATCCCGTGGAGGCATGATTTGTTCTATTTCCTGACCTACAAAGAGATCTTCCCTCAAATGTCAGGCTCTGGCCCCAGCTCTCTTTTCCTCTCAATGTCACTCTCATGGCCCCACCACCTGAACTTCAGTGACCATGAACACCCTCAGTTTCCAGACCAGCCTCTGTCCCAGCAGACAAGTGTTTACTGGACACCTTCACCTTGAACCCCCATGAACACTGCAACCCCAACATGTCCAAAAGTGAATACGCCATCACCAGCCCTCCCTGCCATCCTCTCACCATTGGGCCCTAGCTCAGGGAATGGTACCTCAATTCATCTTAATGCCTGACCCAGAAATCCAAGGAGGCCTCTCTCTCACCTCCTCCTTCTAATCAAATTATTTCCTAAACCACTCTGGAACCTATTCACCTTGTATTAGTTTGCTATTGCTGCTGTAACAAACTACCACAAACTTAGTGGATTAAAACAACGCAAGTTTATTATCTTATAGTTCTGAAGGTCAAAACTCCTACAATCAAGAGGCTGGCAGGGCTGTGGTCCTTCTGGAGGCTTTAGAAAAGGCACTGCTTCCTTGCCTTTCCTAGCTTCCAGAGGCCACCTGCATTCCTTGGCTTGTGGCCCCTTCCTCCAGCTTCAAAGAAAACAGCAGAGCATTGTTGGGGCTCAGAAAATAACATCCCAAAATGAAGGTCTCAGAAGCAGCCTCAGAAGCAAAAGTCACAAGATTTGTAACCTCCTCAATTGCTCCTACAGATAACATCACTATTGTAAAACCTAAAATTGGTGTTTGAGGGTATCTTTCAGACTTTTATTTTGATGAACCAGCTGGTGCCATCCAGAATAGTTAACCCATTATCAAGAAACTGTCTCAATTGGTCTTGTGACCCCCTACCCAGGAACTGACTCAGCACAAGAAGACAGTTTCAACCCTCTGTGATTTCCTTCCCAACTCAACCAATCAGCATACCCATTCCCTAGCTCTCTCTCCACCAAACTACCCTTAAAAAACCCTAGGCTCTGAGTTCTCAGGGAGGTGGATTTGAGAATTATCTTCCATCCTTTTGCTTGACTGACCCTGTGATTAGTGAATTCTTTCTTTGCTGCAACACCTGCTGTTCTCAGTGACTTGGCTTTTCTGGGCAGCAGGCCAGAAGAACCCATCAGGCACTTACATTAGCATTAGATCATAATCTTTTTGTCCAATTATATTTCTACATGGCTGTCCATACTTTTCTGAACCTAAGCATAAACATGGACAATTTTCCCTGTATCTTTGGGTCTTCATTCTGAAGGCTCTTGGGTTATACACAGAGCCTTAAATAAATAAGCCTTAAACATGTTTATATGCCTTTTCTCCAAGTAATCTGCCATTTATGAGTCGATTTTTCAGCCAACCTTCAGAGAGTAAAGGGGAAATTTTCCCTTGGCCCCTACCGTTTCGACAAAGTTCTCTCTTCTTCCATCTTTTAAGGATTCTTGTGATTACCTTGGGCCCACCCAGATAATCCAGGATAACTTCCTCATCTCAAGATCCTTAACTTAATCCAAGTACTTTTTGTCTTATAAAGTAACATTTTCACACATTCCGGGGATTAGGAAATGAACCCCTTTGGGGGGCCATTATTCTACCTACCACACATCACTTCCTACCCCAATAATACTGCCACCATCTCCTTCATTTGGAGTCACCAATACACTCCCAAATGCATAGAAGAATCACAAAGTATTTAATGAGGGGAAGAACAAAAGAGAGAGAAGAAGAAGGAGAAAATAAAGAGAAGGGGAGAGAGGAGAAGAAAGCCTCTTCCCATAGACTCCCTGAAGCAACGGATGCCTTTCATTCCCAGTCTCTTACTTAGTTTCCTTGACCCCAGTATTTCCCCCTGCAAATCATTCTTGGCCTTGCTCTTTCCTTTTGCCCTTGTTCTTTGCTCTGTCTATAATTTCAATCTCTATTTCCTAACAGTCACCCCCACTGTACCCCAACCCCTACACAGAGCACCTGGCTAAGTCCTGTTCCTTCAGGTCTCAGTTGAGATGTCCTTTCCCCAGGAAGTCTTCCCCAGCTCTCAGGTTTAAGTCTCCTGGGGTCTCCAGTGGGTGTCATTGTACCTTGCTCTTATCTGTCCTAGCACTTATCTCATCCAAAAGTAATCATCCATTCTCTTGTCTACCTTCTGCTCTGAGCTTTCAACACTTTGAGAACAAGGTATGAATCTTTTCCCATGTTTCCCCCCAAGTACATTATAGGGCTCAATAAATATTTTCTGAATAAGATTTTAAAAAATAAAATAACACTTCTTTTCATTGAACCTCTTTGGAAGCCAGATCTGATCTAGTTGCTTATGTTCAATGCTAGCCCCAGGTCTTGCTCTTTATTGATGCTTATTACCTGTTGCTGGCTTGATCGGAGGGTATGGTGACAAAGTCAATAGATGCCTTCCAGTGGGAAGGGAGGGGGCAGTAAACAGTTCAGGGCTTCTCAGTTGGTCCCAGATCAGGAAGGCAACTGAGGACAAGTCCCTGGCAGACAGGCCTGGAAGATTTTCCAAAACTGGGATCCAGAAGAGAGGTTTCCCCTCTCAGGTCACATAGGCAAGGCTGGACTTTGCTGTCTGTAATTTCATCACTGGCCAGAACAGGATTTCTGAGATGTAATAAGAATTCCAGGACAGCACACATGAGGCAGCAGCTGGCTGGCAGCCTTATGCTAGATGAAGGCTGGGTAGCAAGGCAGTTCCCCAGCAGGGACACATGCTAGGGTGGCCCACATTCCTTTCTGCTCCACCCGCCATAACCCACCTCCCCTTCCCCCTTCTCATCTGTATTTCTGAATGCCAGGCACACTCAGGCCACACATTTAAGAGAGCACCACCAAACTTCTGGCACCTTCAACAGTTGTCAAGACTGATGAGAGAAAAAAAAAAAAGAAAAGAAAACAAATTGTTACCAAATGACTCTTCCTCATCTGTTTTGATAGATGAAGGATTGACAAAACCATAGTTTGTCTCCTTCAGGAGTTAATGTGGCCAATACAAATCATATCAAAAGTACTCATTAATTTAGTTTCTGTAGACTAGAAGATAAACAAGTATCTCTTTCTCTTTCTTCCTCTCTTTTTACTTTAAAATAAATAAAATAAATATTATAGGACTTTCACAGCCAAAGTCAACTTTTCACTTTCTTTTCAAAAATTTCCTGGAAATTTTTGTTCTGGTTTCTTTTCACAGTTATATAATATTTACTTATTTGTTCTTCTCTTAGTGAACATTTAGGTTGTTCTGGGTTTTTTCTTCTTTCAAATAATTCTACAATATATTCTTCTGCATATCTTATGTACACATGGGAGAATCTCTTAAGTGGAATGATGGTTAAGTACTTCCACATCTTTACTAGATAAGTAATTACTAAATTACTATTCAAAATGGTTGCATCAATTTATACTCCCACCCACAATGTACATGTTGCTCTGTATCTTCTTGAATACTTTGGCAAATGGTCGTTTTTACCAGTCTTATAGATATAAAATGGTACCTTGCTTTGCTTTAATTTACATTTCCCTGACTACTACTGAGATTGGCATCTTTTCATGTATTTATTGGCCTTTTAGATTTCATCTTCTGTGAATTGCCTGCTCATGCCTTTTGCCTAATTTCCTATTGAGACATTTACCTTTTTCTTATCAATCTACAGTTTGGATTGCATATAAATTTGTCTATATGATTTGAATCCTATAGAATGCATTTGATTCCAAATCATATACATTCTGAATAATAGTCCTTTTTTTTTTTTTTTTTTTGGTAGAGATAAGGTGTTGCTATTTGGCCCAGGCTGGTCTCAAAGTCCTGGCCCTAAGCAATCCTCCCACCTCAGCCTCCCAAAGCTCTAGGATTACGGCATGAGCCACCATGCCCAGCCTGGATACTAGTCTTTTGTTCTTTATAGGCTATGTTCATTCAAGTCTTCCAAGAAGCAGAAATCAAAACAAAATTGGAAGTGCAAGACAATAATGGGGGGTAACACCTGTGCAGGATAGTGGGGAAAAGAGCAGGCATGGTTGGGGAGGGTTTTCAGACACCAATGCAGGTCTTTATGCCTGTGAAAGGGAAGAAGAGGAAAGAGAATTGGGTAGGAAAAGCCTCCATCTGCAGGGCACCTCTGAGAAATGGGGAGCCCCAGAAGAAAGTTTGCCTTTTAAAGATTTCCCACATTGAGCAAGAATGACTCAACTCTGGTACTCCCTCCATGCTCAGTCATTGGCTAGGATCGTTCAGAGCGAGCATGGACTCTGCTAGAACACAGTGGTAGATCCTGAAGATAAGGCAGCTCCAGGCTGTCAGTCAGTCACACCTCATACGTGTGTCTCTGTTGAAAGGAGCCGAACAGCACATTCCCCTGACTGCCACATTGCAAATATCTTCTCCCAGTTTGTGTTTGTCTATTTTTTATCTTACTTTATGGCATATTTTGAGGAAAAGAAACTTTACCTTTTTTTGTTTGTTTGTTTGTTTGTTTGAGACAGGGTCTTTGTCTGTCACCCAGACTGGAGTGCAGTGCCATGATTACAGATCACTGCTGCCTCGACCTCCCTGGCTCAAGCAATCCTCCCACCTCAGTCTCCTGAGAAGCTGGGACTACAGGGGCACACCAACATGCCTGATATGGTTTGGTTCTGTTTCCCCACCAAAATCTCATACTGAATTGTAATTCCCATGTGCTGGAGGAGGGGCCTGGTGGAAGGTGATTGGCTCATGGGGGTGGATTCTAATGGTTTAGCACCATCTCCCTAGTGCTGTCTCATGATGGAATTCTCATGCGATCTGTTTGTTTAAAAGTGTGTAGCACTTCCCCCTTCTCTCTCTCTCTCTCCTGCCACCAAGTGAAGATGTGCTTGCTTCCCCTTTACCTTCCATCATGATTGTAAGTTTCCTAAGGTCTCCCCAGCCATACCGCCTATACAGCCTGCAGAACTGTGTGTCAATTAAATCTCTTTTCTTTATAAATTACCCAGTCTCAGATAGTTCTTTATAGCAGTGTGAGAATGGACTAACACAATGCTCGACTATTTTTTCCTATCTTTTGTAGAGATGGGGTCTCACTAGGTTGCCTAGACTGGTCTTAAACTCCTAGACTCAAGTGACCCTCCCACCTTGGCCTGCCAAAGTGCTGAGATTATAGGCGTGAACCACCATGCCCAGCCAAAGCTTTACATTTTAATGCACACAAATTGACAAATGTTTTTCTTTAGTGCTTGTACTTATTCTGTTTTATGATATTATTGCCTATACTGTGATCTTGGAAGTTTTTCTGTATTTCTCCTAGAAGTCTGAAAGTTTTACTTTAAATTTCTTTTCACCTAAAATTTCATATCATTGGGTTTTTTTTCCAGTATAGGCTATCAAACTCCCAGTAGCACTAATTGAATAATTTATCCTTTCTCTACTGATCTGCATGTCACCTCTGCCATATATCAAATCTTCACAAGTACAGGGATCTGTTTTGGGAGTCTCTATTCTGTTCTATTGGTCTGTTTGTCTCTTTCTGAGCTAAAGCGACACAGTCTTAACAGGCCTTATAGCCTTATAGGGTGAATTGTTCATCTTGAAGTTGTTCATCAATTTTGAAGTTTTTCAAAATTTCTTAACTATTTTTGGTCCTTACAATAACGTTAGAATCATCTTGTCTAGACCCATAAAAAAAAAAATCCTATGTGAATTTGGTTGGAGTCACGTAGAATTTATAATTTGGGAAGAACTGAAATGTATGACACCAAGGCCAGGTGCAGTGGCTCACACCTGTAATTCCAGCACTTTGGGAGGCCAAGGCAGGTGGATCACAAGGTCAGGAGATCGAGACTATCCTGGCTAACACGGTGAAACCCTGTCTCTACTAAAAATACAAAAAATTAGGCGGGCGTGGTGGCAGGCACCTGTAGTCCCAGCTACTCAGGAGGCTGAGGGAGGAGAATGGCGTGAACCTGGGAGGCGGAGCTTGCAGTGAGCCGAGATTGTGCCACTGCACTCCAGCCTGAGCGACAGAGGGAGACTCCATCTCAAAAAAAAAAAAAAGAAAAGAAATTTATGACACCAAACCTTCATATCATAAATACATCTATTTATCTATTAAAGAATACCTAGGCCAACCACGGTGGTTCACATCTGTAATCACAGCACTTTGGGAGGCCAAGGCAGGAGGATCACTTGAGGCCAAAAGTTTGAGACCAGCCTCGGGCAACATAGTGAGATCCTATCTTTACCAAAAAAAAAAAAAAAATTAGCCAGGTATGGTGTCACCCACCTGTAGTCCAAGTTCCTCAGGAGCCTGAAGGAGGAGGATTGCTTGAGTCCAAGAGTTCAAGGCTGCAGTGAGCTATCATGGTGCCAACTGTACCCTAGCCTGGGTGACAGAGAGAGACCCTGTCTCTAAAAAACCCTAAGAACAAAAACAAAAACAAAAAGAATACCTAAACAAGTAAAGTTTTATAATTGTCTTCATAAAGGTCATGTATATATTTCTGGTAACTTATAGCTTTTGTTTCTCTTATAGGTGTTAGTTTTAAATTTTTTTATTTTCTAACTGTGGTAGGTACCTTAAAATGCAAATTAATTTTTGTATAATGACCTTCTATCTAGTAACTTTGATGTGTTCTCCTATAAATTTTATGAGGCTCTCTTTTACACATCTCTGGAAAGTTCAGATACTAATGTACCAGAGCAAAAGTCATCAGCAAGCACTTACCCTTGGTGACCAAAGCAGTCCAAGCAAAGGACTAACTTGTAAACTCCCTTGGCTGAACTACTGCAGCTTGTTCCTAAAGCTTACTATCCTATTGACATATGCAACAGCAACGCCCCCTTCTGGAGACCTGCCAGCAAGACAGAACTCTCCAGGGAGAAAGCCCTGGTGCTTGTTTAGATCAAAGATCCAGACCAAGTGGCCTAGCTTGAGGTCAGTCTTGCTGTTACAAAACAGAATGATTCCCAGGCAAAGGGCTCAGAGCCAGCCGGGTTAGATGAGGGGCTGCCTGGGTGACCTGATTAGAGGATGGTGTTTCTTAATTGGCCACATCCACTCTGTCCTTCCACTCCTCCTACTTGAAAAGGCCTTAGGGACATCAGAAAGCAGGCCAGAAGGAGGAGGCAGTACTGCATGGAGAGTTACCGTGAAGCCTGCCCCTCGCCCACTGAACACCCCTACTCAGCCCGCAAGCTGTTCCCCAGCTAGGCTTCCATCCAAAGCTTCCATCTGGCTTGATTGCTGGGGGCAGTTCGCAGCTTCAAGAGACCTGTGAGGCCAGGAAGATGCATTCCATAGCTGTTGGCTTTGAGGTCATCCGATATGATGCTAGAGAAACACAGAGAGGAGGATGAAGAGCTGATGCCCATTGGTTGGGCACTGGCATCTCATTGGACCCCAGCTGTCTCCGTGCAATGGCCCAGAGGCAAGGTGACTTTTCCAGAGATCCCATTTCCCCTTAGAGAAAGGCCATTTCTCCATGGCCTACTTGGGTGTATAGGATAATGGCCTGATGTGAAGGGCTAGGTTTTATTTCCATACCTATCAAAGTTGAAAGCCAGTGGGGCAGAGTAAAAAGTAAATGAACCTCAGACAGACCTCAGTTCAAATCCCTATGTGAACTCAGGCAGGGTGTAATTACCTTTTCTGAACTTTTATTTCATCCTCTGTCTAAGGGAGAAGAAAATACCTTCTTTGTATGGTTGTTGAGATGATTAAATTGAAATTAAATTGTGTACATCTCAGCAGAGTGGCTGCCTGATAAAGCTGTTTTTAATCCTTAGAAGGATAATCACTGAGTCACCTCTCTAATGGATGTGGGATACTTGCCAATCTCAACCTTTTCCCAGTGAGCTAAGAAATGTGAGTTCTCCTGAAATGAGAGGCAGCCACTAAGCCCTGTATTGTGTGCTCAGCATGGAGTTTATGTATATATGGTAACTCATTCTATTCTTATGACCACCCTGTGAGGTGAATAGAATGGATATTATAGCCATGCTGCAAATGAAGAGACTGAGGTTCAGAAAAGCACCGTCATGTCTTGAAGTCACGAGCAGGATATAGAGAGCAGAGATAATAAGCTGTGTGCGTCATTTCCAGAAGCCTTTGCTGTACTGCCCAGGTCATTACCCTTCTCCTGCCTTGACAATCTAGTCCTAGACCTCAGGTAATCCCATAGGGTTTTTTGTGTGTTTTTTGTTTGTTTGTTTGTTTGCTTGTTTGCTTGAGATGGAGTCTTGCTCTGTTGCCCAGGCTGGAGTGCAGTGGTGCAATCTTGGCTCACTGCAACCTCTGCCTCCCAGGTTCAAGCGATTCTCCTGCCTCAGCCTGCTGAGTAGCTGGGATTACAAGCACCCACCACCACGCCCAGCTAATTTTTGTATTTTTAGTAGAGACGGGGTTTCACCATGATGGCCAGGCTGGTCTCGAACTCCTGACCTCAAATGATCCACCCACCTCAGGATTACAGGGTGGGTGGGATTACAGGAGTGAGTACTGGGATTACAGGAGTGAGCAACCACACCCGGCTTTTTGTTTTGTTTTATTCTGTTTTTAGAGACAGAGTCTCACTCTCTGTCTGGAGAGACAGAGTACAGTGACACAGTCATGTCTCACTATGTTGCCCAGGCTGGTCTCTGACTCGTGGCCTCAAGCAATCCTCCTGCCTCAGCCTTCCAAAGCAGAGAGATTACAGGCATCACTGTGCCCTGTCTTAACCCTGCAGTTTTTAACTTAGCTCTGGGGCAATCCTGATCTCTCTTTTTCAGAGGATAAATTAATTATTTCAATTGCCAGGAACAACAGTTCATTGACCTACATGACCCTTCTGGGCTCTAGTGTTAACAAGAATTGACTGAAAAGCTATGGTTTTTTTCTATTCTCGCTTTTCCTAGGAACTGCCATTCTGTGTAATGTCCATGAGCTGGAAAGTACAATCAAATAACATTAAAGAGGCAAGAAAGGCTCATGGGAAGAAAAAAAGGGCAAAAGAAGCATTTTTATAGGAATCAGCAAATCAATATTTAAACAAAAAATGATTGCTCTTATTATATACTGTCTTTACTACAATGATCTGTGCAGCTGCTGGTCCCTTCATTCATTTATAAGGTTCTGGAGGGAAAAGGTCTGTGTCTGTGTTTAATCTTGTTGTTGTTGTTTTGAGATGGAGTCTCACTCTGTCTCCCAGGCTAGAGGTGCAATGGCATGATCTCGGCTCACTGCAAGCTCCATCTCCCGGGTTCACGCCATTCTCTCACCTCAGCTTCCCGAGGAGCTGGGACTACAGGTGCCTGCCACCACGCCTGGCTAATTTTTTGTATTTTTAGTAGAGACAGGGTTTCACTGTGTTAACCAGGATGGTCTCGATTTCCTGACCTCGTGATCCAGCCGCCTCAGCCTCCCAAAGTGCTGGGATTACAGGCATGAGCCACCACGCCTGGTCCTGTGTTTAATCTTCTGCTACACCCGGCCTGGTCTCTAGCATGTACACAAGTGACCCAAGTGACCCATAGAAGGAAGGAATCCGTGGCCCATCCTCCAGAAATGCCTTCAACTCTGGCTTTCAGTTATGTCTGACATTCTCACCATGAGAGTTTCCATCTCTTGGAGGCTGTTCCCTTCCACCAGGTTAACCAGATCCCACACAGAGCAGAGCAGGACACCATGGGGAGAGGCTGTAGAAGAAGAAAGTCAAGGGAAAAGCTGACACATGGGACATGGTCAGTCCTATGAGGGACCCAAATGAGAATACGTGCTAGGACATGGAGCATGGTTCCAGGTCCCATAGGAAGGAAGAAAAATCCCTGAGAAGGCAGACATTGCTCACACCATCATTCTGGCAGGACTAGTTTGGTTCCATGCTGCAACCTGGGCTGCAAGGTTGAGCAACTCCAGGTGGTTCCTGTGTGAACTGAGATGATGGCCTTGGTCTCATTCCTCTGGTCTCCATCAAAATTGGGATGGACTACTACAGACCTCTGGGGAGCCCAGAATACTCTTCAGAGCAGATGCCCAGAGCCTCATTCCACCAAGGCAGGTCAAGAGGCTACTGATGTATTATTTCCCATTTGTTTCGCTTACTGTTTTGATCATTGACTTACTTAGTCATTCATTCATTAACATACTTATCCCTGTTTTGTTACAAAATGGATTTAAGGTGAAACTAATTTATCCAGAGCCTCCCAAAGTGCTGGCATTATGGGTGTGAGCCACCGTGCCTGGCCTAGAAGATAATATTTTTTAAAGTAAACTCATTTCTATCCTCAATTGCATTCAATAATTTAATTCAACAAATAATTTTTAAATGCCTAACTCTATAAACAGTGAGACATCAGTGAAAAGACAAAGATGGGCCCCACCTGAATGTACCTTATAGTCTAGCTACGGACAAGTAACAGACAATTTCAATATAATTGCACACCAGTTACTTCATAATTCTAGTTTTTTGTTTTTTTTTTTTTTTTGAGTCACAGTCTTGCTCTGTAGCCCAGGCTGGAGTGCAGTGGTGTGATTTTGGCTCACTGCAGTCTTCACCTTACAGTCTGAAGCCATCCTCCCACCTCAGCCTCCCAAATAGCTGGGACTACAGGCACACATCACCACATCTGGCTAATTTTTAAAAAATATGTTGGTAGAGACAGGGCCTCACTATATTGTCCAGGGTGGCCTCAAACTCCTGGAATTAAGTGATCCTCCCATCTCAGCCTTCCAAAGTGCTAGGATTATGAGCATGAGCCACTGTGCCTGGCAAATCTTACTATCAGTCAGTCCCTAACTACTGCAACAATTAGTGTTCATAGCCATTTATATTTTATATTCTCTAATGACATCTCACTAATCGTCATACCATTCCTCAACAACCAAAAGTTGTTATCCAGAGCAAGGCTGGTGCAATGGCAGCCCTCTGGCCCCACCCCCAGCCTTTGCTCCCCAATAGCCTGCTGCTACCACCCAGGCAGTGGTCTTCAGTGAGCTCTCCCCTTAAAATGAAAGAACTTACATACAAACATATAAGTGAGAATGGATGTTACAGCAATCAGTGGACAATTTTTAATGCAACTTGCCAACTACAAGCAAGCATGGGGAAGTAGCTAAATTTGTAGAGACCCATTCTCAAACAAGGTCTAGTTATGTTTAGCTCAGATCATCCAGCTTACTTCAGAATTCAATTTAACAAACTGCCCCCAGGGACTGACTAGGAGTCATGAGTTATTTGTGCCTCAGGACACCGACGGGAGCCAGGCTTTCTCTAGTCCAGGAACCTCTGTGCTGGCTCCAGGTGAGAGTCCCTTGTTTCACCTGCTTCCACCCCACGTGCAAGCCAGGGTTTCTTCTTCCTTGAGGAGATGCTGATGATTCAGGTCCTTCCTGGGTTTACGCAGAAAGAGACCCTGGTTCTCCTGACCTTCTAAGCTATGTGAAAAAAATACTGAACTCAAGCCAGGTGTTTTACAGTCCTATTTAGAGGACTATGGGAAATTCATTTGACTTCTAAGAGCCAGAGTTTTATTCCTAGGGAAATAAAGATTCTGCTACCAGCCCTGCTTTTCTCCCTGGCTGGCTGCAAGGCTTAGAGCCTTGTGAAGTGTACAGCCCTGTGTAGAGAGAGGGAGGGATTCATGCTCACACACTCATCTTCTGCTGCGATGCCTAGTTCCCCTGGCTGTGTGTTCACCTGCATCCTAGAGGCTCCACTGTGGTCAGGATCAGCTCTAAGTCAGGATACTTACAGTTATATGAGTTATAATTACATAAGTTTAAGCTGGTCTCGAACTCCTGACCTCAGGTGATCCACCCACCTCAGCCTCCCAAAGTGTGGGGATTACAGGCAGGAGCCACAGCACCCAGCCCTAGATGTGTTAAATGGAATATTTAGTGTCCCAAATCTAGATTACAATCTGAAGAAGAGTAGAAACAGTCCTCCGTATAAACTAACGTAAAACTGAAGCCAATCTCAGGCGCTGGGTCAGGTTTGAAATCTCGTGCTCTCGCAGCTGTGAGCGATGTTTGAGCTAGTCCAGGTTAATCACCGCCTTTTAGAGATGAAGAAAGGAAAGCCTGGCCACTGGCTCCACATCACCCCTAAAGGTAATTGTCAGGCCTCTGAGCCCAAGCCAAGCCAAGTCATCGCATCCCCTGTGACTTGCATGTATACGCCCAGATGGCCTGAAGTAACTGAAGAATCACAAAGAAGTGCAAATGCCCTGCCTTGCCTTAACCAATGACATTCCACCACAAAAGAAGTAAAAATGGCCGGTCCTTGCCTTCAGCGATGATATTATCTTGTGAAATTCCTTTTCCTGGCTCATCGTGGCTCAAAAAGCTCCCCCACTGAGCACCTTGTGACCCCCACTCCTGCCCACCAGAGAACAACCCCCTTTTGACTATAATTTTCCTTTACCTACCCAAATCCTATAAAATGGCCCCACCCTTATCACCCTTCGCTGACTCTCTTTTCGGACTCAGCCGCCTGCACCCAGGTGAAATAAACAGCCATGGTACTCACACAAAGCCTGTTTGGTGGTCTCTTCACACAGACGCGCATGACGGTAATAATAAACCAGGACGCAGGAACCACATTCCTCATCTCCGCAAGTCAGAAGCTGAGGGTAATGGCTGAAATTTGTTTCTTGAGCTTTAAACTTTTTCTGAGTGTGTTTGGATTTTGTATATAAGTTATAATTATAAATATCCTGACGTAGATTCTTTCCTTCACAAAAGCATAGAACAGCTAAGATCACCCAGTGAGTAAAAGACAGAAGCTGAGTTGGTGCACAGTGTGAGGGTTATAGCAAGAGTTGGGAAAAAAAAAGATGGATTTTTTTTTAAACTTCCTTGAAAATAGTGGTAGGATACACAATATTGAAGGAGAAGAACAAAGTTAGAGGACCTACAGTATTTGACTTCAGGACTTACTATAAAGTTACAGCAACCAAGACAGTGTGGTATTGGCAAAACAATAAACAAAGAGCCGGGCGCGGTGGCTCACGCCTGTAATTCCAGCACTTTGGGAGGCCAAGACAGGTGGCTCACTTGAGGTCAGGAGTTTGAGACCAGCCTGGCCAACATGGTAAAACCCCATCTCTACTAAAAATACAAAAATTAGCTGGGCGTGGTGATACACACATGTAACCCCAGCTACTCAGGAGGCCGAGGCAGGAGAATTGCTTGAACCCAGGAGGCGGAGGTCACAGTGAGCCGAGATTGGGCCACTGCACTCCAGCCTGGGTGACAGAACGAGACTCCAGCTCAAAAAAAAAAAAAAAAAAAAAAGAATAAAGAGATCAATGAAACAGAATAGAGATCCCAGAAACAGACCCATATAAATATAGTCAATTGATCTTTGACCAAAAAAACAAAGGTAATACAATGGGGAAAAGATAATCTTTTCAAAAAATGGTACTGGGACAACAGGATATTTACATTCAAACAAATGAATGAATACATAGATCTTATACCCTTCACAAAAAATTAACTCTAAATAGATCACAGATCTAAATGTAAAACACAAAATGATAAGACCCTTAGAAGATAACATAGGAGAAAATCTAGATGACCTTGGCTTTAGTGGTGACTTTTTGTTTTGCTTTGGTTTATTTATTTATTTATTTGAGACAAGGTCTCTGTGACCCAGGCTAGAGTGCAGTGGCACAACCACAGCTTACTGCAGCCTTGACCTCCCAGGCTCAAGTGATCCTCCCACCTCAGCTTCCTGTGTAGCTGTAACTACAGGCACATGCCACTATGCCTGGCTAATTTTTCTGAAAATATTTGTAGAGATAGAGTCTCTCTATGTTGCCAGGCTGTCTTGAACTCCTGGGCTCAAGTGATCCTCCCATCTTGGCCTTCCAAAGTGCTGGGATTACAAGTGTGAGTCACTGCACCCAGCCAGGTTATGACTTTTTTGACATGACACCAAAGGTGTGATCTATGAAAGAAAAAATTGATAAGCTAGACTTTATTTAAATTAGAAACTTCTGCTCTGTAAAAAATACTTATGATAATATAAAGAGAAGCCACACACTGGGAGAAAACATTTGCCAAAGATGTATTTGATATGGGACTATTATCCAAAACGTAAATAAAACTCTTGAAACTCAACAGTAAGGAAACAAACAACCAATTAAAAATGGGCCAAGACCTTAAGAGACACTTCACCACAAAAGATATGCGGGTGACAAATAAGCATATTAAAGATGCCCCACGATGTATGTCATCAGGAAAATGCAAATTAAATCAACAATGAGATACCACCTACACACCTTTTAGAACAGTCAAAATCCAGAACACATGTAAGGTACCTTGATGTGCTTTGGTCAAGGAATAGGCCGAGGCGGGTATCCAGGCCTGTGTGAGTCAGCAAGTTTGGCACGCAGGCGCACACCTCCACTTGTTATATAACCTGTTTGTGTAAGTTCATACTTGACTTGGAGCCACAGTTGTCTGTAAAAGGTATAACTGCCCTGTTAACACTGTGCACCAGAGACATGGCTCTTGGACTCGGCACGCCTCAGCATGACTTGACATGGTGGGCGCGCAGGTGCCCAGAGAAAGAAAGAGTGAGTCAGAGCTGTCCTTCTTTGCAGATGGACAGAAGGAGCCAGGACATAGCTCAGCTCACTCGTGCCCAGAGAAAGAGTTAAGCTGCTCACCCTGAAGGCAAGGGAGAGCCGGCTACGCAGCTGTGTGTGGGAGCCGCCAGACTAAGCAGCCGAGACAGGGCGGGCAGTGTGAGAGAAAGCTGTTGATGAGAGCTGCTGCTGAATAAAACCATCTTTCACCTGCCTACAGCCCCCCGAGTGTTCTTTCTGCTCATCCAGCCACTCCCTTCGGATTCAGCATAATATTTGGCGTAGTCATGAACCTGACAACTGACAACATCCCATGCTGGCAAGGATGTGGAGCAAAAGGAACCCTCATTCATTGCTAATAGGAATGCAAAGTGGTATGGTCACTTTAAGGATAGATTGGCAATTTCTTACAAAACTAAACATATGGTTACCATACAATGTAGTAATCATACTCTTTGACCCAAAGAAGTCAAAAATTTATGTCCACACAAAAACCTGCACATGGATGTTTATAGCAGCTTTATTCAAAATTGCCAAAACTTAGAAGCAACCAAGATGTCCTTCAGTAGGAGAATGGATAAATAAACTGTGGTACTTTCAGACAATGGAATATTACTCAGCACTGAAAAGAAATGACCTATCAAGCCATGAAAATACATGGAGGAAATTTAAATGCATATTACTCAGTGAAAGAAGCCAATTTGAAAAGGCTACATACTGGATGATTCCAACTATATGGCAACATGGAAAAGGCAAAATGATGGAGATGGTAGAAAGAGCAGTAGTTGCTAGGGGTTAGGGTGGAGGGAGGGATGAATAGGCAGAGCGCAGAGGATTCTTAGGCCAGTGAAAATACTCTGTATGATGGTTTAATGGAAGATACATGCCACTATAAATTTGTCCAAACTAACAGAATGTACACCACGAAGAGTAAACCCTAACGTAAACTATGGACTTTGGGTGATAATGATGTGTCAATGTGGGTTATCAATTGTGACAAATGTACCACTCTGGTGGAAGCGACGTTGATAAGAGGGTGGCTATGTATGTATGGGGGCAGGGAGGATATGAGATATTTCTATATCTTCTGGTTAATTTTTCTGTGGACTAAAACTACTTTTAAAAATAATGTCAGCCGGGCACGGTGGCTCATGTCTGTGATCCCAGCACTTTGGGAGGCCGAGGCAGGCAGATCATGAGGTCAGGAGATCAAGACCATCCTGGTTAACATGGTGAAACCCCGTCTCTACTAAAAATACAAAATGTTTTAGGCATGCTGGCGGGCACCTGCAGTCCCAGCTACTTGTGAGTCTGAGGCAGGAGAACGGAGTGAACCCGGGAGGCGGAGCTTGCAGTGAGCCGAGATCATGCCACTGCACTCCAGTGTGGCCAAGAGAGCAAGACTCTGTCTCAAAAAATAATAATAATTACAATGTTTATTTTTCAAAGTTTCTTTAAAAAGAAATATGCAAAGGACAAAGCAGGGACCCTTGAAATTTCATCACTTAGAGCAGTGGTCTCCAAACTACTATGATCACACAGACCATTAGTAAAATAAGTTTGCACACCTTCCTTCAATACATTTATATTGTATTTATTTATAATTTAAAAAATAATAATTGTAGAATCATGGGGCTACCTTTTTTTATACAGAGAGTACAGTTGCTAGACAGATAAGGACTGCTATATTTCTCTTATTCAAAGGGATGTTTTTTCTCTTCTCAAATAAAAACTGACATGAGTCGGGCTAGTTAAGCAATTTCATCTTTTCTCCGGTTACAGATCTGATTTCATAACACACAGTGATCGCCTCTTCTCTGACAGGCATTGAAGAGAACACACTGATAAGTCGGGCCACTCTGCAGAACACCACGGCCCACGTTTCACTTGCTTTTTGTTTCCATCTGGCCTTGTTTTGTGTTAAATGGCCCTCACACTTTTTCTGCCCACTTGCTGCAAGCATCCTAGATGTTTTAAATGGAATATTTCATGCCCCAAACCTAGATTACAATCTGAAGAGTAGAAACAGATCTCCATATGAACCAACATAAAAATGAACCCAGTCTCAGGTGCTGGGTCAGGGTTGAAATCTCGTGATCTCCCAGCTGTGAGCGATGTTTGAAACAGTCCAGGCTAATCCCCGCCTTTTAGAGATAAAGAAAGGGAAGCCTGGCCACTGCCCCTAAAGTTAATAACAAACTAGGACCCAGGAGCCACATTCCTCATCTCCCCAAGTCAGAAGCTGAGGGTAATGGCTAATATTTGTGCCTTGAGCTTTAAACTTCTGAATGTGTTTGAATTTTATTTATTTATTTATTGAGACAGGGTCTTGCTCTGTTGCCCAGGCTAGAGTACAGTGTACACAATTGTATTTGTGCCACCGCAGCCTCAAATTCCTAGGCTCAGGAGATCCTCCTGCCTCAGTCTCCCCAGTAGCTAGGACTACAGACGTGCAACCACCACACTAGGCTAATTTTTTTTTATAGATGGGGATCTTGCTATGTTGCCTAGGCTGGTCTCAAACTCCTGGCCTCAAGCAATCCTTCTATCTTGGCCTTCCAAAGTGCTGATTACAGGTGTGAACCACCATGCTCAGCCTTTTTTTTTTTTTTTTTTTTTAATATTTTCTTTTTACCCTATGATCAGTTAACAGAGGATAAATGTGTGTTCTATTTTATTCTCTCATTTCATCTTCTCAAGATGTTGTATTTGGCAAATGAGGGGAAAATCAGGCCATATAGAGGGAAATGACTTCTCTGTAGACGTTCCTGAAGTTTGCCTCTGGGTTGTAAGTGGAATCCTAGCACCTAAGTTTCCTAATACCTACTTCTTTTTTTTTATTTTTTGGACGGAGTTTTGCTCTGTTGCCCAGGCTGGAGTGCAACAGCATGATCTCGGCTCACTGCAACCTTGGCCTCCCGGGTTCAAGCAATTCTCCTGCCTCAGCCTCCAGAGTAGCTAGGATTACAGGCACCCGCCACCACAACCAGCTAATTTTTTGTATTTTTAGTAGAGACAGGGTTTCACCATGTTGGCCAGGCTGGTCTTGAACTCCTGACCTTGTGATCCACCCGCCTCGGCTTCCCAAAGTGCTGGGATTACAGGCATGACCCATGGCGCCTGGCCACCTAATACCTACTTCTAACAGTAAATAGAATATTTCTACACATTGCAAGAGCAGAGCTCTATAATAATTAAGGAAGCTGGTGATTTATAAGGAAGGCCTGGTGTGTCAGTTATTGCAATTATATACATCGAAGCTTGACATGAAGAAAAGTCTCTGGTCTGGGTGAGGGCAAATCTACTCTTTAACACAACAGAATGATCTAGCACAGGAGATTTCTCAAAG
This sequence comes from Rhinopithecus roxellana, assembly GCF_007565055.1. Classification (NCBI taxonomy): domain Eukaryota; kingdom Metazoa; phylum Chordata; class Mammalia; order Primates; family Cercopithecidae; genus Rhinopithecus; species Rhinopithecus roxellana. The sequence continues at coordinate 80,654,186 of NC_044565.1, forward strand.
TGTGGTATCTGGACCAGCAGCATCAGCATGATCAGGGGACTCACTAAAAATGCAAATTCCCCAACCTCACCTCAGACCAACTAGATCAGAAACTCTAGACGTGGGGCCCATAATCTGTGCTTGAACAAGCCTCTGAGTTTGACATCTGTTCTGGGGCAGTGTTCTCAAATTTTGGTCCTGGGACCCCCAGCCTCAGGATGTCCAGAGGGGGCTTCTGAGATGGGTTATGTGGAAGTGCAAGGAAATGAAAGGACCAATGGTTTATTCCTTCAAGTTCAGTGTTTCCCAAACTGGCCTAATTGTAAGGACGACTGGGGACCTCTGAAAAAGACCAACTTTCAGGTCGGATGCGGTGGCTCACACCTGTAATCCCAGCACATTGGGAGGCCAAAGCAGGAGGAGCCCTTGAGCTCAGGAGTTTGAGACCAGTCTGGGCAACATAATGAGACCCCATCTCTACAAAAAAAGTTCTAAAACTTAGCCAGGTATGGTGGTGCATATCTGCAGTCCCAGCTCCTCAGGAAGCTGAAGTGGGAGGATTGCTTGAGCCTGGGAGATTGAGGCTGCAGTGAGCTGTCATTGCAGTGCTGTGCTCCAGCCTGGGTGACAGAGCAAGACCCTGTCTCAAAAAAAAAAAAAAAGACACAATTCCTGGACCCTACTCCAGAGGATTCAGAATCGAACCAGGAGAGAATAGTGGCAAAGGGCAGGGTCAGATTCACATGCAGCCGCTTGGAAGATGTGGTCCACTCATCCTAACTCCCTAGGAAATTATTGCTCTGGGACTCCAAAACCACTGATTTAATTTATAAAATCCACCTCAGCCCAACACCATCAACATTTGAGAGGAACCCACCTGCTGGTCCTTCATTCAGTTAATAAGTATTATTCAGAATTGATTGTGTTTTAAACAAGGGAATAAAAATGTTTTTAAATAAAAATTTCTGTCTCTGATTATTTTTTAGGGCTATGATGGATGATCAGGCACGCAGAAGCCCAAGGAGACCTCTGAAGACAAAGCATTCAGTCTAGATGGAGGAAAGACTGTCACTAAATGGAGGGAGAAGAGGGAGGTTACGCAGGAGAGAGTGGCAAGAAGATAAACGGGGAAGAGAAGGACCAAAGAAGCTGAGATTTCCTGTGAAACTAATGAAGGATGATTCTGGCCCCTTGGACCCATGGGAGGGAAACTAGCTTGATGGGTTAGTACCAAGGTGAAAGCTTTTGAGGCTGCTTTGTTTAAGCACCTGCTCTATCCCTTTCCAACAGGCATTTGGCTCCACCTATTTGAGCCTCAGTCTCCCCATCTACGAACAGGCTGATGATAGCTGCTGTCAAAGAGCCATGACCAGCAAATATAATGAGGTTGTTGGTGTTTCCCAGGCTCCATCAGCTGGTGTGGCCACACAGCTATAGCTAGCCAGAAGCATGCAGTGCATGGGAACCATTATGATTCTAAACACCTTCTGGCAGTACTCAAACTTTTTCCATCTAAGTCATCACCTCTTAGTCAAGGGAAAGGCTGTCTCCTTATAGACCCTTCCAGTGACGATCAGTCCTATTTCTGATGTACTTTATTTATTTATTTATTGAGACAGAGTCTTGCTCTGTCGCCCAGACTGGAGTGCAGTGGTGCAGTCTCAGCTCACTGCAACCTCTGCCTCCCGAGTTCAAGTGATTCTCCTGTCTCAGCTTCCCAAGCAGCTGGGATTACAAGTGCGCACCACCACGCCCTGCTAATTTTTGTACTTTTAGTAGAAACAGGGTTTCACTATGTTGGCCAGGCTGGTCTCAAACTCCTGCCTTCAAGTGATCCATCCACATTGGCCTCCCAAAGTGCTGGGATTACAGGCATGAACCACTGTTTCCAGCCCTTCTGATGTACTTCAAAGCCAGACTACACACCAATAAAATAGTTTATCGGCTTTGTCTCATCCCATTGGTGAATGAGGAGAGGTGGAGCAGGAAAGAAGCCTGTTCCTGGGGTGGTGGGCCCAGCAGCTCTCATGGCTGCCTATGCCTTCCTCTGGCTCAGTTTAAACTCAGTGGGGCTTAATCCCAGGTGCACCGTCTGTTTGCAGCAGAGCCAAACGGGTTCCTTGCAAGGATTTTCTCTGCATCTCTTGCGCTTCCTAAATCTGGTTGCCTCTTTCCCACCACAACTTGCTACTCCAGGCAAAAACGAGGCAAATTCATTGGAAAAGGAGCTGAGATTGACAAGAATTTAATTTTCCCCTGAGAGATTCTTTAAAAAGGGGCAGGCCAGCACTCAGACCTAAAGCGGGTTGATTGACTAGTAATTGGTTAATTATCTACACCAGTGGTTCTCAAACTTGAGCATGCATCACAACCACCTGGAGGGTTGATTCTTACACAGACTGCTGGGCCCTACGTCCAGGGTTTCTAATTCAGCAGGTCTGGGGTGGGGCCTGAGAATTTGCCTTTCTACCAACCTCCCAGGTGATGCTTATGCTGTTGGTTCCAGGACCATACTTTGAAGACCACTTACTCTACATTTTGGAGAAAGAAACTATGAGTTATCAAAAGCTACAGATTATCACTAAAAAGCCAAATTGAAAGCTACTCTCCCTTAATGGCAAATTGTAATGGAGGCTAAAAGGAAGCATAAAATATCACTGAATAGGCATCAGATAATCTATGACATCATACTTGATTACAGTACTTGTTCTGATCACCAGTGCATGGTGTTCAGTTTATCGTTTGTGAGCATGGTTGTCGTCTTCTAATTTTGTTTTTAATTTATAGAGAACTTTGGCATCCAGTATAATATGAGGGCAATTGAATGACCCGTTGTTCCAAAACCATCTCCTGTTTCAAGAGAAATTTCCAGCATCAGAGTCAGAAAGTTAATGACGATGTGTCTAGACCTACATAGAGAACTAAACAGGGAACCCAGAGTATCTTCTGGCCTTCTATCATTGAACTTGAAAGCATTAATTAAATTAGTTGTCAACACTTTGGTGCTGAGACAGTGAGAAGCAAAGCAACACAGGTAGAACCATGGCTAAAGTCAGCCTCAGAGGAAGAAAATGAGACGGAGAAGCAGCTTGAAGATTTTAGTCTAAGGGCTGGGTGCGGTGACTCATGCCTGTAATCCCAGCACTCTGGGAGGCCGAGGTGGGCTGATCACCTGAGGTCAGGAGTTGGAGACCAGCCTGGCCAACATGGCGAAACCTTGTCTCTACAAAAAATACAAAAATTAGCTGGGTGTGGTGGCTTATGCCTGTAACCTTAGCTACTTGGGAGGCTGAGTCAGGAGAATCGCTTGAGCTTGGGAGGCAGAGGTTGCAGTGAACTGAGATCCGCACCACCACCAAAGTGAAACTCTTGTCTCAAAAAAAAAAAAAGAAAAGAAAAGAAAAGAAAAAAGAAAAAAAAGAAAGAAAGATTTGGGTCTTAGGTGGCTGTCCAAGGACAAAACAGGGAGGGAGATACTGAAACAAGGTTACGGGTGGTATCAAGACACCTGCTTTCAGGTACCACCATCTCAATTATCAAAGGGGTTATAAGATGCAAAAGTGAGAGCAAAACAGGTCCTGACTGCTCCAAAGGGAAATCAGCAGAGTCATTAATGACTTGGCTCCTGACCAGCCCCGTGTGCCCTGTTTAATTCTCAAGAGCCTCTCCTCCCTGACGCACTGTCCCAGTTCTCTTCCCGTACCCAGGAAGGCATGCTTTCTGTGTAGGTCATTCCACAAGGAGGCTGGGTCACTTATTTCTGGGAGGATGTGGTGCAGGTCCATGGAGGGGAAGATCAGCAGCTCAAGCTCAGACAGAAATATGTACCCTGAAATTCGAGATGCCTCGTGCTAATTCCCATGGAGACTGGTGTCAGGTAACTGAGGACAAGACCGTAAACACAGTCGCATCTGTCTGACCCTGTTCTGTAGGCAGCATCTAGGGGATTCTCTCTCCCTGGGGCAGCCTCCTTGGGCCTAGCAGCCAGCTCTTGGTATAGAAACCTCGCCTGGAAAGCAATATTTCCATTGCGCTGGCTCAAAAGAGGCTTTACAGTGAGCTCAGGGCCTTTCTGGACAGTGGTGTACTCAAATTAGGGGGAATGATGAAAGTGTTAGGAAGCAGGATGGGTAACATTAGGGTGCTCAAACCCAGAAGGCTGAGGGTTATGCCAAGAAAGGCTTTTGAACATATCAAATAAACTGATTTTTGTAGCCTTCTGCCCATGAGCCAGGCACTTTGCCTGTGTTGTTTCATCCTCACTACAACCATGTGAAGGTGCAGAAATAGGCTCAGAACTAAGTCACTTGCCCAAGGACATCCAGCAGGTAGTGACAGAGCCAGGATTCCATCAGACTCACTCAGAGCCCATGCTCTGTCCATCCCACCATGTAGCCCTCTAAAGAGGAACACCAGTAGGATCTCTAATTAAGGAGAAAAATGTGATATTCAGGTTTTCTCTATTTCTGCAGCATGAGAGGTTTAGGTTAGACACAAGTGGGGATTGTTCAAACAAAAATGGATTGTCTCAGGAAGTTAAAGAACTCCCTTTAGGGGATGATTTGGGAGCATGACCCTGCCCGGAAGTGGAAGAATGCAAAGTGAAGGAAGGCCCTCCGCAATCTAGGGGCAGTCCAGAGGAAAAGGCACGGATGTGGGGCCTGCACGTGGTTCTGGGGAGTCACAGGAGAGGGAGAGTTGCTAAAGCCCCCCAACCCCACCAAACACACACACGCAATCCAAAAGACTAACTGAACATGTGGGGCCTTTTTTAAAACTTTACTACTCAAAGGAATGAAGCTGTAGTTTACACCAGGTGTCAGGTGGCTGTTTTTGGCTGTTAGACTTGCCCGCCCCTTCCCCAGGAAACCCTTCCTTGCCTAAGATAAATGTTGTTGCTTATTCAGACTGTTTGGAGGAGGAGGAAGCAGAATATTTGTGCCCAGGAAACTTTTTTTTTTTTTTTTGAGACAGAGTCTCGCTCTATTGCCCAGGCTGGAGTGCAGTGGTGCAATCTCGGCTCACTGCAACCTCCGCCTCCCAGGTTCAAGCAATTCTCCTGCCTCAGCCTCCAGAGTAGCTGGGACTACAGGCGCACACCACCACACCCGGCTAATTTTTGTATTTTTAGTAGAGACAGGGTTTCACTATGTTGGCCAGGGCTGGTCTCAAACTCCTGACCCCGCATGATCCACCCGACTCGGCCTCCCAAGCGCTGGAATTAACAGATGTGAGCCGTCCCGCCCAGCCCAGACCTTCTCAGCAGAAGTCCATCCAACCCTAGCGGTTTGCACCCTGTGGGCCCTGCAATGAGGGAGGCAGCTGTATGTTCCCATCTGTGGAGTGCTGGTATGTCCTGCCACAGAGTCAGGGGTCCTCAGATCATGGATGCCAGCCAAGAGTGGAATGATTAGGAGCAAAAGCAAATCTAAACCTTGATAGTCTAGTGGACTTGAGCATCCCCAGGTGTCCCTATCTGCAAACAGTTCACCACCAGAAATGAGCTCCCTGGGGAGGGGCTCTGTGTGTAATTGGCTCCTCTGAGAGACTCCCTGCCCCCAGCAACTGCAGGCAACCTCACTTCCTAGGAGGAGCAGAGAGCTTTGCTCCCCAGTCTGGGTGAACAGTGTCAGTTGCTCAGGGGATATCCTCTTTGACCACCTTGCCTACCCGGTGTCCCAGACACCCTCAGGTGTTCACCTCTCCTACAACACTGTCTTTGCATTCAGGCATCTCTGTTTTCCCCACGAGTCTAAATCCTTTTCATCCTTCAAGGACTAACTGGAAGACACTTCCTCCCTGAAGCCTCCCAGGCTACCCAGCCCATGAAGATGTCTCCTGTGAATTTTTCACCAGTCTGTATTGCTGATTTGGCCTTCTCTGATACCTCAATTCTCCTCACCATTAGTTGCCTTGACTTTTTTAGCTGTATCTCTGTACAGATGATTTCGCTTTTTAAAACATTTCCCGCAGCACAGAGTGCACTCAGTCCAGTGAGCACAGCAGACATTCCGATTGCTGGACTGCCTGAGTATGAATTATGGACAAACTTCTTTAAAAAATTTTTTTACTGGGTCTGCATTATATCCTCTCAGACACAAATGTCCCAGCCTTCACAGGGTATATCTGTTCATACAGAGGAAAATAATAAAACAGAAAATGGAAAGCATTCATAATGCCACCATCCAGAGTCAACCAGTGCGTGCTAGCATATATCCTTCTGCGTGTGTGTGTGTGTGTGTAAACAGCTTCACTGAGAGTATCATTCACACGTGTCATACAATTTGATAGCCACGTGGAAAACATCAAATTAGATCCATTCCTTACATTAGGCACCAGGGTAAAAGCTTTTGGATTAAGCATCAAATGGATCAAAATCTAAATGTAAAAATGAAACCATACAAATAATGCAAAAAACAGACAGTGGAATACTTTATAATGTAGAAAAGACAAAATCTTTTCTAATTATAACTCATAAAATCCCTAACTCATAAAGGTAATAAAATATTAACAAATTTGATTCTGTAGCATTATAAAAACACCCTAAGTAAAATATCCTAGTAAAATCAAAAGGCAAACGAAAACCTGGGAGAAGGAATTGCAAATTGTATCACAGTCAAGGTTAGTTAACAATCAAGGTTAATGAATTGTTAATATCCTTAACAATTAAAGAATTTCTCAGAATAAAAAGCCTAATAACCTGATAGAAAAATGGGCAAAATATGAACAGATATTTCACAGAAAAAGCAAAGCAAATAAAACTAGTGAAAATATGTTTACTATTGTTTTCCTAATAACAGAATTGCAAACTTAAAATATGTACACTATGGTACCATTTCTTATCTTTCATATAGGCAAAAGTCCAAAAGTTGGACAATATAGTCTATTGGTGAGGCTTTGGGGAAACATTCTCCCCTATTCTGATGGGGATTCAAAATCATACAATCTCTTTGGAGAAGGATTTTGTAATGTCTAGCAAAATTACATGTGCTCTTGCCCTTTGACCCAGCAACCGCAGTTCTAGGAGTCTATTGCAAACATAACTACCAGAAATGTGAAGTGGCATATGCTCCAGTTATTCATTGCAGCACCATTTGTAATAGCAAAAACTGAAAACAACCCAAATGTCCATCAGTAGGCCACTGGTTGAATTTATTAAGGAGTATGCACACAGTGAATTGCTGTGCAGCAATAAAAGGAAGGAGGATAGATGGCCTCCAGAGTATACTGGTAAGTAAGAAATACAAGGTCAGAAGAGTAAATACAGTATGCTAGCTTTTTTTGTTGTTGTTAGAAAGGGAGGAGGGGCCTGGCACAGTGGCTCATGCCTGTAATCCCAGCACTTTGGGAGGCTGAGGCAGGCAGATTACCTGAGGTCAGGTGTTTAAGACCAGCCTGTCCAACATGGCGAAACCCATCTCTACTAAAAATACAAAAATTAGATAGGCATGGTGGCAGGCACCTGTAGACCCAGCTACTCAGGAGGCTGAGGCAAGAGAATCACTTGAGCCTGGGAGAGGGAGGTTGCAGTGAGCTGAGATCGCATCACTGCACTCCAGCCTGGGCAACAGAGCAAGACTGTCTCAAAAAAAAAAAAAAAAAGGCCAGGTGTGGTGGCTCATGCCTGTAATTCCAGCTCTTTGGGAGGCCCAGGCGGGCAGATTACAAGGTCAAGAATTCGAGACCACCCGGGCCAATATGGTGAAACCCCATCTCTATTAAAAATACAAAAATTAGCTGGGCATGGTGGCAGGCGCCTGCAGTCTCAGCTACTGGGAAGGCTGAGGCAGAAGAATCGCTTGAACCCGGAAGGCAGAGGTTGCAGTGAGCCAAGATTCTGCCACCACACTGCAGCCTGGGCGACAGAGCGAGACTCCATCTCAAAAAAAAAAAAAAAAAGTTAATTAGAAAATATTATCTCGGCCGGGCAAGGTGGCTCAAGCCTGTAATCCCAGCACTTTGGGAGGCCGAGACTGGCGGATCACGAGGTCAGGAGATTGAGACCATCCTGGCTAACACGGTGAAACCCTGTCTCTACCAAAAAATACAAAAAACTAGCCGGGTGAGGTGGCGGGCGCTTGTAGTCCCAGCTACTAGGGAGGCTGAGGCAGGAAAATGGCTTAAACCCGGGAGGCGGAGCTTGCAGGGAGCTGAGATCCGGCCACTGCACTCCAGCCTGGGCGACAGAGCGAGACTCGGTCTCAAAAAAAAAAAAAAAAGAAAAGAAAAGAAAAGAAAATATCATCTCTAAGATGAGATGAGAAAGAATGGCAGCTGTGACAGCTGAGTGGGGAAGGGGCAGACATGGAGGCTAAATTCTCTGCTTATATCTCTCCTATAATTTTTACTTTCAGCATGTAAATATGTTAGAGTATTGAAAAACAAAATTATACTTAGAAAAGGCAACTCCCTTCAATCAAAAACAAACTTAGCCAAATGATGGTTATAGTATAGCAAGTTGATTTTGTAATCACAGGGAGAAGAATTATTTTAAGTGACTTTAAAACGCAGTACTTTGACCGAATATCTCTCTAGGGAGGATACAGCCTAGGGGCAAAGAGAACCACAGAAAAATCTGAAACCATATTTGTCAGTCTTCTTAGTTATTCTACCGGACAAATGGCCCAGTTTCTTCAACAAATAAAATGAACAGAAATTGAAAGGAAAACATTCTTTTATGGATTAGAAAAGACTTAAGAGACAGACCTGTGACCAAATGCAAGGGTGAAAAGAGAATTTTGAAATAATCAAAGAAAATTGAACTGTGATATTAACTGATATTAAGGAAGTGTTAATTTTGAGCGTCATTTTATTTAATTTCATGATTTGTTTTATTATAGTTCATTGTATTATTATGGTTCTGATTAATTTATATTACGGTTTATTTAATTGAGTACTGTGATTATGGGGTTTTTTTTTTTTCTGTTAAGAGATTTTTTTCCCCTTTTGTCTATGGTATATTTATTTATTTCTAATTTTATTTTGAGTTGTTTGTTGTTGTTTTTTTAAAAGTATGACTTTAAGTGAGATTCCCAGGAATCAGCAACAGAAGCTCAGTGGTGACTAATGCCCTAGATGTCCCAGGGCTCTAAGTCCTACGTGGAATACCTAAGTCAACAGTGAATTTTTCAGAAGGGGCAAGTAAGAAATGACAGCCTTAGGACGACGGCAGCGACGGCCCAGCGGGCTCCGTGCGTGGGTCCGCGGCGGCTTGGGGTCCGCCTGCGGACTGCAGTGCGAGCTGGCGTCCGGCTCCCCTCCTCCCCCGCCCGTAGCCGCCGCTGTGATTGGGCGGAAGATGGCGCTGAGCGGATGGAAATCCTAATGACAGTCTACAAATTCGCCTCCATCTGTACCATGGAGTGGTGAATCAGATCGGAAAGATGCTTCAAAAGCAGATCCTCTACTGCACGCTGAGGAACAGTACAAAAAATGGATGAAATCAGGTGGACATAAAATCGACAGTATTCAATAAATCATATTGAAGGATGAACCATTGAAGGCTCCATTTCCCAACTGAATGATTGTTCTTTCTCACAGTTTACATTTTAGGAAAGCATTGGTATTAAATGGACTATATTAAAACGATTTTCGAGGAAAAAAAAAAAAAGAAATGACAGCTTTAAAGGCAACGACCTTATAACAAATATTCTGTTGAATCAAGTTGATTGAAGCAGAAAAACTTTCTTGGCATGAAAAAATCACACCGTCAGAGACCAAGAGCACAGGCTCCCGAGTTCCGATTCTAGCTTTCTCACTTCCTACTCTCTGGCCTTGGGCCCGTTACTTAGCCTCCCTGTGCCTCAGTTTCCCTGTCTACAAAAGGAAAATGGGTAGAAAGAAAACCTATTTCATAGAGCTGTTGTGGGGAATAATTAAGTTAAAGACATGTAAAGTGTTTAGAACAGTGACTGGCACATATGAAGCACATTATTATTAAATATAATAAATCTGATTTTTTAGCATTTAATTTTTAGAAAAAATTGATCAGTCATGTATACTGCTCCTCTTAGTTTTTTTGCACCTTTTTTTTTACATTTTTCTTTTTCTTTTTCAGTTTTTCATTTTTTTTTTTTTTTTTTTTGAGACAGAGTCTCGCTCTGTCGCCCAGGCTGGAGTGCAGTGGCCGGATCTCAGCTCACTGCAACTCCGCCTCTTGGGTTTATGCCATTCTCCTGCCTCAGCCTCCTGAGTAGCTGGGACTACAGGCGCCCACCACCTTACCCGGCTAGTTTTTTGTATTTTTTAGTAGAGACGGTGTTTCACCATGTTAGCCAGGATGATCTCGATCTCCTGACCTCGTGATCCGCCTGCCTCGGCCTCCCAAAGTGCTGGGATTACAGGCTTGAGCCACCGCGCCCAGCCCATTTTTCTTTTTTAAAAGACAGAGTCTTGCTCCGTCGCCCAGGCTGGTGTGCAGTGGTGTGATCATGGCTCACCACAGCCTCAAACTCCTGGGTTCAAGGGATCCTCCCGCCTCCCAAATAGCTAAGACTACTGGTGTGTACCGTCACACCCAGCTAATTTTTTGGGGGGGGCTAAATACGGGGGTCTCACGTGTTGCCCAGGCTGTTCTTGAACTCCTGGCCTCAAGCGATCATCCTGCCTCGGCCTACTTTTGCACATTTACCTAGTGAACATGCCAATGGGGAAAGATGACACAATCTGCAGTGATGCTCCCTCTTCTAGCGACTCCGGGGGCGCAAACTGGGGCCTACAGAGTGGAGGAGCACAGGCTGTGCTGAGGGCCGACCAGGCTCGGTGCCAAATGACCTCAGGATGGCCTCCTCCGGAAAGCCTCACTCCTCCCTGGTCCAGATCAAGAGCCCTTCTTTGCCTTTTTTCCACTGTGGGTAGCTACTCATCCAGGGCACATTCATCACATTAAAGTAAATGAAATTCCCACAGTTCTTCTCTCCCCTGCAGAGGGGCACATGTTGAGGGTAGGGCTGTGTTTCATTCTCCCTGGTAATCCCCAGCACCGCACCCAGCTCTGCAGCGCTTCAGATCCACTTGTCAAAGTGAACAGAACTGTGGTCCAGGGGACAGCCTGTATGTGACAGATCCGCTTAAAGGACCTAGTGCCTGCACAGAGAGGAACTGTCAGAGGAGACGGCAGGAGCGGAAAGGGAGCCACAGGCAAACTCCTACTCTGCATTTCTTTCTTTCTTTTCTTTCTTCTTTTTTTTTTTTTTTTTTTGAGATGGAGTCTCGCTCTGTTGCCCAGGCTGGAGTGCGGTGGCACCATCTCGGCTCAGTACAACCTCTGCCTCAAGAGTTCAAGTGATTCTCCTGCCTCAACCTCTTGAGTAGCTGGGATTACAGGCACATGCCACCAGGCCCAGCTAATTTTTGTATTTTTTAGTAGAGATGGGGTTTCACCATGTTGGCCAGGCTGGTCTCGAACTCCTGAGCTCAACTATCAGCCTGCCTCAGCCTCCCAAAGTGCTGGGATTAAAGGCATGAGCCACCATGCCTGGCCTTTTGCTTTTGGGAGACAGGGTCTCACTCTGTCCCCTAGGCTGGAGTGCAGTGGCTGGGACACGGCTCACTGCAACCTCAACCTCCCTGGCTCAAGCGATCCTCTCTCCTCAGCACCCTTGAGTAGCTGGGACTACAAGGCGCATGCCCCCATGCCCTGCTCATTTTTGTATTTTTTTGTAGAAATGGGGTTTTACTATGTTGTCCAGGCTGGTCTTGAACCTCTGGGCTCAAGTGATCCACCTGCCTCGGCCTCCCAAAGTTCTGGAATTACAGGCATGACCCAACACACCCAGCCCTAGTCTGCTTTTGTACTAAGGGTCCACCTTGTCCAGCAACTTGAGTTCCACCTCCTCAAAAAGATGCTTGCCTAATAATCTTCACTGTATGTTCCTTGCCTCATTCCACAAGCCTTTACTGAGAAGCCCCCCGAAATACAATCTTGCCCCAACAAAACTTCAGAATGGTAAGAGATGAGCCTCATCAAAGAACATAATCAACAGAGTGAAAAGGCAACCTAAGGAATGGGAGAAAATATTCACAAATCATAAACCTGATCAGGGACTAATATCCAGAACATATAAAGAATTTCTACAACTCAACAACAACAAAGAAACACAAATAACTCAATGAAAAAACGGGCAAATGACTTGAACAGACATTTCTCCAAAGAAGATGTACAAGTGGCCAACACGCACAGGAAAAGATGCTCAACATCACTAATTATTAGGGAAATGCAGATGAAAACCACAATGAGATATCACCTTATACCCACTAGGATGGCTATTATTCAAAAACAAAAAAAAGAAAGAAAAGAAAAAAAGAAACAGTAAATCACAAGTGTTGGTGAGAAAGTGGAGAAATAAGAAATCTTGTACACTCTTGGTGGGAATGTAAATGGTGCAACTACTGTGGAAAACAGTGTGGAGGTTACTCAAATAATTAAAAATAGAATTATCAATTCCACTTATAGGTATATACTCAAAAAAATTGAAAGCAGGATCTCAAAGAGATATTTGCATACCCATGTTTACAGGGCATTATTCACAACAGCCAAGAGGTAGAAGCAACCCCAGTGTCCATCAGCAGATGATTAGATAAACAAAATGTGGTGTACACATACAATGGAATATTATTCAGCCTTAAAAAAGAAAAATTCTGGCCAGGCATGGTGGCTCACATCTGTAATCCCAGCACTTTGGGAGGCCGAGGAAGATAGATCACTTGAGGCCAGGAGTTCGAAACCAGCCTGGCCAACATGGCGAAACCCCATGTCTACTAAAATTACAACAACAACAAAATTAGCCAGGTGTGGTGCCACATGCCTGTAATCCCAGCTACTCGGGAGGTTGAGACATGAGAATCACTTGAACTCAGAAAGCAGAGGTTGCAGCGAGCCAAGATCACACCACTGCACTTCAGCCTGGGCAACAGAGTGAGACTGTCTCAAAAAAAAAAGGGGGGAGAAATGTTTAAGAGTGTAAATTTTATGTTATGTGTTTTTAGCACAATTTTTTTTTAAAGAGAAAATCTGGTGCAAAAATAATTCTAGCTGAGCACTGTGGCTCATGCCTGTAATTCCAGTGCTTTGGGAGGCCGAGGTGAGTGGATCATCTGAAGTCAGGAGTTCGAGACCAGTCTGGCCAACATGGTGAAACCTCATCTCTACTAAAAATACAAAAATTAGCCGGGCATGGTGGTGGGTGCCTGTAATCCCAGCTACTCAGAAGGCTGAGGCAGGAGAATCACTTGAACCCGGGAGGCAGAGGTTGCAGTAAGCTGAAATCATGCCACTGCATTCTAGCCTGGGTGACAGAACAAGACTCAGTCTAAAAAAAAAAAAAAAAAAAAAAAAAAAAAAAAAAAAAAATTCTAAACAGTTGATTGAATAATCTCAACTACTTGGAGATAAAACTACTTGGGGATAAAACATGATTTTTCTCCTAATATAATTGCCCCCAACTAATCCAGACTGACCCATCCTTTTTTTTTCCCCCTCAAATAGAGGGTTCCTTAATCACATCTTTGCCACCTCCCATAGCTTTCTAGCCACCTTTGATTATTTCCGATTTAAGACTCAGTCCTTTGCATCCCGAAGCTTCAAGTCTCATCACCTCCCAGTCCACCCACACAGACTGGGTCTGTCTGTGACTCTAGTTTACGCTTGATCTCTTTACCCATCATCTCCTCCCCTCTCTAGAACCAGCCCTCCAGGGTGTGTTGGTGCAGGAAGAGAGAGAGGCAAAGGGCAAGTGTGTCCTCTCTCAGCCCAGCAAGGTTGCATGGATCCATCCTGAACGCCCTCAGGAGCCAAGAACTCAAGGCAGCAGTTCTGGGCCCTCTCTGTCAGGCAGTATATCCCTTCCCCACTATCTCCCTCCCATCCTCTTCTCCACAGCCCGAGGGCAGATCGACAAGCCCAATGGCCAAGCGAACAACCATCTGGGAGCAAAACTCCCCTTCTTGCAAACACCTCTGGTTTTCCTTATGATTCTCTTAGGTCCTCACCCTACTCCTTGGCTTCTAGAAAGAGAGTGAATAACCCTCTCCCCAAAACCAGTCCAGCTCACCCTCTGCTTTGTCAATCCTCAGAGCTTGAATTGGGAATCATGGAACCAGATCGGACTTCCCCTATAAGGCAAGGGGAGCTTGGCAGACTCCAGCTTCTAGGGGCTTACAGGTGGCTCTCAGAATGGAGAGACCTTTGGTTCTCACCTTTAGACCCTCTATCAAACCAGTGGTGTCAGAGGAGGGAGAGATCACTTTCAACTTTCAGTGACAGGGAATCAGAAAAAACGTTTCTGGAGAGGGAACATTTGAACTGGGTCTCAAAGGCTAGGTCAGATTTGGCAAAGTGAAGATGAATGGTCAGGTGAGAGGGAGGGAAGGGAGAGGCGAAGGCTCAGACACAAGGAGCTTCATGGCACACAGGCGTACCGGTTAGCTACAACAAACATGCGTGCAGGAGAGTGGAGAAAGGGAGTGACAGCATGCCCAGTGTTTCACATTGTCTTTGGCTTGGTCTGAGCTCAGTCTGTCCCGTGATGCTTTGAGGAGGGTGTAGGCAGCTGTGCAGCCATTCTCAGGACCTGTATTTGCATTTGCACAGGCCAGTGAAGCTGAGAGTACTGAAGTTCACTGATGCTGGCCGGGAGCTGTTTGGAATGACTGCCAGTCTTGAAAGAGTCCATGTATCTCAAGACATAAAATTAGCAAAATTCTTCTGCAGCCAATCCCATTTTCTTGCAGTCTTCATGCAGAAGCACCAGCTTCTCTGAGCATTTGAATAACTCCACACAGCTCCTTCTATGCTAAATGACACTGCCCAAAATACACCGGAGGCCTGTCCAGCACCCTGGAAATTCCATGACTACACCACATGAGGAAGCTGAGTCAGGGGAACAGGGGGCTTCAGGTTAGCTGTGGCCATTCACGTGCTGTGTGATTTTGGACAAGTCAGTCTCTGAACTCAAATTCATCAGAAATGCAGGGGTGAGTACTAGCTGCCCTAGCACAGGATTAAATGAGGGAAGTAACGTGCACAAATATGTTAAAAAGTGTCAGCCGGGCATGGTGGCTCATGCCTGTAATCACAGCGCTTTAGGAGGCTGAAGCCAGCAGATCACTTGAGACCAGGAATTTGAGACCAGCCTGGCCAACATGGTGAAACCCCATTTCTACTAAAAATACAAAAATTAACCAGGCATGGTGGTGTGTGCCTGTAGTCCCAGCTACTTGGGACATTGAGGCAGAAGGATTGTTTGAGCCCAAGAGGCGGAGGCTGTAGTAAGCCAAGATCACACTACTGCACTCCTGCACTCTTGGGTGACAGAGCAAGACTCCGTCTCAACAACAGCAACAACAAAAAAGTAGTCACATTGATGTGTATCTTACATGATGAATGCAGAGTTTCCACTCCTCTCAAGACCCCAGAGTATAGTGCATAGGGAAGCAGAAAGCATTTGTATTCCCAGGGGGGAGGCTGGCTGTGCAGGGAGGACATGATCAATAATACTGTCAGCTTAAAATAAGAATCTGTGTCACCAAAACGCTGCTTTCAAACCAACCCTTGATGTTCTAGGTCCACCATTTCTCTGTCCCACCTCCCTGCTTTACCTCTTTTTTTTGTTTGTTTTGTTTCGTTTTGTTTAGATGAATCTTTTTTTTTTTTTTTTTTTTTTTTTTTTTCCCTCAAAGAGAGGGTTTGAGAAAAACCTAGGCTGTCACCCAGGCTGGAGTGCAGTAGTGTGATCTCAGCTCACCGCAACCTCCGCCTCCTAGGTTCAAGCAATTCTCCTGCCTCAGCCTCCCGAGTAGCTAGGATTACAGGTGCCTGCCACCATGCCTGGCTAGTTTTTGCATTTTTAGTAGAGACGGGATTTCACCAGGTTGGCCAGGCTGGTCTTGAACTGCGGGCCTCAACTGATCCACACACCTCCGCCTCCCAAAGTGCTGGGATTACAGGCTGAGCCACTGCGCCCAGCCTTTCCTCTGATTTCTATGGTGCCTATCACCATGGTATGCAGGTACTCACATCAAATCTGTTTTTAAGTTCAAAACAGAGCCATATGTGGGAAGACACATTCCTCTTCTGAAGCCTTATCTCCGAAGTTGAGCTTGGAGTGAAGTGACAGGTGGAACTGACTCCTTGGAGGATGGAATCTTGAGATTTTATGTGGGAGTAGAAGAGAAGCAAGCACCAAATATCTATCAAATGCCCACAGAGGGAAACACTGTAGTAGCTGCCTAGAGATTCAGTCCTGCCCAAGTTTCCCTGCTCAGATCTCAGGTGCAATTTTGAGAAATGTTCTTCTTCCCCAGTGGAGTGACCTAGTCAATGACCTCACCCTTTATGGGAAGGCGTGCCCATACGCACAATAACACAGTACTCATAAAGTCCACGAGAGGCCGGTCCAGGCCTTGGCCAGGGAAGCATCCATGGACTTGGGCGTTCGTCGCAGAATCTTCAGACAAATCTGGATGAGGAGTGAGGCCCTGTCTTGGAGGCGCTGCCCTCCCTCTGTGGCATGGAAGCCCTGCTGCCTGTGACAGGAGGCGACTGCACCTCACCTGCGGCCTGTATGCTGCAGGACCCAGCGAAGAGCTTCCTTAGCTTACAGCTGCGCAGACACTAGGAAAGGGAGCACGTGCCAGGGAGATTTGCCTTCTTGGTCCGGTAGCAAATGCAGTCCCACCAGCCCACCTGGTAGAGGTAGGAGGTTCCGCAGGCCTTCCAGATCTTCTTGGCAGGTTTATGGGCGAGAGAAAGCAGTTCCCAGACCCCTGCCCTGATGCGGCTGCACCTTCTGGAGCACCGTGAACACTCTGCCTCCTGCCAGGCCCCCAAAATACTCTTCTGTCTCTACAGTTGTGCCACCTTTCCCCAGCACCAAGGAGCAGCTCAGCAGGACCAGCCTCTGGGGGCCAGCACACGCGTTCTTCACAAGCCTAAGAGGGCTGTCGTGAGGGGAAAAATATGGCATTATATGACGTCATTCCAGCTTTAATACCCTTTCTGGAAAAAAGAGAGGATATAAAGAAATAGATATAGATTATGTACACACATACATGAAGGGTAAGTACTTGGAAATGTTAAAGAGCTCGTTTTAAAAGTCCTTAGGCAGCACCCCCTTCTCAAGTTAACTCCCACTTGGTCCAAGGTGGAGCTCCGGGCTCCGAGGAGGCGCGGTCAGGGTGGGAGGCCTGGGCTGCACGGACCGCGAGCGAGCCTCCTCGGTCTCCCTCCTTAGCGGAGAAGATCCTCCAGGCTAAGGTCCAAGGCCCATCTCCCTTGGGGCTGTCGCCACCCACCTCCTCCCCGCCACCCTGGGCTTTGGCTTTGTCCTCGACCACGCTCCGGGAATGCGCTGAGCGGTCGCGGTCCTGCTAGCCAGGGCCGCGTTCCCACCGCGAAGGCCCGGGCGCCGAGCTGCTCGGGATCGGCTCCGGGACTCCAGCCACCAGGTGGCGCCACACGGCTACCTGCGCGCCGCTCCGAGACGGTCGGGTCGCCGCGGTGAGAGGACCCAAGACCGGGGGTAACCAGTCACCGGAGGCGACCCACCGCCCGCACTGCCGAGGCTCAGGCGCCCAGTTCGGTGCCCAGAGGCCCGCCCCGGAGCCAACCTGGACCGGCAGCTTCAGCAAAATTGCGGGATAGTTAAAAAAAAAAAGAAGTTTTTTTAGGCCGGGCGCGGTGGCTCAAGCCTGTAATCCCAGCACTTTGGGAGGCCGAGACGGGCGGATCACGAGGTCAGGAGATCGAGACCATCCCGGCTAATGCGGTGAAACCCCGTCTCCACTAAAAAATACAAAGAACTAGCCGAAATACAAAGAACTAGCCGGGCGAGGTGGCGGGCGCCTGTAGTCCTAGCTACTCCGGAGGCTGGGGCAGGAGAATGGCGTAAACCCAGTAGGCGGAGCTTGCAGTGAGCTGAGATCCGGCCACTGCACTCCAGCCCGGGCGACAGAGCGAGACTCCGTCTCAAAAAAAAAAAAAAAATGTTTTCACCCCACCCGCCACTCCAAAATCGATTCAAAAATAGAAATTAAACTGGGCTGGGCGCGGTGGCTCATGGTGAAACCCCGTCTCTACAAAAAATACAAAAGTTAGCCTGGCTTGGTGGCGTGCACCTGTAATCCCAGCTACTAGAGGGGCTGAGGCAGGAGAATCGCTTGAACCTGAGAACGGAGGTTGCAGTGAGCTGAGATCACATCACTCCACTCCAGCCTGGGTAACAGAGCCAGACCCCGTCTCAAAAAAAAAAAGAAAAGTTAAACTATGATGGGGAAAGTTGTTGGCGACAACAATGCAGACCCGCATGGATACAGGCAGCGGGGCGCATGAGTTCTGGAGCCCAAATCGCTGAGTTC
Source organism: Rhinopithecus roxellana (assembly GCF_007565055.1). Taxonomy (NCBI): domain Eukaryota; kingdom Metazoa; phylum Chordata; class Mammalia; order Primates; family Cercopithecidae; genus Rhinopithecus; species Rhinopithecus roxellana. The sequence goes on from NC_044565.1 coordinate 80,672,519, forward strand.
AAATCCTGCTTAATGACCTTGCGTGCGTTATTTAACCCCGTATAACCCCATTGCCTCATCGGCAAATGCAAATAATTTACTTAAAACTCACGTCATGAATTGTTGACAGGAATTAAATGAGTTGATACACCACATATATGTATACGTGTGTGTTTTAAATATGTAATATAAGTGCATATAAATGTATGTATGCATATAATCATATGCATGTATAATATATAAAATTATGTACATATATAACCTATATGCCTAGTACATAGTAAGCACCAGTGTTAGCTGTATTTTATGAATTTATATATTTATTCGTTATGCAACTTCTATGAATTGTTAATTTTTAAAAACATATTTTTACTCGAAAGACACTATTGGGGTTTAACCTTTTTTTTTTTTTTTTTTTGAGACAGAGTATTGCTCTTTACCCTGCCTGGAGGACAGTGGCAGGATCTTGGCTCACCGCAAACTCTGCGTTCTGGTTTCAAGAGATTCTCCTGCCTCAGCCTTCCAAGTAGCCGGGATTACAGGCACCTGCCAACACGCCTGGCTGATTTTTGTATTTTTAGTAGAGATGGGGTTTCACCATGTTGGCCAGGCTGGTCTTGAACTCCTGACCTCGTGATACACCCGCTTAGGCCTCCCAAAGTGCTGGGATTACAGGTGTGAACCACCGCACCTGGCCTTTTTTTTTTTTTTTTTTTTTTTTTTTTGAGATGGAGTTTCGCTCTTGTTGCCGAGGCTGCAATTCAATGGCGCGATCTCGGCTCACTGCAACCTCAGTCTCCTGAGTTCAAGCGATTCTTCTGTCTCAGCCTCCCAAGTGGCTGAGATTACAGGTGCCTGCCACCATGTCGAGCTAATTTTTTGTATTTTTAGTAGAGATGGGGTTTCACTATGTTGGCCAGGCTGGTCTTGAACTCCAGACCTCTGATGATCCACCCGCCTCAGCCTCCCAAAGTGCTGGGATTACAGGCGTTAGCCACCGCACCCGGGCTGTTAACTTTTTATATGGAAATTTTCAAACATTTACAAAAGTTGAGAAAACAGTATAATGAACCCACATGGGCACATCACCCAGTTTCAATAATTAATACATTGTCAATTCCGTTTTATCTATACCCCAGGACCCCTCTGCCACTCAGCTAGGCTATGTTAAATCAAATCTGAGATTACATATCATTTCATTTGTAAATACTTGACAATTATAAAGTATTTTTTAAAGCTCAATGTTTGATACTTCCTCCATGCACATATTATATTCTTCAGTCCATAGATTTCCCATGACACTGGAAATCTTTTCCAAACCAGCATTTGACACAGAAGTTGGAACTGAATATTGAATCAGTTATGAAAAATTTGGAGCAGTGATGTATTTGTCTGAAAAGCATTTCCCCTTCTCAAGAGATGTGTTCTCCCTGAGGAAGGGAACATTACGCTCAGCCACTGGTTCTCTTCTTGTGAGAATCTACGGCGTGTTCTTTTATCTGCAGTGACATGCCTCAGGTTGAATGATCACTCCAGGGAAGGAGATTTCTTGTAATTAGTCAGATTCCTGCACTCAGAGAAGGATCTAATCCATTTTAAGAAGGAAACCACTTCTCCAGACACTTGAAGGCTCTAGGATATATAGCCAATACTGCAGGGTAAACCACTGTCTGCTCAAAGTGTCTTTACACCAGTGCCAAGTCCCATCCATACTAAAAATTTAAGCACATTTATTTCCTCAAGGAATGTTGTTAACGTGTTAAATTATTTACTTAAGTTACTAATACACACACATCCCAGCCTAATAATATATTAAGAGCCCTTTGAGACAGGAGAAAGAAAGAAACCAGGGAAATAGTTGTTCTTATTCAACTGTATGCTTTTTGGGTTTTGTTTTGTTTTGTTTTGTTTTTGTTTTTGTTTTTGTTTTGAGGCAGATTCTCACTCTATTGCCCAGGCTGGAGTGCAGTGGCATGATCTCGGCTCACTGCAACCTCAGCCTCCCAGGTTCAAGCAATTCTCCTGCCTTAGCCTCCCAAGTAGCTGGGATTACAGGCGTGCACCACTACAGCAGGCTAATTTTTGTATTTTTTAAGTAGAGACAGGGTTTTACCATGTTGGCCAGGCTGATCTTGAACTCCTGACCTCAAGCAATCCACCCATCTTGGCCTCCCAAAGTACTGGGATTACAGGCGTGAGCCACTGCGCTGGCCCACCCTGCTCATCTTTAAGTTCCTCAGTGCCCAGCCTCATAGAAAGCTACTCAGGAGGCTGAGACACGCGAGTCGCTTGAACCCAGGAGGCAGAGGTTGCAGTGAACCGAGATTGCACCACTGCACTCCAGCCTGGGTGACAGAGCGAGACTCGGTCAAAAAAAAATGTAGGTGCCCGATAAATGTTGATTGATGATTCCAGTCACTAAGACAACTTGCTATTGCCCCAACTTGCCTCTCTTTTAACAATCTGCAGTTAACTTGAGGTAGGAGGCAGGATTTTACTCTGGACCAGATTGAAGACTGGCTGAAACAGGAAGGAGGCGAAAGCACCTCTCCATAAGACACACCCACGAGTGCCATATCAGTCTACCACCTAGAAGGTTATAACCATAATGTGATCCAGCGTACAACCACAGACTGGTGAGGCTGAGAAAACAAAGGTTATCCTTTTTTTATTTTACAAAAGCACTTTTAAAAATTATAATACACAAGCCAGATATGGTGGCTCATGCCTGTAGTCCCAACTACTCGGGAGACTGAGGCAGGAGGATTGCTTGAGCCCAGGAGTTCAAGGCTGCAGTGAGCCAAAATTGCACGACTGCACTCCAGCCTGGGAAAAAAAAAAAAATATATATATATATATGTGTGTGTGTGTGTGTGTGTGTGTGTGTGTGTATGTATATATATATAAACACACTCATAACAATTTAAATAAACTTAATTATAGAAAGTCAATATATTATATATAATATATAAAAAATATATCTCATACATAGTATTGACACATATTTTGTAATATATTATCATATATAATATATAATGTATATGTTTTTTCTCCTTCCCTGTCCAATTATACTCTCTTGAAGTAACCAGCATTAGCATGCTGGTATATATATCATTCCATATGTTTTCTATGCTTACACAAGCACAGAATCACCTGTTGAAGGTTTCATTTATGCTTTTAACAAAAACATGGTCATATTCTTCATTATCATTTGCCACTTGCTTATGTTTACTTAGTATGTCTTCTACACCTTCCCAAGTCAATACATATAAATGTGGTTCATTCTACTTGATGATTGCATAGTATTCCATAGAATAGATATACTAGAATGTATTCAATCAACCCATCACTAATCATGGGTTTTGGTTATAGCTTATCAGCTTTGTTAATTGTTTCATCTGGGCTAGTCCTGTTTTAGTTGTAATCTCCTAAATAACAAAGGCCATACCGTAAACACAAACTTACTTCTCAGAACTTCATCATTGCCTACATTTGTCACACAATTAACATGGCATGAATATCCCTTTAATTTTGGAAAGGCACATAATATCTTCTCATTTGTTAAAAGGAAGACAGTTCTTAGGGTGATAGGCTTATATTTGGCACGTTTACTGAGCAGGAGGAGATAATTTTTAAAATTTCCTAATCCCATATGGTCTGATTTTTCTGCATATGTCAACCTCCTTCCCAACAGGTGCGTCATACTTTCCCACAGCACTGCTCTTGTATCTCTACAGAAATCATTTAAACTTTACCTCTTTACCATAAAATGATTTAAGTTTCACAGTGAGACTGCTTAATCCAACACACTTATTTTAAAGATGAACAAAGCTAAGCATTCATAACTTAGCTACCTAGTAGAGGAGCTGAGGCTAGGACTATCCAGGGCTGTCTCCACTACAGGACACAGCCGCTCCAGGGCTGGGGAGTGGCTGGGGCATGGCACATAGGCGACAGTATTTTTATTTGTATAAATTATAAAGTAGGTCGTTAATTTATAAAGTAGGTCGTTAATTTTTCTCAAAGACTGAACAGGTAGCTGATCCGTGCCACTTGCTAACCACCTGTTTGAAGAAGGAACTCTTGCTGCTGGACCTCAGGTCTACAGCTTGTTTTTCTCCAGAGGCTGCTCTTGCTCCAGCTTGCGGTTTTCTCGGCATCCAGCAGCCAATAGAGTTGTGAATGTCTCTCTTTACTTGCATTCCCACACCATACCTGGCATGCCAGTGTGCCCTGGCTTGGAGTTGAGGCTGCTGACTATCTAGTTATGTAAAAGTAAAATCCTTCAGGCACAGCCAGAGGAAGCCCGTCATGGGTGGACACAGATTTGTGGGGCCTAAACTTATAAAGTTTTTGAGATCATCTTTAATGGAAAACAATATAAAAATGTCTCATTTTTGCCATTTATGAAAAAATATATGCACACATTGCTAGGTACTCTGCCTGGTGTCTTAGAAAGGTCTAGTCCCTGACAAGCGAAGGTGCTGAAGCTTAATTTCCTTTATCTTCAGGGCACAATTTCCCCTGGGCCTTATATGGAGTCAGTAGGGACATACCTGGGGCACCCTTTGATCCTTCACATGTAGATGGACAGAGCTGCTCAGACCCCTCCATGAGGTTATGCACACAGTAGCCCAAAGTCCAAGAGTTCCAGGACAGTCCCTGTTTTTATATATTTAATTATGTGTCAAACGATGCATCTTGACTTTTCAAAAAATATAAGTGATAATGTTACAGAATAGAAGTACCAAAGAAAAACAAACAAAAAAAAGCAAGCAAAACAAAACAAAACCAACACCCCAAAATTCATACAAATCAGGATGGAATTACCAATTGTTCCCTGTGGATTTTTCCATTCCCATCTCAGAATGGAAAGAGCAAGCCCAGGACGGACAGTAACAGCACCCAGCAGCTGCAGAGTGCAAAAGTTCCCACCTGCTAAGAAATCAGCAGGAATCTTTAGAAGGAAATTCTCTTCCCTTATTGGGTAGCAGTAATTATGCTGCCAAGAAAAATCTTGCCTTCATAGACTTATGTTGCATAAGAAATAAAGTTTAGCTAGAATAGACAAGTTGAGTTCAAAAAACTACTGAAGAATCTCCTTCTAGTCCCTGTCCTTAGCTTTCCATTCCATAGTAACTAGACCCAAGATTTCAGAGCACAGTATTGAAGTCGCTATGCTGCATAAGTATCCCACACCCAAAGACTCAGGCAACTATTCCACAGATTTCTTTTTTTTTTTTCTTTTTTCTTTTTTTTTTTTTTTTTTTTTTTTTTTTGTGACAGAGTCTTACTCTGTCGCCCAGGCTGGAGTGTAGTGGCATGATCTTGACTTATTGCAACCTCCACCTCATGAGTTCAAGCAATTCCCCTGTCTCAGCCTCCCAAGTATCTAAGATTACAGGTGCCCACCACAACGCCCTGCTAATTTTTGTATTTTTAGTAGAGACAGGGTTTCACCATGTTGGTCAAGCTGGTCTCGAACTCTTGACCTCAAGTTATTCGCCCATCTCTGCCTCTCAAAATGCTAGGATTACATGCGTGAGTCACCACACCCAGCCAATTCCACAGACTTTTAAGGGGGCTATCAGGGAACAAATGTGTAGCAAAATCTATTCATCAAGCATTTATGAATCATCCAGGAAGGTCAGGATAGGTTTTTGGTTTGCTTTACAGGAGACATCCTGTATCTGAAAGGCAGAAGACACCTATCTGGCAAGTCCAGGGTTAGCACAATGTATTCATTGCCTGTTCGAGAATAGTAACAATGATCATAATAACAGTCATAACTATTGTTTGTTGAGACTATGTGCTTTAAATGCATTATCTCACTTAATCCTCATACCAACTTTGTCAATATTCATATTTCACCTACAACCAAATAGACTTAGTGATGTGAAGAGACAATGTCATACAGCACACAGTGCTAAAGTTGATACTCAAACCCAACTCTATCAAACTGCAAAGGCCATCATTTAACCAAAGTGAAAGAAAATAAAATCTCAGGACCCCATTCATTTAACCACTGTGAAAGAAAATAAATCTCAGGGCCCCAGTTCATGACGCCAAAAGGAAAAAATTAAGCTGAAAGCTGGGTCATGCCAGAAATTGCCTTTCTCTTTATTCCTAAGCAGACAGCTACAGATAAAAGGCCAGATGTCTTCACAGTTAGCTACTCTATGTTCACCTTATCAGTGATCAGTGCTGATTTACTGAATGGGAGATGACTACATAATCGTCTATGCTCCTACTTGCTCCTTTTCTCTTTCAACATGTGGATTCAGTCATATGACCACATCCTCCCTCTTTCTCTTCCAGCCTGCTTTTCCCCTTTAAATACTGAAGCCTTCAAAATGATCTTTGGAGAAAGGCCCGGACCACAGGCTGTTTCTGTGACATCTGTGTTCCTTTCTTCCGGCCATGTCCTTAACCTTGGCAAAATAAACTGCTAAGTTGATTGAGATCTGTCTCCGATAACTTTTTGATTTATACCACTATACTTTCCAGTCTTTTTTTTTTTTTTTTTTTGAGACAGTTTCACTCTTGTTGCCCAGGCTGGAGTGCAATGGCGCGATAGCTCAGTGCGACCTCCGCCTCCCGGGTTCAAGCAATTCTCCTGCCTCAGCCTCCCAAGTAGCTGGGATTACAGGCATCTGCCACCACACCCAGCTAATTTTATTTTATTTTTTTAGTAGAGATGGGGTTTCTGCATGTTGGTCAGGCTGGTCTCAAATTCCTGGTCTCAGGTGATCCGCCCCCCTCAGCCTCCCAAAGTGCTGGGATTACAGGCGTGAGCCACCGCACCCTGCCTCCAGTCTTCTTTAATAGGCAACAGATGGATTTCTAAGTGGTTACCTCAAGAAAAAAAAAAAGGAAAAGTCCATGAAACAAATCCACAAAGATTAGCCAATCCCTACTTAGTGATGATGCCTACAGAAACTGCTGTTGGCCAGGCTCCATTCCCTCACCAATCCCAGCAGCAGAATCACCTGAATACTTACAAAAAAGCCAGATTCTCGGGCCCACCCCAGATCTATGGAATCAGAATCCCTAAGGATAGAGCCTGGGAATCCTCATTTAAAATGATCCACCATACCCCCAACTCCCAAGCAATTCCCCTTCACGTAGAAGTTTGAGAAGAGCTGCTTGAAGGATGAGCATTCCTCCCAGCTTGCCTGGAAGACAAGTTTATACCTGTTATCCTGGCATATCAATAGTGCCTTACCTTACCCCCATAAGTGTTCCAGTTTAGACAACCAACTTGCATGTATATATTTCTATATTTTTTGTATCAAAATGAAACCATACTGTACATGCTATTTTATAACCTGAAATGTTTATGCAATGATTTCTCCTTTTCCATATAAACTTTTATCTTTTCTCATACCAATCTATATTCAGATTTTCTCCGTCATCTTTAAAACATTCCCTACATCTGGTTTAATCAGTCTACGCATTGCGTTATAATAGTTTCTCTTCTAAGCTAGTAAGTTTCTCTATCTCTTTCTCCCCACCCCACATCCCCACCTCTCTCTCTCTCTTTCTGACACTGACTTGTTAATAGACTAGGCCAGATGTATTATAGGCTGGGCCATGTTTTGGATTTTTCTGGACACTTCTTTATGGTGTTAGTTTGGTCCCTTGTTTTCTATATTTCTTATTAACTGAAAATTAGATTAAAATTTTTAGTCTTATCAAGTTTGAGCCAAGTTTGGCTATACGTCACAGGTAATGGTGTTTATTTCATCTTATATCACATCAGGAACATGTACTGTCTTGTTGACCCACAATTAGTGACACTGAGATCAACCACTGAATGAGAGTGACTTTTTGATCCAATGACAGGACACAGTTACACTGTTTTCCTTGCAACTGGGTAAAAATCTGTATAGTATCACTTTGGCTGTATATAAATATTCAGTTTCCCATCAACCATACAGCTAACACTTTCAACAATTTGATACTTGTTGCCTGAGTTCAGGGTGTTGCAAAATGTCAGTTCACTAGTTCTATCAATCTTCTATGTGATTAGCAGACATTCTTCAGTAGAACAGAGATTTTTTCTTTTTTTTTTTTTTTTTTTTTTTTTTTTTTTTTTTTTTTGAGGCGGAGTCTCGCTCTGTCACCCCGACTGGAGTGCAGTGGCCAGATCTCAGCTCACTGCAAGCTCCGCCTCCCGGGTTTACGCCATTCTCCTGCCTCAGCCTCCCAAGTAGCTGGGACTACAGGTGCCCGCCACCTCGCCCAGCTAGTTTTTGTATTTTTAGTAGAGCGGGGTTTCACCGTGTTAGCCAGGATGGTCTCGATCTCCTGACCTCGTGATCCGCCCGTCTCGGCCTCCCAAAGTGCTGGGATTACAGGCTTGAGCCACCGCGCCCGGCCTTTTTGTTGTTGTTGTTGTTGTTGTTGTTGTTGTTGTTGTTGTTGAGACAGAGTCTCACTCTTTCGCCGAGGCTGGAGTGCAGTGGTGCAATCTCAGCTCACTGCAACCTAAGCCTCTGGAGTAACTGGGATTACAGGCATGCGCCACCATGCCCAGCTAATGTTTGTATGTTTAGTAGAGATGGGGTTTTGCCATTTTGGCCATGCTGGTCTTGAACTCCTGACCTCAAGTGATCCAACCACCTTGGCTTTCCAAAGTGCTGGGATTACAGGTGTGAGCCACCGCACCCAGCCTGAATGTTTATTTCTTACACTTGGATTATTATTTTCAAAATAAGGAACTAGTTTAATAGCCCCTTGGGCCCAATTTCTGTGGTCCATTTGCAGTATCTCCATCAAGATAGCGAGCACCTTCCAGAAAAGTCTAGTGGTTATAGAAGAACTAAACAATGCCAAAAAGTTTGGCCACACTACACATAGATACGACTGGCAACCGGAAATACTCCACTGGAAATGGTAGCCCTGATGAGAAGTTGTGGCCTAAGCTAACTAGTTTTTCACATCTGATCCTCTAGTCACACCATATATTGTTTTTTTTTTTTTTTTTTAGCTCCAGAAGTTCTCGAAGAGTGCTTCGTTTATGATAGAACACACTCTCTTGCCTCTCCGAAAAGAGCTTTCATTAAGCAGAAACAGAGCTGCTCTAGTGAATGGGCTCTCAACAAACAGGAGTACTGTACCATGCAATGGGACAGTGATTCTTTGTGTTCCCTGAATTTGACACGTGGTGTAGGACTTTTCAAAAGGGTATTTCTGGTTGGGCACTGTGGCTCACGCCTGTAATCCCAGCACTTTGGGAGGCCAAGGTGGGCAGATCACTTCAGGTCAGGAGTTCGAGACTAGCCTGGCCAATGTGGTGAAACCCCATCTCTACTAAAAATGCAAAAATTAGCCAAAAGTTAGCTGGACATGGTGGCAGGCACCAGTAAGCCCAGCTACTCGGGAGGCTGAGGCACAAGAATCCCTTGAGCCCAGGAGGCAAAGGTTACACTGAGCTGAGATCAGGCCACTGCACTCCAGCCTGGGCAACAGAGCAAGACTGAGTCTCAAAAATATAAAAATAAAAAGAGTATTTCCAAAGGACATACACCTCAGACTGTGGCATATTTTATTTTCCAAAGATGATAGCTATAATCTCTCTTATCCCACATACTCTTCTTACAACATAATTTTGACGCTTCTCCCAGTGGGAAGTAGAGTGCCCTTAAATCTGGAAGGGTTATGGCATGGATGAAGTGACACTATGTAAGGATATGCCACAATTTGTTTATTTATTCACTTTTTTTTAGATGGAGTCTTGCTCTGTCACCTAGGCTGGAGTGCAATGGCATGATCATGTCTCACTGCAGCCTCAAACTCCTGGGCTCAAGCAGTCCTCCCACCTCAGCCTCCCGAGTAGCTGGGACTATAGGTGCATGCCACCACACCTGGCTAATTTTTTTTATTTTTTGTAGAGATGGTTTCTCATTCTCTTGACCAGGTTGGTCTCACATTCCTGGCCTCAACCAGTCATCCCCACTTGGCCTCGCACCTCCCAAAGTGCTGGGATTACAGGCATGAGCCACTGCACCCAACTTATTTATTTCCTTTTTGATGACACTTAGTTGTTTCCAGTTTGGGACTACTACAGATAAAGTTGCTATGAATATTTATGTACGAGTCATTGTAGAGACATATACTTTCTTTAGGAGTGAATGGCTGGATTATATGGTAGGTATATGGTTTAACTTTTGGAAACTGTCAAAATTGTTTTTGCAAAGTGGTGGTACCATTTTACATTCCTATGAAAAGTATATGAGAGTTTCATTTCCTCCACATCTTCACCATCACTTAGTATGCTCAGTCTTTTTTTGTTTTTTGGGATGGAGTCTCATTCTGTTGCCCAGGCTGGAGTGCAGTGGTACGATCTCAGCTCACTGCAACCTCCGCCTCCTGGGGTCAAGCAATTCTCTTGCTTCCTAAATAGCTGAGACTACAGGCACGGGCCACCATGCCCAGCTAATCTTTGTATTTTTAGTAGAGATGGTGTTTCGCCACGTTGGCCAGGCTGGTCTCCAACTCCTGACCTCAAGGGATCCAACTGCCTCGGCATTCCAAAGTGCTGGGATTACTGGCATGAGTCACTGCGCCTGGCATCAGTCTTCTTAATTTGGCCATTCTAATACATATAGAGAGATATTGTGATTTTCATTTCTATTTCCCTAATAACTAATGAATAATGATGTTAAGCATTTTTTGCATGTGCTTATTGATCTTTTATGTATCTTCTTCATTCTAATCTTTTTGCCAAGTTTTAATAGGGTCATTTTCTTATTGAGTTTTGAGAATTCTTCGTATTTTCTAGATAGAAATCCTATATCAGAAAGATATGTTGCAAATATTTTCTCTTAATCTGTGGCTTGTCTTTTCCTTCTCTATTAGAGCAGAAGTTTTACATTTTGATGAAGTCCAGTTTATGAGTTTGGGTTTTGGATTTTTTTAATAGACCAATGTTTTTGGTGTCATAACATAAGAAATCATTACCCAAAAAAAGATCACAAAAAGTTTTCATCTATAAGAGTCATAGTTTTAGCTCTTGCATTTAGGTCTTTCACCCACCTTGAGTTAATTTTTGCATATGGAACAGAATATGGCTAGAAGGGGTCTTTTTGCATATGTATTTCCAGTTGTTCCAACAACATTGGTTGAAAAGATGGTCCTTTTTCCACTGCATTGTCTTTTCATATTTGTAACAAATCAGTATGCATTTTCAATATATATGTGGTTTTATGTCTATATTCTGTCCCATTGATCTATTTTTATTTTACACACCTACCACAGTCTTGATTACTATAGCTGTATAAGTTTTGAGGTGGAACCTTCATGAATGGGATTAGTGCCCTAATAAAAGAGGCCCCAGGCTCATTCTGCCATGTGAGGTTACAATAAGACAACCATCTATGAGGAAGCAGACCCTCACCAGACCCTGAATCAGCTGATGCCTTGATCCTGGCCACTCTAGCCTCAGACAGAGAAATAAATTTCTGTTGTTTAAAAGCTACCAGTTTGTGGTATTTTGTTATAGCAGTCCATCCAAACTAAGACTTACTCCAACTCTGGTTTGTTTTCAAAGTTGTTTTGGCTACTCTAGGTCCTTTGCATTTCATATGAATTTTTACAATCAGCTTATAAATTTCTACCTTAAAAAAAAAAAAAAAAAAAAAAAGACCTGCTGGAATCTTGACAGAGATCGCATTAAATCTGTAAGTCAATTCAGGGATAACTGACATTTTAACTGTATTGAATCTTTTGACTCATGAACAAGATATATCTCTCAATTTATTTAGGTCTTTAATTTCTCTAAGCAATATTTTATAGTTTTCCAGTATACAGGTCCTGCATATCTTTAACTTTTTTTGATTTCTAATTTTTTTTGTTGTTGAGATGCAGCCTCACTCTGTCACCGAGGCTGGAGTGCACCGGCACAACTTCAGCTCACTGCAGCCTCTGCCTTCCAGGTTCAAGTGATTCTCCTGCCTCAGCCTCCCAAGTAGCTGTGATTACAGGCGCCCACCACCACACCAGGCTAATTTTTGCATTTTTAGTAGAGACAGGTATTCTCCATGTTGGCCAGGCTGGTCTCAAACTCCTGGCCTCAAGTGATCCGCCCACCTCGGCCTCCCAAAGTGCTGGGATTACAGGCCACCATGCCAGGCCTATTTCTAATTATTTGTTGCTTATATTCATTGACTTTTTAATTATTTTAATTTTTTTTTTTTTTTTTTTTTTGAGACAGAGTCTCCCTCTGTCGCCCAGGCTGGAGTGCAGTGGCCGGATCTCAGCTCACTGCAAGCTCCGCCTCCCGGGTTCCCGCTATTCTCCTGCCTCAGCCTCCCGAGTAGCTGGGACTACAGGCGCCCATCACCATGCCCGGTTAGTTTTTTGTATTTTTTTTTTTAGTAGAGACGGGGTTTCACCATGTTAGCCAGGATGGTCTCGATCTCCTGACCTCGAGATCCGCCCGTCTCGGCCTCCCAAAGTCCTGGGATTACAGGCTTGAGGCACCGCGCCCAGCCAATTCTTTTAATTTTTATCGTTTACAGTTCTTTATGGTTTTCTGTCCTTTTTTATTTATTTATTTATTTTGAGATGGAGTCTCACCCTGTCACCCAGGCTGGAGTGCAGTGGTGCAATCCTGGCTCACTGCAAGCTCTGCCTCCCGGGTTCACACCATTCTCCTGCCTCAGCCTCCTGAGTAGCTGGGACTACAGGTGCCCACCACCACACCCAGCTAATTTTTTGTATTTTTAGTAGAGATGGGGTTTCACCGCGTTGGCCAGGATAGTCTCGATCTCCTGACCTCGTGATCTGCCCACCTTGGCCTCCCAAAGTTCTGGGATTACCAGCGTGAGCCACTGCGCCCAGCCTCTTTTTTATTGTTTAAAAGCATCCCATGCCGGGCGCGGTGGCTCAAGCCTGTAATCCCAGCACTTTGGGAGGCCGAGACGGGCGGATCACAAGGTCAGGAGATCGAGACCATCCTGGCTAATACGGTGAAACCCCGTCTCTACTAAAGAATACAAAAAACTAGCCGGGCGACGAGGCGGGCGCCTGTAGTCCCAGCTACTTGGGAGGCTGAGCCAGGAGAATGGTGTGAACCTGGGAGGCGGAGCTTGCAGTGAGCTGAGATCCGGCCACCGCACTCCAGCCTGGGCGACAGAGCCAGACTCCGTCTCAAAAAATAAAAAAAATAAAAAAAAATAAAAAAAATAAATAAATAAAATAAAATAAAATAAAAGCATCCCATATTTATTTCAATCATGTAAAATCATCTCATCGAAGAAGGTAAACGTTTTTGCTTTTTAATTTTTTTCTGCTCCCTGCATAGTCTGTTTTCTCTAGGTTTCTGTCTTTCATGTTATAGGATTAATTTTCAGCAGTCCATTCATAATTAAGAGGGACACACTAAAAAGCCAATTAGCAGCTCTGCATGCATGGGCAAGGAGGGTTCAGTAGTAGCTATCACTATAACTGCCCATTTAACAAGAAACCCTACAAATGTCAGAATCCGTAGTATTTTTGCCTTTGGCTAGACAGCTTCTCCAGAGAAAAATCCTCCAATCTGCTTAATGAGCTATAAGCTGATGGCCAGAATTCTGGGAGCCTAAGGGAGCAAGAAGAATGAGGGTGGGCAGTCTCAGTCTTCCATGTATAGATTCATTTTCATTTTCCAAACGGTGCCTCAGCGCTCATTCTGTCTGCCTTTGTTTCTGAATTTGATGCTTCTCTACTTGAATTTCTCAAGAAAATAAGCTTCCTTTCTTGTTCAGGGGTAAGGAAGAGGTAGCCATCTGGCAGGGTCGGATATGGAAAGGGATCTGTGGTTTTAACTCTTCCTTATGTTCTTTCAACAAGACTCTGTTATGAGCCCCTCTCACCTCCAGCTAGTTAACACAACTGAAAGGTTCCGATTCTTGAACCTTTCAGAGTAAACTTTGTAGACTGGCATGCCTACTGGCATTTTCTCTGCAGGCTACTTTCCATTTTTCATCGACCACATTTTTCAATTTGTTGACAGCATTAATTTGCTGGTTTCTTCTATCTTAGGTGGATTTTAAAGCATGCTTATTTTTTGCACAAGTGTGCAATCCACAACATTTATCTAGAAGCCGAAATAGTTTTGAATTACCAAGTAATAACCCAAAGTAGCAGTCCTGACCCTTCATGCCAGCGAGTGTGGCTGCAGAGTTCTTACGTCTAAGGAAGGGAGGGAGGCTGAAAGGTGGGGTCTGATTCACTCAAATTAGTAATTTTAAAACATATTGTCATTTGTAAAGATATATAAGAAAGTATAGATGACTATTTTCTTTTTTAAGAGATAGTGTCTTACTTTGTCACCCAGGCTGGAATGCAGTGGCATGATCACCGTAACCTCAACTGCCTGAGCTCAAGTGATCCTTCTACCTTAGCCTCCCAAGTAGCTGGGACTATAGGCACACACCATCATGCTAAAGTGAGAAGTGCTTGAAGCCAGGAGTTCAAGACCAGTCTGGACAGCAGAGGGAGATCTGATGTTGTTTTTAAAATTTTTTTTTGTAGAGATAGGCTCTCCCTGTGTTGTCCAGACTGGTCTTGAATTCCTGGCCTCAAGCGATTCTCACTTCAGCATCCCAAAGTGCTGGGATTACAGGCGTGAGCCACCTCACTCAGCCAATTTCTATAATCCTCCTATGATGGCAAACCAATATAAAAGTAAAAATTAAAAATTGCAACATCAGACAGAATTGCACTTATATAAAAAGAATGAAAGAATAATTACAAATCAATAAAAAGATGAGCACCCAATAGAAAAATAAAGATGGTTGAAATATGTGAAAATAACATTTTTCACCTATGAGGTTGACAAAATTTAATACGCTATTTCTTTTTTTTTTTTTTTTTTTTTTGAGGCGGAGTCTCGCTCTGTCGCCCGGACTGGAGTGCAGTGGCCAGATCTCAGCTCACTGCAAGCTCCGCCTCCCGAGTTTACGCCATTCTCCTGCCTCAGCCTCCCGAGTAGCTGGGACTACAGGCGCCCGCCACTTCGCCCGGCTAGTTTTTGTATTTTTAGTAGAGACGGGGTTTCACCGTATTAGCCAGGATGGTCTCGATCTCCTGACCTCGTGATCCGCCCGTCTCGGCCTCCCAAAGTGCTGGGATTACAGGCTTGAGCCACCGCGCCCGGCCAATACGCTATTTCTTGAATTGAGGGGTGCAATTTGCAATTCTCTCGAAATGTGAAATGTGATTACTGTTTTTGACTAAGCAATTCCAGTTCAGGAAGTATCATGAGCACATAAATGGGTGCTTGAAAAGCTATATGATGGGTAAGCATAGACAGAGAGTAACAACAACAAAAAAAGAAAAATACAGAAAAATTAGAAAAGCTGTATGGCAAAAACCCATCAGCATGGGATTGATGAAATAAGTTACCATTCCATCTCACAGTGGGATACTCTGCAGCAATGAAAAAATGATAGTGGGGAGTTGATTTTCCTTTTGTTTAAACCTTTTTGACTTAATCTTTTCTAATAAGCATGTCTTACTTTTATAATCAGAAAAATCAACATTGCCATTTCATTTTATTCACTTAGAAGCGATTTTGAATAGTAGTTGAGAGTATGACCTTGGGAACAAAATTGCCTGGGTTCAAGTCTGAGCACCACCCCCTTTTAAACCTTCAGCAAGCTGCTTGATGTCTTTGCTCCTGTTTGCCTGTCGTTTAAAGGAATATAATAACAACCTCATGAGGTTGTGGTAATAATTAAATAAATATATAAGATATTAATACTTGGAACCTACCTGGCTCACAAAAGGCAGTTGGTATGTATTAGCTATTATTATTTCATTTTGGAAACACAAAGATTATTTAATGATTTGTATTTAGGCTGTGTCAAAATGTCTCTGATGTCAAACAGCTGTTTTAAAATGCCAGCAGTCAATGGAGAAAGACAAGAACCAAGTGATAGGTTTAAATATTGGAAAGGAAGAAACAACATGTGATTATTTGCAGATGATGCAATTGCCTACCTAAGAAAATCCGGGAGAATCAGCTGAAAAATTATCAGGATGAGTAAGAAAATTCAGTAGAATAGAAGAATAAAAGAGACATATTCTGAATTCAATAGCCTTACACTAAACTAGCAATTAGAAAATAAAATGGAAAAAAAGATTCAATTCACAATAACAAAAAAATATAAAACATCTAGAGGAAAGTTTCACAGAAATGTATAAATGCACACAAAGAAAATCAAGGTGTTGGCTCCTTTCTGGAGGCTCTAGGGGAGAAGACATTTCCTTGTTCATTCAGTTTGTTGGCAGAATTCAGTTCCTGACAGTGACAGGACTGAATTTAAGGTACTGCTGGCTGTCAGCTGAGGACTGTTTCCAGTTTCTAGAAGCTGCCCACATTCCTTGGTTTGCAGCCCCCTTTTTCTACCTTCAAAGCCAGCAACAGCAGGTCAGTTCTCCTCATGCTTTGAATCTCTCCTTTCATCTCCTTTTCTCTCAAAGAAGATAAGAAAGTTTCTCACTTTTAAGGGTTCATATGATTAGATTGGGCCACCTAGATAACCCAGGAAACTTTCCCCATCTAAAGGTCGGTAACCCTTACTCACTTCTGCAATGTCCCTTCTGTCATGAAGGTAACATATTTACAGGGGCTGAGGATTAGGATGTGGATATCTTTGGTGGGACATTATTTTGGGGGGCTGTTATTAGAGGAGTGTCTGCTTTGGAACCAAACCTCAGGGTTTAGAATCCTGGTTTCACCATCTAATGGCTGAGCAAGACTGAACAGGTTACTTTACATTTCCCCATCTTTATAATGGCTTCAGCCTCATCCATCATAAGAATTACATAACATGTATATTTAACAGGATGCCTAACATACAAGTGCTCAATAAATGTCAGCTATAATTATTAACAGTCAACTTAAATGAGGAACATTTTCTGATCCCAATTAGGTTTCACCTTGTTTCCAACCCAGGGCTGCAGCCTGTCGAGAGAGTTTTTAATCTTGATTCTGTGGTTTTCAGTATTGTAACTTCCTTCTAGATTTGTGTTATCTTCCTTTTGATAGCATGCTTGCTTCTTCATCTCAGTCACAAAGTCAGGCAGGGTCACCCTGTGGCTTTGGCACAAATGGAGACAGTTCTCATCTGTGAGAACAACTTTACATAGGAGACCCTGACTACATGGGCAAGGTGCTGAGAGGAAGCAGAAAGGAAATACAGAGTTCCCTGCTGTTACAGAGTTCAGAGACGAATGGCTGTTTTAACAAAACAATAGGAAAAAAATGGGGTCACTGCAGTGGCACCCAAGGCCTACTCTATGCCACTCAATTTGGGTTTAATGAACAAATAGATAAATAAGAGAGATATTATCACTATTCTATAGATTAACAAAAAACTGAGGCTCACACCATCGTTAGGACTTGTTCAGGCTCATATGGCTAATAAAGGGCAGCATAGGATGCAAATCCAGGATTTCTGACTTTGCTAAGTCCTATGCTTCCTCCCCTTGGCACCTTCTTTCTAAGGATATGGAAACCAAAATGGAAAACAGTTTCCTATGCTTATCTAAAACTGGCATAGGGTCTGCCACTGGCACACAGTTCTGTTTGCCACATCTGAGAATCTCAAAAACCCCAGAAAGTGGACAACTAAATGATGGAAAAAATCCTGGGGCTTTGATGAAAGAGCTACTTAATTAGAAGAAACTAAAAAGGATAGAAAAAAAAGAAAGAAAGAAAATTGAGACTCATCAACCTTGAAATGTTATAGTTAAGAAAATAAACCTATCAAATCCAGACTGACAGAACTAAGATGGACAGGGACGGTTTATGACAATCTAGTTGGCACTTTTCAAACACTTGTTAAAGTACTGCTTCACAGACCAGAAAACAAACTTATCAAACTTTGCATCTCCACAGAGTGCTGGCCAGAAATATTCAGGCAGGCAGTCATGCTAGTGAGTTCCTGGGAAAAAATACTAAGTTGAATCATTAGGAATTAAATTGTGTTTTCCCATATGAACAGAAATATGAAGGGTCCTGGCCAAGGGGGTATCACGTCAAATAAACCATATATATGGCCAACATAATATTAAAATTCAATGTTGTCTCTGGAAAACTCCATATTCATTAAAAGTAAAAGGCTCTTTATGTACCATATCTTGGTTATATGGTTAAAAAAAATTTTTTTAACAGAGATGGTGTCTCACTACATTGCCCAGGCTGGTTTCAAACTCCTGGGCTCAAGCGATCCTCCCACTTCAGCCTCCCAAAGTGCTAGGATTACAGGAATATAATCCTAAAATGATATTAACTTTGCCTGTCTTTAGAATTTAGGAGGGTTCTTACTGATGTTATATGAATGAGGCAAGAATTTTTTGTGTGTGTTATGTGAGCCAGGGTCTTGACCTATTGTCTAGGCTGGAATGAAGTGGTGCCATCACAGCTCACTGCAGCCTCAACCTCCTGAGCTCAAGCAGTTCTCCTACCTCAGCCTCCCAAGCAGCTTGGATTACAGGCACACACCACCATACCCAGCTAATTTTTTTGTAGAGATGGGGACTCACTGTGTTACCCAGGCTGGTCTCAAACTCCTGGGCTCAAGTGATCCTCCCACCTAAGCCTTCCAAAGTATAGGCAAGGTGTGAGCCACTGTGGCTGTCCGGCAAATCTATAAGAAAAAA
This sequence comes from Rhinopithecus roxellana, assembly GCF_007565055.1. Taxonomy (NCBI): domain Eukaryota; kingdom Metazoa; phylum Chordata; class Mammalia; order Primates; family Cercopithecidae; genus Rhinopithecus; species Rhinopithecus roxellana. The sequence continues at coordinate 80,691,155 of NC_044565.1, forward strand.
ACAAAAGCCAGGTGCAGTAGCATTGTGTCTGTGGTTCCAGCTACTCGGAAGGCTGAGGCAGAAGGATCACTTGAGCCCAGGAGTTCAAGGATGCAGCACGCTATGATTGTACCTATGAATAACCAGTGGACTCCAGCCTGGGCAACATAGGGAGACCCCATCTCTTAGAAAAAGCTGTCCAGGTAGGTTGGGATAATTTGAATTGCCAACTTGCTGTTATTTTCTAGTACCTGAGCTAGACTACTTTTTTATCTATAAAATCCGTTTGTATTGCAGAAAAACCACGGATTCACAATGGCAATGATTGGATTGTGGCAGTTGGTATTTTCTATTGTGGTAGCATAGGGACTCTCTGGAACACCCTTATCTCTTCTAGAAATTTGTACTGAATGTCACCAAAAGTACTTTTCTACATAGTATTTCATTATGAGATCAGTTGGTCCTCAGGTATTATTGCTGTTCCCATTTTACATGAAAGGAATCTAAAGTTTAAAAGTCACCTTAAATGACTTGCTCCCAGTCACATAGCTCATTAGTGGCAGAGCTAGGATAAGCAGCCAGGTCTTACAAAGTCCTAACCCAGTGCTCTACTACACAATACTATCTCAAAATTATTGGGAATTATTTTAGGCTCATCCAAAATGACCAGAATGTAATGAGTTGTTTCTGTCCCTTCTTAACTCCACCACATTATCTTGGGCTACATATAAATTGTATCTTAAATGAAAAATACTACTCTTTCCCGCAGGATAACCAGCAGCTGTCTGGTTATTTTGGTTATATTTCTTCCAATAATCTTTGGGAGCTGGCAAGATGTATACATGGCCAAGGCAGGATTTCTAGGTGATAACAGTATGACCATAATCCAGACAGTAGACTATAATCCAAGTCTTCCCAGCAAAGTCTTTCCTATTTAACCAATCTGGTTTTTTGTTGTTGTTGTTGTTGTTGTTGTTGTTTTTGAGATGGGGTCTTGCTCTGTTGCCCACGCTGGAGAGCAATGGTACAATCTTGGCTCACTGCAGCCTCGACCTCCTGGTCTCAAGCAATCCTCCCACCTCAGCTTCCCCAGTAGCTGGGACTAAGCGTGTGCCACCACACCTGGCTTTTTGTATTTCTTTTGTAGAGATAGGCTCTCACTATGTTGCCCAGACTGGTCTTGAACTCTTGGCTTTAAGTGATCTTCCCACTTTGGCCTCCAAAAGTGCTGGGATTACAAGCATTGTACCTGACCAATTGATTTTTTAAATGCCTATGATCACTCTCTCTCACCACCAGATGGCCAATGGCATAGTGAGACTTTCTTCTGACTACAAATGCTCTGTTCAGATTTTTCTCAAAGCCACATGACTGCAGGGGGAGTAATTATTGAGTCTCTTCTTCCCAAGTCTTTAGGATCTGGTATACCCCGGATTTCTTCAAGCTCAGAAAGGCCAGTCTTTGAAGAACACAGCTTTCAAGATATCCAAATCCAATACCTAGTTGTGCAAACACCGATTTCACTCCCTGCATCATAGCAACCCAATCTATCTATAATCTATATCCTGCCCCCATCCACCTTACCCATAACTTGACTAAGAGGAGGTAGTTGGTGTCAATTGGGAATCCTATGGGATGGAACCACTGCTGCTTAACAATCATTTCCTCAGCTATCTTCCCATAGGGTGGGATAGCAAGTTCCCAGTCTGACCTATCTCTCTGATCTATACCAGCTTTAAGGATCCTCACATGAGCATTTTTCATGATGCAGGGAATTGGCAGGCGGCCTGATCCTTTCCTTTATTCACTAAGATTGTTGCTACAATGCAGAGTTACTAGGGAACAAAAATATTAAATTAACTTGATCAATTTTAAAACCCTATATGGATAATTCAGGCAAGAATAAAACCTTTACTCAATAGCAGTTTTACCCATTTTATCCAAAGAACTTCAGCAGCCCCTTTCCACACGTGGTAACTAACTGCTGAACCAGAAAAGAATCAGAAAAAGTATGGAACAGAACCGCATTCTTAACAAACCATGCCATGTAGCCTAACTTCTACATTATATAGATGAGGAACTAGACCTAGGAAGTGAGTTGCCCAAGACCAAACAGTGACAGAAATTACTAAAATCCAGACCTCGCCCCTCAGTCTCTGCCCTTTCCCTTGTCACATTTTTTTTTTTTTTTCTTGAGACGGAGTCTCGCTCTGTCGCCCAGGCTGGAGTGCAGTGGCGCGATCTCGGCTCACTGCAAGCTCCGCCTCCCGGTTTACACCATTCTCCTGCTGGGACTACAGACACCCGCCACCTCGCCCGGCTAGTTTTTTGTATTTTTTAGTAGAGGCGGGGTTTCACCGTGTTAACCAGGATGGTCTCAATCCCCTGACCTCGTGATCTGCCCGTCTCAGCCTCCCAAAGTGCTGGGATTACAGGCTTGAGCCACCGTGCCTGGCCTAACCTGTCACATATTCTTCGTTGGAAGAGCATCCCGACCCATCACATGGCCCTGAGCTTCATCCCATGTGTCACACCTGGTGGCAAGAGGTTTGAGGATGGGACTCCAGAATGTATTCCTTGTGCACTTTCAGTGTCTTGCTCTACAGTTTATAAACCATGTGGCCTTCATTCACACATAATGGCAATAATTTGCCAAAGCAGTCTCACCTTCCTCAGAAACACAAACAAACTAACAAAAATAACAGGTTTTACTGATCCTGAGTCAAGTGTTTAAGAGGCAAAACTGCAGGAAGCAAAGGGTTATTACACAGCAGGAGGAGGTACAACAGGTGTGGAGCTATTTTAGTCTTTTTGGTTAAGTGGTGGAAATTTTGGCTCAAATACTAGTGCCTTGCTGAGAAATACTGTGGGATAAGTGATCATACTGGGCCTTTGTGGGACAAGCTTGAATTTGTATTGGCAAGTCATATAAATATTACTTACCCTTGTAACAGTCTAGCAAGAAAACCTCTATCATGACTGAGGTGGCTGACACTGGCATCAGTCCTCTCAATTTTCTATTAGGCAGAAAAATCTCAGGTTTTATTATGACAGGTGCATAAAACAAAATGCGTTAGCTATCTCATTTTAGATTTTTTTTTCAGAAGATTCCTAAAACCCTCTAAAGGATTTACAAATACATTGCACACACAATTTTTGTTTTTATGGATTTTTGTCTATATGAATCAGTCTCTTACTGAATTCCTCTTCAAGACTTTGAAGCAGCTATGTATATACATTAGCATACGTGCCAAAGTCTAAATGAAACTGGGTAAACTGGATAAATTAGTCTAATTTTTCAAGAAAATGTGAGTACATTCATGAATAGGTCCTCTTGCAGGCTGAGACTCAGTGAGAGTAGCTCAAAATTAGTTAGGATAAAGTCTGTAAACTAAGCAACCAGAACATTACTCAGGCTTCAGAATACAAGAGAAATTCTATTTTCTATTCATGGAATCATCCCCTCCTCACCCTCAAATCCTCTTTCCTGTCACTGTGCACAAGACCTCAGTGGGCTCTCTTCCCTGGCTCTAATCTCTTGTCCCATAGTCCAAGGTGACCAGAAGCAGCCAGCCACCCTAGCAATACAACCATAAACCAAACTCAGGATCCCATCTCCTGCTGGTGTGGGAGTGAACTAACTCACAGATTCTCCCTACACACCTCCCCCAGTGTATCTAACCGGCTACATTTAAGCCTTGCAGACCCATATTAGCCCTTATTTAAACTAAAGGATTGGTGGGCTAGACCTACTTTGTTACTGCAGTAAAATAAAATTACTATTTTAACCTTTTTAAAGTATACAATTCAGTGGCATTTAGTGCATTCACAAGGTGTACAACCATCAGAACATTCTGATCACCCAAAATATATCTTGTAGCCAGTAACAATCACACCTCCATTACCCCCGGCTGGCAACCAGAATTTTGCTTTCTAATCATTTACCAAAGCAGGTAACATTGCTTAGGCTACTACAGCTTATACTTCTACTCACTGAGAAGAGCCAATTATTTCAGTGACTCAAAAGGGCTTTTGTGTAAGATTTTAAGCATTAACATCTGGATTGAAGTCATTATATCCTCGTTTATTTTGTTAAACTTGGGCAGATCACAAAAACCTGGGCCTCTCACCCCCAGTTTGTGAAACGGAATGATTACACAGCCTTCGCACCCCCACCACAAGTGCTGATCATTCCTTGACCTTATTTTTTCATCTTATAGTGGAATTCATAAAAGCTAGAAGATTTAGATTATATTACCCAAAGACTAAAGACTCACTAATCAATTTTCAGTTCCTCTTAAGGATTTAGGAAATAGTCTGCCTCGTATTTAGAAAGGTTTAGCCATTTTTCCATTGCTTCCCTTCTAAGCTCAAATGAACCTACTGACTTTTTAAAGCTAACCATCTGCCTGAACTTGTATTGTCTGGCATACTAAGTGCACTTGATAGAAGCAACCAGAACATTACTCAGGCTTCAGAATACAAGAGAAATTCTATTTTCTATTCATGGAATCATCCCCATCAGGATATAAATGCCTGAAATATCCAAGAAGCCAAATGGTTGCAAGTGACACTAGTGAAATGGTTTTTGTAGAAACTGAAGGTTTTTTGGTTTAAAATTGTCATTATTTGAATTTTTAAGTTGCAACAAAAATATTATCTACTTTACATTCATGCTTTGTGACATCAAAAATCAGATATTTTAAATGGAAATCAATGAATAAAATTTGCTTTGAATATATACACACATAGTCCAAGTCAGTCAGATTCTGCAGATTATCTGGGATATCAGTATTTTTTAAAAGTTCCCCACATGATCCTTTTTGTTAGTCATGAAATCATCTCCCCACAAAATAAAATGTTCCTCTCCTAACTGTTGAGAAGCACTGCCTGTGCAGTGTTGTGCAGCACAGGCATTAGCTATCTACTTTGTTTTTCTTCCCCTACTCGCCTAAGAAAAGGTTATTTCACATAAAGTTACATCCAAATATCACCTTAATAACCTAAACTTCACAATCATAAGTTGTAATCAAGTTTCACACTCCCAAGCTATCCCACTGGTACTGTTATTTAATACGCTATACTAAAATTATGGTAACAATCCAAATCTTTAAGGTCATTTACTGATTTTCCGGGCTTTCAATAAACTATGATTACTTCCCAGAAAAAAAAAAAAAAAAAAAAAAAAAAAAAAAAACATTGCTTCTTAATTTCTTTTGGTATTACTGGGGAGAAAAAAAAGGAAAAAATAAATGACCAGATTATAATTATCAACACAACTCAAAGCAAACATTTCAAGGTTGCTCTGCAGTTTAGCCTGATTACTGTGTCACCCCACGAGGTGTGAAAGTTTCCAAATCAGAGATTGCCACTAATGCAGTGCTTTTACTTTATTAGCAGTTCTATATCACTTACAAGGGTGTAACGTATACAATAGAGATTTCTAAGTTACATATAAATAAGCTTTCTGCTCTTAAAATTAAATGATCCTAGAGTCTATTTTAAATGTTCTCACCACAGAACGTAAGTATGTGACATAGTGGATGTTAATTAACTTGACTGAGCCATTCCATAATGTATACATTATACCCATATATGTAATTTTTGCCCATTGTTTTAGAAACCCTTAAGAGCCATTAACAAATCTACACACAATACTTTAAGTGTCCATAAATATTACATCTATGTGTAAACTTTGTGGTACCTGACAGAAGACTACAAGGTAGTCTCACGCCTGTAATTCCAACACTTTGGGAGGCTAAAGTGGAGGATCATTTGAAGCCAGGAGTTAAAGACCAGCCTGGCCAACAGAGTGAGACCCCCATCTCTACAAAACAAAAAGTTTAGTTACCAAAAAATAAAGCCTATGGTTGGCAAAAAGACAAAGATGTATCATGTTTAAAATAGTGCCTTTTGTCAAACAATTGTCAGTGCTTTCATTTTATTGTGTTATTTGTAGATTAAACTGCTGAAGATGAGATTTAGGCAAATGGAGACCCTTAAAATACATAGGTTGTGTTTTCAAACTCAAGAGAACTCTGAAGATGGGTGTATTGTGCACAAAATACCCAATGAGCCTTTCCACGGTGTATTCAATTTTTCTCTACTAGCTAGTTTCCACGGTGTATTCAATTTTTCTCTACTAGCTAGGTGGTTTCCACGGTGTATTCAATTTTTCTCTACTAGCTAGTTTCCACGGTGTATTCAATTTTTCTCTACTAGCTAGGTGGTTTCCACGGTGTATTCAATTTTTCTCTACTAGCTAGTTTCCCTCAAGACATCAAAATGGCTATAACAGTCCCAGGCCTAACCTTACACAAGCAGACCACACCCCTTAGCAAGAGCACTTCCTCATCCACTAGTCAACAAATCCTAGGTGTCATTCTCTTTGGATCAGCCTAGGTTATCTGTTCAACACAGAATCAGATTATTACCTTGTTTACAACAATGGTTCCCCACCCAATCTGATATCCTTTTACTATGCTGAAATAAAATTCCTAGATAATACCTACCTACACACAGACACACACAGCTTAAAGAAAAACCAAGTAAAACTCTAATTGTTAAGGGAGAAATAAAATTTATGATAAAATATACATTGTAATACATAAATGCTCAGGCATGGCTACAACAGAAGACAGAGATGAATGTGACGGCTACAAATGAAAACTGACCCTTGTGTATTATAATGGCAATCCCAGTAATACGTTGATGATGTAATTTTCCAAAATGGCAAACAACTCTTGAAAGCATTCTAAACATTATTTCCTTGGTTTATAAGGTAGTTGTATTGCTAAAAATTCAGTGTACTGCATATTAAAACCACACAAAAATATTTTGCATTAATATATTAAAAAGTCAGACTCTAGGATCAGATCATTATAAACAGGTTTTTTACCTATTTGAGTATCTGATAAGAAATCGGAAAGTCATGTTGGACAAGGGATAATTCTTCCTGGTCCTATCCATCAAATTGTTTGCAGTGTCCCCTAAACACTGAAAAAACACCCCTACAAACTGTCAAAATACCCCTCTAGGAAGACCTGTCACCCTTATTAAGAGGTACTGAGTTAGAGTGATGAGGCTAAGTCAATGAGGCTCACTCAAACCTTGATTACTGCTAAAAAATAGGGGAGGGTGGAATGGAGCATAGAGAAAACAATATCCAACATTACTAGCTTCCTCATTTGTAAATTAAAACTCAAGAGAATTTCAAGTGTTCCCTCGAATGAAGGGCTTTCTATGAAAGTAACTAGTAAAGCAAAGTCCGTTTTATTTGTTCAAGTTCAAAAAAAATTAGAACTAAGATCCCTAGAAGATGGTATTTTGCTAAATAAAATATATTAGGTTTTAATTAACACTTGAATCCATTTGATGGAAATGCTAGGTTTTAGGCAAAAGCAACGATATTATGGATTAAATATCCACTATTTAAAATCCAAAATATCCACGGATTTAATATCCCAAATAATTTATTTGGTTTAAATAGTATTCATGCCTGCACATTCACTTACTTTTTGGTTGACATTGAAAATCATCATGAGCAGAGCCTCAGTACTATGAAGACAAAGGCCTGCTACTCTTCACATGAACCTTCAGTGGACTAAAAGTCTCTTAGACCAAACAACCACATGGAGATAGGAAGATCATCGCTGTTATCTTACAAGCACTTTCGTTACCTTTAAGAGAAGCAAAGCTCCTTGTGCTTCAGATTCCTAAGTATGGGAGAATGTTCTACACTCAATTTCTGTATTCCAGAAAGAGTATCACTGACAGCTACTTTGCAGTTCCCTACCAGCCTATCTGTAAAGAAAACATGAAACAACTGACCCCATTTAGTCATTTTTTCCCCTCTTCTCAATTCTGTTCAAGACATAGTTGAGACAACCAAATCACTAGGATGTCTGCAAAGTCTCATGTTGGCTACAGTTGCAAATATTTTTATTTGGTGAGAGGCAACACCTTCAGCAGAACAGGGATTTTTAAAAGGCAGCTCATATTCCATAACTCAGTTTGGCAGATTTATTATCAAATATGTAGTAGGATTTGGATACAGAGATGGGATTTCAATATTTTTTTAAAGAAACTCAAAGCTAGTATTATTTCTTTACAGCTCTTAAATCTGATTTTTCTTGTTCTTCTAAAAGCATAAAGATAGCACAGAGAAGAATGTTGCCAAGGCTAAGGAAAGAGGGAGTATTCACAAAGCAAACTTCATTAACAGCAGTCATCCCTAAGTAAACTATCAAAAACATTAGTGACGGCAGCAGTATAGGGCTTACGCACCAGTGCATATATCTATCAGCAAAGCCCAACTTACCAACTAGTTTACTCCCAAAGAATTCACTTATTTTGGTGGAGAGAGAGCCTTACAGATAAAAATCATTTCTACAAGTCAAAACTAATTAAAATCTAAATGAAATAAGCCCTGCCAATACCTACAGGTTTATTTCTTAAAATCTTAGGCATTAAAAAGTCTGTAATTCTGAGAATCCACATTAATTTTCAGAGGAGGAAAGAAAGTACACAACTATTACATAAACCAAAATTAAGGCATTTCAATTTTTCAACAGAGGTAGAAAAGTATTTATAGGGGAAAAAAAGCTTTGTTTATTGTAAAGTTAGATAAACTGAGGTATTAAATTGGCAACGAGTAAGAAACATACATAGCCCAGTATCGAGCACAGTTCACACAGTTACCCTTGGCATAACTTACTGCGTTCTGTGATAAGGGTCTAAAATATTTCTAGGTTAAAATTTAATTTTTTCTTTATCTTTAGAGGAAATGCTGGTCCACTGCCATCAAAATGAGGGGAAATAAATGTTAATGTGTGTTTAGTTTCCATCTAAACTTTCTATTAAATAGCTCTAAAATTGTAAACACGTGCCTTATTTATAAAAGGATTTTTTATACTAAAATTTAAAATAAAGTCTTTACAAAAGATCTAAATGGAACTTTCATTTACAAATTTGTTTTAAAGTGTCAGGATTACAAAACTGCTATTACCAACTATTGATATCAGTTATTCTAGGTAGATGACACACATTCTCCTTCTTTTAAAGATGAAAACAAAATGGCCACATCAGTTTTTCTATTGTAAAAAAGCTGTGAACTTGATAACAATCGTGCTATAGTCTCTTAATACCATGTTTGGTCCTTAAATCTTACTTGCCTATGTATAAAATCTATTATTTTAAAAAGAAAAAAAAAACAGATCCAGTGGGAGAAAGAATGTTTAATAAATGGTATTGAGACAAATAGCTATCTGTTTGGAATAAAAATAAAATTAGATCCTTAAATCTTGTACCATATAGAAAAATACATATTACTGATGGATTCAAGAGTAAAAAATAAAAATGTAAATATCCAAAATTCTACATACAATTTTAGGGGGTACACAGATTCTCTGAAGCCCACCCATAGATCCCAGATTATTATCTATAAGAGAACTGTTAATTATAACCTCTATTAAAATCTCAATGCCAAATACTAGCTGTATTTAAGATTTAAGTCACATGCAACAAATGAAAATGAACACATTAACTCATTGTTATAAGTTTATAAAATCTCCAAACTGGACTAGAAACAGAGGCATGTCAATACAAATGGACACTGACTTAAAAAAAAATACACCAATTTAAATAAGTTTGAATGCATACTGTACAAGTGTATCCATGTCTGTTAGCCTTTCAGAAATATAAAATCAGTTAAATCTGTAGTACTTAAAATTCAACATATGTAATGTTATTCTCAAACTTGATTAAAATAATAAATACAAGTTATGTTTAATATGAGTAACTGCAACATACTTAAACATCTAAACATATAATAGGAATTCTATATTAAAATGCAATACTTTCACCTGCATTAATCTCTTACACAATGAAAAAATACTTGCAGATAATTAGCATTAAGAATGCAAATATATTTTTACTGTGGAAGAAAAATTACAGTAATAAGGTTAGAAATTATGTATCTGTATAATCTACAATGAAGCTGTAGATAGTCTACATTATGATATTCTATCTTAAAATGAAAACAATTCAATATTTAAGTTTACAACAAATTTACTCAAGGCAAAATATGTTTATTACAGAACAGGATCTTAAAGTAAGCAAGGCAACATGAGATCAACCATTTTAGATTTTTTTAATGAAGTGTAGCTTTGAAATTGTTAATAAAGGTGAACATAAATTCTAACATGCTCTTCTCTTCTTATAAATGGGATGATGTAGAAAAGCAAAGCTTCAATGTATAGGGATTGGAACCATCTGTAAAAAGTAAAAAACAGAGTTAATATTTCACTTCATCAAACTTTCAAGATCACTTTGAAGTACCAGAGTAAATTATTTCACCTTTTTATACTAAATATAAAGAATATGGTGAATATAAAGCAGGAATATGAAGAAGTAAAACTGACCAGACTTGGTGGCTCACCTGAAGTCAGGAGTTCGAGACTAGCCTGGCTAATAAGGCGAAACCCCTCTCTACTAAAAATACAAAAATTAGCTGGGTGTGGTGGTGTGCGACTGTAGTCCCAGCTACTCCGGAGGCTGAGGCAGAACTGCATGAACCTGGGTTGGGAGGTGGAAGTTGCAGCCAGCCGAGATTATGCCACTGCACTCCGGTATGGGCAACAGAGCGGGGTGACAGAGTGAGACTCTGTCTCAAAAAAAAAAAAAAAAAAAAAAAAAATTAAAATTTCTAAGTAAGGTAAGGGGAAGATTTTTATTCATATTTACTGGAAGGTAAGCTCATGAAGGCAGGGACTTTATTGACTGCTACATTTCTATTGTTCTCAACACTGTCCGGCATTCAATTTTTTTTAGTGAACTGATCATTAAAGAATAAACAGTATCGGCCGGGCGTGGTGGCTCACGCCTGGGAGGCCAAGACGGGTGGATCATGAGGTTGGGAAATCAAGACCATCCTGGCTAACATGGTGAAATCCCGTCTCTACAAAAAATACAAAAAAGTTAGCCGGGCATGGTGGCGGGCGCCCGTAGTCCCAGCCACTCAGGAGGCTGAGGCAGGAGAATGGTGTGAACCCGAGAGGCGGAGCTTGCAGTGAGCGGATATCAGGCCTCTGCACTCCAGCCTGCACTCTAGCCTGAGGGACCGAGCGAGACCCCGTCTCAAAAAAACAAAACAAAACAAAAGAATACACAGTATCAGGATTAAGCAGCAAAGTTCACATTGCAAAAATATTGCCAGCAGTTAACTCTCTATAAAGTCAATTCAGGCCTGGCGCGGTGGCTCACGCTTGTAATCCGGGCACTTTGGAAGGCCGAGGTGGGCGGATCACGAGCTCAGGAGATGAGACCATCCTGGCTAACAAGGTGAAACCCTATCTCTACTAAAAATACAAAAAATTAGCCAGTCGTGGTGGCAGGCGCCTGTAGTCCCAGCTACTCGGGAGGCTGAGGCAGAAGAATGGCGTGAACCCAGGAGGCGGAGCTTGCAGTGAGCGGAGATGGCCCCACAGCCCTCCTCCCTGGGCGACAGAGCGAGACTCCGCCTCAAAAAAAAAAAAAAAAGTCAATTAAAATTCAAATACAGTTTCGGAAGTAGGACAAAGCTGGAATGTACATGAAGACATCTGTAATCCCAAAAGGTTCCAGGAAATCTAGTATTAAATCTCTCTTCATCAATGGGGCATGTAAGTTTTGAAATTACTGAAAAAAAAAAAAAAAAACTGGGTATACATCACAAAAATATTGCTATTTTGTAAATTTTTCTTTAATTTTTCAGACCAGGCAGAAATAGCTCTTCCTCAACTGCATATATAAGAAATCAAAGCAAAGAACCGGTTTTGCTATCTTAATGTATCACAATTTTAGTATTAAAAGCTGTAGTTCATTAAACAAAAAAAATTCCTGTAAGGGGAAAAGCATATGCATCAACAAGTGTGTACAAGACACTGCGGAGGATAAAAACATACATAATTGTCCCTATCTCCAAATAGTTTACAATTTATATACTATTTCTAATGTATTTCATATAACTTTAAAGCTTTTTAAAACTTTCTCTCAAAAATTAAGCCTCACTACTGTCACTACTTAATAACATTTCCCTTTTTCTTTTTTTTTAACTAAAAGTAAAATGAGAAGAAAGTCGACATTGTGGCTTGTGCCTATAACCCCAGCAACTTAGAAGGCTGAGGCCAGAGGATTGCTTGAGGCCAGGAGTTCAAGACCACCAGCCTAGGCAATACAGCAGGACCCCCTCATCTAAAAAATTTTTTAAAATAAACAAATACACATCAATAAGCTGGGCGTGGTGTTGCATGCCTGTAGCCCCAGCTATTTGGGAGGCTGAGGTGGGAGGATCACTTGAGCTCAGAGAAGTTGAGGCTGCAGTGGGCTGTGATTGTACCACTGCACTCCAAGCTAGGAGATGAGCAAGACCCTCTCTCAAAACAAAACAAAAAAAATAAAGTGTTTCTTACTTAACTTTTTATTAAGGAATTTTCAAACATACACAAAAATATAGATAGGTTTAATGAATCCCCACATACCTATCACCCAGCTTCAGTAATTGTCAATATTTGGCTGTCTTACTTCATCTACCTACCCTTCACACATAGTTTTGAAAGCCAGGATATTTCAAAGCAAATTTCAGATGTTATTCCACCCATAAATCATTCAGTGGTTTTTTTTTCTCTTTTTTAAACCATCATTCATCACCACACCCAATAATGTTCTCCTATTATTTAAATACCCTTTAGATCCAGGATCAAAGTAAATTACACAGCACAAAGTTTCAAAAATTAAACTTGAGTTTTCTCATGCCTGTAATCCCAGCACTTCAGGAGGCCGAGGTGGGCGGATCATGAAGTCCAGGAGTTTGAGACGAGCCTGGCCAACATGGTGAAACCCCGTCTCTACCAAAAATAAAAAAATTAGTTGGGTGTGGTGGCAGGTGCCTATAATCCCAGCTACTTGGAAAGCTGAGGCAGGAGAATTGCTTGAACCCGGGAGGTGGAGGTTGCAGTGAGCCGAGATTGTGCCATTGCTTTCCTCTAAAATGATCAACAGGGATTGTGGAAGCTATAGCTTGAAGGTGATTCCAACCTCCTGGTACTCCCAACCCATATAGTCCCCTCCAACACTCACTGTACTATGTTTGGTCTCTGTGACCAAAAAAATTGTAACGTTAAGTGATGGTACGACATCACTTAATGTTAGGTTAATAAAAAACATTGTTGATTTATCTCTTGGATCACTCAGAGAGAAGTCAGCTACCATGAAAAGGCCAATGTGGCTTGACTGAGCCTGCACACAACAACGTGAGTGTGCCTGGGGGTGGATCTTCTGGCTTCAGTCAAGCCCTAAGATTACTGCAGACTTAGATAACAGTTTGACTGCCAACTTCATGAGAGATTCTAAGCCTGAATCACCCAGCTGAAATGCACCCAAAATACTAACCGTCAGAAACAGTAAGATAATAAATATTTGCTGTTTTAAGATGCTAAATTGTATGGCAATTTGTTATACAGCAATAGATAACTAATACAGGAATTAATATGCCTTTCGTTTTTGTATTTATCTGTATTTTTTAAGAAGCCTATTAAGTGTTATTTTTATATTACCATGAATGTTTCTGTGAAGGTAACTCCCACTAAATAATTATGACACAAATACAGTATTTTACTTACTCGGGACTCTTATCTGATAGTGATTCAGTGCCGTCAGGGCTTCTACTGCATCAGTTTTGCACTCCCATTCTAATAGCCCAGAAAGTGTTTTGGCTGAAGCTAAAACAAAAAAACACAAACTCAGTTATTATTACTTGCTTATCACCAACTTAACCAGAAAACTTTAAAAGAGGGACTGTTCACTTACGTTTTGCATCAAACACTTTATATTTGATGAATGTAAGAACTTCATGGTCATTACACAACTGCCGAAGAAAGTAAAACTTCATTAAAAATATAGCCAAAATAATATCCCACTTTTTTACAGAAAGTAAACTTTATGGCAGAATTTAAGTTTCAATTCTGGAATGAATGGATTAAATCAAGTATGTTTTTTACATACTTTCTCAAGTTGTATGAGAAAATCAATTAAAAACAGTGAAATTCTATAAACTATGTTAAGTAACTTAGTGCCGCACAATAAAATCACAGATTGGTTAACTAAAATACATATTCTCAGAGTTGACCAGGATTTATCTAGTACTTAAGGTAGGGAGTAGAGTTCCAGAAAATCATTTATCTGAAGCATTTCTTACAATTCTTACTTAGCATTTTCTAAGTTAGGGGAAACAATATAGATAAAATTTTGTTATGGGTGAGATTTAAAAACATGATATGTCTTTAAATAACTTTCTGAATGCAGGAGTAAGACGACCTCATTCTAATTCCAACTCTCAAAAGGACTGAACCACACACATCAACAAAGACCAATGAGGAATGGAGGCCAGAAAAGTACAATGGTCAAAGAATAAACTATCCAGTACCAAGTAAATAAAATACTAATAATATCGAAAGCAAAAGAATGAGCAAGACGACTTCCAAATGAAGCTAAAACAGATTTTAAAATAGGAAATGGCAACATTCTATACACATTTGTATTTCAGTGCCTACCTTTGTGAAGGTCTCCTCTGTGACACACAATGGAACATTATAATAATGCAAAACACAGGAGGGTGGCTGGATTATATTCTTAGATGCTTGGCCAGCACTTGTAAAGCGATTATTTTTGCTCATTGCAAAATCTTTGTAGCTACTCGTACCATCCTCCAGCTCAAATATTTGACTTGGAACAACTGAATGTTGTTTAGACACGCTAAAGATTGGAAAGAAAAGACATACAAAAGTACTTTGTTAGATAAAAAGCAGCAAGTAGTCTCAGAATGCTGATATATTTTGCTTGCATAAATCTTAACCAAAAAAGGCATACATAGAGCTATTTAAATAGAGGATTTAGTTTGGGTTATAATCAATCACTCTTGTAGTTTAGACATCAATTAGAAAGAAAATCTATTAAATATATTCTCATATTAGAAAACTTTAACATAAAAACTTGCCCATTTTAACATGTTTTATCATCATAAAACTAAAAAACAGGTATAGCTAAGCAAAATCTGAGTGATATGACCCTAATCCTTATCTAAAATAACAATACTACAGCTGTTGTTTCAGATGTGCCCTCAGTTACATTAAAATATTCTCAAGTTGACATTAATGTCTCTAATAAAAAAGGATAAAGATTTTAAAATATTTTTAAAAATTTATCATTTAAGATAGATAATTACCAAACATTAAGTCTTTTCCCAAATAATTTGACATTATTAAGGTGTGTGACAGCTCTTTCTACAGCATACTCATCACCCATTTCTACCAGTGCTGTACCAGGAATGGTCTTCATAAATTTTACCTGTAAACACAAAATCCCAAAAAGGTGACCATTTAATTCCCTTTCACAGTAGCAGAATTTTTTAAAGACAATATGACCTAAGTGGTTAAACTAAAATACAGAAGATCACCTGGATTTTAACTATATTCTGCCATGTTATGAGATACCCTTAACTCTTATCAAAATTCAGTAGTTAAAAAGGAACACTATACTACTATTGTATAGCCTACTGAAGAACAGCACAGGCTTACCCTTACTCTGTTATGTATTAATTATGTGATTAGAGGGCAATATACTTAACTTCTCTGAGCCATGGATTGTTGTTGAAAATGCAGATAATACCATCTGGCAGGATTCATTTATTCTTTCAACAAATATTTATTAAGTGTCTAATATGTTTTGATAAGCACTGTGGTAGGTACTGGGGATTTAATGGTGAATGTTAACAGACATTATCTTCCTGAACCTTATATTCTAGTAATTAAGTCAGAAATGTAAAAGTAAACAAATAGTAATTACAAACTATGTAGAATTCTATTAATGCAACAAACAAGATGCTATAAAAGAAGTAATACAAAATAGCCTTGAGATAGCATGGTCACAGGAAGGCCTGTGCAACGTAGGGGAATACATGTTATTTCAGGACAGTTTGGGCAGAGGCCATACTTACCCTCTTGTACTATTTCCAGTTTTAGAATATAATGCTGTAAGGGTTAGAAGGTATACAGTATGGTATCATTCAGCATAGTGCTTAGTCTTGGGAAGTCCCTAAGTAGCTATTAAGTACAGTAGTTCCCCCTTATCTTTGAGGGATACATTCCAAGAACCCCAATGGATGCCTAAAACTGCAGACAATGCCTGGTGCAGTGGCTCACACCTGTAATCCCAGCACTTTGAGAGGCCAAGGTGGGATGCTTGTTTGAGCCTAGGAGCTTGAGACTAGCCTGGGCAACATAGTTGAGACCCCATCTCTACAAAAAAAAAAAATGCAAAAACCAGCTGGGCATGGTGGCATGCACCTGTAGTCCCAGCTACTCAGGAGGCTGAGGCAGGATTGCTTGTGCCTAAGAGCTAGAGGCTGTAGTAACCTATGACTGTGCCACTGCACTCCAGCCGGGGCGATAGAACAAGACCTTGTCTCAAAAGCAAACACACAAAAAAACTGCAGGGAAAGGGAAGGGAGGGGGAGGGGAGGGGGAATGGGGAGGAGAGTGGGGAGGGGAGGGGAAGGGGAGGGGGAGAGGGAGGGGGAGGGGAGGGGAGGGGAGAGGAGAGAAGGGGAGGGGAGGGGAGGGGAGTGACAGAGGGAGACTCCGTCTGGAAAAGAAAAAAGAGAAGGGGAAGGGAGGGGAGGGGGGAGGGGAGGCGGAGGGGGTTGGGGGAGGGGAGGGGGAAGGGAAGGGAGGGGGGAGGGGGGTGACAGAGTGAGACTGTCTCAAAATGAAAAAAGAGAAGAGAAAAAAGAAAAGAGAAAAGAAAGGAGGAAAGAAAGGAGGGAGGGAGGGAGGGAGGAAAAGAAAGGAAAGGAAAAGAAGAGAGACAGAGGTTAGGCATAGTATATACTATATATAAGCATAGCATATATATACTACACTTTTTCCTGTACATACATACCTATGATAAAGTTTAATTTATAAATTAGGCACAGTAACAGACCAACAAAATAATAAAATAGAAAAATTATAAATGATCTACTATAATAAAAATTATGTGAACATGCTCTCTCACAGAATCTTATTTTACTGTAGTCACCTATTGTTGGAGCAGTTAACAGTGAGTAACTGAAATCAAAACTGTGGATGAGAGGCCTCCTGTATCAAGGGCATAGACGACACCTTGAACGTATTTCCTTCTTATCTATTGACCTCTGAAGAATACTGAGAATGTATTTACACAACAAATGCAACATGGCATCTATTTCCATCACTTCAACTACCCACTTTAATAGGATATACTACACCTGTACTTGAACAAAACTCAGTTGTAACAGGATTTTTCAGCTTTATTTGAAATCTCTTGTCTTCTCATGGGCAAAATTCTCTCCCTTGATGTAATCCAATGACTATCTACAAATCTAATAGTGACTAAATATACACATTAAATATGTGGTTCTTGTATTGGTAAATCTTTAAAAGAAAGAAAAAATTAACTATATATGGATCTTTAAAGGATTATGATAGTTTGAGTTCAATGTACCATAGCCTATCATTTCAAATGTTTTAAAAACTTGGGAGATGTAGAGTAAAAGAGACTAGAATTAGTCAAATAACATACAGAAAATCTAAGTTTCATTAGAAAAAGTAATTTGAGTTTCTAAATCATATGAGACAGTTTATAACACAAAAGACAAAGATCTACTAAAGATGTTGATTAAATTGCCTGATTCTGATTGTCTGCATATGTGAAAAGCACAAAAAGAAAATATAAAGAAAGTTAAAACATACATTAAAGCCCATTTAATTATCAAATATGCAGTTCCCTCCACTTGACTTAACACTTGGGTCTAAGATAAAATGTCTGTGTGAAAATACTTCTCCCAATGCTACTAAACCTATCCCATGTATTCTTGGCCAGTTACACAAGCGTAAGTACCCCATATGTTATCCCCCAGACCAAATGTGGAGTTTTCTTTTTTTTTTTTTCTACTGTGATCAAATGGTTGACAAAATTCTTGTTTCAGAATTTTGAAGAGTTGCTTCCTTTGATCAAGGAGGCTTTAGAATTAATGAACTAAGAACTAAATGTAGCAACTTTCCAAGCCATGTTCCCTTCCCACACAGTGACTCACATGCTGCAAGTACTTATTGTTGCAAAGAACACTGAAATCACTTAAAACAGGAAAAAAACACATTACTACAGTACTAAAACCCAAATTAGCAAGTGTATCAAACAACTGGTAACTTAAGACTACCATTCGTTTTCCTAGTTAAATTTTCCATGATTCTTTCAAAAACTATTTCTCTCACATTTGTGAGAGATCAATAAATAAAATGTCGCAGATTTGGGGAAAACACAGTTATTTGATAATAAAGTTACAATTATTAAAGACCTCCAAAATATGTAAATTGCTAGACAGAAAGTTTTGGACACATTCTATCAAAGTGGGTCAGTTTCAAATACTGATTGAGCTAAATGCACATGGTTCCTCTGAAGATAATAGAACCCTGGCATTTAGGAGGCAAGTGCATAAATTCTAGAACTCTCTGACATTCACAACTTCTGGCTAGGCTCTTAAGCTTGTTTTTATATATACCCTCCATGAAAGTAACTGTTCTTTCAACATTTTAAATGCTAGAATCTCTCTGAAATGAGATCACAAAAATATAGACTTCATGCCTCTCATACCATAGTGGTTGATTACTACTGCTTTAGACTTTTTATATTGGTTATTTAAAAAATATTTGTAGTATCAACAACCTATACTTATTACTTACCAACAAAAAACATTTTCCAAAGTTCCTATATAATGGATTTTTAGCTTATGTGGGTCATTACTGAAAGAACTTGGATATTCCCGATACAAGGAGAAGACACGTATTTGCAGCCTTTTCAGAATTACTACTGAATATCCTAGCAAAAGAAACTAATATAAAGAGAAACTTACCTTCTCAATATTTCCATATAAGCAGAATAGGTTGAAGACTCTTGAACAATTCATTTTTAGTTGATGTAATCCACTAACCATTACAACTGAACCAGAGGGATTTCCTCCATGCATGTAAGAGGAAGAAGCCTGCGGCAATGGATAAGCAACAAGCTCAGGTGTATCTCGAGAGCCCATTCTGTACCGACTTGGCAAAGGCAATAATGGACCATGGGATCCTATAAAAATGATCAAAATAAACAAATTAACATATACATATAGTTCTGTTTATAAATACTTTAGGAGATATACTGCACCACACAAAAAATAAACTCTTAATCTTAGCTAGTTTGATGTACAAAGAAAATTTAAATGTATGGATATTTCAGCATAACCCAAGGAAAATTAATAAAATTTGTATTCATTTGCACCAGATACAATATATATTGACCTATACCTGCATACACCAGGCTATGAGTTTATATTTTGAAAAAATGATAGTTTAACAAAAAAGGCAATGGGGTGGGGGTTAAGAAAATGAATGTAAAATTTGGGGCCACTGTATATAAATTATACCTCAAATTTAAAAAATATCACACACCAGGTTCTATTGTGGGGAGAGGGGGGCAGGGATAGCATTAGGAGATATAGCTAATGTAAATGACGAGTTAATGGGTACAGCACACTAGCATGGCACATGTATACATATGTAACAAACCTGCACATTGTGCACATGTACCCTAGAACTTAAAGTATAATAAAATAAATAAATAAAAAATAAACCTCCTGCCAATGTCTTTTGGAGGAGTAATAATATTACATGTACAGTGAAATCTAGGAAGCTATCTCTATACAGATATAATAAAAAGAACCTCTTCAGTCCCACTGAAAAGTTGTTTCCTTGAATATATTTTACTGTGTACTTTCAGGTTGGTATCTTATTCCCCTGATTCTAATTTAGGAAACTAAAACCCTATATTTAGTTAATAACTCAACTACACACAGGTGTCTTATTACTCTACAACTTCCATTTTTTGAAACAATATCAAAAACCCAGAAGGAAATAATGCCTGAGTATCTAAACTATTTCAGCAGAAACACACACACAAATCTGTGTTTCTTACATTGAGAATCCTCATTAAGAATCAACTTGCTAACTTTAGAGTAGCTTTAAACAACTTTATCTGTTTTTCCCATCCACAATAAAAGTAACAAAAAATAAAGCGAGAGTGTAGAATGAAAAGAAATGATGGTGGAGAAACTGACACTCAAAGTAGGCATAGGGCACATTTTACAGCAATAAGAAGACAGAGAAACTCAAAAGCAGCAACTAAGAAGGAGACATGCAGCTCAGAAACAGAAACCCTACACATCTTAGGTGCTCCTAAGTTAATTATAACAGAAGCATCGTCTGGGGTACATGCAAAGGTCCCCCTGATGTGCAAAACCAATCCAAAAATCCAAGTCCTTTCTCCATTTCTCAAGAACTAAAGAGTATGCAATGCCACTGAGTTGCACTTTTTGTAAATAAGACTAAGGGACAACTGTCATCTATCTACTAAGTGAGTTACTAAGAACTACTAAATTTTGGTATTCATAACATACTATTAGAGCTTATGGTGGACTCCAATTTTTGGTATTCTCATAACAGCTGCCATTCATAACAACACAGTAGCACTACCACCAAACACACGCAAACACGGTGTGAATTTCAGCAGTTTTAGGGAGGAATACTTTATCAATGTATCATCATCAGTGTCTCCTTAAATTGGTCATGGATTTCAACTACTCCTTTTATTGGCAATTGGTAGTTTAACAATACAATCCAAATGAGCGACTGTTTAGTAATTACATATTTTAGCCTCTTAGACTGTTATACACACACCAAGATTCAAATATCAATTATTCTTATTCCTAATGCAAAAGTACGTATACATAATATACTGCCTCCCCACCACCTACCATTTGCTTGTACAGTAATGACACTTCACCATCATCACACTGAATTTTCTTTTTCATGGAAGTAAAAAGACACATGGTAGATAGGCAGTGGAAACTTTTACTCTATGTATAGTGGCTAAGGTCCAAAACCTCTGAGATCTACAGCCCTACATAACAACCAAAATCAGTCCAAAAGAATAACTGATGTTTACAATTATGACTTTGAACCATCATTATTAAATTACCTTATCTATACTACTTAAATTATTACCTATATTGTTTAAGATAAGAAAAATCAGAAGTCTTTTAAAAGTTTTCTATACTAAATTGATAATAGAAAGTCTGTGTGTTCAAAAAACTAATGCTTCAAATATTTAAAAAACTGACGTGGAAAAATAAATGGTGTATTAACATCTTGAAGACATTTTTCATCTTTTAAGCTTTAAAATATTTGGTCTACAAACTATATCCAAAGATGCTACAAATTAATACACAAACTCTTCTTGAGCCTATAGCAAATAAATCTATATATCAATTTCTGCCACGGTTCAACTAACAAAGCTTCTACCAGCTCATATCATTAAGTCTGGGCTTCCCAAATTAAAAGATGTAAAGAATTGTGATGATTCACATAGATTTCATACTGCTGTAATAAACCAATGAATAAACTTACTCTGATGGAATCTACAGGTCCTGAACCATAATTAACTCTATTCCCTTATAGGTCATCATATAGGAAAAGCAAAGGTCATCTATAAGGTGATTCCAAAATGCAAGTAAACCTGTTTTGCTGAACTGCTGATCTGAAGGGATATATTTGTGATTTGCAATATTTGTTAAAAGGCTCAATATCACTAGCACACATCCCCATCTTTGCTTTTTCCCCTATTACTCATCTTACTTCACTTCTCTTCCTCTTTATTCACTCTCTTTCCTCCTATACCCCATTTTGCTTACTTCCCTAGAAAAGTAGAACAAATTAACCTCAGAGTTAAATATCTTAATGGAGACAGGTCAGAATGGATACCCTCCCTAACACAATCCCACAACTCTCAAAAAATTTCACAATAGGCTTTTTAAAAATAAAAAATTTTTGCAGGGTATGTAACATATTTTGTTTATACTATTTTTCGGTAAAAATTTTATAAAGGAAGGCAGACTTATACTAAGAAAAAATCTGTTTCCACACTACTACAGTAGAGTTCCTTGTCCTTCATTTATTCTTTCACAAATGTTTCTAATCCCCTTTGGCAAAATATTTAACCAGGTTTTAGCCTTCAGCTGACTGCCACGACTCTACAACTATACTACAAACTTGTAATGGCAAATTTTTTGTAACCCTCCATTATCAAAGTGCAAAAGACACCCAATGTTTCTTTATTGCAGGATCAGAACTACCCATACAACCATGTTTAATATTTACTCTGTTACAGGACTAAGAAAAATAATCAAGGTACACATTCACTAAACCAACTGTAGTAAGATTTTCATTCTATACCACACTTACTGTTTTGACAAAACAGAGATGGTTTCAATCTTTTCTGCCGTATAGACTATGGAACCTTGAAGACACACACACACACATACACACACACTCTCCTAGAGTTCAAAAGAAAAACACTAGAAAATAAGCTAAAACTCACAGCTAAGAATGGTCATTAAAGTAAATATGTAGGCAATTTGAACCATTTAGGACAACAGGCAAAACCAGGTGCTTTTCAGTGACCAATCCCAAGACTACAACATAGCAATTTCTATTTTCTGCCACTTTTAATAGTATTGTGCTTCAACTTTAAAGCACAGAATAGGCAGAGTCAATAACTACCACTAAAAACTAAAGAATACTTTAAAACCATTTACAGCTAGTTAAAAGATCTACTTATAAGAACAATAGTTTGATACCTAATGTTACCTAACTTTTTCCTGGGGCAGATTATTATTCTAGGTTCCATAACCTTGTCAACGTAGCAAACAGTAAAAGCTGAGAAGTTTTAAAAGGGGAATAAATATGAACAAAATTAACTGAAGCCAAAATACCAGCTATAGAACTAAAAGGTGAGTCTAACCAAAAGCATGTTTCCTTTTTGACAAATACCTTATTCTTTCTGCCTTTATTACTCAAAATTCCTCTTTGTTCCTAATTGCTGGAATGAAAGAAAATACACTTACTGAACAATAATTCTTCTTTCTGGTCCTCTTACAAGCCAGAACCCATTAAAAATCAAAACCAAACCAAAATATAATGGCAAAAAAGTATTCAATCCCCAACTAGTAGCTCTCACTTATCTCAATGATTTTTTTTATAATCAATATCCTAAGAAAACAAATTTTGGACAAGTCCTGGGAGTACATTATAAGGGACTGATCCCATATAAACCGAGGCAGATGCGCAGGAAAAATACAGAGACAAGAAATGTGCCATACTTCATCAGAAATGCAGCAAGTCAAACAGTTCATCTATACTACCTTCTTTCTGCCTTGACAACTTACCATAGCCATCATGTCTAAACGAAGAAGGGTGTTCTCCCAAAATGGCTTGTCTCTGGCGACCCTTTCCTCTATCTGACACAAAAGTAGAAACATGATTTTAACAATTTTGACCCAAGTACTTAACAGAGTTCTCAGATGGGAAACACCCATTCAAAACATCCAATACAAGAATTCATAAAAGAAATATGATTCCTGGTTAACTTTAAACATCCATTCATATCCAATTTAAATACAACACCAAGAGTGTAAAAAATTAATTCTATCTAACAAATTCCACTTAACTTGAATATATCTTTTTGGCAAATGCCAAATACAATCACACTTTCAAATTTAAGGAAGAATGGATACTTTTCAGAAAGTGAATGTACACAATGCTAGAGGTTTGACACTGTACAGACGTTTTTACCAATACATGTCTTTAAAACAAGCTTTAAGTGCAGTACTTTTGAAAGAC
Organism: Rhinopithecus roxellana; assembly: GCF_007565055.1. Lineage (NCBI taxonomy): Eukaryota > Metazoa > Chordata > Mammalia > Primates > Cercopithecidae > Rhinopithecus > Rhinopithecus roxellana. The sequence goes on from NC_044565.1 coordinate 80,714,962, forward strand.
AGTACCTGAATCATACTATTAGCTTCAACAGCAACACATTTTCAAAGTGGGCTTCTTTCAAGAAGTTTCAGCATAAGCCAACAACAACCTGTATTACATGGTTTCACAATCAGTAAACACAGAGTATTTTACATGTATATGCACATATTTACAAACATCTGACTTGAGAGCTGAAAATGCTCACATCACTGGCTCATATTATATCATGAATAGGTCATTGTCTATTGACCTTAACACCAGGTAGGACTATGAGCAACCCCCAAACTTTAAAGATGCCAAGATAAAGCTAACCAAGGGGGCTACATTATTGGATGAGAATACTACAATACTCTAAAGGATAATTTTTATTCTAGCTACATTTTCAGAAAAAGCATGCCAATTTTCACAAATCTAATTAGAGACATCAACAAAAAAATTACTTATAAGTTTCTAAAATAGCACCTCGCATGTTGGTTAGTAAATTTTAAAAATCATTGTACAATACTTTTAGAAAGTTTGCTGATGAAATTACAGTGCCCAATAAGATTTTTAAAAATACGAATCTTAAGACTCTGGTCATTCTAATCCTTGAAAACTCAGAGAGGCTTTACCTATATCCTTAGTCACTTAAACAAATGAGGTTTATGGGAGATGAGAAATACTTTAATTTTCACTTCAGTCTAGAGAAGTAAGAGTTTTAATCACGTATTCCAAGTTATTGTAGCACTGAAATGGACTGACACCATCTAGTTTAACTTTTATTCAATGTAAAAATTCTTTTTACATCATCTCTGTCAGTTGGGACCATTTAGCTTCTGCTTACCCAAAACCAATAAGAAGATTTCCAGATAGCCCTAAATTGTGAGAAAATTAATTTTTATATTGTATAGCAATTGATCCTCTACCCATATTCTACCCCATTTGGGGCCTTACTTTTGGACAATTAAGTCATTGTCCAAAACTTCTTCTAAATGCTCGAGAAGTTATTATGACTGTCCCCCCAACCCCATTTCCCCAAAGTCATTTCTTCTTCAATCTTAACATTCACAGTTCCTTCTACTACATGGCTTCTAACATCTCTCATCATGCAAGTCTCACTCCTTTTGAGCCAATCTAGCCTACTAATCCATTCTGTTAATGTTCCTCTGCTTAAGCATTTGCCATCAAACACTAAATACAATTCCTTATCTGACCTAGGAATCTTAAAACCACAACCATAATGTCTTCATGACTCAGTTTTACTGATACAGTTAACAGTGTGCCATAAAGGAAAGAGAACTGGGTAAGGAATCAGATGATTCCAATTTAAACCACTAGTTTGCTGTATAGTCACAGAAACAATTTTCATTCATAAATGAAGGAGTTAGATTATCTTCCAAGGTATCTTTCAGCCAAATATTCTCATTAGTAATTCACTTCACTTGAAGTATTCACTACCTAATAGGTCACGTAAAACAGAAGTGAGCAGAAAGCTGAACACTAAATATAACAGTTTGTAAACAGTGGTAAGCTTTCCTAGAGTCAACTGATCTGATGGAAGCTGTGGACCTTCTCCCCAAAAAGATGCACCTATCTACAGGTTTTAAGATTTCTGGAGGGGTTCCCTGGCATCCTGGTTAGGGATTCTTTACACTAAAACGTAACTCAAGCTGAAAAGGGCTTTGAAAAAAGTGAAGTTATGTTTTTAAAAGAGCTTTTTTTTTTTTTTTTTGGTAAAAAAGAGTTTATGAAGGTCTTTATTTGGGGATAGCAACCTAACAGTTTCAATAGCTATCAACTTGAGTGTAAGCTAAGAGCTCTACAGAAACAAAAACATAAACTGTTATGGTCTTGCAAGACAAATATCTGTAAGGAATTAGAAAACAAAAAACTTTCCTTGAAAACATAAACTAAAACTCTTTTACTTGCTTTAATTATAATTCACTATTCACTGATCTACCTTACACATTTCCAAACTTATCTGACCAACCAGAATTATATGAAGAACTAACCTCAGCTGGCTTTGTGTAAACTTCAGACCTTTCAAAAGAATAAATGTAAACACTATTAAAATAAGCTTATCTATACCTGTTTAAAGAGACCCTGAGAAAACCGCAACCAAAACTATTTCAAATGAGATTTTTTTTTTAAAAACCAAAACCGAGTGGTCAAAACCTGTAAATTGACAGAAGTGAGAGATTTCTCATCAACCACTTGTCCTGTTGTTTGAGTGCTAAGAATTTGCTTTCTAATACTGACATCAACTGCACCAACCCTAGCTAGGCCAAGCAGATTTCCATAAGTAGTGAAAAACATGGGGTCTAGCCAAAGCTGCATTACAAAACAAATCTATTTGCAATTTCATGCATGAGGCAAGATCATTTCCTGGGAATTGAGAGTTAAAGGAGCCAATCATGTAGAAGTCCTAAATATGCAAACATGCAAAAGATCAATCATCACATTGTCTTTTTCTTGTTGCTAGAGTACATGCACTATAGAGTACCCACTGCCCAAGATATATTGTATGCCATAAAATTTTTTTCTAGTCACTGACTTTTACAGACATACTTGAGTTTTTCCAACGTGTGGTTCAAACACTGATATTGTAGTTAAGATGTAGCCAATACTGCAGCCCCCTTGTTTTTACAAGATCCACATTTTAATTTGTATATTCCAGAATTGCTACACAGTTAGTTGAACAATTTTATCAGTCAAATTTATGCTCATGAAATCTAGCACTTATAGGTGAAGATGCATCTCAAATGAAATGCTCTTATTTTCAGATTTATCAAGTTTAAATATATTCTACCTTGAACAGACATGTTACTTTCACCTACATTTGAAATGTCAAAATTTCTAGTTACACAAATTGACACAGTGATAACCTTAAATTGTTACAAAAAGTGACAACTTATAAACAGCCACTTTACAAAAATCAAACCACACAGAAGAACATCTTTCACATATAATGCACCTTTTCATTATGTTAGAATTTCTGTTCAGTGTCCACAATTGAGAAAAAAACAAAAAATTTAAAAAGTAAACAAGTGCAGCAATTGTGCACCTTTCTAATCCTTTTATTTTTACTATCTGTGTGGATTGGTTGAGCGTTACCAATTCCCAAGACCTGTTAATAAACTGGTCCTCATTATTTGCCAATTAACAATTTGAATCTAAGCTGCAAACAGTTACAGTAATGGGCATTAAGATTTACAACATTGCAGATGAAGTCTAGTTTCCGTTAGTGGAAAGTCTTAATTTCTACAACTGAAACCTTAAGGGAAATCAGACCAATATATACATACAACTTGAATAAATGGGCACAGTCTATCATGGTGTTCATCCCATGCAATTCTGAAGTACTGTTAAGTGTCCTCCTTTAAAAACTTGGGGTGATGGTGCATGCAGTATGCAGTCAAGGTGAATTGCGAGTCTGAGTTTTTCAGAGGGCTTTTTGCTGATGCCGATGTTGTGCATGATGAAGTGTAGAGTCAGCCTGCTGGAGTCCTCTATCCTTCTTAATGCCTCGTCCAGCTTGGGGGAAAGTCCTTTCCATAGAGAAGCAGTGTGCAAGTTTGCAGTTTGTAAGGAATATTCTGAATCAGTTTCCTCTCCTCCAAAGAGAGAGAGCTGCTTGGAGAAATGCAAGTCCTTGAACTGCGGGCGTGCCTGAATGTGTGGGCTCCTTGTTGAACTAAATATAAATAGCTCAGTACATACCAGTAGGGGGCACTAATGTTCAAGGTTATTTTCCAGCATTACATGGCCTTTTGCAACAAAAGCATTCATCAACAAGGTTTTCATTTGAACTAGCTCATCTCAGGAAAAAAAGAATCTAACTGCATGTAAATATTTGTCAGCAGATTAAGTACATTCTAAAATGCATAAAATACCTACCTCGTCTTCCCAAATATGGTTTAGTGTAGTCCCAACTGTCATTGTCATTCCTAATAACATTTAGACGAGTTGGCTGTTAAGATTGAAAATAATGTAAGTTCAAACTGTATATCCAAAGCATAAATATTTCTTTGGTAGGGTGTTGAAAAAAATATTTACCCGTGCATATTCAATTTTTAGTGTGCAACATCCAGCATATATATCAGCTCCATTGAGTGCTGCTTTAGCTTTCTGGGCACAAAGGACTGATTCAAACATAAGCTCTATTAAGGAAATTTGGTTTAAGGTATCTGATACTTAATCATTATTCACTCCCAAAGGACAGGATTGAAAATAATCAGAAATAGTTCTTTTATTTCTGGAAATGTTTTACCTATTTCAGGATGAATTTTAACAGAATTGTCTGTTTTGTTTTGTTTTTTGAGACGGAGTCTTGCTCTGTCGCCAGGCTGGAATGCAGTGGCGCAATCTGGGCTCACTGCAACCTCCATCTCCCAGGTTCAAGCAATTCTCCTGCCTCAGCCTCCCAAGTAGCTGGGACTACAGGTGTGCGCCACCACACCCAGCTGATTTTTTATTTTTTTTTTAGCAGAGACAAGGTTTCACCATGTTGGCCAGGATGGTCTCGATCTCTTGACTTCGTGATCCACCCACCTTGGCCTCTCAAAGTGCTGGTATCACAGACGTGAGCCACTGCGCCTGGCCAGGAGAATTTATTTTTAAGATCAAGGGTGGCTGGGCACAGTGGCTCACACCTGTAATCCCAGCACTTTGGGAGGCTGAGGCAGCTCAGGAGTTTGAGACCAGCCTGGCCAACATGCTGAAGCCCCGTCTCTACTAAAAATACAAAAATTAGCCGGGTGTGGTGGCGGGTGCCTGGCATTCCAGCTACTCGGGAGGCTGAGACAGGAGAATCACTTGACCACCCTGGGCAACAAAAAGCGAAACTCTGTCTTAAAAAAAAGTAATAATCAAGGGTACCAAAGAAAACAATACAACCAAACTATCTACCTTAATTCTTTTAGGTCATCATTAGTACTTTATAAATTGGAAAGCAGAGGAGATAATGGAGCATGGTCCCATTCCCTAGCAAAGGACAACTTGCAACCTTGAAACAGAAAAGATTTTACTCTTTAAGAAGAACATTACTAAGAGCCAAAATAATACAAAACAAAATACATGATTTTTATATATATCTGAGAAGGCAGAGTTTTATAATACTTTATCTAAAATTTTATCAGTGTTTTTAAAAAATTACTTAAGCCCATAATTTTAAAAAAATAAAATCACAAAGGTATATAAGGCCAAAAAACAAAAAAACAAAAGTGCCTTGCCAGAAGTAAGCACTATTAAAGAGTCTACTGTATATCCCTACCTTTTTCTATGCATACACATGCACACGTAGGTTGGGGTTTTCTCTTTATTATTATTTTTCAAGATGGGTCCAGCTTGGGGAAAGAGTATTATCTATACTATTTTGTAAAACTTGCTCTTTTTACTCAACGTATGACAAATTTAACATAAAGAAGTTCTTACATAAAACACTACCATTTTAAAGGTTCAATAAAAAAAAGGTAAGATTTTACTGACTCTAAAGTTTTGGTACTTCCAAACTATTTTATTTTATTTATTTATTTATTTTTTTTTTTGAGACAGAGTCTCGCTCTGTCGCCCAGGCTGGAGTGCAGTGGCCAGATCTCAGCTCACTGCAAGCTCCGCCACCTGGGTTTACGCCATTCTCCTGCCTCAGCCTCCCGAGTAGCTGGGACTACAGGCGCCTGCCACCTCGCCCGGCTAGTTTTTTGTATTTTTTAGTAGAGACGGGGTTTCACCATATTAGCCAGGATGGTCTCGATCTCCTGACCTTGTGATTCGCCCGTCTCGGCCTCCCAAAGTGCTGGGATTACAGGCTTGAGCCACCGCGCCCGGCCTTCCAAACTATTTTAAAGAGAGAGTCAGAAAAGTTCACTTGGGATAAATTCCAAAATAGTACAAGTGTACATATCTTCAAATAGTGTTATTTAACAGCTTAAAGAGGAAGCACTAGATTGCTTTCTGGTAGCAAGTCATTCTTATAAATAGTAAAATTCCCTATGAGTACTGGTTTCATTTTTTAAATCTAAGTCACGTAGATTTTTGTGAGAGGAGAAAGTAAACTTTCTTTCTTTCTAGAAAGAAAGTCTAGAAATGCTTAAGCCAGAAAAAATAAGATCCACATGAATTACACATCAATAAAAATTTACAAATAAAGGATATTCAACCATTGCTTGTATCCCATTTCTTTTGAATATAACAATACGCTGCACTTTGCCAACAGGGTTGCAGACAGTATATAAAACATCCTATGAAGGAAAAGAACAAGATTTCTTCACACTTTACATTTGGAAAAACATTAATGCTATACTTCGTTTTACCTAAAAACCATCAACTGTCAAGATGTCATTTCTACTGATTATTAATAAAATTAGATTTTTAAATTACTTTTTTTTTTGAGACAGGGTCTCACACTGTTGCCCAGGCTAGAGTGCAGTGGCATGATCACAGTTCCCTACAGCCCTGACTTCCCAGGCTGAAACGATCCTCCCACCTCAGCGTCCCGAGCAGCTTGAGACTTCAAGGCATGCACCACCACACAAGGTTAATTTTTCATTTTTCGTAGAGACAGAGTCTCACTATGTTGCCCAGGCTGCCTCAAACTCCTGAGCTCAAGGAATCCTACTACCTCAGTCTCCCAAAATACTAGGATTACAGGCATGAACCACCATACTGGCCTAAAATTATTACACTTTAATAAATCTTAAGTTATTTCTTCACCTACACAATACACCCACATTAAAGAAGTTCCAATGGAACATTTGGAAAGCACTGTCACCTATTTCATCTCCTAAATGAATCCTCAATTGTTACTTTCTTTTTTTTTTTTTTTTTTTTTTTTTTTTTTGAGACGGAGTCTTGCTCTGCCACCCAGGCTGGAGTGCAGTGGCCGGATCTCAGCTCACTGCAAGCTCCGCCTCCCGGGTTTACGCTCATTCTCCTGCCTCAGCCTCCCGAGTAGCTGGGACTACAGGCGCCCGCCTCGTCGCCCGGCTAGTTTTTTGTATTTTTAAGTAGAGACGGGGTTTCACCGTATTAGCCAGGATGGTCTCGATCTCCTGACCTCGTGATCCGCCCGTCTCGGCCTCCCAAAGTGCTGGGATTACAGGCTTGAGCCACCGCGCCCGGCCTTGTTACTTTCTTAATAGGTGACTAAAATAACTTCTGATGATATAAAATAAACCGAAACTATAATCAATGAGTATTTTTTCCAAATGTGACTCTGAAATGTTTAATATTATAATCACTTGCATTATAGTAATAAATATGTATTAAGAGCTAATATTGGAACAACTCTGGTACTCATTTTTCAAGGGATAATGGCTATAAAGAAAAGACCCAAGGAAGACCAAACAGATGTCACTAAACAAGACGCCTGAGTCATCTAAGATTCTAAATACCTACTTAGGAGTAATTATTCAACTACCACGAAATTTCTTGAGCACCTATAATTTACAGTTGCATTGTTACACACCAGAGATATAACAAAAACCAGAGTACCTACACTGTATTACTTATATGTTTTCCCAACACTGAATATTATAAATATATTAATATTATATATTTATAAGTCTATATTTAAGATACAAAATGTCTAAGTAAATCTAAAGAATATCTTATGCTTTAAGTTTATGTCCCAATATCATATGCCCAGACTACATATGATACCAACTGAAGTTTCCCTTACTATGATGTTCTTCTATTCATTACAAAAATCAAGTGTCTGTGTTACTAGCTTATCACCAGTAACACTTTTCAAAAGAGTAAAGAAGCAGGGAATTTAAAGTAAATCAAAGACAGATTTTTAACAAGCTATTGCAAAATAGTTCAAAATGATATGTGCATCTTACCGTAACATGGGATTCTGTCATTACCTAGAAGATGTTCTTATACATATGCTGGCATATGTGTGACAGAGATTTTTTGAACCATTTCAAACAAGTCTCTCTATAATTCCTTATTATCAAAACCAACACTGGTACTGATTATACATTAAAAATTTCAATGTGCCTATTTAATTATGACAACTGTGCTTATCTTTTTAACTATAGTGCTCAGCATTTTTTCTTTGTTCATTAAACTTGATAGTCAAGATTAATTTTCAAAATTAAAAAAGCTATTTTCTAGTATCTAGATGGTAATGGAAAAACTACAGATCAGTCACTCTGGACACAAATTGCAAAATCACTTTTAATTTCATTTGTCATACTGAAACACATACCACTGTAATTGGATAAAGCGGATTCTGAATTGAGAGCAGAAGAACTTTGTTGCCTCCTGATGGATCATCAGTATTTCCTGGCCTAGTGATCCTTTTGCTTGTAGAATAGTTGAAAAAAGCCTGTTGACCAGCAATGTACACGGGTTCATCTGCAGCAAATGTCACACATTCTTTGGCACTATCTATGTTTTCAAATTCCACTAGAGCCTGTCGTTTAAATGGCATCATCATCACATAGCTGAAAAGGGAGATAAGGAGGAAACACAAAAACACAGGAAGTTCCGTTAACATTATTTGTTCTCAATTAGGTAAAAGCAGACTTTAATAAAAATGTGTCAAATCCCACAGATTAGTACTCTTCACCACCTGTGTTCAATGGAAGTCAACTTTTTTTTTTTTTTTTTTTTTTGAGATAGAGTCTCTCTCTGTCACCCAGGCTGGAATGCAGTGGCGCAATCTGGGCTCACTGCAAGCTCCGCCTCCCAGGTTCACAACATTCTATTGCCTCAGCCTCCTTAGTAGCTGGGACTACAGATGCCCGCCACCATGCCCAGCTAATTTTTTATATTTTCAGTAGAGATAGGGTTTCACTGTGTTAGCAAGGATGGTCTTGATCTCCTGACCTCATGATCCGCCCACCTCAGCCTCCCAAAGTGCTGCAATTACAGGCATAAGGTAAATCAACTCTTAAATCATCCAAAGAATTGTGGTACACCAGGTAGATGTACACATATGAAAGCTTATCTCCCAGTGATTAAGTTTATCTACCTCATAATCTCCTCAAAAACAATTACCTGTTATTAGTTACTAACAAGACAACCCAGTTTATTCTTTGGGGTGCTACTCCGAAGCAGTATTAGAAAATTTCAAAGACACAGAAACCAACGGAGACTAAACTCAACAGAAGGTTGGCAGAGAGAATCCCTACTTAACAGCAGAAACTACTAACCTCTCTTGAATTTTCTTGAATAAACATCCACACTAACAGCTAAGAACTGACTTTACTTTTAAAACAGATATAAATGGAAGCAACTATAGACTGACCAAAGTTCCAAAGTTCATACAAATAATCCCCTCCGAAACATTTTTACTATTAACCATCCATGAAAAATATTCATTAGAATATGGCAATCATGATTGTCTATGAGCAGGAAGGTAAGATGTTTACTTTTCATAGTATACTCTTTACTAGAGAGACAAAGCAGCCAAAAAACCCCAAAATACAACACATTAAGTAATTCTTTTTGGAGGAGATACATTTTACAACAGGAAATGAAGAATAAAGAAGTAAAGGAAGGGTGAAAGGCAGACACAGCACATGGATCACAATGGGGGAAACATGTCCTCTATTCACAGGAATGAGAACCTTAAAAATGCTTTAAAATACAATTAAGTGGTTTTAGTAATAGCAGAAGGCCAAAGAAATGTCGGGTCCAGTACTCAGTGACATCACTGTTTCTCAATCAGGCATCCAGGACCTACTGCTACACTGTGGAAACTGACAAATGGTACGGTATTAATAAGAAACAGATCACCTTACAGCCTGGCAAATTATTATAATAATAAATGTCAGCCTCTTCATTGATAAAACTTGGAGAATTGTCAAGATTAGAGTTACTACATACAAACTGCTAAGTAGATTGCCTTGCACATTGTACACCCTCAATAAAAGGTAACTATTACTGTATTATTTTTTTTTAATCTTTCCTCATTCATCTTTATGTCCTCAGAAGCTAGAAACAGAGGCTGGCACATATTTGTTTATCTAGCGGGCTTGTTAGTTTTCCCCAACCATATCATTCAAACTTAAAGAAGTACAAAAACAAGGTGTTGGATTTAAATATTTACCAACTAAAAGTGCAAGATATACATCCCAGGAGACATTCCTTTTAGAAACACAGACGCTTCACTGAAGTTCTAAAGTCTTGCACATGGAAAACAGAAAACCCTGGTATCAGGTCTACGCTAAAGAAATTCAAGAAGAAAAAATCGTCTTTCACGAAACAAAAAAGTTGGTTATTAATATCTAAATGTATTAACTAAATTTATGTCATTATGCTAATAACGCCATATGAAAACAAAAAATTATAAAGGTACTGATATGGTTTGGCTCTGTGTCCCCATCCAAACCTCGTATTGAATTGTCATCACCAGTGTAGGAGGTGGGGCCTAGTGGGAGGTGACTGGATCATGGGGGTGGTTTCTAATAGCTTAGCACTATCCCCCAGTGCTGTATCCTGACACAAGATCTGGTTGTTTGACAGTGTGTGACACCTCCTCCTTTGTGTGCGCACTCTCTCTCCCTCTCTCTTTTTTTCTCTCTCTCTCCTGCTGGCTATATAAAGACGTGCCTACTTCCCCTTCACCTTTTGCCATGATTCTAAGTTTTCTGAGGCCACTCCAGAAGCAGAAGACTGTATATCCTGCAGAACCATGAGCCGATTAAATGTCTTTTCTTTATAAATTACCCACTCTGAAGTACATCTTTATAGCAGTATAGCAATGTAACAACAGACTAATACAGGTACAGAAGTAAATTATTTATTGGCCTGTTAGAGACTTAGAATATATTTTAAATATTCTTTTGATTGTAATTCATACAGTATAGAAAAATAACAAAAGTTAACAAATACAAGCAATTTTATCCTGACACAACACAACCATTCTTAGTATCTTGTTATATTTTCTTCTGAGCTTCTTTCCTATGCATCTAGTTTCTAGATATAAGCATACTATATATTGAACTTGGTAATTCGCCATTTTAATATAAACAGTTTCTATACTGTTTATAATCCCACACCTTCCATTAAATAAAGGGAAAGGTCCCAAATTGTAACATTTTGAAGCAAAATTTCTACTGGAGTCTGTTCAGGGTTCTTTCAGCCTTAATAGCAGCCACCTCTTATGCAAGTTCATTTCATACAACTGAAACTCCTATTATACTTATTTATGCCAATTAAGCTCTTAATTACACACTAATTTGTTCCAATTATTTCACAGACTTTTCTAAACACATAACTACCAATCTTGAGGGCAAATGACGCAAATTAACTGAATGACATTCACATACAGAAGACTTTAGCGGAGACTAAGTATCAAACAACCTAGAGTCTAAAATTGCAAAGGCCACCCAGGAGTAATTCAAATTACTAACTTAAAATAGTTCTTTCTTTAATCCCTAACCTTCAGGTCATGGTACTAATTAACATCAAAATAGTTACTGCTTCCCAAAGTTTCCATTTGTATTTGCTCATTAACTTGTTTTCTGACATCTGCCTAAGAAAATAAATTTTAAAGCCCTAAATATACAAGAATAGAAGAAAAATAAACCACAGACACCCACCTCTTTATAATTCCACAGGACAACGTGCCACTTATATAATCATTAGAAGGTCCTTATAGAGACTAGGGTTAGTCTACTGCCAACAGCAAGACTAAAGGTCTAAGGAGTCTGTCTACTTAATATGTAACTCTCCACACAGATTTAATTCCAATATCCACTCCAAATGACTGAGAATTGATATAATCAACTTAGTGATACACTTTCAACATACAAACTTTACTATGCCCACATGGATTCTCAATTTGTACGTCCAAGGTTAATGTGTGTTTGCCAAGTCATTTACATCTCAATGAGGTCACCCAAGAAAATAAAATTATACCATGATGGAAGGTATCACCTAATACTACTATTCCTTTGAAGAAATAATCCATTTCTGCTGGATATACTCTACTGGATATCTCTGATCACTACCTCACTATCTATGCATTATCCTCTCAATACTCAAAAACTTAACCATGAATTTTTATAAAATTGAAGCAGTAAGGGTTAAGTATCTGAGAAAATACATTGAAATTTCTCTTCTATTTATATACTTCAACTTAATCTGTGTCTTCGGTAGCTATAATAAAAGCTCTAAACATATTCATCAAGAAAAAAATAATAAAATCAACTCTAGATTACCTATACTAAGAAAAGAACAACAGCCGGGCATACTCCAAAAATAATTTAGAATTTTTGAGTGTCTATTTTTGGCAGCAGATTCACTTTTCTAATTACATTTTCACTTAAGTTAATATTATTAAGCATACACCAGGTGTGGGAAGAGACAGGGGGAACCTGTGTGAATACAACGCACAAAAGGAAGACAAACTAGGATAAAATATTGCTCACGATTTGCATTAAGAACTCAGAGCCTATAATCCCAGCACTTTTGGAGGCTGAGGTGGGAGGACAGCTTGAGTCCATGACAGCAGCTGGGGCAATGTTAAGAGACCCCCATCTCCACAAAATTTTTTTTTAAATTACCCAGGCATAGTGGCATGTGTCTGTAGCACTAGCCATTAGGGAGGATAAAATGGGAGGATAACTGGGCTCAGGGGGTGGAGGCTCCAGTGAGCCATCAATGTGCCACTACACTCCAGCTTGGGAAACAGAGACCCTGTCTCAAAAAATAAAAAGAACTCATAGTAGTATGCACATAAACAAAAGAACTTACAGAAATATGCACCTAAACAAATAATGTCTACCCTTAATCTACTTACTTTTAGTTGCCAATTCCTAAATATTCCAAAATGAAGAAGAAAAAAATCAATATTTAAGCATCACTACTCGAAACTCTGAAGATGAAGCGTGTAATCAACTCACTGGTTTAAAGAGTGTTTGAACAGGACTCATGTACTCATTTGAAAATCAGATGAAAAGTGCACATAATTTCTTTATACAACTTTGCTGGGGAGTGAGAAGTGATCATAGATAGCTCCACAAAAATACATCCATGCATCACCCAGGAAGGTTAAAAATAGCAGGCTTAAAACGTTCCAAAGAAATACAGTCATAGGCAAACAATAGATCCTACTTTGTTTATATATACAAACAATATTTACTATGCTAAACATCAAGGCTTGTAACAAGCAAGTAAGGATTATTCTACCACACTGTTTTCAATCTACATGAAGTCCCTATCGTCCTTACCATATTGTCCCAAATTTTTCCAGCGCTTCCACAAGGTCTGCTTCCACCACAGATTCACAGAGTCCTCGAACATGGACGACGGGTGAAACAGAAACTTTATGATGACTTCCACCTGCCTCCTAGCAAGAGAAAATAATTTATAGTTAAAAATTTTTAAGTCTAAGGCTGAACGCGGTGGCTCACGCCTGTAATCCCTGCACTTTGGGAGGTCGAGGTGGGCGGATCACTTGATGTCAGGGGTTCAAGACCAGCCTGGCCAACATGGTGAAACCCCATCTCTACTAAAAATACAAAACTTAGCCAGGAGTGGTGGCACAGGCCTGTAGTCCCAGCTACCATGGAGGCTGGGGCAGAAGAATGGCTTCAATCCGGGAGCTGGAGTTTGCAGTGAGCCGAGATCGTGCCACTGCACTCCAGCCTGGGTGACAAAGTGAGACTCCGTCTTAAAAAAAAAAAAAAAAAAATTTTAAGTCTAACTTGAATTGCATCTTTTAGTAAATTCAAATCTGCTTAAAAAGTAAACATTTTTCCCAGAACTCTGGGAGGCTGAGGCGGGCGGATCACAAGGTCAGGAGTTTGACCCCATCCTGGCTAACACAGTGAAACCCCATCTCTACTAAAAATGCAAAAAATTAGCCAGGCGTGGCGGCGGGCGCCTGTAGTCCCAGCTACTTGGGAGGCTGAGGCAGGAGAATGGTGTGAACCCGGGAGGCGGAGCTTGCAGTGAGCCAAGATCATACCACTGCACTCCAGCCTGGGCGACTGAGCGAGACTCCGCCTCAAAAAAAAAAAGTAAAAAAAGTAAACATTTTTTAAATCCCAAACCAAATTGCAATTCACAAGTTAGCAAAAGGATATGAGAATAAAATAATCAGTTGTTTGTTTTAAAATTTTTATTATCTAAAAAGGGAACATTCTATCTCAGTAAGAAGTACAAAGATGTTATTTAATAACATTTCAACTTCAAGAAAATCTCAGAAAGAAAATTTAGCAGATACATAGGGCATGCTACAACTGGAAGCATATTTGATACTCATTATTTCAGTCTTACTTCCATAAAATCAAAATCTCAACTAGTCCAAATGAACAAAAAGTTCCAATTAAGTTTTTCCTCAACATGAAGATAATATACTTATCTTTCCTGTAATGTAGATTTGTATCATCTTTTGTTCTTGTTTAATTCGTTATCCAGTCCCACTATAACTTGAAGATACTCACTTAGCAGCATTAATTAATTAAACACATGACAACTTAAATTTATACAAGGGTACCATCTTTGCAAGGCAGGGGGATGAACAAGAACTACTCAAAAATGCAAGCTCTCCTGGGCATCTATGGAATATTGTGTATCTTCAAGTACACAGGGCAGGATGTTTCAAAATGTAAGAATATGGTCTTAAAGTTTATTTTTAAATGTAGTATCTGTAAAAATTACTTTGAAAATGCAAATAGCTTTCATTTACTTGAATTCAAGTTCCATTAAGACAAAGATCTGTATTTACAAATGCCATCAGGCACTTCTCTTGCATCATAACTTCAGAAATGACTTCCACCATGTACATCCTTGTCTATACAAAAAAATTTTTAAGTTTTTTTCTCCTATAACCAGACTAATCTGAAAGCACTATTTTGCCATTAAAATTTAACAATTGTTTTAAGAAAATTAAATCTCATTAAGGCTATTTTAAATGACTCACCGATTTTTCTTCATTATAAAGACTGTTAGGAAAATACAACAAATGGAGTGCCCTGCCAGTAAAAATTTACGTCACAGCTGAAAGAAAGGAACTGATTTAAATATATGAAGTAACCTGAGAACTACTCAGGCTACTGTCAAATCCAAAAAATAAACTCAGTTCTTTGCCAATACTAATTCAATTCTTGGAATTTATTTGAATTGCTTATGCCCCATCTTTCCTATGGTTAAACAGATAACCCATACATGCCACTAAGTTTGAAATGAATCATTCTGACTATACCCTAAGTAAATCAACACTTTCTGGTTGGGTGCGGTGGCTGACGCCTGTAATCCCAGCACTTTGGGAGGCCAAGGCGGGTAGATCACGAGGTCAGGAGATCGAGACCATCATGGCTAACATGGTGAAACTCGTCTCTACTAAAAATACAAAAAAATTAGCCGGGCGTGGTTGTGGGCGCCTGTAGTCCCAGCTACTCAGAAGGCTGAGGCAGGAGAATGGTGTGAACCTAGGAGGCGGAGCTTGCAGTGAGCCGAGATCACACCACTGACAGAGATTCCGTCTCAAAAAAAAAAAAAAATCAACACTTTCTTAAGCAACATTAACAATGAACAATCAAATGTGCATATCATCATTACATTCTTATATATAACTGGAAATGAATAAAGCAGGAAGAGCTCTAAATAATACCTACCTGCCAAACAGAGCATGTATTTAAAGTATAACAAGTTTTACTCTCAAAATAATTAGACAATAATAATCTGCAAGATATAATTAAGAGAATCATTTCAGTCCATTCTTAGAAATCAGGTGACAAAGGTAAATTAAAAGGGCAACAGAAAACTGTATTGGCCTGGACTCTTCAAAAAGTTAGTATCAAAAAACAGTGGACGGAAGATTCCATATGGAGACTAAGAGACACAGCAATCAAATGCTGGGCCAGGCATGGTGGCTCACGCCTGTAATCCCAGCACTTTGGGAGGCTGAGGCGGGTGGACCACAAAGTCAGGAGTTCCAGACCAGCCTGGCCAAGACGGTGAAACCCCGTCTCTGGCATGGTGGAGAACACCTGTAATTCCAGCTACTCGGGAGGCTGAGGCAGAGAACTGCTTGATCCCAGGAGGCGGAGGTTGCAGTGAGCCGAGATTGTGCCACTGCCCTCCAGCCTAGGTGACAGAGTGAGATTCCGTCTCAAAAAAAAAGAACCAAATGATGGCCGGGCGCGGTGGCTCGCGCCTGTAATCCCAGCACTACGGGAGGCTGAGCCAGATGGATCACGAGGTCAGGAGTTCGAGACCACCCTGGCTAACACAGTGAAACCCCATCTCTACTAAAAATACAAAAAAATTAGCAGGGTGTGGTGGCAGGCGCCTGTAGTAAGTACCAGCTACTCGGGAGGCTGAGGCAGGAGAATGGCATGAACCCAGGGGGCGGAGCTTGCAGTGAGCCAAGATTGCGCCACTGCACTCCAGCCTGGGCGACAGAGTGAGGCTCTATCTCAAAAAAAAAAAAAAAAAAAAAACAAAAAAAAAACAAATGCTGTATGTGAGCCTTTATTATACAATAGTTAAAACTACTATCAAACACATACATATTAGGGACAACTAAAGAAATGTGAATACAGACTGGATATTACGTTAACATAATAGAATTAATTATCACGTAACAATTAATTATCACGGTCTTTAAGAAAATAGTAATGGTTATGTAAAAGAACATCCTTATTCTTAAGAATGTTGCGATATTTAGGCATGGAATGTCATCATGTTTGAAATTTACTTTCAAAGAGTTTAGGGGGAAAAAGTATGTATATAAATATAGATATGCAGATGTAGAGATAAAACCCCACACAGCAAAAAGTTAAAAACTGCTGAATCTAAGTGAAGGGTATATGTAAGTTGAACATTTTATATAATAAAAAGTTGCAGAATTATTTCCTAATATTTAAAGCCTACAAAAAGGTATGAAGAACTTTATTAAACATACCCATGGCCAGGCACAGTGGCTCACACCTGTAATCCCAGCACTTTGGGAGGCCCAACACAGGCAGATCACCTGAGGTCAGGAGTTTGAGATCAGCCTGGCCAACATGGTGAAACCCCATCTCTACTAAAAATACAAAAATGAGCTGGGAGTGGTGGTGCACGTCTGTAGCTACTCGGGAAGCTGAGGCAGGAGAATTACTTAAACCCAGGAGGCAAAGGTTGCAGTGAACCGAGATCACACCATTGCACTCCAGCCTGGGCAACAGAGCCTCTGTCTCAAAAAAAAAAAATACCCACGAACCCACCATCCAATTTAATAAATAAAACATTGGCCAGGTGCAGTCGCTCACGCCTGCAATCCTAGCACTCTGGGAGGCAGAGGTGAGCTCAGCAGTTCGAGGCTCAGGAGTTCGAGACTAGCCTGGGCAACATGGCAAAACCCCGTCTCTAGCAAAAACACAAAAAATTAGCTAGGCGTGGTGGGGTACGCCTGTAGTCCCAGCTACTCAAGAGGCTAAGGTGGAAGGACTGCTTGAACCCAGGAGGTGGAGGTTGCAGTGAGCCAAGATCGTGCCCCTCTAGCGTGGGTGAAGAGTAAGACCCTGTCTTAAAAAGAAAAAAAAAAAAAAAAAACCGTAAATTGATCGCATCTCCTCTATCCCCTTCCTTTCCCATTATAGGTAACCACTATCATGAGTATAGTGCTAAAAAATATGACTATTTTTCAAATTGGTCTTCTTAACAAAGAAATGGATTATACAATTGATTTTTAGATCTCTCAAAAAAATCTCATTTTAATATATTATTATTAAATTATATTTCCTAAGTAGAATAAACTGAAACCACAGTCATCACTTAAAAGCTGGATGATGTGGGCTGGGCGCAGTGGCTCACGCCTGTAATCCCAGCATTTTGGGAGGCCAAGGCAGGCGGAACACCTGAGGTCAGGAGTTTAAGACCAGCCTGGCCAACATGGTAAAACCCCATCTCTACTAAAAATATAAAAATTAGCCAGGTGTGGTGGCAGGCACCTGTAGTCCCAGTGACTTGGGAGGGTGAGGCAGGAGAATGGCATGAACCCGGGAGGCAGAGCTTGCAGTGAGACCTCGCGCCAATACACTCCAGCCTGGGCGACAGAGTGAGATTCCATCTCAAAAAAAAAAAAAAAAAAAAAGCTGGACAATGTTAATATACTCAGTATGGTAATTAGGGGAAGATATGATTGTCTCAACCTCAAGGCAGAAAACATACCCCTCACCCCCCTTGTATTTCCCTTATTCCCACTCAATGAATCTGCCATTCATAAGTTTATCTACCTTGATACTTGTATTTTTTAAATAGGTCCCCTTTTCTTTAACACACAATTTTCTCATTCTTTCTGTAGTGTTTTATTTAAAAAAAAAAAAACAAAAAAAAAACCTATGGTTGTTTCCAAATATAAAACTAATATATCAAAGAGATCTTTTCAAACTATCTGTCTACCATCCTCTCCTGAGCTTCGTTTTCCCCCCTTTTCCCCCAAAATACTCGTACTCTTCTTAAATCACTTCTTTTCTTTACCTGTACTATATACTGGTGACAAGAAATCTGGTGTCATTTGTAAAGTCTTTTCTTTTCTTTTTTTTTTTTTTTGAGACGGAATCTCGCTCTGTCACCCAGGCTGCAATGCGGTGGGGTGAGGTCTCACTGCAACCTCTTTGCCTCCCAGGTTCAAGCAGTTCTCCTGCCTCAGCCTCCCAACTAGCTGGGACCACAAGCATGCACCACCACACCCGGCTAATTTTTGTGGTTTTAACAGAGACAGGGTTTCACCATTTTGGCCAAGCTGGTCTTGAACTCCTGGCCTCCAGTGATCCACCCGCCTCAGCCTCCCAAAGTGTTGGGATTACAGCTGTGAGCCACCGCGTCCAGCCTGTAGAGATTATTTTACCTACTCTAAAATAACCTCTTTTAAGTATCATACTATGAAGCTGATTCCTAAACTAGTGAATAAATCAGTCTTGTTTTTACTACCCATCAATATATTAATATTGTGGTCACATCTTCTCCAGCTTAAGGAGTCCTTTTTTAATCCTTCCTCATACAGGAGCCCAAGCTATTTCCATTTCAGATGTTTAGTTACCTAGGCTCTCACGTTTCTATATCTATTGCTTACCAGACTACAAACAATATCCCAGCTGCATATCCAGAAAAAGAAGGTATGCTTGCAACATATATTCACTTTACAAACTTGCATAATCTCTTCTTTAGGTCAATTGGGTTAAGTATAATAGTGGCATTATTTGGTCTCTACTACAGGCTCTAGACCTGTCTACTTATAGACATTTCAAATTCTCAGCCCTTCAAAGGCCATTTCAGGAACAAACTCTTAATAATACAATTTTTTTTTTCACTACTCCCTCTTCACAGAAATACTAACGTTAAATGCTAATTTTTACTACTGAAGATTAAGGACTAAACTCTACTGAAGAGAAGAAAAGCTCAGTACAGTATAAAAAAGGTTCAATAAACATTAGTTAGCACACCCTACCTCATCTACATTTCCCTCTTCTACATAATCTTTCAATTACCAATATTTGTAATGATTTATTAAGTCACACCTAAGTTTACTCTTCAGGCGAAATATCCTCCAGGTTCTTCTGTCACTGCTTTTATGATGCAATTTGTAGTGCCTTCTCCATTCCGGTAAGCTTTGTCTGAATATATTAAAATTTATCAATGTAGTCCCAAGAATGGGTACAGTATTTCCAGACATAAAACCATCGCCTATCTTACTCTGGACACTTCATATAGATCAAGGGACAAAGTTTTAATGGGCAGCTGTAAATATCATTTTAACCCACACAATGTTTAATCACATTTTTTCCTTACTAAATTAAATAATTACGTCTCCTGGTCTTTTCCTCTTTGTAAAGAAGCACATCTACAACATGGGGAAACTAACTTTCCTATCCTAAGTTTTTCGGTACATTTGATCACATAACAGAGCAAAGATGTAAAAATCATGGCCATATGAGTGAAGTAACTTTTTAAAAAATAAACTTTTTTTGTTGTTCATATAATAGAAATCATTTGGTTTTGCCTACTCAGAATTCCTTACCCCTTCTGCTTAAAAATAAAAACATGCAAAAAAAAACCCAATAAAAACAACTCCATATTATTATTATACATAGGTATTTTCAATCACATGGTCATGCCTCCTCAACCTCAAAGGTGGCCTGGTGATTAATTAGATAGGGGAAGAGGGGAAGATAAAAATGCTTGATAAGAAGGGATAAATACAGGCTGGGAAAGACAGGATGCTCTTTAGCCGCTAGCTATAAGAACGTCAGCTTAGCTTTACCACTACACAAGAGAAAAGGAGAACTGAAACATGGAAAGAGAATCAAGTCCCTATGACATCATCTAAATCCCTGAATCCAGCCATTCCTAAAACCAGTGTCACAATTTGGCTTTCCCAGTTACACAGGCCAATAAATCTTCTACCCCACTCCCTCTCTGTTTTCCTTAAGCTCATCTGAGTTGTTGCTGTAAGTCCTGAAAGTTGGATTCAATTTCATAGAGGCAAAAAATGCAATACATGATGTAGAACCACAGATTTTTAGATATCTAATATTTTTTCACTATCATAGCCCCATCACCTGATATATGGTAGAAGCTCAATTATCATGTTTTAAATGAGGTTAGCGATCACTGAGTTCCAGGAAGGTTAAGTGAAAAAGCTTGTTAACAGAGCCAAGACATTCGCCTTGATTGTGCTACTGGCTCTATGAACAGCTCTTTTCACCATAACGTACTAACATGAAGAAACAGTCTAAAACCAAAAGATGGTAAAACCTTCTACTTTTCATTTCTTTCCCCAAACTAGGCCTAAAAATCCTCATTCTACTAGAACAGCTTATCTGGAGGAGACACAAGACACTACTGCTATGCAAGCTTCAGGCTCTGGCACTTACCTCTGGGGCACACATCCTTTAACTATTTTATTTCCAGGAAGTAGTTACTACACAGTCTTCTAAAATTCTCCTGTGGGAGCTAAGTGACCTCATCCCATCTCCCAACCCATATGCATCTAATAGATCACAGTAATATTGCTATCATCTGTAATATACATTGTGCAAGTATAACAGAATAATGTATCTTGAATTAAAACTGGATTTTCTATGTGTTGTATATTTCTTTGTTTCGAAATCCTAGGAGCTACAATTTTATCTTGGCATTTTGCCATCTTTCACGTCTATTTATTAAAAGTTGAGAAACGAATTTTCACTTCATCAGCAAACAAACCACCTAATATCTGATTTGCCCATTTATTCACTAGCAGAAAAAAGAAAAACTTTAAAATCTCCAAAATAAATTAGCACTCCATCCCAATTCCTCAAGTGGTTTTGCCAAGTGAAGCCTTAATATTTCCAAGTGAAGCCTTAATATTTTCAAGTCAAGCTGCCTTCTTAAAAGTAAGAAGATACAGAAACTTACTATTAATACGATCTTGAAGGTCATGCCTATTAAATTTAAGAACACTACTCCACAAGAGAAAAATAACTGTATAATATGTGGCAGGAACCTCTATAATGAAGCTTTATTCAACAATGCAGCTCAGTGAATGTGAAAAACCCTAGGGAGTTTTTTGCTGTATTAAGAAAAGGTACCAGAAGACATAAATCTGAAGGGTGTTTTATTTCTCATATCTAAAGTACTAACTCTTCTCTCATTTCTCTTTATACCTTCAACATAATGATCACTCACAATTATCCATTAATTTTTAAGTTAAGAGCCTTTGTAGAACCACTATGTTTTTCTTAAATACTCATTTTCCTCTTTAAATCTAGTTAATATATTATGAAAGCATTCAAGGTTAATCATAAAAAAACCAAACAATGTAAATCTTCAAAGGCTTACTTTGCACTTTACAAACTTCCAACTAGAGTTGAAAAGAATGCCATCATTGTACCTAATCTGCATTTACTTTAACAGTCTGACCATAAAGGTATTTCTTCTCTCGGCTGAAGGACCACTGAAGTTGTGCAAAACCCTTTTCAGTTACAATGAATTACCAAATCTCCGAACGAAGAAGCACAAGACAGTAAACTTCTATCTGGGGAATGCCTATCCTAATAATAGAATTTTATTATGTATAGGTTTCCATAGTTGCCACGATTTCAAAACAGTACCAAAAAATTACATGAAAAATATTTAAAAACAAGATAAACAAGGCTTCATTAGATTTCATAGTACAATAATGGTTTTACTGTTAAATGAAAACATTTCACCCTTTCCTAAGAAACATATCAGCAGTAAGATAAACAAAACATTAAAAGTTATACCTCAAGCTGCTTATATCAGTTCCCGCCTGGGAAACTTAAAAGCAGCATTAGCATTACGTTAATCACTTAACTATAGCTTCGGTAAAAAAGGTAGGTGTTTCAACCTTCATGTTTTACAGACTAAGAGAACTCAGAGTAGTAAACTGACTTTCTCAGACTCACATTAATTGTATGCTAAGGCCAGGTGCTGTGGCTCAAGGCTGTAATCCCAGCACTTTGGGAGGCCAAGTCAGGTGGATCTCTTGAGCCTAGGAGTTAAGAGACTAGCTTTGGCAACATGGTGAAACCCCTTCTCTACAAAACACAGAAAGAAAAAAAAAAAATTGGCCCGGCGTGGTGATGCGGGCTTGCAGTCCCAGCAACCCGGGAGGCTGAGGTAGGAGGATTGCTTGAGCCAGGGAGATCAAGGCTGCAGTGAGCCGTGATCATGCGCCACTGCACTCCACTCCAGCTCCGGGCCATAGAGAGAGAACCTCTCAAAAAAAAAAAAAAAAAAAAAATGTATGCTAAGACTAGACTCTCCACCATCCCCAAACCCTACTCAGTGCCATTTCCACCGCTCCATACACTTCGCTTTGGATACGTTAATTATGTTTTTTCTTCCCAATATCCAAAATAATACTATTGATTTAATGCTTTATCTGTTTTCAAAAACAAATTTTTATAAACTGATTTAAGTATTTTTCCAAAATGCTTGAAGACATTTCATGATGCTACACAAAAACTCAAGCAAGATTCCTAGCAACGAGGTACACTGAACAAATACATCTAAATGTCAGTTATATTCCTGTTACCAATTTCCACAAGAGTTGGCTTTGAACTGAAACTTCCTAAGAAAAAATGCATTTCCTTCATTCACACTTCCAAGTTACATTTTGAATATTTCAAAGAGCTAGGCACAAAAATCTAAAGTAATAGCTAACACCGTAAGACTGAGAGAAAAAAGTTCCTTTTTTAAATGTGTTGCAAAGTTTGCCCTCACACCCTGGTAACTGGAAACTGTAACGTTGGGGACTACTGACCAGCCTTTTTTTTTTTTATTTAAAAATTCAAACGGCTATAAAGGGCTTCTAATGTGCGTCCTGTTTTTAAAAGGTAAGGTAAAAATCCTTTTAACCTAATAGCAGGATATATGTGTAAAATTTCGTAATTCTGCTAAAGTTTGCAGAATTAATCACAATTCACATGAGTTAAATGTTTAAAAAACATCTAAGTCATTAAAACAGCTTAAGTGCACCAAAAAAGGGCAATAACGCTTGCTCCGCTTTGTTTCCTTAAAGTCTCCATCCAACTGAAGCTAACTACTTGCTGTGGACAAAATGATCACATTCCTTCTGCCTCCCGCTAACATTTCTGGTTAAGAGAAAGACAAGGCTCTGGGAATTTGCGTTTAATGCAGCCCTTAGCTCAGTTCATCCTTTCATGGGGCAAATCTGGAATAAATTACCAATGAAAATCTTTAGTAATTTTATGATTTGTTTTACTTGAAGGTAGGGGTGTACCAACAGCTGCCAACACTTCTGTTAAATTGTAACCGAAGAGGTAAAAAGTGCACTGAGCAATCATCACAAAACTGGGTAGAGCAAAGGATACACGCCATGCTTATAGAGTTTAATTTTAAAATTTTTTAAATGAAAGCTTCAAAGGAACTAGCATGTGAACGCCAAGGCATAATCTTGTTATTTAATTACGGCTCTCCATAGATGCGAGGCGGAGAGCCCCCGGTGGAACCGACGCAAACATGCCGGGATGGTGACCAGGGCGCGGATGCTGCGGGCAGAGGGGCTGAAGGGAACCGGTGGTCCCGACGCTGGCCCCGAGCCCGAGGAGTTACACTAACAAAGAGCTCTCCGAGCCGCGAAACCCCCCCAGAGCGGAAGCGACGCCTCCCCGCCGCCGCCGCGCCGCGACCCTCCCCAAGTTCAGGGCCCGGCAGTGGACTCGCTGTGGGGCCTGCGGCCAAGACAGGGCCGGCTTCGCAGTCGGGATGCGGGAAACAGGTAGAGGCCAGAATACAAGCCCCAAAGAGAAGAGTGGGCGCTTCGCCAACCGGGTCGGCGCAGCGGAAAAGGCTAATGAAGCGAGCGGGAGGCCCCGCACCGAGGCCCCGCCAACCAGCCCTGCTTCCCGGGGAGCAGCCAGGCACAGCGGACAGGGGGGCCGCGCTTTGTTACCGGCTGGGAGAAGCTCCGGCCGCCGCCTCCGCCATCGCCCCCGCCCCGAGGCGTCGCTTCCCGGCGGTTCTCGCCTTCCTCGGCCGAGTAGTCGATCTCCCCCTCCTCGGTCTTGAGACGTTTGGCCTGGCTCTCGTACTCCCGGTCCTCCTCGTACGTCTCCCTGGGGGAGGAAGAAGAGGAGGACATGGCGGCGGCCGGAGGGACCGGCGGGCAGAAGGGTGGGGGTGTCGGTGGGGCGCGCGCCTCGGATGCCGCCGGCAGCGCCTCTTCTGCGAGGGTCTCCGCGGCCCGGCCGTCCGCGAGGACTGCGCGGCCAGGAGACGGGCGGCTGAGAAGCGCGGCGGACTGAGGGGGGCGCCCCGGGAGGAGGCTCCGGAGCGGCCGCTCCCCTCAATTACCGAGCCAACATCCAGCCTCTCCCTCCTCCTCAGCCTCCGCTCCCTGCCCGGAGGAGCGAATCTAAGGATCGGGACGCGACCGTGGCTTCCGGTCTTCCCTCCTCCCCTAAGCCGCTCCCAGCCGCGCAGGCCGAGCCTCCGCCCCCGCCTTCGCGGCCGTCGCTCAGGATCGAATCCAGCCGCAGCCTGCGGGAAGCGCCCCCCCCCCCCCCCGCCCGGGTCCTGCTCCCTATTGGCAGGGGCGGGAAAGTCGACCGGGTTTTCCATTGGCTCTGAAGGCCGTTCGTCAAAAGCCGCCCGCGGCTCGGCGTCGCCTCCCTCCCCGCGCCTTCTGAACTCGCTGCTGTCCTGAGAGGCCCGGCGCGCAACGTCCGCCGCGCGCCGCCTGGGAGCCGTTGCGACCCCGCGACCGTTGGTGTTGTGCGGCTCCTACCCGAGGCTAGGCGTGGAGTGAACACGGACGAGCGACGAGAAGTGCAGGGAGGCCAGGGCTGCGGGTGTTAACCGCCCTACCGCTAATTTAAATGCTTTGTATCACCTCTTCAAAAGAGAACGGGGAAGAAAGCCTCTAAAATCCCTGCAGACGTACCCCCCGAAGAGTCCCAAAATTGCAGGCGATGAAGGGAGAAAACGGCTTGGAGCCATGAAAGTGGTGTTTCCACTGTTTTGTGTTCAAAATCTGGTAGAAGTGGGCGGACTCTTCCGCCCCTAGCTGGGTGTTGGAGAACAGCTGTCAGCGTCGACTGAAGGCTGCGAGGCGCGCGTCGTCAGGAGGCGCTGCACGCGGGCGCGCGTAGGTCTGAACCGTTACAACTCGTTTGTAACCTGCGCCCTTTACTGACAATGTAAGGGACTTGCCTGTCCCTGTGAGTCCCTGCTCCAATTAAATATGTTTTAATCCTTCCATATAAAATCTCATCCTCCATCCCAATTCTTTCTCTTCCGGACAGTGTTGTATTTCACTTGACCATTTATTGTCGAAAGATACAAAAGCCTTTAGAAATTACACAAAAGCCTTTGGAAATTATGTGACCACAGCTTGCTTCCTCTGTGGCGTCCTGAGGGCTCTTCCAAGATTTTAGTTGCTGCTCTATTTTTGTAACAGGGCCCCTTATAACTCCCTCTTAAGATGTGCTGTTTTAAAAACTCTGGGAGCGCCTGAAGACAGGAACTGTTGTGCAATTTTCATTTTCACAAGCCCAGTTCCTGTGCAATCTCCAGCACAATTTAGGTATTCAACAATGCTGAATGAGTAGTCCTTGGGAAATAAAGGTCCAGTGTATCTTTCAGGAGAGAAACTGGCAAATCAAGGTAACCTAATTGCCCCGTCAGGTGCCTCTTGGAGGATTACCTGAGATCAAGAGCCTCTTGTGTTTCTGTTGTCCTTGTCCCTCAGATGCTTCCCTAGATGTGGCTCTTCCTTTCCTAACAGTGTAGATTGCTTCCTCCTCCAGCCTAGTTCTCTCCAAAGTTATTTCCTCCTCCAAAAAAGCTATTTTTATTTATTGCTGAGAGTGTTTTAATGTAACACTTTTGTACTTTGTAAATTACACTGCCTGTCATTTTGGAATCCAATTGCAAGATTTTCCATAGTATGCAGCTATAATCAAGTGTATGTGCGGCTGCAGGTATACATTGACAAAACAGAACTAAAAAAATTATAAATTTATTTTTTAAATTAAAATGGAAGTCGACAGAATAAATAGCAAAAGGGAGCCGCAGAGCTGGCTGCGGATGAGAAAATGTCATTGGCAAAAAGCTCTGCAATGGTTTGGGAAAGTAAAATAGCAACAAGGGAAACAATGATACAATTCTGCTTAAAATATGACCTATGGATTCATATGTCCCCTAACATGTTCAGAATGCAGACATTACCTGGCCTTCAGAAAGCTGAAGATACCAAGGGTCAAAAAAAAGGTCTAACAAACCTACTTCGTGTGTTATCTTTAGCATCCATTGTCCTTTTTACAGCTGTCTCAGTATCAAAGATCAGGAAAGGATGAGTGAATTAATAAACTTGATACAAAGGAAACTTCTTTGATGAGGTGAGATGGGCCATTCCCAAGATATTTTTAATTTGCTCAAAGTAAAAGAGGCAGAAGAGCTGAGAGCTTAAAACAATTATTTTTTTGGAGAAAGAAAACAATAGAATATTATGTGAAATAATTGAGAGTGATGAGAAGCACTAAATATCTTTTTGTTAAGTATGAGCAACTACCTGTTAATTTTGTTTTATGTACATTTTCATATGCTAGGTGAATTTAGTTTGGTAAATTCTATTCACTCACAACTGGATTTACTAGGCCTTATACAAACTTTCCAAATATTTCTTGTGAAGATGCAAATATTTTAAATTCTCAAAGCCCTGCATTCAACCTATGGATTATACCACATTACAATGCAACTCTCACACCAATGGGTAAGGAAACCCAGCCTTGCCAAACCTAGGGCTGCTGTGCTCAGCGTTCACAAACAGCAGGTGGAAGCCAATATGTACCAGTATTAAACTGTGTTCTTTTTGTGATAGCCCAGCTGAGTACAAAAAAAAAAAAAAATTGAAGAAGTAAAAGAAAGCATTTTTAAAGGACTTCAGTCAGTTCGTTGACCACGGGTGAAATGTGAGCTTGTTGCAGATGAGTTGTTCAAACAGTGATAGTAGGTCCTTTGATAAGGAAAATACTAGCTAACTCATCACTGTGCCATGAGAAGAGCTAAAGAGGGAGGACATAAATTATATTCTACATGATTTCACCTAGGTGAGACAAATTACATACTGCCCAGTAGCCAGAAATACCTAAGAAAAGCAGAAACAGCTCCTAAATGGCATGAATGTCTGGAACCTCTGATGCATTATGGCCTCAGACCTTTGACTACTTTCTGAACGCTTGATTGAATTGGCTGCTGTCGAGTAGGCAGCAGCCAAGAGCTCCCATTGCCACAGCTCAAAGGGGACTCTGGTTATACTGGAGTAGGAGACAGGCTTGGGGCAGGCCTAGGGAAATTGAGTCAAAGGCCTTTATAATCAATCTAGCCTCAAATTGCCCTTTAGTTTTAAATCTTGTTACTGACCTATTACATTTATAAGACATTGTGCTAGGTGATGAGAGGACTATGTGAGAGGGTTCCTGCCCTCTCAAAGCTTGTAATCAAGTTGTGGAAACAAGGCTTATACCCAAGAGATAGGCTACAAGCATACATATGTAATAATACACATACAATAATTAATAGCACATTTAAAGTGCCAGTCACTGTGCTAACCACTGAAAGGGTTTTGTCAAATTCTGACAGAAGCCTTCTACCAGAGGCATTATTATTACTCTTCCCATTATACAATTAAATAAACAGTCTAGGGGAGATTAAGAAACCTGTTTTAGGACAGGCACAGAGGGAGGCAGAGGCAGGCAGATCACTTGAGCCCAGGAGTTTGAGACCAGCCTGGGCAATGTGGCAAGACCCTGTTTCTACAAAAATTTTAAAAATTAGCCTGGAGTGGTGGTGCGTGCCTGTAATCCCAGCTACTCAGGAGGATGAGGTGGGAGGATTGCCTGAGCCCAGGGAGGTCCAGGCTGCAGTGAGCCGTGATTGCACCACTACACTCTAGCCTGGGTGTTGGAGTGAAACCCTGTTGAAACAGAAAAGAAAAGAAAACAAGTAAACCTGCCCTAAAGCTGCAGTTAATAAATTGAAAAGCCAGAACTGGAATCCCAGCAATCGGGTTCCAGAGCCAGTACTCATCATCAGGAGACCAATGATTTAATTATTGTGTTGTTTACTACCATGGACATACAGATCTCATTTATAGTCACTTATTATATAATGATGTTAATTCATTCACTAATTTCTCCTTTTTATTTATTTCTTTGAGACAGGATCTCACTCTGCTGCCCAGGCTGTGGAGTGCAGTAGCACAATCATAGCTAACTGCAGCATCTACCTCCTGGGCTCAAGCAATCCTCTCACCCCAGCCTCCCAAGTAGCTGGGACCACAGGCATATACCACTGCACCCAGCTATTTTTTTTTTTTTTATAAAGACGGGGGTCTCACGGCTGGTCTCAAACTCCTGGGCTCAAGAGATCCTCCTGCCTTAGCTTCCCAAAGCGTTGGGATCACAGGCATGAGCCACTGAACTCAGCTTCATTCACTAATTTATACCTGGGTTTATGTAGCTATAATCCTGCGAAAGGCTGAATATAGTTTTCATCATTTGCATCTGTATAAGGAAATTCAATTTACTCCTACAGGAAATTACAAATATAATGCACTGTTTTGTGTTAATTTTTAAATTTTTTTTCTTGGTTTTTTTTTTTTTTTTTTTTTTTAGACAGGGTCTTGCTCTGTCACCCAGGCTGGAGTGCAGTGGCGCAATCTAGGCTCACTGCAAGCTCCGCCTCCTGATCCTTGTGCCTCAGCCTCCCGAGTAGCTGGGATTACAGGTGTGTGCCACCATGTCTGGCTAATGTTTGTACTTTTAGTAGAGATGGGGTTTCACCATGTCGGCCAGACTGGTTGTGTAAACTCCTGGCCTCATGCAATCCACCCACCTTGGCCTCCCAAAGTGATGAAATTACAGGCATAAGCCACTGCACCCAGCCTTAAACTTAATTTCTGTAGAAAACCCCAGAAATTATGTGGAAAGTGTTGCCATTTTCTGATGGATGCATTATTTGAATAACTAAAGATGCAAATTAGTTTTTCATACCCAAACTCAAGTTCCAGTATTGCTGCCATTTCATTGAATAGGCAAGACTTTTGTTTCCTGCCTCAACTCCTGTAAAAGTCCAGTAAAATCTTCATGCACATCTTATTGTGAGTCACACTTCCAAAGGATTAGAGCCATAGAGGTGTGTTGTGATTAAGACAAACATACTTAACATGAAATCCAGCTATTCAGAGACAAATCAGTTAGTTTCTATGAATTTTTGTTAAATCCAGAGTGCGCTATTTCTGACGATGCCACTTGTTTGACAGAGATCACTGAGAAAGAGCACTGTGGCACTGTTGCTGAAACTAACCCCTTTAATTCAACCTATATTTGCTTAGTTATGGTCAAAAGAAGCCGCAGTTCCAGGAGGATGCTCTCTGCAGGAAATGCCTCAAGCACTATTAGCTCAAGATGTAGTCAAGTGTAACCACAGTGGTCTACTCTATCAGGAACTGTCATGCACAGCTGCTCTGTGAATCCAGCTGCCACAGTGTTTGACCTCTTTAAAAAAAAATTATGATAAATCTGCAAAAATAAAAGATTAACCTTAGAAGTGCTCACTCATATATCAGATAATGAAAGGTAAAATTCAGGTTTTGTTTTTTTTTTTTTTTGCGACGGAGTCTTGCTCTGTTGCCCAGGCTGGAGTGCAGTGGCACGAACTCAGCTCACTGCAAGCTCCGCCTCCCAGGTTCACGCCATTCTCCTGTCTCAGCCTCCCAAGTAGCTGGGACTACAGGCACCCGCCACCATACTCGGCTAATTTTTTGTATTTTTAGAAGAGACGGGGTTTCACTGTGTTAGCCAGGATGGTCTCAAGCTCCTGACCTTGTGATCTGCCTGCCTCGGCCTCCCAAAGTTCTGGGATTACAGGCGTGAGCCACCGCACCCAGCTAATTCAGGTTCTTGTTATTAGTTACAGCCATTTGACCTTAGTTTTAGAAATAATATTTAAATTATTTTCACTTTTCCCTCTGACTTGTGTGACTTGATATTGCTTTAGACGTTTAAAAAATAATGTTAATACATTATAATTTAATAAAGAACAAAATGATAGCATTTCTGTCCACAGTTGAGAGTGAATAGAATTTGCCAAATGAAATTCACCTTGCATATGAAAATATGGATAAAATTAACAAATAATTGCTCATACTTCACGACAAAAAGATAGAAAGTGCTATTGATCATTCCCAATTATTTCACAGAATATTCTATTGTTTTGATTCTCCTAAAGAAAAATAATTCAATTTTAAGCTCCCAACTCCTCTTTTCTGTCTCTTTTAATTTACGCAAATTAAAAATATCTTGAGAATGGCCCATCTCACTCCATCAAAGAAGTTTCCCTTGTAAGCAAGTTTACTAATTCGCTCATCCTTCCCTGATCTTTGATACTGAGACCCCTATAAAAAGGACAATGGACGCTAAAGATAACACATGAAGTAGGTTTGTTAGACCTCAGTTTTTTCACCCTCCCTATCTTCAGCTTTCTGAAGCGGGCAATATCTTTGCATTCTGAATATGTCAGGGAACATTTGAATCAATAGGACATATTTTAAACAGAATTATATCATTGTTTCCCTTGTTGCCATTTACTTTTTGAAACTATTGCAGTACTTTCCTCACCTTCACCCCTAAATCCAGAAAATTAATAGGTCACTGTATTAGTCCATTTTCACACTGCTAATAAAGACCTACCTGAGACTGAGAAGAAAAGGAGATTTAATTGGACTTACAGTTCCACATGGCTGGTGAGGCCTCGGAATCATGGTGGGAGGTGAAAGGCACTTCTTACCTGGTGGTGGCAAACGAAAATGAGGAAGAAGCAAAAATGGAAACCCCTTATAAACCCATCAGATCTCGTGAGACTTATTCACCATCATAAGAATAGCACGCGGCCAGGTGTGGTGCCTCCTGCCTGTAATCCCAGCATTTTGGGAGGCCGAGGCAGACAGATCACTTGAGGTTGGAAGTTCAAGAGCAGCCTGGCTAACATGGTGAAACCCCGTCTCTACTAAAAATACAGAATTAGCTGGGCATGGTGGCCTGCACCTGTAATCCCAGCTACTCGGGAGGCTGAGGCAGGAGAATTGCTTGAACCTGGGAACAAGAGGTTGCAGTAAGCCAGGATCACACCATTGCACTACAGCCTGGGTGACAAAGTGAGACTCCATCTCAAAAAAAAAAAAAAAAAATGAAGGAGAAAGACAATAGCACAGGGAAAACTGGCCCCTATAATTCAATTACCTCCCCCTGGATCCCTCCCACAACACATAGGAATTCTGGGAGACACAATTCAAGTTGAGATTTGGGTGGGGACACAGCCCAAACCGTATCAGTCACCTTTATTTTAAATAGGAAAAAAAGTCTTTTTACCTATGCATCTTTTCTTCGGCAACCACAAGTCAGCTACTAGGTTTGGCCTAGACCTGTGTTGTCTAATATAGTAGACACTGGTCACATGTGGCTATTTAAATTTAAAGAAATTAAAATTAAATAAAATGTAAAATTCAATGTCTGAGTCATGCTAGCCACACTTTAAGTGATCAATGGCCACATAAAAATGGCTACCTCATTGCACAGGATTGGACTGGACTGATCTCATTCATCTTTGTGTCTTCAGCACCTAGAACATTGCCTGGCTAGATGTTTGTTGATCTAAACTAAGCTTCTCTTTCTCTGCCACAAGAAAAAGAAGCATATGAAACAAAGCATGTCAGCTTTGCAAATTATGTCTATGAAGATGTCTCAAAAGACTGATCTATAATATGATCTGCTCCTCACCCATATTTGAAATGAAATCATTTTTAAAATATAATTCCATTTTTCAAATAACTGCATAGATATGGTTCATTTTGTGCACTTGATGTACCAAAATGCATATCATTTACATTTATAAATCAGTCAATTGTAATAAATGTGAGAGATGGATTTTAACAAAAACTTTCCTATTGTGAATATTTTCAAAAGTGAAATTCCTTTACAAAGTGAGTAATTACTCTCTGATTTACCTGTAAGCACATCATTATATAAAAATCAGAATTTGGGCAGGAGAAGGGAGAGCATCAGAATAAATAGCTAATGCATGCGGTGCTTAATGCCTAGGTGATGGGTTGATGGGTGCAGCAAACCACCATGCCACATATTTGCCTACATAACAAACCTGCACATCCTGCACATATATCCCAGAGCTTAAAATTAAAATAAAATAAAACTTAAAAAAATAAGAATTTGCCCTTAATTGAGGAATTAGACAAACAAAAAATAGTTTTATTTGAATGTGCTATTGTAACCATCTGATGTAAAAAACTTTATAGAATAAAGTTACTATTATTACTAACTACAAATAAATAACCAGCACTGTATTGCACTTTACTATGTTCAAAGCAGTATCACATACATTGCTTAATTTGATTCTCACAGAAACTGTATAAGCTAACAGGGAAGGTCCTTACTGTCTCCATTTGGCAGGTGAAGTTCAGAAAGACTAATCTTTTGTCTCTAAATTCCCGTCTTCTTTTCACTATACCAATAAGGACATATGAACTATCTATGGTAACTACATTGGAATTGGAACTTTTAATTTTTCTGCCTTATTTAGATGGAAACGCTTTCCTAGAAATATAACTTTTTTGTTTGTTTGTTTTTTGTTTTAGACTGAGTCTTGCTCCATTGCCCAGGCTCCAGTGCAGTGGCACAATCTTGGCTCACTGCAAACTCCACCTCCTGGGTTCAAGTGATTTTCATGCCTCAGCCTACTGAGTAGCTGGGACTACAGGCACCAGCCACCACACCCAGCTAATATTTGTATTTTTAGTAGAGACAGAGTTTCACTATGGTGGCCAGGCTGGTCTTGAACTCCTGATCTCAAGTGATCTTCCCACTTCTGCCTCCCAAAGTGCTCAGATTACAGAAGTAAGCCACCATGCCTGGCCCTAGATATATAATTTTTTAAGCAACCTATAATTTGTGTAAACTAAAACTATTGTTTTACACCTCTGAAAAAAATTTATCTCACCAACTATTTATAAGAAGGCCCTCAATCAATATTTGCTAAAAGATCAATGAATACATGAGTGATCCTGAAAACAAATGGAGCAGACTATTATCAGTCAAAGTTCAGTTGCAAAGAACAGAAGCCAGTCTGGTTAGTTTAAGCTAGAAGTAATAAAGCACTTAAAGAACTGAAACTACTAATGGAGTGACTCACAAAACCATAACTCAGAACTGGGGAACCAGAAGAACTGTGCTATTGTTCATTGTGAAGTTGACTGCTCCAGCACTACGCCACCATACCACACTCTGGAAGCCATCACAATCAGGAAGCTGCCACTTCCATGGCCAGCTCCAGAATCACACCATACCAACTATAATCTGCACTGGCAAAGTAGATGCACCGCCCCATGTTTCCTGATATTCAGGAAACTAATAAGTGAACCCTGGAACCTCCAGAACCATTGTTACAGAAGAAAAAATAATGCATCCAAAGCCAAACCTAGCAGCAGAAACAGCCTTCCAGATCTTACAGAGGCTCTGACTGTTGAAACTTAAGTAAAAATAGATGCGGCCGGGCGCGGTGGCTCAAGCCTGTAATCCCAGCACTTTGGGAGGCCGAGACGGGCGGATCACGAGGTCAGGAGATCGAGACCATCCTGGCTAACATGGTGAAACCCCGTCTCTACTAAAAAAATACAAAAAATTAGCCGGGCGAGATGGCGGGCGCCTGTAGTCCCAGCTACTCGGGAGGATGAGGCGAGAGAATGGCGTAAACCCGGGAGGCGGAGCTTGCAGTGAGCTGAGATCCGGCCACTGCACTGCATCCTGGGCGACAGAGCGAGACTCCGTCTCAAAAAAAAAAAAAAAAAAATAGGTGCAAGAGAGTCTAGAGATGCAATATTTGGCTTACTAGTCTCTGTAGGAGTCTTGGCCAGTTGGCCAACATGTGTGCTCTTTTTAGAATCTTTTGTTAGTAGCAAAAATTGAAAAAAAAAAAAAAAGATTCTTGCAACAAATTAAGAGAACTAAAGATAGCAATAATCAACTAACATATTACCAAATCAATTCTTATTATAAGGATTTATTATAAGATTTCAGTACAGGCCG
This sequence comes from Rhinopithecus roxellana, assembly GCF_007565055.1. Classification (NCBI taxonomy): domain Eukaryota; kingdom Metazoa; phylum Chordata; class Mammalia; order Primates; family Cercopithecidae; genus Rhinopithecus; species Rhinopithecus roxellana. The sequence continues at coordinate 80,749,494 of NC_044565.1, forward strand.
GGCGCGGTGGCTCAAGCCTGTGTTTTTTGTTTTTTTTTTTCCTACAAAAAAAAAAAAAGGTTTCAGTGCAAAGAAGTACTAATACACCATTTTATCTCAGTCTGAAAGCAAAGTCTCTAAGATGGCTTCAGCTATTCTGTAACTGGCACCAAAATGACCACAGGAAGGGAGAAGAGAGAAAGCTAATCTGCTTAATTGTTTCCATAGTGCAATGTTTTTTACAGAAAAATAAGTGAAATGTACAAAACATGATTCTTGGAAATGCTTCTGTATGAATACTAATGTGTATATCTGCAATTTAGACATAATTTTTGGTGTTTTTTGTTTTTGTTTTTTTGAGACAGAGTCTCGCTCTGTCACCCAGGCTGGACTGCAGTGGCCTGATCTTGGCTCACTGCAACCTCTGTCTCCCAGGTTCAAGCAGTTCTCCTGCCTCAGCCTCCCAATTGCCTCAGGCAATCCGCCGGCCTCAGCCTCCCAAAGTGCTGGGATTACAGGCATGAACCACCAATGAGCCTATAATTTTTGGTTTTGGTCCTGTAGACAGTAAGACAAAACTCAAGTCCTTTTAAACTAGGGAAGGCAAAATAGTTCTACCTAGTCAGATTGAGTTATTTTCACAAGCAGCGGCATTTCCACCCCATCATCCAGCTAGTGGTGGGGCACTAGAGGGAAATAATTATTGGGTGAGAAAAGAAGAGAGAGAATTCTGTAGCCACAGCCTTATGTTGTTGAGGGATCCTATGTGCACTGTGGTGTGGCATTCTGAATGGCTGGGGCACCACAAGGGCCCTGTGTGGTGCAGTGCCCTTCCCGGGGAAGGAAGATGCCAGAAGAAGAAAAATGAGTGAAGAAAGCTGAAATCACCAAAAAAAAAAGAAGTCATCTACTTCACAACTTTAAAACATTAACTCTGCCCAGTCTTGTAGTGGAGAAGGATGATTGCCTAGGGACCTCCAGATTATCAGACCCCAGTCTTTGAGATTCAAATATAAAAGAGAGAACAATGGGTCAAATAGACAAATGATCTAGAAATTAAACGGATTGGAGCATCAGGCCACTATCTATTGCTATTTATTTACTTCCTGGCATTTGGGAGAGATCTCTTTGGAGGCAGCTGTGACATGCCAGGCATCACAGTTCAATACTGGGGCAGATTCAATGATTCATAATCCCAGTGACATCCTTGACACATTGTGAAAGAATCGTTTCTCTTTCTTAGACACCCACAACTACAAAATCAGTTCCCTCATGCCCCAACCCCCTACCCCACCAGCCTTCTTCTGCAGTAATAGAGTTTTCAGCTGGGCATTTGACCGCACAGAGGCTACATCTCCCAGCCTTCCTTGCAGCTAGGTATGGTCATGTGACAAAGTTCTTGCTAATGGAATAGGAACAGAAATGATAGGTACATCTTCTGCATCACTTGCTTCAAAAATGTTGTTTGCCCTCCACATCCTCTCTTTCTCCTTCCCACGTGCAGGAGTATAGAGGTGGCACTGAGTTAGTTTCCACCATGCACAACATATAAGGGATGGCAGAGAAGCAAGATGGAAGGCACAGGGTACCTGGAGGATTTTTGAAAAGAGCCACCCCAGTCTGGACCTCACACTTCCAGACTGTTATCTGAGAAAGACAAACTTCTATTATGCTTGTGTACCTTATTTTGGGATTTGTTGATATGGCCATCTTTAGTCAATACCTAACATATCTCTGGTAAGTCTGCAGAGGGGGAAACTAGATGGATTGCTGGAAACTACAGCTTTGTTTTCTCTACACTGTATTCTTTTACACTTTTCAAGTTTTGTGCTACATACATTTATTCTCTTTTTTTCCCCCAAGTTTTGTGCTACATACACTTATTCTCTGTTTTTTGTTTGTTTTTTTGGTTTTTTTTTTTTTGAGAAAGAGTCTTGGTGTCACCCAGGCTGGAGTGCAATGGTGTGATCTCAGCTCACTGCAACCTCCACCTCCAGGGTTCAAGCAATTCTCCCGCCTTAGCCTCCCAAGTAGCTGGGATTACAGGCGCCTGCCGACATGCCCAGCTAATTTTTTGTATTTTTAGTAGAGACGGAGTTTCGTCATGTTGGTCAGGCTGGTCTTGAACTCCTGACCTAAGGTGATCCACCTGCCTCAGCCTCCCAAAGTGTTGGGATTACAGGCATGAACCACCGCGCCCAGCCTATTCTCTGGTTTTTAAAAATCCATCAATTCCTTAATTTGTTAATGTCTTTGTATCGCTGTTAAACAAAAAACAGGGCCGGGCTTGATGGCTCATGCCTGTAATCCCAGCACTTTGGGAGGCTGAGGCCGGTAGAGGTCAGGCGATCAAGACCATCCTGGCTAACACGGTGAAACCCCGTCTCTTCTAAAAATACAAATTAAACAAAAAACAATGTTATATTCGTAGAGAATGTTTTTTTCATCCTGGCTGAGAAAAAGAGCCATGTATTTGTCCCCAGACTTTTTTTGTTTTGTTTTGTTTTTTGAGACAGAGTCTCGCTCTGTCACCCAGGCTGGAGTGCAGTGGTACTCTCTTGGCTCACTGCAACCTCCACCTCCCAGATTCAAGTGATTCTCTTGCCTCAGCCTCCCGAGTAGCTGGGATTACAGGTGCCTAACACCGTGCATGGCTAACTTTTGTATTTTAGTAGAGGCAGGGTTTCACTATGTTGGCCAATCCGGTCTTGAACTCCTGACCTCAGGTGATCCATCCACCTCGGCCTCCCAAAGTGCTGGGATTACAGGCGTGAGCCACTGTGCTCAGCCCAGACTTTTGATATCTTGGCTTCCACCACCAATGTTAGCAAATATTTCTAGCAGAGTCTGGTAGCAAAAGCAACAGTCTTTAAATTACTAAGTATAATGATGACTATAAGAACCAATCGAAACACGACGACATTCATGTGTTCCTGAAACTATCCCTATAAACTTTATAAAATTAATCAGGGAAGGAGGGAGGGGAAGAAACGAAAATAAACCAAGCTCACAGCGCATTCGGCGTTAATCATGAGGCCAGCTGCTCTCTGTCTGCTTCCTCATGGTTGCTTGGTGCCTGTTGCCTCAGAATCACATAGAACCTGTTACAAGATTTTAGTTCCCCTTAACTCCTCAATAGATAACAACTGGAACATTATAAAATGTTTAGCTTTATGTTTGAGATATTCTTTCTGGTCCCACATATCAACAACACTACTGACGTCAGCTGGTCTGAAGGAACCCCCAGGATCTCACTCACCAAGGAATGCAGTTTTTACATCCTGATTATTTTATTCCCCTTACACTGACTAATCAAAAACTCCAATTTTCCAGCCCCTCAGCCTCCATGATCATCTTAAAAGCCTCAGCCCAGAACTCCTGGGAGGAAAGGATTCTAAGTTCTCCTCCCACCTCCTCACTCGGCGTCCTCTGCTGCAAACCTTGCTGTCCCAGTGTAACTGGTCTGTTACTGTGGATCAGGCATACAAACTTGTGGGTCCTACAACATTGCCAGAAAACATAATAATTGTATGGGAACACACTGCTTCCTCTGCTGTCATCTGCCCCAGTAAAGACAGCTACATTCAGTTAGTCACTTCATGTGTTACCACTCCTACGTTCAACAGACATTTATGATAAACATTTCAACCTGACCCTGTGGTGGGCCCTAATAAAAGAATAAATAAGACACAGTCCCAAACCCCTCTGTGTCCATTCCAAGTACTCATATCTTAAAGAAGGCTAAGGCAGATGGTTATATCCTTTTTCCTCCACAGACTTATGTGAGATTTCAAACACAGTGGATAACACAAATGAGGGTAAAGAGATATCCTCCCTGTAACATGAAATGATGTCATTACTCAAAAGGTAAAACCATGAGCTAGAATCCTCCCTCAGTGCCATGCTTCCCACTTATAAAACAATAGCATTAGAAGTTATAGTCAAAGGCAGACTTTAACTCTCTCTGATAAACTATTAATAACAAACGCATTTTACCAAAGTTAACAAGATCCCCATACCAACTATAAGAGCCATAAAAATGATAATACCCTTTGGCAAAGTAATTTTACTCAGGAGAATTGAAGCTTAGTCCGAACCAATATAGAAGTCATATGTGGTGCTCGCTTTGGCAGCACATATACTAAAATTGGAACGATACAGAGAAGATTAGCATGGCCCCTGCGCAAGGATGACACGCAAATTCATGAAGCATTCCATATTTTTAATGAGATCACCTGGACACAGGAAGGGGAACATCACACACCGGGGCCTATTGTGGGGAGGGGGGAGCGGAGAGGGATAGCATTAGGAGATATACCTAATGTAAATGACGAGTTAATGGGTGCAGCACACCAACATGGCACATGTATACATATGTAAAAAATCTGCACGTTCTGCACATGTACCCTAGAACTTAAAGTATAATAATAAAGAAGTCATATGTGTAGAGATGTTCACAATATTATCTATACATCTAAGAGTCAAGAAATCGTTAAATTATGATTGTCAACTAGATATACTGAGCGGTAATTATAAGACTCTTGTGACAATAAAAAAGTTTATTATTTAATGGAAAGCTTTGAAAAGTCTAATTTTTCTTTTTTTTTTTTTTTTTCTTTTTTTTTTTTGAGATGGAGTTTCACTCTTGTTGCCCAGGCTGGAGTGCAGTGGCACCATGATCTTGGCTCACTGCACCCTCCACCTCCTGGGTTCAAGTGATTCTCCTGCCTCAGCCTCCCAAGTAGCTGGGATACAGGCATGCACCACCACGCTCAGCTAATTTTGCTTTTTTTTAAGTAGAGACAGGGTTTTACTATGTTGGTCAGGCTGGTCTCAAACTCCCAACCTCAAATGATCCACCCATCTCGGCCTCCCATAGCGCTGGGATTACAGGCATGAGCCACCGTGCCTGGCCTGAAAAGTCTAATTTTTAAAAGTCTGACTGTGTGTACCAGGGCTTCCCAACCTTGGCACCATTGATGTTTTGGTCCAGATAATTCTTTGCTGAGAGGGAGCTGTACATTGTAGAATGTTTAGCAGCATTCTTGGCCCCTGCCCGCTGGATGCCACTAGCGCCACCCATCCTCAGTAGTGACAATCAAAAATGTCTCCAGACATTCCCAACTCCCCCCAAGGTGGCAAAATCACCTCGAGTTGAGAACCTTATGTTATACTCTATGATCACAGCTATGTAAAAATGTATGCATATGTGGACAAAGCTGGGAGGAAATTTGGAAAAATTTAAAAGGCATTTCTAATAGGATTATGAAGTTACTGAAGTTTTTAAACATCCTCTTTAATACTTTTGCAATAAAAATACTAAAGGTTAAAATTGAATACTGTTATGAGTCACAAACTCTTCTAAGAGGAGTTTTAATCTTTAAAAGTTATTATACAGTTTCATTATTAGAGATAATTTTAATCTCCCATTATAATGACATCAAAGGAAATTTTATTTAGAGGATTGCAAAATCATTTTTTAAAAACCCATAAGGCCAGAACTGATATGTGATTCAGATGGAGAAGGACAGAATGACTCATTAGTACTAACCATAATTCTTATTCCGCAGAATGCTTCTTGGAGCTTGCTCAAATTCAGAAAGAATTTCTAAGGAAATTATGTATAAGAAAAAAATGAATTCAGAATGATTCCATCACTGCTACCCAACACTGGATTTGAGTAAGAACTTAATGTATGTTTGGCATCAATGGGAAAGTCACTTAAAATATTTTGACAATTCTCAATTTTATTTTTTAAAATGTATTAAGGATTATAGCCTCTAACATTCACAGAATGTTCTACAGTGTTCATTCTCTCATTTAGTGAATTTGAGCCCAAGAAATAGAACTTCAGTTGTGAACATGTGCTGAGTAATATAAGTAGGTAATATAGAACAAAGAGTGTAGGCTACTCTAACACTGTAGGGTTGGGAGAGAATAAAATTGTCAATATTCAAATAGCCATTCTCTTCCTTGCTCCAGTAGAACAGGTGATTTTAAACTGTTTTAGAAAGTCTCAATGATATTATTCTACAAAGCAATATATCTGAGAAGTGGGTAACCCAGTGCCTAAACCTTGCCAGAGAGGCAGGTGTAGATGGTTGACAATCACCCCCTCCTGTTCTGAGGCATATGTGTGATTCCATAAATAAACGCAGGGGTATTTGATGCTTGACTTAGACAGCTATGCCTGGAGGCTTGGGAAATTTGGAGGCTGAGGAAGAAAAGAAAAGGTAAAAGGCTACGAGCAAGAATCTCAAGAGACTGGAGAGAAAAACATGGCCTCTCACTCCTCCACATTTACTCTACCCCAACCCATTTGGTCCCGTGGATCCAATTAGGTCTTTATGAAGATCAGTGTTAGAAGATGAAGGAACTTTCTCATGCCATATTGTCAGATTCAGTATGTACAGCACTGTTTGAGACCCAGGTAATAAAGGACGAGTGGGCTGGGGGCATTGCCTTCATTTCTACACAGTGGGAGCAAAGCAGTCCAGTAAGTGCTGTGTAGGACAGGGCAACAGAAAATTAGAAATTACAGGAAGGGCCCCATCAGCAGGGCCAGCACCTCCATCCAACAGATTTGGAACAAGGGACTTCTGGCAGAAGTCTGGACCTTCACAGGAACATAAGCAGACTTGTTCCTAAGGACATACAGGAAGCTCGCTCACAACTCCCAGATTAACTGGTGCAGATTTTATGAGGGGAAGTTATTGATACCTTTTAGCTAGGCATTTAGTGTTATTATGAATTTTTTTTGGTTTCCATGGGTTGACTAGGTATGGGAACATTCCAACTACATCTGATTTACAAAAAAAATACCCCACCAATTCCCGGTTTTACATTTCATAGGTGTCTTTCACTTTAAAAATAAGTATTTCATAAAAGTTCACTATAAATAAGATGTAAAGCAAATTCTATTTTCTCATAGGTAGCCATTTTTAAGTATAATTTACATAAGGAGTCATCATAAAATTATTTTTCAGTGAACAAAAATTCCAATAAGTGGATCAAAAACTTTTGATAATGAAGGACAGTGAGATGAAGGCTAGCTCAGAGTAGGCTAGGCACTGCAAGCCAATAGAGACACATCCCCAACTCTAAAAGTATTCCTCCACCATTAGCCACTGCCATGGTCACAGTTACCAGATTATCAAGTTCATATTATGAAGCCTAAGAAGTAACAGTGTAATAGCATCACTTCTGCAGGTACTATGATCATGACTCCGAATTAAAGTTCACTTAAAGCGACATAGAACAAATCAGTTCTGTGTCCATTCTGAAAGTTTAGAATGTTTTATATTGAATGAGGTGATCTGTGTTAGGGGCTATGCTAGCCGGCACACAAGGGCAAGATTCTAATCCATCAGTGGTAAGAGAACCTGTAATGAATGGACAGTTCTCATTTTTAATAGCCGGGTTCCTCCTTACGATAGAACTCTCCTTTCCTGTAAGGAACCCGATCCATGTGTCTCAAGTGGAACTGAACTCTCACTCGGGGCTACACAGCCATCATCATAAGAGTGGGCAAGTGACCCAACCAAGCCAACCAGAGTTCCCCATTTCCCTAGTCTGCTTGGTTATTCCAGAGAGATATATGTGACCAAGTAGAACATATCAGAATCAACCCCAGGAGTTTTTTGTCAGAGCTATTGGGAAAGACTGGCTCTTTTTACCAGATTTACTAAGCTAAGAACATAGGAGCCTGGGATTGGAGAAGGTCAGAATGAAGCTGCAAGAGGTAAGCAGAGCTAAGAGATAGAAAAATAGCCCTAAAGACATCCTTTGAGCCCCTGGATCCCAGTTATGTCTGAAGCTGGTTCCACATTGACTCTTTTTTTCTCATACCACCCATTCAGGAACAGTAGACTTCATTGCTCCAATCCAGACAGTTTCCCAAGGTCATCAGGAGTAGAGATTCCCAGCATTTCCCAGTTCTGGGTTCCTGGGGTTTCTTCCAGGCAATGGTGCCAACAAAACAATTGGTGGGACAACAAGAATACACAAGCACACGATTCACTGTCTTTGTTAACTTTGACCAAAGTCAGGGCGAGAGACAACAGTTGGAACTACCTACAATCACTCCCAAGCCTGCAGAGTCTAACTAAACCTTTTTATGTAACATACATTATTTTCCTTCTGACATTATTTTATATTATTTATTTTACTTTGAGGCAGGGCACGATCTCGGCTCACTGCAGCCTCCACCTCCTGGGCGCAAGTGATCCTCCCACCTCAGCCCGCCAAATAGCTGGAACTACAGGTGCACACCACCTTGCCTGCCTAAGTTTTTTGTAGAGACAGGGTTTCGTCATGTTGCCCAGCCTGGTCTCAAACTCCTGAGCTCATGTAATCCGCCCACCTCGGCCTTCCAAAGTGCTGGGATTACAGGCATGAGGCATGGTGCACCCAGCCAATATTATACTTTTATCAGTGGTACAAATCACTTTCAAAGCTCCACTCCAGATAGTCCCCCAAGGTTCAGTTAGCTAGACCACCTATAGTTTTGCCCCTAATTGTTTACTTTATTCAAGGTGGTCTTTGTCATTATCATAAAGAGGGTGTTCTATTGTCAGAACTGGAAGGGGAGCAAAGCAGCACACCACAACTTGAATGGAACTTGAATCATACCAGGTGAAATTCCCATGGATTCTTGGCTCCCTTTGCATTTGTTTTCACATAAACATTCTGCAATTTCTGCCAATTTGTATCCTTGCTTTCTCTCCCTTTCTAAAACTTTTGGCTGACAGGTTCACTTTGCCCTGAATTTACTGATTTAACTCATTTTACTTCTACTAACTAACCTAAGGAGCTTTTCTTCCTCCTACATAATAGATTCACTCTCTGAATTTCTCCTTTAGATCAAAATTGTCCATTCAACTTGAACCACCCACTTTAGTGAACCAATAAATTCCTCTTTTGGAATCCTACCTGTTTGGGTAGGATTTCTTTCACCAATAAGTGACTTGAGCTCCTGCCACAATCTGCTGAACTATTCAGTTCTTCTCAGGGTTTTCATTCCTACAGCCAACTACTGGGATGCTACTATGGTTTGAATCTGTCTCCCAATATTCATGTATTGGAAACTTAATTGCCATTGTAACAGTATTAAGAGGTGGAGTCTTTAAGATATGATTAGGCCCTGAAAATAATGTTATCTTAGGAGTGGGCTCCTAACAAATAGATAAGTTTGGCCCCTATCCTGTCTGTCCTGTGTGCTCTCTTGCCTTTCTCCGTGGTGATGACACAGCAAGAAGGCCCTCACAAGATGCAGACCCCTCAACATTGGACTTCTCAGCCCTCAGAACTGTAAGAAATAAATTCATTTTCTTTATAAATTACCTAGTCTGTGATATTCCATTACAGCAACATAAAACAGACTAGGAAAAATGCTCATTACCATACATTCTGGGATTCAAAATAAAGTTAACTAGCAAAAGGAAGGAAAGCATGGTAGAGTGACCACACTTCTGTGCCTCCTCCCAAACACCAGTGACACAATAGTAAAGGAATACACAGAAAAGAGGTTTTAGCCCCCAGCAACAAGTTGGAGAAGGAAACAAGAACAAAGAATGTTCAGCAAACTTAGGGAAGATGGAAAGTGAATGGAGAAGTAAAAATGACTTAATAGGACAGAGGAAGTGGAAATCTAAGCATCTTGGAGGGGAACTTCAATGGGTAATGAGCTATAAACAGTCTCAGTGCTTGCAGGCAGCAAGAACCACAGAAGGTAGAAGTGAAGCTGAGACTCCAAAATTAATAAGATTGGAGGGCTACATGTGTGGAAAATGGTTGGACTTCCATTCTCCTGAACAACTCTCAAGCAGCCAGACCCCTCTCTGCTCACTACCCAAAAAGAGAACGGAGGTTCATACTCCGATTAACCCAACAGTCTCTGAACTTGAAGATTAAGCCACATGCAGAACAAAATGAGTTATAGAGCTGAAAAGACTGGAGTTTCATGTAAGAGACTATGTACTGAACTGTGAATATATCAGGCATGTCCCTTTCCTGCTCCCAAAATGCCAGCAACCAAGCATGAACCTACCCCCACCCCATGTCCCCCCACCACCAAACCTAATCAATCCTCTGGAGAAACTGGATAGTCCCAGAAAAAAGGCCTTCAGGCTCTGACATTACAGGGTTCCGCAATAATAAAGCTGGTTCACCATATAATCATCCTACAGAAAAGCCCTTTAGGCAACACACACTGCCAATGCACCCAGAGTTTCCAAAGAGACTTTTTAGGAGGCACTCTTAAAAATAATAGCCAGCCAAGGATCCCAGACATTTCAAAAAAGTCTGCAACATGAAAGACAAATACCAAAACAGAGAAAAATGGAATTCAGATGTCAGAAACCAGAGAGTTCTTGACCCTGCAAAGAGTAAAGTCAAGTTACAATCAATGTTTGTGAAGCTGTTTGATCAACAGAGTTAGTGCTGCTATGGCTACAGTCTCATATCGCCAAGGATAACATTCAACTACAAGTAACAGAAAACCAGACTACAATGGCTTAAACAAACAGCCATTTATTTTTGTGACATAACAAGAAGTTGGAGGTAGCAGCTGCAGGCATTCGTTCAATATCTCAATCATGGCAGAAATGGCACCTCTGTGATTTTCCACTCTTTTCTTCAGGGTCCAAGATAGCTGTTGCAGTTTCAGGAATCACATATATACTGTTCAAGGCCACAGAGGGAAAAAAGGGAGGTAAAGATAGTACCAACTATATCTGTCTTTATTGTATCATCTTATTGGCCAGAAGCATGTCATGTGGCCCCCGATTTGGCTGGGAAAGTTCCTATCTATACCCAGAAATGCCATTGCTGCCCTAATAAAATTAGGATTATCTCAACAAGAAAGAAGAGGGAAATGGTCACTATGCAGGTAACTAGCAGCGTCTATCACAGTCTTCAAAACAAATTGTAGTTCTCTGGAATTTATACTTTCATAAGATCATAAATGATTTTTAGGTGGCGATATAGAAGAAAGACCTGGAAAATGTTGATGAAACTAAAGTTAGAGATTCTGGTGTTTTATCTTTCAGATGACTAGAGTTTAGCCTTTTTATAGGTGACATCACTTAAATGTCTTTCCTGTAACAAAGACCAGGAAGAAGCCACAGTTCCACAAAAATATGAGGTTATAAAGACATGGAATTCAACCTAGATGCCCATCAATAGTGGACTGGTTAAAGAAAATGTGGTAATACACACCCTGGAATACTATGCAGCCATAAAAAGAATGAAATCATCTCTTTTACAGCAACATGGATGGAGCTGGAGACCATTATCCTAAGCAAATTAATTCAGTAACAGAAAACCAAATACTGCATGTTTTCACTTATAAGTGGGAGTTAAACATTTAAGTATACATGGACTCGGCCAGGTGCGGTGGCTCAAGCCTGTAATCCCAGCACTTTGGGAGGCCGAGATGGGCGGATCACGAGGTCAGGAGATCGAGACCAGCCTGGCTAACATGGTGAAATCCCATCTCTACTAAAAAATACAAATCTAGCCGGGTGAGGTGGCGGGCGCCTGTAGTCCCAGCTACTCGGAAGGCTGAGGCAGGAGAATGGCGTAAACCCGGGAGGCGGAGCTTGCAGTGAGCTGAGATCCAGCCACTGCACTCCAGCATGGGCGACAGAGCAAGACTCTGTCTCAAAAAAAAAAAAAACAAAAAAAAGTATACATGGACTCAAATAAAGGAACAACAGACACTGGAGCCTACTTGAGGGTAAAGAGTGGGAGGAGGGTGAAGATAAAAAACTACCTGTTGAGTACTGTGCTTATTACTTGGGTGAGAAAATAATTTGTACACCAAACCCCTGTGACACGCAATTTACCCATGTATAAAACCTGCACATGTACCCCGTGAAACTGGAATAAAAGTTGGGAGGGGAAAGAAGGGACATATTTTAAAAGGAGAGAGAACTTAACTTTAGAAATTAACAAATAAATGTTCACAAAATTGAAAAAATATATATATATGGCATTTCCATAACATGTTCCAGCCATATTTCCTACCTCTAATTTCAGTTTTGGGTTTCTACATACCTTCTTGTATATGGCAAATGTTGGCTCACCAATGGCATCAAGAACAGCACCACCACAATTGCTGTAAGAATTCTCATAGGTGAATATTTGCATTTAATATCGATGGTATGTTCCAACATAGCTATAAGAAGTATACTGTAGACTCAAATGAGAACATTACACATCACTATGTGCCAACAGTTCCCATACTCATGTCCAGTATAACCTTATTCCAGTTAGAATTCCAAATGCAGAGATCTTTGTTTTGCTTCTATTAACAGTGCCTGGAATATTGCTGGAATACAGTAGGGCTCAATGAGTATTTCTTTAATGAATGACTGAATCTCTTCAGTCATTTCCCTTTTCTCCTTACTTCCCTATTCCACCTCCCACTTCTCTTGCAGAAGAAAACCACAACATGTCTGACATGTGAGGGCCTTGACCACAAAAGATAGAATTGTCTCCTACTTCTCATTATATGCTATAGTATTTTCACACTGTGCAGCCAGCAAAACAGTTATTACCAATCACCTACAGATAGTTGAACGTCTAGAATTCTAAAATTACATCTAAAAGATTTGATGAAGAAAAATAATTTGCGGGCCGGGCGCAGTGGCTCAAGCCTGTAATCCCAGCACTTTGGGAGGCCGAGACGGGCGGATCACAAGGTCAGGAGATTGAGACCATCCTGGCTAACATGGTGAAACCCCGTCTCTACTAAAAAATACAAAAAACTAGCCGGGTGAGGTGGCGGGTGCCTGTAGTCCCAGCTACTCGGAAGGCTGAGGCAGGAGAATAGCGTAAACCCAGGAGGCGGAGTTTGTAGTGAGCTGAGATCCGGCCACTGCACTCAAGCCTGGGCCACAGAGCGAGACTCCGTCTCAAAAAAAAAAAAAAAGAAAAATAATTTGCATAGGCTTTACTGCTCCCACTATATATAAAAAGCATATTGTCGTGGTTGTTTGTGGATTCTTCCTGACCTGTGCCACGGGCAAATGCTCCTGTGTTTTTTAGTGTATAGTTTTAAGGAGCAGGGAGTGAGGTGGTCAGGATAGGATGTGCTTGCAAGACCAAATACAATATAAGTTTGAAGCAGGACATTTTTAAGCAGACATTTTGATGTAGCCAGGTCAAAATGGCCCCGTATAAGTGTAAAATCACTGTTTTTTAAAAAAAGCACAAGTAATGGATGCAACAGACATTCTTGACCTTAGTTCACCTCCTATCAGCACTATCACTGAGGTACTACCTACAATTAATGAGTTTTTTTTTTCACTGAGAATAATGGAATCTGTTTGGGGGGTGTGTGTGTGTGTGTGTATGTGTATTTTTTCCCCCAACCAGAGTCTAATGTATATAAGATCAAGGATAACGTAATCAGGAGGTCTACAGAAAGCAGACTGTCCATCCTCTAGCGTAGAACAGTTTAAAAACACCATTAAAAAACATTTCTCTGGCACAGTGGCTTACGCCCATAATCCCAGCACTTTGGGAGGCCGAAGCGGGTGGATTACCTGAGGTCAGGAGTTCAAGACCAGCCTGGCCAACATGGCAAAACCCTGTCTCTAGTAAAAATACAAAAATTAGCCAGGCATGGTGGTGAGCACCTGTAATCCCAGCTACTTGGGAGGCTGAGGCAGAGAAAATTGCTTAAAACCCAGGAGGTAGAGGTTGCAGTGAGCTGAGACTGTACCACTGCACTCCAGCCTGGAAAATAGAGCAAGACTCCATCTCAAAAAAAAAAAAAAAAAAATTCTCTTTTTTCAGTACAAAAACCCAAGATCCTATAGCAATTCATTTTCCTATCACCCAAAGAGATTTCATCAAGCTTTACATTCTTTAATAATTTTAGTAATAATATTAATCATACTAATTATTATTTTACCATCAGAAAAAGTGGGCCACTAATTTCTCAGCCTGGAGGGATTCGAGAGAGGTCCTCAGCTCCACAGCCCCCGTCGCTTTGGTTCCTTCAGAGGCAGTTCATTGGTCATTTGGGTCAGCATGTGATTTGTATGAGGCCTGATAAGCCAAGGAGGAGCGATCGTTGAATAGTCCATCAGGACTGGTCACTATGGAGAAAAAGACAGAAACAAATAGATGTCTACCACTTAACTGCTGTGGCCTGTGAGCACCAGAAGACAATGTGTGCCTCACTGAGGGGGAGTAAAAGTCAAGGTGGAAAAGTGAATCTGAGATGAGAACCGGGTTCTAGATTCCAACTATTTGAAAACTGACCAGCCAATCAAAAGTCTCATAGCCTTGGCTTTTAAACAGTCTTCTGGATGATTCAGTCATGGGGACAGGTGCCCAGTGGCATCTTCAGGATGGCAGCTCAGTGATACTGGATTGCAGCATTCTGGGGCACTGAGGGGAGGGGCTTCAGATCCAGTTGGTATCCAGGATCTTTGCTGGTCTCTGCTGTGGAAGGACTAGTTTGGTCTTATTCCTGGATGATGACCCCTGAATGAAATGTTCGTTTCTCTCTGCTACTCATGGTATTCTGCTGCCCCCAATGATGGAGTTGATGGTTTTGTCCATTTGCATTTTCGTCCTGAAGTCTCTAAGTACGAGGCTTTTTGTCCAAGCACATACCTCTATTCAGGGTGTGCTGGTAAATGTTTAACTGGCTATCTCCAAATTACTTCTTGTCCTCGGGCCCCTAACTGCTCGGGGCTGTCTCTAGCATGCCTCTTCTAGGACTGTCTGTTACTCTGGTTGTGCCCCCCCATGGACTCTACCTAATCTCCGAATACACCACATGTCAAGCATTTTGTCAAACAGCTTACATATATGAACTCATGCAATCCTTACAGCAACCCTGGCAAGTAGATACCAGAGGGTAGAGCGTCTCAAAGATCACATAGTGTTTCTTCTCTGGTCTCTAGGTAAATAGAGATGAGAGCTTAGGGTGGCCAGAAGCAGACAGGGACTCCAGAGAGCATCACTGAGAAAACTGATGGTGGTGTCCCACACTCCCTTCCCCTTCAGCCCTCTTCTCATGCAAGACTGTGTTACTAGCCAAACCAGAAGGGAACTGGGGAACAGCCAGCCTTGTTGTCACCTCCTGGTCCCAGTCCTAGCCTCCACACCCCCATGTTGATCAGCCCCATTCACTTTTTTTTTTTTTTTTTTTTTGAGATGGAGTCTCACTCTGTCGCCCAGGCTAGAGGGCAGTGGCGCGATCTCAGCTCACTGCAACCTCTGCCTCCCAGGTTCAAGCAATTCTCCTGCCTCAGCCTCCTGAGTAGTTGGGATTACAGGCATATGCCACCACACTCAGCTAATTTTTTGTATTTCTAGTACAGACAGAGTTTCACCATCTTGGCCAGGCTGGTCTTGAACTCCTGACCTCAGATGATCCACCTGCCTTGGCCTCCCAAAGTGCTAGGATTACAGGCATGAGCCATGGTGCCCTGCCCCCATTCACTTTTTTTTTTTTTTTTTTTTTTTTGAGACGGAGTCTTGCTCTGTCGCCCAGGCTGGACACTTTTTCAATAAATATTTATTAATTGTCTTTTATGGACAAAGTACACACTAGGTATTCCAGGGAATGCAACCGTGAGTAAACCATGATTCTTATTTGTCTTCTGAGAGATTATAATCTAGAACAGATGAGATGTGCACACAAATTATGATTTTTAAAATTTGCTACTTTGGGCCGGGCGCGGTGGCTCAAGCCTGTAATCCCAGCACTTTGGGAGGCCGAGACGGGTGGATCAAGAGGTCAGGAGATCGAGACCAGCCTGGCTAACACGATGAAACCCCGTCTCTCTTAAAAAAATAGAAAAAACTAGCTGGGCGAGGTGGCGGGCGCCTGTAGTCCCAGCTACTCGGGAGGCTGAGGCAGGAGAATGGCGTGAACCCGGGAGGCGGAGCTTGCAGTGAGCCGAGATCGCGCCACTGCACTTCAGCCTGGGCGACAGAGCGAGACTCCGTCTCAAAAAAAAAAAAAAAATTGCTACTTTGTAAGTGTCAGAAGAGTTTTAGAGACAGTGAATCAAACCTCTTGTGTGGCCCTATCCCCCAAATGCTCGGTGAGCATCTCTCATAGCTCAAGAGCAGCTTGCATTTAGATTGGTGATTTGTCCTTTAAAGAAATATGCCAATCACCATTAAAGATATATGGACTGAACGCGGAAAAATGAAAATGGTTTATTTGTTAAAGTAGTGGAATTACGGGTGATTTTTCCCCAGTGGTTTTGATTTACATTACCATTATATAATGGTGCTTGAGCTTTGTTATGTTTAAAAGAAAAAGTTGAAATTGTTGTCATCCACAACCCAGCTCCAGGGACTGATTCCCAAGTTAGCTTAGCTCACCTGTGAATTAATCTCCTGAGGAACTTAGAAAACTCTTACAGAGTTCCACAGAACACTGCCAGCTTTATATAGTCACAGCAACATATTTTTAAACCATTTGTGGATGTTTTCTATATCGTATGTAATACGAAATGGTTTTTAAATGGTGTTAAACCTTTGAAAAGTGATGTGCTTGTAAAACTGTCTTCTTAAGACCCACTGTGGGATTTTTCCCCTCCCCCGCCATCCTTTTGATGTTAGTGATAACAGTCCCACAAGGGCACACTGTCAGTTAACTAGATAGGAAGCTTCATTAGGCAAACAGGTGTCAGCAGTGGCAGAATCTACTAATTTATAAATGATTGTATTAGGGTTCCCTAGAGGGACAGAACTAATACATATATATAAAGGGGAGTTTATTAAGGAGTAATTGACTCACACAGTCACAAGGTGAGGTCCTACAATAGGCCGTCTGCAAGCTGAGGGGCAAGGAAGCCAGTCTGAGTCCCAAAATCTCAAAAGTAGGGCAACCAACAGTGCAGCCTGCAGTCTGTGGTCGAAAGTCCAAGAGTCCCAAAGCTGAACAACTTGGAGTCTGATGTTTAAGGGCAGGAAGCATCCAGCACAGGAGAAAGACAGAGGCCAGAAGACTCAACTAGTCTAGTCTTTCCACATTCTTCTGCCTGCTTTTTATTACGGCCATGCTGCCAGCTGATTAGATTGTGCCCACTAGGTTGAGGCTGGGTCTGTCTTTCTCAGCCCACTGACTCAGATGTTAACCCCCTTTGGCAACACCCTCACAAATACACCCAGGAACAATACTTTGCATCCTTCAATCCAATCAAGTTGACACTCAGTTTTAACCATCACAATGATCATTACCTGATTACTTGCATTTAACACCAATCTAAGCCAAGAGTCCTCTGATGAGAAATTGGGCTCTATAAATATGAGGAAAGATTTCTCTGAGCCCTTGGCAGCCATTAAGCTACTCCCATTAACAGCCTCCCTCATACTCTGTATAGGATTTCCCACTCATAAAGAAGGGCATGGGGACTGCATCAGCCTTTAACAAGATATGATTCCTGAAACTGCAGTGACCATCTTGGACCATGAGGAAACAAAGGAGAAAATCACAAAGGTGCCATTTCTGCCATAATTGGGATATTGAACCAATGCTTGCAGCTGCTACCTCCAACTTCTTGTTTTGTGACAATAATAAATGGTTATTTGTTTAAGCCATTATAATCTGGTGGTGGGTTACTTGCATCTAATCCTTAGTGATATGAGACTGTGGCCATGGCAGTGCTAACATTGCAGATCAAACAGCTTTACAAGCAGTGACTGTAACTCGACTTTACTCTTTCCAGGGTCAAGAACTCTCTGCTTTCTAACATCTGAATTCCATTTTTCTCTGTTTGTTTTGGTATGTGTCTTTCATGTTGCAGGTTTTCTTGAAATGTCGGAATCCTTGGCTGGTCATTAGTTTTTAAGAGTGCCTCCTAAAAAGACTCTTTGGAAGCTCTGGGTGCATTGGCAAGGTGTGTTGCCTCAAGGGCTTTTCTGTAGGACAATTAGATGGTTAACCAGCTTTATTTTTGGGGGGACCCTGTAATGTCAGCAGTAGCCCCTCCAGAGAGATCCTTCCACCATTTCTCCTCATCAACTTCCCCTCCACTCTTCCCAACCCCAACTCCAGCCTCTCCAGTGATCTAAGACTTTCAGGAAATAACTTAGGGAAAATAGATCTTTATTTTAGAGGATGATACGGCCATATCTGAAGCTATGTGTCAAGTAATGTTATAGCAGTGCTCTATAATTCTTGGTGATATCACAGTATGCTGTACTCAGTGACAGCCTAACTGGAAAAAAAATTAAGTAGTAATAATGATATTTGACATATTGAGAACACACCATGTGCCAAGCAGTTCGTTAAACACGTTATACATATTAACTCATTACCCAGCCAAGTATACACTCAGTATCCCATTGTACCAATGAGGAAAGGGAGGCCAGGAAGTTATGTAACTTGCCTAGAGTTACACAGCTAGTGAATGGATCGTTGGAATCAGGTTTTTTGTTGTTGTTGTTTTGTTTTGTTTTTTGTTTGTTTGTTTGTTTTTGAGACGAAATCTCACTCTGTTGCCCAAGCTAGAGTGCAGTGGCGCAATCTCAGCTCACTGCAACTTCTACCTCCTGGGTTCAAGCTATTCTCCTGCCTCAGTCCCCTGAGTAGCTGGGACTACAGGCACCTGACATCATGCCTGGCTAATTTTTGTATTTTTAGTAGAGACGGCATTTCACTATGTTGACCAGGCTGGTCTTGAACTCCTGACCTCATGATCCCCCTGCCTCGGCCTCCCAAAGTGTTGGAATTACAGGCATGAGCCACCGTGCCCAGCCTGGAATCAGGTTTTCTTACAGTGCAAGCAGGTATAAGCAAATTATGTTTGGCAGGACACACCTTAAAGTCAGACTTCAAAGAATTCTCACAAAGTTCCAAGGAACATGACCTCACAATAAAAAATTATATAACACACAAAGAAACAAGCCACAATATGTTAGAGTCATCAGAAACAACAGCAAAATCAGCTTGCAAAAACTTTTGATATTGGATGATCAATTATAGATTTATTTTATAAATATATAGAATGTATTTAACATTGAAAGTATAAACAGGAGAATATAAAAACTGACAAAGCAGATCTGAACAATTAGAATAACTAAAAATTAAAAATTTTAATTGAAATAAAAAATCAAAGGGAATAGTTAGCATATTAAAAACATGAAAATTTAACAATAGGCTGTCATGACAAAAAAAAAAGAGAGAGAGAATCAGGGCAGGCACGGTGGCATATCCCTGTAATCCCAGCACTTTGGGAGGCCGAGGCAGGTGGATTGTTTGAGCCCAGGACTCCAAGACCAACCTGGCCAACACAGTGAGAACCCGTCTCTATCTTAAAAAGTAAAAAATATTTTAACTAAAAAAAACATTAGTATACTAGAAGATAGAAGTCAAGAAGTTTCTCAGAATACAGGACAAAGAGAAAAAGAGTATCTTCAAAAACCCTCTAGCAGGTGGTACATTAAAATCATATCCATTAAAATCAGACATTTAAAAATGATGGCCACTATCATCACTTCTATCAAATATTGTACTAGGGGTCTAAGCAGCCCAATAAGATAAGAAAGAAAGAACTGGAAAAGTAGAAAGAAAACTGTGGTTATTTGAAAATGATAGAATCTGATGGAATAATCTCCAGATAAATTCTTAGAATAAGTAAGGTTCTTAGACCCAAAAATCAGTTCACAAATATCAACAGCATTTCTATAAAGTACAAGATATAATAACATTAGTTTTAAAAATACCATTAAAGGCCGGGCGTGGTGGCTCAAGCCTGTAATCCCAGCACTTTGGGAGGCCGAGACGGGCAGATCACGAGGTCAGGAGATCGAGACCATCCTGGCTAACATGGTGAAACCCCGTCTCTACTAAAAAATACAAAAAACTAGCCGGGCGAGGTGGCGGGCGCCTGCAGTCCCAGCTACTCGGGAGGCTGAGGCAGGAGAATGACGTGAACCCGGGAGGTGGAGCTTGCAGTGAGCTGAGATCCGGCCACTGCACTCCAGCCTGGGTGACAGAGTGAGACTCCGTCTCAAAAAAAAAAAAAAAATACCATTAAAATGGCAATGAAAACTATAAAGTGATTAGAAATAAATCCAGCAAGTTATTTTTGTAACAGCTATGTATAGAATATTGCATTTGTGTCCTATTGCTGCTGTAACACACGACCACAAACTTCGCATCTTAAAACAACCCAAGTTTATTATCTTACTGTTCTGGAGGTCAGTAGTAGGAGAGAGTTTTATGGGCCAAAATCAAGTTGTCATAGCCACATTCTTCCTGGAGGCTCTAGGAGAGAATCTTTTCATTGTCTTTTCCATGTGATACAGGCTGCCTGCATTTCTTGGCTAGTGGCCCCTTTCTCGATCTTCAAATTCAAACCCTGCTTCAGTCCTCACATCTTCTCTCTGACTTTGACCGTCTTGTCTCCCTCTTATAAAACCCTTGTGATTGCATTGGGCCCATCTAGATAACTCAGATGTAATGTAACATATCACAGGCTCTGGGCATTAGGACATGGACATCTTGGCAGGTGGCATTATTCTGTCTACTGCAAATATAAATGGAAAGACATATGAGGTTTTTTGTTTTTTTGGTTTCTTTTTTAGGTGAGGTCTCACTCTTAGCCCAGGCTGGAGTGCAGCAGTGCAACCATGCCTCACTGCTGCCTCAATCTTCTGGGCTAAAGCAATCCTCTTGCCTCAGCCTCCCAAGTAGCTGGGACTACAGGCATACGCCATCATGCCCAGCTAATTTTGTATTTTGTGTAGAGACATGGTCTCACCATCTTTCCCAGGCTGGTCTCGAACTTCTGGCCTCAAGTAATCCTCCTGTCTTGGCCTCCAAAAGTGGTAGGATTGTAGGTGTGAATCACCAAACCTAGCTAAGACATACCTTTTTCATAAACAGAACATCATAAAGATGTCTGTTCTCTCAAATTGATTTGTAGATTCCATGCAATTCTGAATCATACGCCATTAGGTTTTTTTTTTTTTTTTAATTAAACTTTACAAGTTTTTTCTAGGATTTATATGAAAGAACCAAGTGCCAAGTGCCAAGTATAGGCAAGACACTCCTGAAGAACAGATGCCCTACTGGATATTAAGACTTAGTATGAAGCTATAATATTTAAGACTTAGTGGTATTGACCAGAGACAAATCCACCAGGAGAACAGACTCATGTAGAGACCTGATATATGATAGAACTGTACTGCATCAGGTCATAGAAGCATGCATACACTATAATTGCATTGATACAAAAGTTGAAAACAGGAAATATCAAGCAATATATTATTTAGACACACACACACACACACACACATATATGTATGGTAATACTATAAAGAAAAGCAAGGCATAAAATTTACGACTGGTAACCCCAAGACTGGGAAGGTTGAGACTGGGGAGTTTTACATAGTGCTTTCCAAAGTACCACTAATGTTCTACTTCTTAAGCTGAATGTGAGGTGTAGAGGTGTTAATTTTATTATTAGTCTTTTTTTTTTTTTTGAGACAGAGTCTCACCATCACCCAGGCTGGAGTGCAGTGGTGCAATCTCAATCTCATCTTACTGCATCCTATGCCTCCCAGGTTCAAGCGATTCTCATGCCTCAGCCTCCAGAGTAGCTGGGATTACAGGTGTGCACCGCCATGCTTAGCTAATTTTTGTATTTTCAATAGAGACAAGGTTCCACCATATTAGCCAGGCTGGTTCTCGAACTCCTGACCTCAAGCAATCCTCCCACCTCAGCCTCCCAAAGTGCTGGGATTACAGGTGTGAGCCACTGAGCCCAGCTTATTATTAGTCTTTAAATTGTGCAATATGTTATAGATAACCTTTTGTTTGAATACTATCTTCATATTTTTAATTTAAAAGGTAATCTGAGTTCATTTAAAACTTTCCTTTAAAACAAGTTAAAATGCATAAAACAATGTAAAGTTAAAGTATCAGTGTTGTATCCAGTTCATATAAACTAATCAGATAAACATTAAGACTACGTTAGAAGGCGGGCGCGGTGGCTCAAGCCTGTAATCCCAGCACTTTGGGAGGCCGAGACAGGCGGATCACGAGGTCAGGAGATCAAGACCATCCTGGCTAATACAGTGAAACCTCAGCTCTACTAAAAAATACAAAAAAACTAGCCGGGCGAGGTGGCCGGCGCCTGTAGTCCCAGCTACTCGGGAGGCTGAGGCAGGAGAATGGCGTAAACCCGGGAGGCGGAGCTTGCAGTGGGCCGGAGATCCGGCCACCGCACTCCAGCCTGAGCGACAGAGCGAGACTCTGTCTCAAAAAAAAAAAAAAAAAAAAAAGACTACGTTAGAAAATGGCAAAGAAGTCATTAATAAACAAATTCACACAAGAAGAAATCTAAATGGCAATTAAATATATGGAATTTTAAAAAGAAACTTCCATCAATCTAGTAGTTAAAAAATTAAATATTTAAATATTATCGCCTCTCTAATTCAAAGGGGGTTAAAAATATCATACTGGTTGTTGGTATGATACTGCTGATAGGCAAACACATAGATAAGAATTTGTGAAAAAACAATTTACCAATACCTGTCAAGGGTCCTAAAGTGTTTATGCCCTTTTGTTAAATAATGCAATTTCCCGAAATCTGTACTAGAGATAATTCTTATATATCAAGAAATATTTTTGTGACAAAAAAATAATATTAACTAAGTGCTTATGCTGGTGCCAAACGTGGTGCTAAATCCGCCCCACAAATTAGGAGACTTGGGTTGCTGCCAACACTACTCAACCTGAAGATACTAGGAGGGTCAGGATTGAAACCCAGCAGTGTGATTCCAGAGCCCATATTTTTAAGCACCACACCATACTGTAGCATTGCAACCTGGTTTCTAATTGTTGAAAGAGAAAAAAAAATTTAATGATTAAATAACCAATGTGAGACAATTATTCAAAATGAAAATGAAAGAAAAAGACCTAGAAATGACCTGAATGTTCAGTAATAGCCAAACAGCAAAATTAAGCATGGTATATTTATATGTAATAGGCAGGGGGAAACCACTCATTTCAAAAATTTTAATACGTGGAAAAAATACATCTTAAAATTGAATAAATGTGGTATTGTGATTCAGTGCAAATGTATCACTGTTATAATTAAACTAAATATTAAAGTCCTACTGATAATGGGTCGATAGTATTATCTTAATCATCTTAGCAAAGAACCATACATTGTTTTGCTTTGTTTTGTTTTGTTTTTTTAAGACGGAGTCTCACTGTGTCTCCCAGGCTGGAGTACAATGGCGCGATCTTGGCTCACTGCAACCTCTATCTCCTGGGTTCAAGCAATTCTCCTGCCTCAGCCTCCTGAGTAGCTGGGATTACAGGTGCCCACCATCATGCCCAGCTAATTTTTGTAGAGATGGGGTTTCTCCATGTTGGCCAGGCAGGTCTTGAACTCCTGACCTCAGGTGATCCGCCCACCTCAGGCCTCCCAAAGTGCTGGGATTACAGGCATGAGCCACTGCACCCAGCCCACACATTCTTTATTTCTATTTTAATTTAATGTGAATAGATAACGCATTCATTCATTCACATTGTCCAAGCAGCAAACAAGCATAAAAATATACACAATAGAAAGTCTCACCCCTACTCCACTCCAGGGCCCACTGGTTTCCATTCTCAGCCTCAAATGGGTTATCAATATTAGTATTTTCTTGTCTGGCCTTCCAGAAGGGTCAAAGACAATATACATTCTTTGTCCTCTTCCTTTTTAATACAAACTATGAAAGACTATACACATTTTTCCAGTAAGTTACTTTTTGCATTTAATAGATCTTGAAGATCTGTCTAAATCAATACAAAAGCACTTACTCATTTTTAAATAGCTATATAGTATTCCACAGTGTAGCTATGCCATAAATAATTTAACAAGGCCTATACTGACTGACATTTATGTTGCTTCCAATTTTTTTTCTAAAAAACTTTTCTGAAGTGACCATTTCTTTTGCTATTACAAAAAAAAAGCAATGAATAATATTCATTCAATACTATCTCTAGAAATCATTATTAAAAGTATAATAGAATGCCGGGTCCAAATGTACATACACTTGTAATTTTTAAAAATAATTTCAACTTTTGGGCCAGGCACGGTGGCTCACGCCTGTAATCCCAGCACTTTGGGAGGCCGAGGCGGGCAGATCACGAGGTCAGGAGATCAAGACCATCCTGGCTAACATAGTGAAAACCCCATCTCTATTAAAAATACAAAAAATTAGCTGGGCTTGGTGGTGGGTGCCTGTAGTCCCAGCTACTCAGGAGGCTGAGGCAGGAGAATGGCGTGAACCCAGAAGGCGGAGCTTGCAGTGAGCCGAGATTGTGTCACTGCACTCCAGCCTGGGAGACAGAGTGAGACACTATCTCAAAAAAATAATAACAATAATATAATAATAATAATAATTTTAAGTAGTCCCCAGTGTCTTTGTTGCCACCTTTATGTCCATGGGTACCCAATGTTTAGCTCCTACTTATAAGTAAGAACATGCAGTATTTGGTTTTCTGTTCCTGCATTAATTTGCTTAGGATAATGGCCTCCAGCTGCAACTATGTTGCTGCAAAGGATATGATTTTGGTTTTTTTTAAATGCACAATTGTAATTTTAATGGATACTGCTAATCTCTAATCGGCTAACATCTTGATGCTGTTAGGCTTCCTACCAAGAACATGGTCTACCTTTCCATTTGTCCCAGCCTCTTTTTGTGAAGAGCAACACAATCTGGATCCACTACTTTTCAAAAAGCAGTGTGTATATGCAAAACTTTACCTACCAATGATTTCAGCGATGCACCTTTCTAAAAAAAGTTAAAAGGAAATGGGTCACTATGTTAATACTAAATAATCTATCAGGGCAGGTGGGATTTGGGGTTATATGGGCATTCTTCTTTATTCCTTCTTGCAAATTTCAATTTCTTGCTTTATTTTGTTTTATTACAAAAGTGATAAAACAAAATAAAGCAAGAAATTGTCACCCATACCCTGGGCGACAGAGCGAGACTCTGTCTCAAAAAAGAAAAAAAAATTCTTTTTTCTTTAATCACAGAATAGTCAATAACTTTCAAAGTAATAAAATTTAGCATCATTCACCAGAGAAAAAGCAATATAAATCTATGAAAGTTTGCCCCAAAGGATTAGGTACTTTGAGAAGAAATTTTAAACTGTCTAGATAAAGCACATTCCCCCTTTGACCTAACCATGTCCCTGTATCAGATGACAAACTTATGAAAGACCAGTAAAGAGAAAGCTGTACCCTTGCTCTGAATTTGACCTTTCTCAAAGCAGAATGTGGTTTTACTAAAGTAAGAAAATAATCTATCAAGGTCATGCAGTATTTGATTGTTATCTTACAAAATTTGGCAGAAGTTTTGCCCTAAACATATGAGCAATGCTGACAATTCCATTACAAAATTTATTTAAGCTGGTGGCACTGCTGCTGATGCATCATCTCATTTTAGGAAACTTCATTGTTTTTGGAAATCACAGTTTTAGAGATTCGTAATTTGATTTTTAAGTAGGATAATTTAAATAAAGATTGCCTGAAAGGAAAAATTCTAATATAATTGAGACTCATTGGAGGAAAATTTTACTGAGAATTTCCTTTAGGGGACATTTCCTATGTAGTATACATGACCTTGCCCTTTTAGTCAATTTTTACAATAATTCATTTTTATGGCCCCAAACCTTTTGTTTGTTGTTGTCATTATGTTTTGTATATTTGAGACGGGGTCTTACTGTGTCACTCAGGCTGGAATTCAGTGGCACCAATCGTAGCTCACCGCAGCTTCAAACTCCTGGGCTAGGCGTTCCTCCTGCCTCAGCCTCCCAAGTAGCTAGGACTACAGGCACATGCCACCACACCTGACTTATTTTTTTAAATAATTTTTGTAGATACCAGGTCTTGGTATTTTACCCAGGTTGGTCTTGAACTCCTAGCCGCAAGTGACTATCCTGCCTTGGCGTGCCAAAGCACTGGGATTACAGGCATGAGCCACTATACCTCAAAACCTCTTGAACTTCTTAGTCTGGGAAGAAGAAAAGATGGAAGAAAAGGAAAGCAGGTCTTAAAATCCCGGGGGAAGCAGAGGAAGGAAGGACCATCTTTAATTACATTAAGGGCTCATCCTAGGCAAAATTACAAGGAAATTTCCTCTTCTTCTTCTATCATACCTCCTAGTATCCTTTCCAACTTACCTGTTTTATATTTCTTCAAACTCTTACTCCTAGCCAGATGTCAAACATGGACAGCTATCTAATAAACAAATCCTCACTGAGATGGTTTCCCTTTCCAAAGAATATTCATATTTCTAAAGACCAAACAAACATAAGTCTGATAGTAGTATTTTAGAAAATATGAGAGAGGCATTGGGTGCAGTGGCTCATGCCAGGTAATCCCAGCACTTTGGGTGGCCAAGGCAGGTGGATAACTGGAGGTGAGGAGTTCGAGATCAGCCTGGGTAACATGGTGAAACCTCGTCTCTACCAAAAATACAAAAGTTAGCCAGGCGTGATGGTGCACACCTGTGGTCCCAGTTACTGGGGAGGCTGAGATGGGAGGATTGCTAGAGCCCAGGATGCAGAAGTTGTAGCGAGCCGAGATTGTACCACTGTACTCCATCCTGGGTGACACAGTGAAACCTTGTCTCAAAAAATAAAAAAACAGAAGGAAAATATGAGAGGCTGGTGGAAAAACGTAGGAGGCTTTTATCAGCATCCCTGACTCACAACACACAGGTTGGTCACATATGCCACCTGCTTAAGATTAGTCCCAGGTCCCCAAAATGCCCTAGAGAAAATATCTTGATTACTTCTGCCTTCAAATAAAGAAAGAGGGAAAAGATTTAAAGTGACAGCATATAGATTTTGTTTTTTGAAGCAAAAAAAACCTCCAAATCATACTTCATTAGGGTTTCATTTAACGTACTCAAAATATATTTAAACTATTAGATACAGGAGATTCACAAAGTCTTCATAGAAAAATAAAAAATGAAGATATATACCACATCCAATGTATATCTCAGTACCAGAAATAATTAATCCTCCCAATTATAGGAGGATTTTTTGCTACTTGGCAGGTCACTGAGTTTTTACAGATTAGGGGCAATGAAAGCTCCCACCTACTATATATTTTTATTCTTCTGGCTGGGTGCAGTGGCTCATACCTGTAATCCCGGCACTTTGGGAGGTCAGGGCAGGTGGATCGCTTGAGGCCAGGAGTTCCAGCGAGACTCTACCTCAAAAAAAAAAAAAGAAAGAAAGATAGTGAGTGAGTTTTCCTGAGATCTGGTTGGGTAGCACCTCCCCTTTCTTTATCCTGCTCTGCCATGATAAGGCGTGCTTGCTTCCCCTTCACCTTCTGCCATGATAGTAAATTTCCTGAGGCCACCCAGCCATGCTTCCTGTACAACCTGTGGAACTGTGAGTCAATTAAATCTCTTTCTTCATAAATTACCCAGTCTCAGGTAGTTCTTTATCACACTGTGAGAACAGATTAATACAGTTACCAAGAGACTAAGATGCAGAATTGTAGCAGGGAGAAGTCAAGATATATCTAGGAGACAGCATCCCACTAGATCTGATGGCTAGAGGGGACTCACAGACCACTTCTTCAAGGCCTGGTGTCTGGGGATACAGCTGCCAGCTGGCGTACCCCAATCCAGCAGGGAAAATTGGAAGTCCCAAGATTAAGAGCAAGCAGCAAGAACTTCATCAGAAAAGGAAGGGAGGGAGGGAGGGAGGGAGGGAGGGAGGAAGGAAGAGGAAGGAAGGAAGGAAGGAAGGAAGGAAGGAAGGAAGGAAGGAAGGAAGGAAGGAAGGAAGGAAGGAAGGAAGGCAGGCCGGCCATGGTGGTGCATACCTGTAATCTCAGCACTTTGGGAGGCTGAGGTAGGCGGGTCACGAGGTCAGGAGATCGAGACCATCCTGGCTAACATGGTGAAACCCTGTCTCTACTAAAAATACAAAAATTAGCTGGGCGTGGTGGCACATGCCTGTAGTCCCACCTACTCGGGAGGCTGAGTCAGGAGAATGGTGTGAGCCCGGGGGTGGAGCTTGCATTGAGCCCAGATCGAAACACTGCACTCCAGCGTGGGCGACAGAGTGAGATGAAAGAAAGAAAGAAAGGGAGGGAGGCAGGGAGGGAGAGAGGTGGGCGGGCAGGCAGGTAGGCAGGCAGGCCGGGCGCGGTGGCTCACGCCTGTAATCCCAGCACT
This sequence comes from Rhinopithecus roxellana, assembly GCF_007565055.1. Lineage (NCBI taxonomy): Eukaryota > Metazoa > Chordata > Mammalia > Primates > Cercopithecidae > Rhinopithecus > Rhinopithecus roxellana. Next base: position 80,777,667 of record NC_044565.1, read on the forward strand.
TTGGGAGACTGAGGTGGGAGGATCACAAGGTCAGGAGATCGAGACCATCCTGGCTAACACGGTGAAACCCCGTCTCTACTAAAAATACAAAAATTAGCTGGGCGTGGTGGCACATACCTGTAGTCCCAGCTACTCAGGAGGCTGAGGCAGGAGAATGGTGTGAGCCTGGGAGGTGGAGCTTATACTGAGCCGAGGTCGGGCAACTCTCAATTCCATAAGGCAAGAAAACTTTATACTTGTCTGTATTTTTAATTTAAAATTTTTAAAAATGGAAGAGATTGAAATAGAAGGGGGTGCATTCATAAAGGATTCCTGAAGAAGATGAGTTTTGAGTGTGTATGTAATGTACCCCTAAATGTAAAAAATGGACCTTGGAGGAGTTTTCCTTTTGGATCCTGTGATAACACAGAAAGCACAATTAATAGTCCCTGTTTTTCAGAAGCTAGTTCGGGATATAAAAATTAGCTATGTGAAACACTCAGTGACCAATATATACTCAGAGTTTAAAGTTATCATTTATTACTAATAAAAAAGCAAAAAATTACTCAGAATGAATGATTCTGAATTTTTCATGACCCCATCTCAAATATATCATCTCCATTTCTTTCAACTTTCCCACCCACTGTCATCTACACCTATGCCATCATCACATCAATGATGCCTTTGGAATGGTCTTAAACTAAAAAAGAAGGAAGAAAAGGAGGTAGGGAGGGAAGGAGAAAGAGAAAGAATGGGGGGACAAAGGAGGGAGGGAAGGAGACAAAGAGGGAGAAAGGAGGGATGGAGAGAGACAAGGAGGAAAGAGAGCAGAGAGCTCAATATATGTCGGTAACTCACTAATGGGCAGGTTTATCATTCATTCCAGAAAAAAAGGAAAAAGCAGATAAACCCACAGTATCACACTGGACAATAAGAAGTTTTCTTTTTTGAGGGACAAGAGCAAAAGTTGTCCTAAAAGGATACGAGTCTCCAACCCTGTGACTAAAATATACCAGAATATTTTTGGCTCTTTTGGGTTGGCTATTTTTACGAGTATATGATTTCAACACAAATCCTCCCTCAATTATGTTTCTCAATCCTGTGTGTATCCACTGAAGTTCTTTTTTTTTTTTTTAAGACGGAGTCTCACTCTGTCGCCCAGGCTGGAGCGCAGTGGCACAATCTCGGCTCACTGCAAGCTACGCCTCCCAGGCTCCTGCCGTTCTCCTGCCTCAGCCTCCTGAGTAGCTGGGACTACAGGCGCCCACCACCATGCCCAGCTCTCTCTTTTTTTTTTTTTTTTTTTTTTTTTTGGTATTTTTAGTAGAGACGGGGTTTCACTGTGTTAGCCAGGATGGTCTCGATCTCCTGACCTTGTGATCCTCCCGCCTCAGCCTCCCAAAGTGCTGGGATTACAGGCGTGACCCAGCCTCCACTGAAGTTCTTGATGTCATTTTTTGTGTTAGGTCTTTTTCTTTTTAAGAATAATTCATGGCCGGCGCTGTGCAACCCTCCAAGTGTAAAGTGACAGCCTTTGTGTGTGATCTCCTCAAGTTTGCGTTTTTGACATTAAAGTTTACTTTTTATTTAAAAAAAAAAAAAAGAAAGAAAAGAATAATTCATGGCTAGGCGTAGTGGCTCACACCTGTAATCTAAGCACTTTGGGAGGCCGAGGCAGGCGGATCACCTGAGGTCAGGAGTTCAAGACCAGCCTGGCCAACATGGTGAAACCCCGTGTCTACTAAAAATGCAAAAATTAGCCAGGTGTGGTGGTGCATGCCTGTAATTCCAGCTATTTGGGAAGCTGAGGCAGGAGAATCGCTTGAACCCGGGAGGCAAGGGTTGCAGTGAGCTGAGGTAGCACCATTGCACTCCAGCCTGGGCAAAAGAGCGAGACTCCGTCTCAAAAAAAAAAAAAAAAAAAAAAAAAAGAATAATTCATTTCATTATCTTGCTATCTTTGAGTACCATAGTATCAATTAACAACATAAGCCACAGGACACCTGTCAACAGGAGATGTTGCCACAGCTGCAGAACTCACCTATGCCATAAAGCTGCATTTACATTTTGTCTTTTAGAGTTTGAATAAAATCTGATTTCATTACTATGCTATTGAGCACATTTATAGTGTGAGCATTCATAAACACCCCTCCATGATAAGATGACCCAACTGCCCTTTTTCCCTGAACTGCTGAAGCCTGAGATGCTACCTGTGAACAGCCTAAAATGTGAGGTCAGAGTCAGGCTAAAAGTATATAAAACAGTATGTCTTTCCCAGAGAAAATTTTTAAAAAGAAATTCTGATGCAGATAAAATATTTAAGTGAAGGGGGAAAGTAAAAACATGCAAGCCACTCTGAAACTAAATAATGGTAAATTATAACAGCTTTCAACAATACTTAGTTCTCATGAAAAGTATTTACCATGGCAACCATTGCATCCAACTGCTCTTAAACAAGGAATAAATTCAAGAGATTTATTGTACAGCATGGTGACTATAGTTAAAGACAATAATATTGTATTCTTGAGAAATGCTAAGAGAGTGGATGTTAAGTGTTCTCACTACAAAAATGATAACTATATGAGGTAATGTATTTGTTAATTAGCTAGCTTTAACCATTTCACAATGTAGATATACTTTAAAACATTACGTTGTATAAATTCTTATAATTTCATATCAATTTTTTAAAAAATAAATAAATTTAGTTTGTTCAGCAGCAATAAAAAATAAATAATTTTAAATTTTAAATTTTTAAAATTACAGGTGGCTCACGCCTGTAATCCCAGCACTTTGGGAGGCCAAGGAAGGTGAATCACCTGAGGTCAAGAGTTCAAACCAGCCTGGCCAACATGGTGAAACCCCGTCTCCACTAAAAATATAAAACATTAGCCAAGTATGGTGGCGAGCACCTGTAATCCCAGTTACTCGAGAGGCTGAGGCAGGAGAATCACTTGAACCCGGGAGGCAGAGGCTACAGTGAGCTGAGATCACGCCATAGCACTCCAACCTGGGCGACAGAATGAGACTCTGTCTCAAAAAAAAAAAAAGAAGAAGAAGAAGAAACCTGAAATTATATTTAAAACATTGATGGCTATTGTATTATTAATTTTAGTAGTAATTGCATCATAGCACATGAACACTATTTCTTTAGCACTATCAGATGCTGTGTTGCTCTCGTAGTCACCGATCTGCCCATGTGTGATACCAAAAAAAACACTCCCTTGCACCTGAGGTCAGTTGAGGAGCAAGATATTTGGGGGTCATCTAATTTTTCTCTAATACTTTTTTCTTTTCTTTATATATTTTATATTTGTATTAGGTTTGACTCAAAAACTGATTCGTTATAGATGTTGTACATGAATTTGGAGTTTTTCTTGGTGAAATTTTGAGATGACAAAATTAATATTCTACCGTAAATGTATCCTCATAAAGGCCAAGCGCTGTGGCTAACGCCTGTAATCCCAGCACTTTGGGAAGCCGAGGCAGGCAGATCACTTGAGGTCAGGAGTTCAAGACTAGCCTGACCAACATGGTGAAACCCCGTCTCTACTAAAAATACAAAAATAAGCAGGGCATGGTGGCAGCTGCCTGTAATGCCAGCAACTCGGGAGGCTGAGAATGAAGAAGTCCTTGAACCTGGGAGGCGGTGGTTGCAGTGAACCAAGATCGGGTCACTGTGCTCCATGCTGGGCAACAGAGTGAAATTCGGTCTCAAAAAAAAAAAAAAAGTATCCTCATAAAGAAAAAAGAGGCCAGGTGCAGTGGCTCATGCTTGCAATCCTAGCACTTGGGGGGATGAGGCAGGCAGATCACTTGGGGTCAAGAGTTTGAGACCAGCCTGGCCAACATGGTAAAACCCCATCTTTACTAAAAATACAAAAATTAGCCTGGCGTGGTGGCGCAGGCCTGTAGTCCCAGCTACTTGGGGGGCTGAGGCAGGAGAATTGCTTGAGCCCAGGAGGCAGAGGTTGCAGTGAGCCAAGACTATGCCATTACACTCTAGCCTGGGTAACAGAGTGAGACTCTGTCTCAAAAAAATAAGTAAATAAATAAAAAAGAGAAAATAATTTCCAAATGACACTTTTTCTTGAACACTCATGATCTAAACGGAATTTAAAAGCTAAAAGTCAAATAGAGTTCTTAAAGATTATTTGTTTTGGATACTAGTATACAAGCAACTGTAAAATGATTGAAATTATAATATAATGTCTATTATTCTAACTTGTATTATTTTTATAAGGAGTTATCAAGTCAATGAAAGTCTACCATTCTTCCTAAAATTGTCAACGAATACACTGTCAATATTTTAACTATTTATTTCCCTATTTAACTATTAAAAAGTTCTTAATAATTTTGTATGTAAATTAACAGCTTTCAAAATAGTAATTATTACAGCATATTCCTCTTGCAATAATAAATATACATTTGTACTTCAACCTACTGAAAATCTCAACACACACAGGAATACAAAGATATTTTCAGTACCAGTTACATCTAGAATATGCTTAACTATGTTTGGAAATGACTTTCCAGCTATTAACAATAAATTGAAATAACATGTCTTGTTTGTATAACTGCTACCATGGCCTAAATAACTATGATCTGCCTACACAATCACATGATCATTGACTGGGCCTCGACCGCTGAACCAAGTGCCAGAAACTACACTGAAATAGGCATTCCACTGTTTGGCTTTCCAAAACCCAAAGCTGAGGCAGGAATTGTAGTCCTTCCCTCATCTTGAAGTTTAAAATATGCAGAAACAACCTGATTTTGTTTAGGGAGCATCATATGAGTATTTATCACAATTACAAAGATATGCCTGAGAATAGACATGAATTTGATTCTTTTTGGGGAGAAGGTGGGGAATGCAATGGGGAACGATACACAAAAGGGCCAATTGTGTTTGTAGTGTTTTTTGTTTGTTTGTTTAAGATGGAGTCTCACTCCCGTCACCCAGGCTGGAGTGCAGTGGCGTGATCTTGGTTCACTGCAACCTCTGCCTCCCAGGTTCAAGTGATTCTCTTGCCTCAGCCTCCTGAGTAGCTGGGATTACAGGCGTTTGCCACTACGCCTTGCTAATTTTTGTATTTTTTTGTAGAGATGGGGTTTCACCATGTTGGCCAGGCTGATCTTGAACTCCTGACCTCACGTGGTCCCCCTGCCTTGGCCTCCCAAAGTGCTGGGATTACAGGCGAGAGCCACTGCACCTGGCCTGTAGTGTTTTATTTCTTAAGCAAAATTTGGAACTTGGGTGTTTATTATTCTCTATCTCTTTTTTGCATGCCAAAATATTTTTTTAATAGCAAAAGGATAAGAAAAATAGCAGCTAAGCAAACTCTGTGATCAGTAAGAAGCCCATACATTCCAGAAACCAGAAATATTACTTTCTCATTTATGAACTTTGTAATTTGGAAAAAATATTTGAAAATAGGGTCTTTTCTTCAGAGAAGACATTATTGGTTTGTTTTGTTTTTTTTTTTTTTTTTTTTGGAGACGGAGTCTTGCGCTGTCGCCTAGGCTGCAGTGCAGTGGGACGATCTCGGCTCACTGCAAGCTCTGCCTCCCGGTTTCACGCCATTTTCCATTCTCCTGCCTCAGCCTTCTGAGTAGCTGGGACCACAGGCGCCCACCACCACGCCCAGCTAATTTTTTGTATTTTTAGTAGAGACACAGTTTCACCGTGTTAGCCAGGATGGTCTCAATCTCCTGACCTTGTAATCTGCCTGCCTCAGCTTCCCAAAGTGCTGGGATTATGGGGGTGAGCCACCGCACCTGGCCGACATTATTGGTTATTAAAGTGATGCTGACTACGTTCACTCTGCCAGAACCTAGTAAAGTAATCACTGTGACAATGGGTTTTGCAAGAGAAGATTTATTCCCAGGGCAGCCCAGCAAGGAGATGGAAGAATAGCTCTTAAATCTGCCTCTCCAAAGATAAGGCTTAAGAATATTTATGGGTTAGAGAAGTGGGGTGGTCTAAGGAATGGGGAAAGATGACTGGCAGTGGGGAAAAAGAAGTAATCAGTGATCTGTGCAAGCATAGTCCGGGTTCGTGGCTCTTCACAGGATGCATGTTCAGAAAATGGTGTTAGCATGATTTGAAGGTGGAGTTTTTGGCCCTCTGACATCAAAAGGCCACGTCTCATGCATCTGAACAGGTCCAGTTGAAGGGGAGGTGGTCTCAATCGGTTTGAACAGAACAGGAGCTGCTCTCAAGTTCCTGACAAACAACTTAAGCAACGGTTACCATGGTGACATATACATCAGAAATGTTATCAGTAAGGTAACCAGTGAAGGTTAAGTAATAGCATTTAGCAGCATGGCTTTTAGATATATGGGTAAAAAAATTAGCAAAAAGCAACCCACCAAAAGAAAGCCAGGCCAGATTAAATTTGGCAGACCAAACCAGATTATCAGATTAGCCCTTCAGTTTCGAAAGCATCCACTTAATGAGTGATTTATGTAAATCTCAAAAAATAAAATAAAAATAAGAAAAAGCTAACTTTATAGTCAATCATTTTATTTATTTATTTATTTTTGATAGAGTCTCGCTCTGTCGCCCAGGCTGGAGTGCAGTGGCGTGATCTCGGCTCACTGCAAGCTCTGCCTCTCGGGGTCATGCCATTCTCCTGCCTCAGCCTCCTGAGTAGCTGGGACTACAGGTGCCTGCCACCATGCCCGGATAATTTTTTGTTTTTAGTAGGGATGGGGTATCACCGTGTTAGCCAGGATGGTCTCAATCTCCTGACCTCATGATCCGCCCACCTTGGCCTCTCAAAGTGCTGGGATTACAGGCGTGAGCCACTGTGCCCCGCCTTTATTTCATTATTTTATTTTATTTCTTGAGACAGGGTCTTGCTCTGTTGACCAGGCTGGAGTGCAATGGCACCATATCCGCTCGCTGCAACCTCCACCTCCCAGGTTCGAGTGACTCTCCCAGCTCAGCCTCCTGAATAGCTGGGACTACAGGTGTGCGCCACCATGCCTGGCTAATTTTCTTTTCTTTTTTTTTTTTTTTTTTTTTGAGACGGAGTCTCGCTGTGTCGCCCAGGCTGGAGTGCAGTGGCGCGATCTCGGCTCACTGCAAGCTCCGCCTCCCGGGTTCCCGCCATTCTCCCGCCTCAGCCTCCGAGTAGCTAGGACTACAGGCGCCCGCCACCGCGCCCGGCTAGTTTTTTGTATTTTTAGTAGAGACGGGGTTTCACTGTGTTAGCCAGGAGGGTCTCGATCTCCTGACCTCGTGATCCACCCGCCTCGGCCTCCCAAAGTGCTGGGATTACAGGCTTGAGCCACCGCGCCCGGCCTAATTTTCGTATTTTTAGTAGAGATGGGGTTTTGCTGTGTTGGCCTGGCTGGTCTCAAACTCCTGGTCTCAAGTGATCCACCAGCCTAGGCCTCCCAAAGTGCTAGAATTACAGGTGTGAGCCACCTCCTACAGCTGACTGGGTCATTTTAAATAGCAAGCTGATACAAAATGTCTTTCTGCTACAGCAATCATAATTAAAGGCAAAAGAAAACAAATAGCTCAAAAAAAAGAAACTTGGTAGTCTGATCCTGATTGAAACCAAATGAACAAGATTCAAATCTGCAGTCGTGAGGGGCAAATAAGATGTCTACCTTAAGTGGTAGTAACCCAATATCAAAAGCCAACTCACTGGGATGTTCCCTCAATTCTGTTTGGGCACAGCTTTCTTTTCTACTATTATCTGGTACAAATCTGGTTTTCTCTACATCTCCTCAACCTCTGACCAGAAAGCCTTCGCCCTGGAACCTCTTGGTGATAGCTGTTTGCCTGTGCTAAACAACCTCATTTCCTGTTTTCTCTTTTATCTCAACACAAAAGGTACAGAGTGGAGGATGTAACAGTTAGAGGGAATGTTGCAACAATAATGAAAGCAATTAGTCTTGAGTCTTAGGCTTCCTTGCTGGTTTTCATTTCAGTAGATTTATCTCTTGTGAATAACACTTAAAGTGGACAGGGCCTGTACAGATACCAGGGGAAAAGAAAAGTCATGTGACTCCAGTGTCACTGTCAATGAGCAGCTTGTCTGGCCGCTTCTGGCATTGGGTAAATTTTGTTTTTGTTTTTAATTAAAGCCTTACCTATCATCAGACCTTCAATTTCTTTCTTTTTCTTTTTTTGAGATGGGAGTTTTGCTCTTATTGCCAAGCCTGGAATGCAGTAGCATGATCTTGGCTCACTGTAACCTCCACCTCCCAGGTTCAAGTGATTCTCCTGCCTCAGCCTCCGGAGTATCTGGGATTACCCTGCCACCACGCCTGGCTAATTTTTGTGCTTTTAGTAGAGACCGAGTTTCACCATATTGGTCAGGCTGGTCTCGAACTCTTGGCCTCAGGTGATCCGCCCTCCTTGGCCTCCTAAAGTGCTGGGATTACAGGCGTGAGCTACTGTGCCCGGCCCCAGACCTTGAGTTTCTTTTTGAGTTTTGTAATTTTATATCTACTTTATGTCTTTATAAATCTCACTTACCTTAAAGAAAGGCTGAACTATAAGACAGCCACGATTTAGAAAACAGCATAATTATTTAGGACAGTGCAATGAGGAAAGAAATAAAGTGCTTAGAAATTTTGCTTTCACTACGTGCAGTATGGAATCAGTTCCTTCACAAAAAACTCTCCTACAGCAGATGAATTGCCTTTCATGATATATTTAAATTTAAGTATCTACCCTGCAGCTCATTTTTATAGTGTTTTCTACTGACTTTCCAGCAGAAAATCTGGCTCTTTTAAACATTTTTGCTCAAATAGAAATTAAATGAGTGGTTGCCTGGTGGTGGGGTTTGGGGTACAGATAGGATTGACTCCTCTGGGGTGGGAGTTCCTTTTGGAGATGATGGAAATGTTCTAAACCTGGATTTTGGTGGTAATTGCACAGTTCTGTGAATATACTAAAACCATCAAATTGTACACTTTAAATGGGTGAATTTTATGGTATGTGAATTATATCTTGATAAAGATGGTTTTTAAAAATCTATTCTGGAGGAAGAATCTAAAAGAGGAAGACTGCCGTAAGAGAGAAGTTAGAGGTCTCTTAGATTTAGGTGATTTCTTTGCTAAAGTGGAGAGCCCAAGAAACCAATGACAGACCTTGTTGGTCAGCCTGGTCTCGAACTACAGACCTCAGGTGATCTGCCCGCCTCAGCCTCGCAAAGTGCTGGGATTACAGGCATGAGCCACCATGCCCAGCTCTGACTTTTTTGTTAATGTACTGTTTTTGCTGTTGAAACCAATATCCTGTTATTTGTGACCAAAAGCACTCGAATAAAGGCCAGGAGTGGTGGCTTACGCCTGTAATCCCAACATTTTGATAGGCAGATCGCTTGAGCTCAGGAGTTTGAGACCAGCCTGGGCAACATGGTGAAACTCCATCACTACAAAAACTACAAAAAATTACCTGGGCATGGTGGCATATGCCTGTAGTCCCAGCTACCCAGGAGGCTGAGGTAGGAGAATGGCTTGAGTCCAGGAGGCAGGGGTTTCAGTGAGCCAAGATCTTGCCACTACACTCCAGCCTGGGTGACAGAGGTCAGAGGTGACAGTGTGCTAGCAGCCCTCACTCTCAGCGCCTCCTCGGCCTTGGCGTCCACTATGGCGTCACTTCAGGAGCCCTTCAGCCCGCCAGGCACCGTGGGAGCCCCTCTCTGGGCTGGTTGAGGCCCAAGCCTCCTCCCTCTGCTTGCCCGGAGGTGTGGAGGGAGAGGCGCGGGCGGGAACCGGGCTGCGCTTGCGGGCCAGTGTGAGTTCCCGCGGGCGCGGAGGCGGGCTGGGCGGGCCCCGCACACTGAGCTGCGGGCCGGCACCGCTGGTCCAGGGCAGTGAGGGGCTTAGCACCCCGGCCAGCAGCTTCGGAGGTTGCGGTCCAGCAGTGCCGGCCCCCCTAGCGCCACACTCAGATTCTCACTCGGCCTTAGCTGCCTCCGCGCGGGGCAGGACTCGTGACCTGCAGACCGCCATGTCTGAGCTCCTTCCCCTGTGGTGGGCTCCTGCAAGGCCTGAGCCTCCCTGATGGGCGCCGCCCTCTGCTCCGCAGCACCCGGTCCCATGACAGCCCAAGGGCTAAGGAGTGCAGGCGCGGCTCGGGACTGGTGGGCAGCTCCGCCTGCAGCCCCAGCGCAGGATCCACTGGGTGAAGCCAGCTGGGCTCCTGAACCGGATGGGGACTTGGAGAACTTTTACATCTAACTGGAGGATTGTATGTGCACCAATCAGCACCCTGTGTCTAGCTCAGGGTTTGTAAATACACCAATCAGCACTCTGTGTCTAGCTCGGGGGTTTGTGAATACACCAATTGGTACTCTGTATCTAACTAACCTAGTGGAGACTTGGAGGACTAGCACTCTGTGACTCTGTGTCTAGCTCAAGGATTGTAAATACACCAATCAGCCCTCTGTGTCTAGCTCAGGGTTTGTAAATACACCAATCAGCTCTCTGTAAAATAGACCAATCAGCTTTCTGCAAAATGGACCAATCAGCAGGATGTGGGTGGGGCCAGATAAGGGAATAAAAGAAAGCTGCCTGAGCCAGCCAGTGGCGGTTTTCTCAGCTACTTTTCCATACAGTGGAAGCTTTGTTCTTTTGCTCTTTGCAATAAATCTTGCTGCTGCTCATTCTTTGGGTGCATGCTGCGTTTATGAGCTGTAACATTCCCAGCAAAGGTCTGCAGTTTCACTCCTGAAGCCAGCGAGACCACGAACCCACGGGTAAGAACGAAGAACTCCAAACGCGCTGCCTTTAAGAGCTCTAACACTCACCAGGGAGGTCTGCAACTTCTTTTCTGACAGCAAGACCATGAACCCACCAGAAAGAAGAAACTCCAGACACATCTGAACGTCTGAAGGAACAAACTCCGGACACACCATCTTTAAGAACTGTAACACTCACTGCAAGGGTCCGCGGCTTCATTCTTGAAGTCAGTGAGGCCAAGAACCCACCAATTCCGGACACAGAGGGAGACCCTGTATCAAAAGAAAAAGAAAGAGAAAAAGAAAAACAGGTCTAATAAGCCAACTCTGAGATGTTCATAATTTATAATTGTATAAACATGTCAGTGTCTAAAGTGAGTTTGTTTTAATGACCAGAGGTGGCTTCTTGTGAACAGAGAAGAGCATTTGTTGTTAATTGGGTTTTTAATTACTATATAATTTATTGAAGAAACATTTTTCTTAAATTTTTAAGTTTAATTTAAAATAGTTCAGCTTGCTTATAAATGTGATAAGTGACATACTAGAGATCTGTGCAAAGAGAAAGAAAAAGAAAAATTTTTTTCACAGAGAAGCGTTTGAGCTAGGCCTTAAATAATGAGAAGAAAAGAAAATTTAAGGCAGAAAAAATAGCACATGGGGTCCTAAAAGGGTGTATTATGTTAGATGTCCATGTGAGGCAGGAAAAATAGAAATAAGGCTGGAAAGTAAAGGAAAGCCAAATTGTTTAAAGTCTTACTTATACCAGACTAAGCAGCTGAAAGTTTATCCTATTGAAAATTGAGGTTGGGCATGGTGGCTCATGCCTGTAATCCCAGCACTTTGGGAGGCCGAGGTGGGTGGATAACTTGAGGTCAGGAGTTCGAGAGACCAGCCTGGCCAACATGGTGAAACTCCATCTCTACTAAAACTATAAAAATTAGCAGGGCGTGGTGGTGGGAGCATGTAATCCCAGCTGCTCGGGAGGCTGAGGCAGGAGAATCACTTGAGCATGGGAGGCAGAGGTTGCAGTGAGCCAAGATCGTGCCACTGCACACCAGCTTAGGAAACAGAGCAAGACTCTGTCTCAAAAAAAAAAGAAAAGAAAATTGGAAGCTCTTAAGAATTTTTTATGATCTTCTGGGTATTTTAGAAAGATGCTCTGCAGCTGTGAGGAAGAGACTGGAGGAGGCCATAGGTAGAGAGGCTATTCGGAGACAATTATGGTGTAACTAATGAGAGAGGACACGAGTCTGAACTAAGAGAAGCCCCACTGCATAGTCTGCAGCAGGCCACTGTTACTACAACACCAGGGCTTCGGTCTAGGTCCTACTGTTGGCCACACAGAAACCCAATCACTGGAGCAGTGAGTATTACCAGGAAAGAAGGCTTTAATTGGGGGCTACAGCCAAGGAATTGGGAGATCAGTCTGAAATCTATCTCCCTGATCAACTAAAATTAGGGGTTCATATAGCAAGGAAGAAATGAAGCTACATGCAGGAAAACAGGAATTAGGGAGGCGTGAGGAAGAGGAGTTGGTCAACAGGAAGCAGGTGGTGGGTTAGGCAGTCATGATGGGTGAGGTGTCTGGTATCTCACTGTCCTGATGCAGCGATCTGGCAAGTTTCAGCTTTCTGATACTATGGGAAGCATGATGGTTGGTTTCCTAGAATGGAACTCAGAGAAGACAAATGGAACTTACTGAAGTTTTAAGACTAAGAGGGTTAATTCATATGTTTATTCAGAAGAAACTATAAACATTAGTTGTATGGGACAATTGGGCAGGTTTCACCACCAGGGCAGGCGACAAGTAGGGGACAAAGCAGATGCTCAGGGTTCACAGAGCTGAGGGCAAGTCATGTCTGTCATGGAAAGGGGGCCAGTGTTCCCAAGATGCATTGCCAAGGCTGTGCAGGACCACGGGACCAGTGCAGGACCTGCAGGACCTTCAGTTCAGGACCACATGCTAATTGCTACAGTCTGCAGCTTTAGAAGCCAGCAGAGCACACAGAAAACAGGTGGACGAAGGAGAGAGAAGGCAGGGGACCCAGCAGGGGCCCGTGGCTCTTCCTGCTGTGGTGAACACTTATAAGCCATACTACTCTCCTCCATACATCTGTTCACCACATTAGGAGAAGCAGCAGGAAGACAGGGAGATTATTGAGAGAATTCATCCAAGAGAAACTGAACATAGCTAAATGAATTGTGTCAATGATCAGCATTACCATGCTTTAAACCAGATAGGACATTTCGATCATCCTCACCACCAACGACAACAACTAACCAAGTGAGTGGTGGCTTAAGAGAAGACCAGAGCAGCTATAGACAAAATGATAGGAAAACCTATTTCATCTGCACAACAAAGTTGGAGGACAAGTTAAATTATGCAACTCTTGGGGGAGCCAAGCCGGGAAGATCATTTGAGGAGTTTGAGACCAGCCTGGACAACATTGTGAAACCACATCTCTACTAAAAATACAAAAATTAGCTGGGCATGGTGGTACGCACCTGTAATCCCAGCTGCACGGGAGGCTGAAGCAGGAGAATCGCTTGAATTCGGGGGGCGGAGTTTGTGGTGAGCTGAGATTATACCACTGCGCTCCAGCCTGGGAGACAGAGCGAGACTCCATCTCGAGAAAAAAGAAAAAAAGGCCGGGCGCGGTGGCTCAAGCCTGTAATCCCAGCACTTTGGGAGGCCGAGACTGGCGGATCACGAGGTCAGGAGATCGAGACCACCCTGGCTAACACGGTGAAACCCCGTCTCTACTAAAAAATACAAAAAACTAGCCAGGCGAGGTGGCGGCGCCTGTAGTCCCAGCTACTCGGGAGGCTGAGGCAGGAGAATGGCGTGAACCCGGGAGGCGGAGCTTGCAGTGAGCTGAGATCTGGCCACTGCACTCCAGCCTGGGTGACAGAGCGAGACTCCGTCTCAAAAAAAAAAAAAAAAAAGAAAGAAAAAAGAAAAAAAAATTGTGCAACTTCGATACAGAAGCACAGAAAAAGAAGTGTTGAAGATACAAACATTGGCTGATAATATCCAGCACTGTCCAGGGAAGACACCGAATCTTGGGAGCATCAGTAGTTCGTCATCAGAGAGGAACTCTCCCTTGTGAAGCATGGACCTTTCCTTGGGCATGTGCATTTCCTAGCCAGCTCTTTGCAGCAACTCATGCTCATAAAATGGCCCTTGATTTTTTTTTTTTTTTTTTTTTTTTGAGATGGAATCTCGGTCTGTCACACAGTGGCATGATCTCTGCTCACTGCAACCTCCGCCTACTGGGTTCAAGGGATTCTCCTGCCTCAGCCACCCAAGTAGCTGGGATTACAGGCGCCCACCACCATGCCCAGGTAATTTTTGTATTTTTATTAGAGTCGGGGTTTCACCGTGTTGGCCAGGCTGGTCTGGAACTCCTGACCTCAGGTGATCCACCCTTCCTCAGCCTCCCAAAGTGCTGGGATTACAGGACTGAGCCACCAGGCCCTTGATTGTTAATTCTTCTAATTCATCATCACCAGTTCTTCCATACTAGGAAAGGGAGATTAGAACATTCCAGGCCCTGGAAGAGGATAATCTCTTTTAAATAAATAGATAGGCTTTTATCTTATATACCAGTCCTTAAAAGTGTAGCTGGGGTTAGTCTCCAAGCAGGATGAATCCCAGGGCACTGACAATACTGAGTTTCTTGCCTGAAAGACTGAGGACCAGACGCTGGACTAAAAGGTGAATTTACACTTGACTAGTTTCTCCCGACAACACCACTACCTTCCTGTCCTGTCCTGTCCCTTCCATTAGTGTCATGTCACACTGCCGACTCCACCTTGGATGAACAAACAAACTCATGGAAGTAAAGCACAGTTTGGCCAGGTGCACATATTTCCTCCAAGCTCCTATTCTTGCCCTGTGATGCGCTCCAGGTGTGTTGGCCAAGCTGTGGCCTCATGGACTCATCCGTAAATCACCTCCCATCACCTATTCCACTCTATTCTGACCTACTGTCAAAGTTCCAGCTGCTGATTTTTATATTCCTTCTATTTATTTTCCCACTGTTCCTGTTGGATTTAGCTTTGGTTTACTCAGAAAGCCCTGAGTGACACCTTTTCTATTTCAGCCCATCTTCCTTTACGCCAGCCCTGAACAGAAGGGCTGTTCTCCTACCCAGCCCTCCCTGGCCTTGCAGACAGGACTCAGGACCAGAGAGCCATCCAGGGGACATTCACCACATCAGAAGAAGGTCAAATTGGCATCAGCCAAGCTAGATTCAGCATTAGATATGGAGGTTCCAACAATCTCCAGAACCTTTGGCCAGGCTGTACCTCCGGGATCTGAGATCAGCACACTTACAGAGAGACAGGGACACATTCAGCAGGACTGCTGATTCCCCAGGGAGGCTTTGAGAAAGTAGTGCTTCAGGAAGCAGCATCTGGGAGCTGATTGTGCTCCTACTTGGCAGCACAGAGCTGTCCCGTCCCTCCCACTGTTCCAGACACAGTGATGATGGAGCAAACAGCACTGCACTGTGGCTGCAGCAGCTCGAGCTCACAGCCAAGTCACACAAGCTGAACATGTTCCCTGCCCATTGCGTACTATTTGGGGGTAGACATTGGAGCCAGGCAGGCCTGAGTTTGAATACCAGTGTGACTCTTTGGCCCCAGTCCTCTTTTAGCCTCAATTTTCTCAGCTATGAAATGACAGTGGTTATACCTCCCTCACGGATTAAACCACATAAAAATGCACAGCATGCACATCGCTTGATACAGCAGACACTGACCAATGTGAATTCTGATTCCTTTTCCTGAGAGTCTGATTCCAACCTGCAGCAGAATCTCCAGGATCCTAAAGTAGATGTGCTCCACCGAGACATCCTCTGTACTCAGCCGTCCTTCTGCCTGGCCCTTCAGGAGGAAGGCCATAACCTGAGTCAGATGGGGCTCTTCCTTCAGAGCATGACTGAATAGGCTTCATGGGAAGGAGTGGTGCTGGGGGTGAGGGACTCAAAATAATGTATACCCCTTTGTTTTCAAACTTCAGTAAGCGTGGGAATCATTTAGAGAGTTTATTAAAAATAGAGGCCAGGGCCAGGTGCAGTGGCTCACGCCTGTAATCCCAGCACTTTGGGAGGCCAAGGTGGGTGGATCACTTGAGGTCAGGAGGTCGAGACCAGCCTGGGCAACATGGCAAAACTCCATCTCTACCAAAAATACAAAAATTAGCCTGGCATGGGGGCAGCTACTAGGGAGTCCGAAGCACGAGAATCTCTTGAACCCGGGAGGCAGAGGTTGTAGTGAGCCAAGATCACACCACTGCATTCCAGCCTGGGCGACGGAGTGAGACTCCATCTCAAAAAAAAAAAAAAAAAAAAAAAAATAGAGGCCAGGTCACTCCTTAGACTTACTGCTATTAAATAAAATTTAGAAGAGGCCATTGGTTTGGACTGAGCTCCTGCACTAGGCCTGACAGACCAAACCAAAATAGTCACTCATGCTGAAGCTCCACCCCACCGAGTTGAAAATAAGTTGTTTATCTGACCTTCCCAGAAATTGAGAATGAAATAATAGCCCAGTCCCCAAGCTATTTGAGCTGGTCGGTTTGAGCTGGTATGATAAGAAAATCTTCTCTACTTTAACCTTAACATGGAAAGGAAATTTGAAACCACCAATCCACTTTTCATTCTCTGTTTCTACTTCTCTCCCGTCTTTTCTGTTTCTAAATCCAACCTCCTCTGCTCAGCTTATCGGAACACTCATCGTTTTTTATGCTCAATTCTAGAATTGTCAATAAAAGCCAAGTAAGATCTTTAAACTGGCCGGGTATAGTGGCTCACACCTGCAGCCCCAGCACTTTGGGAGGCTAAAGCAGGAAGATCACTTGAGCCCAGGAGTTCAAGACCAGCCTGGGCAAAACAGTGAGACTCCAACTCTATAAACAACTATTTTTTCATTTTCTTTTTTTGAGACAGGCTTTCCCTCTATTACCCAGGCTGGAGTGCAGTGGTGCAATCACAGCTCACTGTAGCCTGGATCTCCCAGAGTAGCCAGTAGCCAGGACTATAGGCATGCACTGCTATGTCTGGCTAATTTTTTTTTTTTTTTTTTTCAGTAGAGACAAGGTCTCATTATGTTGCTCAGGCTGGTCTCAAACTCCTGAGTTTAAGCAATCCTCCCACCTCGGCCTCCCAAAGTGCTGGGTTTATAAGCATAAGCCACCATGCCGGGCCTACAAAATTTTTTTTTTTTTTTTTTTTGAGATGGAGTCTCGCTCTGTCGCCCAAGCTGGAGTGCACTGGCCAGATCTCAGCTCACTGCAAGCTCCACCTCCCGGGTTCATGCCATTCTCCTGCCTCAGCCTCCCGAGTAGCTGGGACTACAGGCGCCCGCCACCTCGCCCGGCTAATTTTTTGTATTTTTTAGTAGAGACGGGGTTTCACTGTGTTAGCCAGGATGGTCTTGATCTCCTGACCTTGTGATTCGCCCACCTTGGCCTCCCAAAGTGCTGGGATTACAGGCTTGAGCCACCGCGCCCGGCCAAAATTTTTTTTAAGAATTAGCTGAGGCCAGGCGCGGTGGCTCACGCCTATAATCCCAGCACTTTGGGAGCCCGAGGTGGGCAGATCATGAGGTCAGGAGATCAAGACCATCTTGGCTAACACGGTGAAACCCCATCTCTACTAAAAATACAAAAAATTAGCTGGGCGTGCTGGCAGGTGCCTGTAGTCCCAGCTACTCGGGAGGCTGAGGCAGGAGAATGGCGTGAACCTGGGAGGCGGAGCTTGCAGTGAGCCAAGATCGCACCACTGCACTTCAGCCTGGGCGACAGAGTGAGACTCCGTCTCAAAAAAAAAAAAGAATTAGCTGAGTGTGGTGGCACAAATCTGTATCTCAACTACTTGGGAGGTTAAGGTGGAAGGATCGCTTGAACCCGGGAGGTCAAGGCTACAGTGAGCTATGATGGTGTTACTGCACTCCAGCCTGAGCCACATAGCAAGACACTGACTCTAATATATATATATATATATTTATATAGTCTTGTCCCTTGGAATCTCCTGAGTTATAAGGGGTTTTTAATATGCTAATGAGATGACTCAAGATGTGGGGGCCCTAGATAGCTTCAGGATGGGGGCTGGTTGCCAGAATAACCGAACCAAGAGATTTGAGGATTAGAACTGTCAGCCCAACTTCCCT
This sequence comes from Rhinopithecus roxellana, assembly GCF_007565055.1. Taxonomy (NCBI): domain Eukaryota; kingdom Metazoa; phylum Chordata; class Mammalia; order Primates; family Cercopithecidae; genus Rhinopithecus; species Rhinopithecus roxellana. The sequence goes on from NC_044565.1 coordinate 80,795,528, forward strand.
AGCGGGTGGGGGGAGGGGTGAGTTAAAGATTGAGTTTGATTATCAAAGACAAAGACTTGATTAATCTTGCCTATGTAATGAAACCTCCACAAAAACCCCTAACCAATGGGTTTGGTGAGTTTCTGGGTTGGTAAACATATTGATGTGCTGGAAAGGTGGGGCGCCAAGAGAGGGCACAGAAGCTCTGCGCCACCCCACCCCCATATCTTGCCCTATGCATCTTTTTCATTTGGCTTCTCCTGAGTTTTAGCCTTTATAAGAAACCAGTGAGCACATGTAAGGTATTTTTCTGAGTTCTGTGAGTCACCCTAGTGAATTAACAAATCTGAAAGGAGGTCATGGAAATCCTCATATCTGCAATGGTCTGGGCGGAAGTGTGGGTAGCCTGGGCACCCTATTTGCAGCTGGTATCTGAAGACAGGGGCAGTCTTGTGAGACTAAGCCCTTTAACTTGTGGCGTCTGACGCTAACTCCAGATAGACCATGTCAAAATTGAATTTGGGACACCCAATTGGTGTCATGGAATTGATTGGTGTGATTGGGTGTCAGAGCTGGTGTCAGAAAAAAACACTGCACAGGAACCTGTCACATTTGGCCTCTCCTGACTTCATCTGGCCCTTGTATAACCACACATCTTTATAGAATGTGGTTAAGCTCAGAAGAAACTGCCAATTCCACTGCAATTCTCTGACCTAGATTCAGTGTTAGCCTTTTGAAGAGACACAGAAGCGAAGCTTACATTTCTCTGTTCAAGCCTGCCCAAGGCAGGGCTAGATTTGCCTGCGGGCCTCTGGTCTTCTTCTGACTACAGTCCACACTGCACCTGGTGGGCTGTTCCAACAGACCACGGAGCACAGGACCTCAGCTCTAGAACAGGGCGGAACACACTTGCTGGCCATCTGATGGACTCACTGCCTGGCCTGACTGTGGAGGGACCCTGTCTTGTAAGCCTGGCCACATGGGGTCTGCCAGAGCCATCCTATCTGGCTACATTTTTGCTCTAGTTCCTCTCAGCTTTTTATCAGTAGTTCAGTTTTTCCTAGGGCCCCAAAGTTGCTGAAATAAACTCGCTCAGCCATTTCCACTTGAATGTGCCCCAGGAGCCCAGGCAAAGGCTCTGCTGAAAAGACTTCCTTCTTGCCCCTGAGGTCGCAGCCATGCTGCTGTCCTAGTGTGTGTGGTTAAATGCCATCTCCTCCCCTCCTTGCCTTCCCTTCTTTCTCTTTCCTTCTGGAGAGGCCACACAGTTTCATCAATCAATGCCACCTGTCTTAGTCCATTTGTGCTGCTGTAACAAAACTACCTGAGACTGGGTAATTTATCAACAACAGAAATTGATTTCTCACAGTTCTGGAAGCCGGGAAGTCCAAAATGAAGGTACCGGAGGGCTTGGTGCCTGGTTAGGGTCAGGTCTCTCCTTCTTTTTTTTTTTTTTTTTTTTTTTTTGAGACAGAGTCTCGCTCTGTCGCCCAGGCTGGAGTGCAGTGGCCGGATCTCAGCTCACTGCAAGCTCCGCCTCCCGGGTTCACGCCATTCTCCTGCCTCAGCCTCCCGAGTAGCTGGGACTACAGGCGCCCGCCACCTCGCCCGGCTAGTTTTTTGTATTTTTTAGTAGAGACAGGGTTTCACCGTATTAGCCAGGATGGTCTTGATCTCCTGACCTCGTGATCCGCCCGTCTCGGCCTCCCAAAGTGCTGGGATTACAGGCTTGAGCCACCGCGCCCGGCCCAGGTCTCTCCTTCTAAGATGGTGCCTTGAAGTCTGTGTCCTCACGTAGTGGGAGGGAAGGAAGGGCAAAAGCGCCTAAACTAGTTTTCTCCAGCCTCTTATAAGCCACTAATCCATTTATGAGGGCAGAACCTTCATGACATCATCACTTCCCAAAAGGTCTCACTTCTTAATACTACCACAGTGGAGATTAAGTTTCAACATGAATTTTAGAGGGGATACATTCAAACCACAGCACCACCCGTCTTGGTGTACCTACTGTTGTTATACTTGAAACCATTCAAAAGGGCTTCATTCTCAGTCTTTTTTTTTTTTTTTTTCCCAAAAATGTGGCATTTCTTGACAGGAACTTCCTCTGCTAGGACCCCATTCAGAACAAAGTTAATCTGGTCAATGGGTGTCTCCCTCACCTGCAAGGAAGAATTTGGTAAGCTATGGCACAAAATCAAGGGACATGACTGAGGCTCAAAGAGCTGTAGAACTCCAAGTGGAATTTGCTGGCCAAGCTTCTATTTTGAGCAGAGGCTGAAGTCATCCATAGAGAGGCTTTCCTGGGACTACCGGGATACACTACAGAGCTCCCATTAGTTAGTGGAAGCTCCTACCAGCTGCAAAGCCATCCCTGGGGACCTCATCTGGATACGACTTGGGATAGTGTCCCAGGTGAGCGCCCAGTCACTTGGTCCAAGGAAATTCCTTACTGTAACTACACTGGGTCAGTGCTGACTCCTGGAAATCTTTCCTGCCAACTCTGCCTCAGTCTCCTGTGACTTGAAGTTCTCCGTGTCTTTCACGGGCTCCTGCTCTGCAAGGGTTGGGGGAAAACCCTACATGACTTGAGCTCTTCTGTTGACAAACCCATTGCCATCAAAATGTACTCTGTACAGTCACCCTCTGAGCATAGTGAACATCTCTGTCTAGAGCTGTTTCGGACCTTCCCACTGCGATCCTCAGGGTCCCTAGCTCCACACTCATAAGTGCACCATCGTCTAAAGTAAAAGTGCTGTGTTCTTCTAGATCTGAGGAAATCACCTGACTCCTGTTTTCTCACCTTGGGTCATGCCTGAAGTGTATCTGACACCCCAGGTGTGTGCTCATAAACACCTAGCGACCATTACACACCCAAGACACGGGCTCAGATTCTCAATGTATATGAAGGATGGGAGGAAAGGGGATGCACAGCCAACCCTCCAAGTTCCCCCGAAAGTATATATTTAAATACCATCAACAATTAATAAAGAATGCGGCAGAGTTCTAGTTATTCCCGCAATGTCTTCTCCTTTTTGCTACATCAACAGAATGCCTAGATCAATGATTATACATTTCCAAACCCCAGCTGCAGTTTGATATGATTATTTGAATATAAGTTCTGGCCAATGGAATGTGAGGGGAAGTGATGTATGAAACTTTCAGGATGTGTCTTTAAAGAAAGGGGCTGGCCAGGCATGGTGGCTCACACTTGTAATCCCAGCATTTTGGGAGGCCAAGATGGGAGGATCACTTGCAGTCAGGAGTTCAAGACCAGCCTGACCAACATGGTGAAACCTCGTCTCCACCAAAAATACAAAAATTTGCCGGGCATGGTGGCACATGCCTGTAATCCCAACTACTTGGGAGGCTGAGGCAGGAGAATCACTTGAATCCAGGAGGCAGAGGTTGCAGTGAGCTGAGATGGCACCATTGCACTTCAGCCTGGGCAACAGGAGCGAGGCTCTGTCTCAAAAAAAAAAAAAAGGCCGGGCGCGGTGGCTCACACCTGTAATCCCAGCACTTTGGGAGGCCGAGACGGGCGGATCACAAGGTCAGGAGATCGAGACCATGGTGAAACCCCGCCTCTACTAAAAATACAAAAAATTAGCCGGGCGCGGTGGCGGGCGCCTGTAGTCCCAGCTCCTCAGGAGGCTGAGGCAGGAGAATGGCATAAACCCGGGAGGCGGAGCTTGCAGTGAGCCGAGATGGCGCCACTGCACTCCAGCCTGGGCGACAGAGCGAGACTCCGTCTCAAAAAAAAAGAGAGAGACGGGCCATGCCACTTCTCCAATATTCCCTCCCCTGTTCCCTTTCTTATCCTGCTGTGGACATGATGGCATCCTTGGCCAAGTGGACTTCAAGCCATACCCCACTAGGGGATGGTGAGACAACAAGTCAGAAGAGGACTAGGTCCCAGATTACCATAGCGAGCAGAGCTGCCATACTACCCCAGATCACCTATTGAGTGAATCAATCAGCCAGGGCTCTGATCATTACTGAACATTCTTTTTGGATATGCCAAAAAAGCAGAAAGAAATGGCCTGACTGCTCTTTAGTCGGCCATTTCTCAGGGTTACGTTTGTATGAGTAGCCTTGACGGATGAGGTAACATCTCCCAGACAAAAAGCAGGCTTGCTTGCCACTCTATAAAAGTGGTAGATTTCAGCTGCAGTGTGAGTCCACTATGTGTACAGTGTTCACCTGGTTCTCTCTGTGTTGTGTTCATGGGTCTTGGGGGACATGGGGAACTAGCCCTAAAATCATGAGTATGCTACTTGTTGTGCAGTGAGTAATAAAATCCTTTGTCTCACCCTGCCTGGCCTGTTTTGCAATTTTTAATATTATATAAATGATATATATGTATCCTTTTGTCACTGCTTTTTTTGCCCCTAGTTATGAAATTCATGTCTGAGGATCTGTGGAGTCCTAGCGCAATCATTTTCCTGTTTTCTCATCTTCCATTGCATGGATATACCACAATTTGCTTATCTGCTCTTCAGCTGAAGAACCTTGTTTGTCTCAGACGAGGGCATCTTCTGCCAGCATCCATGCAATAGTAATTTATTACCTTGCAAGTAGGATAAAATTCCAGAACCTGACATACCTTCCTCTGACTCCATTCCGGAGATAGGATACTGTACGATAGCGTGGGGATGCTAGAGATCGTTAGGTAAAAAAAGCAGGACTGAAAATAAGGCCAAACTAATAGGAGACAAAACCAATAGGACGAGAAAAACAAGTCTTACTGACATAGTTTTCAGTCTAGAGTCATCCATGCCTAGAGGCTGTTTTTAGGAGAGAAATCATCTTGTCTCTCTCTTAAACCAAATCCAAAACTGCTATTTTGGATTTCTGTCACATGCAGCCAGTCCTAATCCTAACTAATCAAAGAGTAACTTCTCCAAGTTCTGATTTGGCAAAAAAATCATGATTATATCTTGTTGAATATTTATCATTCAAGCTGACCACATACAATCCATTCAAAAGCAAGATATTATAAGAGTGAGACGTGCACATTAGTTGGGACCTCTTGAACAGGTGGTGTCAGATAGGAATTATGAAGACCACACTGGCCAGGTGTGGTGGCTCATGCCTGTAATCCCAACACACTGGGAGGCCGAGGCAGGAGTATTACTTGAGTCCAGGGGTTCAAGACCAGCCTAGGCAACATGGCGAAACCCTGTCTCTACAAAAAATATAAATATCAGCCAGGTGTGGCGGCACGCGCATGTACTCCCAGCTACTTGGTAGGTTTATGTGCTTGAGCTCAGGAAGTTGAGGCTGCAGTGAGCAATGACTGAGCTACTGCACTCCAGCCTAGGTGACAGAGCAAGACACTGTCTCAAAAATAAATAAATAAATAGGAAGAACATACTATGCATGGCTCCTATAGTTAGCAGATATCAAAGGCACTGTTACTGGATCAAGCTGTCAAAATTTTGAAAGCGACTTCTCCACATTTATTTATTTATTTATTTATTTATTTTGAGATGGAATCTTGCTCAGTCGCCCAGGCTGGAGTGCAGTGGCACAATCTCTGCTCACTGCAACCACCGTCTCCCGGGTTCAAGTCTCAGCATCCTGAGTAGCTGGGATTACAGGCACCCACCATCATGCCCAGCTAATTTTTGTATTTTAGTAGAGACAGGGTTTCACCATGTTGGCCAGGGTGGTCTTGAACTCCCAACCTCAGGTGATCCACCCGCCTTGGCCTCCAAAAGTGCTAGGATTACATGCATGAGCCACCATGCCTGGCCGAGTAAGATAATTTTTTTTTTTTTTTTTTTTTTTTTTTTTTTTTGAGGCGGAGTCTCGCTCTGTCGCCCGGACTGGAGTGCAGTGGCCAGATCTCAGCTCACTGCAAGCTCCGCCTCCCGGGTTTCCGCCATTCTCCTGCCTCAGCCTCCCGAGTAGCTGGGACTACAGGCGCCCGCCACCTCGCCCAGCTAGTTTTTGTATTTTTAGTAGAGACGGGGTTTCACCGTGTTAGCCAGGATGGTCTCGATCTCCTGACCTCGTGATCCGCCCGTCTCGGCCTCCCAAAGTGCTGGGATTACAGGCTTGAGCCACCGCGCCCGGCCCAAGATAATTTTTTAAAGCTGCTTGAATGTTATTTTCTTCCATGAATTAGATTAATCCATGCTTTTAAATATAAGATTCCCTATTACAAGGAATGGAGCCCAGATGAAGCCGGAGAGCAAATCCCTAATCTGCCTTGTCTCCAGAGTTCTTTCTAGTATGTCGGCAGCTTGTTTTTTGAGAAATAGCAGAGTAATTGGAAATACTGAGAAAGGTTCCAATAAGGTTTTATCACTACTACATAAATCAGGAGACCAGGGCAGACACAGATAAAACAAGAATCAATGTGAGGGTGTGGCAACGCCTGCTACTGAACCTCGGACAAAATGTCAGAAGCTCTTCTGTGAGACACAAGTATTTTGATAAGTCAAAATATTCTATATGCTTGATTTCTCAACTATAATTCCCTCTGTAGTTATTTCTGATTTCCAACTTCCAACATGTTCACAATTCTCTAATGAGATTAGCACCATCACTCTATTTCGGATGCATGTTGTTTTTGCCAGCTCAGCATTCATTCTCACCTTGGGAACAGCATCCAGATTTTCCCTTGGGGAACCACGCATCCATACTCCCAATCCATATTGTTGAATGAGGCTGATGCTACCTTACCAAGCACCAGGTAATTGGTTCACAAGGGCACATGATTCAAGCCTGCCCAGTGAAATTCAATACTGGGACTTTTGTGAATATACTGGGAATGAGAAACTTGTTTTATACTTAGACTGTAACTGTAGGATAACCTGGTGATGGTGCTAATTTCACACATTGACCTCCTGAGTAGCTGGGATTACAGGTGCCCACCACCACACCCAGCTAATTTTTTTTCTTTTTTTTTTTTTTGAGATGGAGTTTCACTCTTGTTGCTCAGGCTAGAGTGCAATGGCGAGATCTCTGCTCGCCGCAACCTCCGCCTCCTGTGTGCAAGTGATTCTCCTGCCTCAGCCTCCTGAGTAGCTGGGATTACAGGCATGCACCACCACACCCAGCTAATTGTTTTGTATTTTTAGTAGAGACAGGGTTTCACCATGTTGGCAAGGCTGGTTGCCAACCCCTGACCTCAAGTCATCTGCCCGCCTCAGTCTCCCAAAGTGCTGGGATTATGGGCGTGAGGCACCCCGCCTGGCCTGTTTTGCAATTTTTAACATTACATAAATGATATATATGTATCCTTTTGTCACTGCTATTTTTGTCCCCCCCACACACTTAACATTGTAGTTATGAAATTCATGTCTGAGGATCTGTGGAGTCCTATCACAATCATTTCCCTGTTTTCTCATCTTCCATTGCATGGATATACCACAATTTGCTTATCTGCTCTTCACCTGAAGAACCTGAAGTTGTTTCCACATTTTTATTTTTATTTTATTTTTATTTTTTGTTTGAGACAGAGTCTCGCTCTGTCGCCCAGGCTGGAGTGCAGTGGCGGGATCTCAGCTCACTGCAAGCTCCGCCTCCCGGGTTTACGCCATTCTCCTGCCTCAGCCTCCCGAGTAGCTGGGACTACAGGCGCCCTCCACCTCGCCCGGCTAGTTTTTTGTACTTTTTAGTAGAGACAGGGTTTCACCGGTATTAGCCAGGATGGTCTCGATCTCCTGACCTCGTGATCCGCCCGTCTTGGCCTCTCAAAGTGCTGGGATTACAGGCTTGAGCCACCGCGCCCGGCCCACATTTTTATTCTTATACATAATATGGCTATAAATATTCTTACACGTATACACAAAATATCATCCAGAGTATATTACAAGGAATGAGGTGTTGCTGGTTTATGTGTAATTTGACTTTATTAGATATCAACAATTTGTCCTCCAGAGTGGTTTTACCAACTGAGACATCCACCAGCTGTGTATAAGAGATGCTTCACATTCTCTCCAGCATTCAGTCATTCATTCAACACATATTTATTAGTGATCTACTAGTTTGTTCTACTTATTGGTATGCAGTAGTGACAGTTCCCACTCTCTTGTAGCTTCCATTCTCTTGGCACTAGATATCCGATAACAAATAAATGAATGAATATATAATACATCTGGAAGTGATGAATGCCTTCTTTTTTTTTTTTTTTTTTTTTTGAGACAAAGTCTAGCTCTGTTGCCCAGGCTGGAGTGCAGTGGCATGATCTCAGCTCACTGCAACCTCTACCTCCCGGGTTCAAGTGATTCTCCCGAGTAGCTGGGATTACAGGTGTACACCACCATGCCTGACTGACTTTTTTTTTTTTTTTTTTTGAGAGGGAGTCTCTGTCACCAGGCTAGAGTGCAGTGATCCCGACTCACTGCAACCTCCGACTGCCCGGTTCAAGTGATTCTCCTGCCTCAGCCACCTGAGTAGCTAGGATTATAGGCATGTGCCACCACGTCCATCTAATTTTTATATTTTTAGTACAGCCGGGGTTTCACCATGTTGGCCAAGATGATCTCGATCTCCTGACCTTGTGATCTGCCTGCCTCAGCCAACAAAGTACTGGGATTACAGGCATGAGCCACAGCGCCCGGCCCTAATTTTTGTATTTTCAGTAGAGACAGGGTTTCACCAGTGTTGGCCAGGCTGGTCTTGAACTCCTGACAAGTGATCCACCTTCTTCAGCCTCCCAAAGTACTGGGATTACAGGCGTGAGCCACTGCACCTGGCTGAGTGGCTTGTTTCTAGGCTCTGTGGGTACAAAGGACTAGCCCTTCTTCTTGGGGCCTTCTTTACTTACGGTAAGTGAACGCAATGCCCTTATGAGCCCAACGTGACCTAATTCAAGAAAACAACTTTTAAAATTTGTAATTACCATAAAATTAGAAGATGAACATTTTACATTGCTGTAATGTGTTAAAACATACAGTATTTTGGAATCCATGTTCTCAGATGACCTATATAACACCAGGCTGTATACGAGGAAGTGGTGAAGTGTTCCCATCTTTGCAGTCACACTGCCCAGAATTAAATCTTGGTTTCCTGACTTACCAACCTTGTGACCTTGAACTCTGTGAACTTAACCTCTCTAAATCTCAGTTTCTGTACCTAGATAACAGTGCCTGACTCATAGGGGTGCTTATCACGGTGCACACTAGGTTTTTAGCATGGTGTCCAGTACATTTTACTACCAGTCAATTAATAATAATTGAATAGGCCAACCATGTGACATTATTCCTCTTTTATAGATGAGGAAACTGAGGTTCTCAGTGGCTGCACAAATTGTCCAGCCAGGAAATAATGGTCCCTCTTTAACCCAGGTCTTGTGATACCAGAGCCAATTTTCTACTACAACATTGCTTGTATATATAAATGTATCAGGATTCATCCAATAATTATTTATTGAACATCTACTATATGATAGTTACTTGATGCTTGCTGCTAGGAAATTCTAAAATAATCCTAACAGGGCTAGTCATCTTTGAGCAACCCTGAAAGTACACATATCCTGAGGCAGGTCGTGGCATTCTGTTTCATCCAGCATTGGCTAGTAATGAAGTGTGAAGATTTTACTGACACTTTTTTTTTTTTTAGATGGAGTCTCACTCTGTTGCCCAGGCTAGCGCACAGTGGCGCGATCTCGGCTCACTGCAAGCTCCACCTCCTGTGTCCACGCCATTCTCCTGCCTCAGCCTCCCGAGTAGCTGGGGCTACAGGCACCTGCCATCATACCTGGCTAATTTTTTGTATTTTTAGTAGAGACAGGGTTTCACCATGTTAGCCAGGATGGTCTCGATCTCCTGACCTCGTGATCCGCCTGCCTTGGCCTCCCAAAGTGCTGGGATTACAGGCGTGAGCCACCGCGCCCGGTCTTATTGACACTTTTATGGGGGATGGAGATGAGGATTGTGTCACATTTGACTGTAAGCTCCTTGAGGGCAAAGACCAACTTTTACTTATCAGTGTATAACCACTACTTAGCACAGTGTCTAGCACATACTCATTGAGTATTTGATGAATGAGCAACATGCCATGCAGTCAAATTTAATCTATCTTCCTAAATAACTTCTCACATGCAACACACTATGCAGTCAAATTTAAAGCATTTAAATAACTTCTCACATGCCCCCCCATAATGCCTTCTCCAGCAGCTGCTCCAAAATCTTTGATGAAATTGAGTTGAATTAAACTGTGAAGGCTTGGTGCAGTGGCTCACGGCTGTAATCCCAGCGCTTTGGGAGGCCAAGGCAGGCGGATCACTTGAGGTCAGGAGTTTGAGACCAGCCTGGCCAACATGGCAAAACCCGCCTCTACTAAAGATACAAAAATTAGCCAGGCATGGTGGTGCACACCTGTAGTCCCAGCTACATGGGAGACTGAGGCAGGAGAATAGCTTGAACCCGGGAGGGAGAGGTTACAGTGAGCCCAGATTGTGCCACTGCACTTCAGCCTGGGTGACAGAGAGACTCTGTCTTAAAAAAAAAAAAAAAATTAAACTGTGAATAATTCTACCTCTTTTAAACTTGATAAGATTCTCTCAGAGATTCCTGGCTTCCAGTGCAGGTAGTTTTTTTGTTTGTTTCTTTTTTGTTTTTTTTTTTTTTTTTTGAGACAGGGTCTTACTCTGTTGCCCAGACTGGAGTGCAGTGGCGCAATCCTCGGCTCACCACAACCTCCACCTCCCAGGCTCAAGCGACTCTCCTGCCTCAGCCTCCCGAGTAGCTGGGATTACAGGCATGTGCCACCATGCCCGGCTCATTTTTGAATTTTTAGTAGAGACGGGGTTTCACCATTTTGGTCAGGCTGGTCTCAAACTCCTGACCTTAAATCATTCACCCGCCTCGGCCCACCAAAGTGCTGGGATTATAGGCGTGAGCCACCACGCCAGGCATGTACAGGTAGTTTTTGTCTGAAATCAAGTAGAGTGAGTTTGGTTTGCAAAAATATATAAGTTGGGCTGGGTGTGGTGGCTTGTGCCTGTAATCTCAGCATTTTGGGAGGCTGAGGCAGGGGAAGGCTTGAGGTCAGGAGTTTGTAACTAGCCTGGGCAACAGAGCAAGACTCCATCTCTTAAAAAAAAGTTAAAAATTAGCCAGATGTGGTGGCACATACCCATGGTCCCAACTACTTGGGAGGCTGAGGCAGGAGGATTACTTGAGCCCAGGAGGTTGGGGATGCAGTGAGCCATGTTCGTGCCACTGCATGCCAGCCTGGGTTACAGAGCAAGACCCTGTCTCAAAAAATAAATTAATGGCCGGGCGCGGTGGCTCAAGTCTGTAATCCCAGCACTTTGGGAGGCCGAGACGGGTGGATCACGAGGTCAGGAGATCGAGACCATCATGGCTAACATGGTGAAACCCCGTCTCTACTTAAAAAATACAAAAAAAACTAGCCGGGCGAAGTGGCGGGCGCCTGTAGTCCCAGCTACTCGGGAGGCTGAGACAGGAGAATGGCGTAAACCTGGGAGGCGGAGTTTGCAGTGAGCTAAGATCCGGCCACTGCACTCCAGCCTGGGCGGCAGAGCGAGACTCCGTCTCAAAAAAAAAAAAAAAAAAAAAAAAATTAATTAATTAAAATAAATAAAAAACGGGGGCCAGGTGAGGGGGCTCACGTCTGTAATCCCAGCACTTTGGGAGGCCGAGGCAGGCAGATCACAAGGTCAGGAGTTCAAGACCAACCTGGCCAACACGGTGAAATCTGTCTCTACAAAAAATACAAAAGATCAGCCAGGCATGGTGGCTTGCGCCTGCAATCCCAGTTACTCAGGAGGCTGAGGCAGGAGAATCGCTTGAACCCAGGAGGTAGAGGTTGCGGTGAGTGGAGATCGCAGCATTGTACTCCAGTCTGGGCAACAGAGCAAGATTCTGTCTCCAAAAAATAATTAATTAATTAAAAATATGTAAGTCTGGCCAGGCACGGTGGCTCACGTCTGTAATCCCAGCACTTTGGGAGGCCAAGGTGGGTGGATCACCTGAGGTCAGTAGCTCGAGACCAGCCTGGCCAACATGGTAAAACCCCATCTCTATTAAAAATACAAAAATCAGCTGGGCATGGTGGCACGTGCCTGTAGTCGCAGCTACTTGAGTGGCTGAGGCAGGAGAATCACTTGAACCTGGCAGGTAGAGGTTGCAGTGAACCAAAATCACACCACTGCTCTCCAGCCAGGGCAACAGAATGAGACTCTGTCTCAAAAAAATATATATCGGCCGGGCGCGGTGGCTCAAGCCTGTAATCCCAGCACTTTGGGAGGCCGAGACGGGCGGATCACGAGGTCAGGAGATCGAGACCATCCTGGCTAACACGGTGAAACCCCGTCTCTACTAAAAATACAAAAACTAGCCGGGCGAGGTGGCGGGCGCCTGTAGTCCCAGCTACTCGGGAGGCTGAGGCAGGAGAATGGCGTAAACCCGGGAGGCGGAGCTTGCGGTGAGCTGAGATCTGGCCACTGCACTCCAGTCTGGGCGACAGAGCAAGACTCCGCCTCAAAAAAAAAAAAAAAAAAAAAAAAAAAAAATATATATATATATATATCTATGTATATGTAAGTCAAAATATTGAGTCAGAGAGCCAATAGTTGAGTAAGCAACAACAAAAATCTACTCATGGAAAGATAAGGAATGATCTAAGACAGTGGCTACTGAGAGCCCATTAAGGAGAATTGACGATAAACAATGTTGGAGTTTAGAGAAATGACAAAGAGAACAGGAGTGTGGTAACGGACCAATGTGACTGGAGAGAATCTTTTCCAGGGATTTTTATAGACAAACTGTGACTCAGTTTGGTTATTATAACTCAGGGAATTTTCTCTGCGTAGCAGCTTGTCAATAGCTTAGAACTTCATATTGTTTTTATTTTTATTTTATTTTTTGACACAGGGTCTTGCTCTGTCACCTCAGCTGGAGTGCAGTGGTGTGATCACAGCTCACTACAGCTTCAACCTCCCAGGCCTAAGCAGTTCTCCAGCCTCAGCCTTCCAAGTAGTTGGGACCAGAGGAGCCTACTACCACACCCAGCTAATTTTTTTTTTGAGACAGAGTTTCGCCCTTGTTGCCCAGGCTGGAGTGTTATAGCATGATCTAGGTTCACTGCAACCTCTGCCTTCTGGTTTCACGCGATTCTCCTGCCTCAGCCTCCCGAGTAGCTGGGATTACAGGTGCCTGCCACCATGCCCAGCTAATTTTTGTATTTTTAGTAGACACAGGGTTTTACCATGTTGGTTAGGCTGGTCTCGAACTCCTGACCTCATGATTCACCCGCATCAGCCTCCCAAAGTGCTGGACTTAACAGTCATGAGCCACCATGCCCAGCCTAACTATTTTTTTTTTTAACTTTTAGCAGAGATGAGGTCTCGCTATGTTGCCCACTCCTGGGCTCAAGCAATTCTCCTGCCTTGGCCTCCCAAAGTGCTGGGATTACAGGCGTGAGCCACCGTACCCAGCCCAGAATGTTTTTATGAAAGCATGGTCTGACGCCTCCCAGGAACAACACACCCTGCCATTTCTGTGTTGAATGAGGAGGTGGTGGCAGTGTCCAAGGGTTCAGATTTCCTTATGCCTGGCTCCCCAGGCACTCAGTTTTGGGGACTTACCTCTATCTGATAAGAGAGAGACCTTGGTTGAACACAATGGCTCATGCCTGTAATCCCAGCACTTTGGGAGGCCGAGGCAGGTGGATCACCTGAGATCAGGAGTTTGAGACCAGCCTGACCAATATAGTGAAACCCCATCTCTACTAAAAATACAAAAATTAGCAGGGCATGGTGGTGGGCACCTGTAGTCCCAGCTACTCGGGAGGCTGAGACAAGAGAATTGCTTAAACCCAGGAGGTGGAGGTTGTAGTGAGCCGAGATCATGCCGCTGCACTCCAGCCTGGGCAACAGAGTGAGACTCCCTCTCAAAAAACAAACAAACAAACAAAAACAACACAGAAAAAACCCAGAACTTATTCTTCACCAGCCCACCCTGACACCTCCCTTTCTAGTTAGAGGAAATGCTATCTACTTTAAGTAATTCTCCTTTTACATAAATGCCATAATCCCTTCTCCCTTTACCTTATAATCTCATCCTCAGGCCCTTACCCCAAAATAAAAATAAATACCTCCTGAAATTCGACAGTGCTTCATTTTCCAGATTACTACCTTACATCTGACTTCCCTGCAGATAGAGAATTTCCCCTAGATTAAGGCTTTTTTTTTTTTTTTTTTTAAGTGCACAGATATTCCTTTAGAGTTTCACTGTGGGATGAAAATGGGATATTAGGGTGAGGAAAAATCAAGGTTTGTGCCTGACAGTTGATTCAAGCACAAGGTAATCCTATTTGCAACAATATGTTAGTTAAACCCTTCAAAGGAAAATGAAATCAAGAAAGGTACTCCTTACATTTTTTTTTTTTTTTTGGAAATGGAGCCTCACTCTGTCACCCAGGCTGGCGTGCAGTGGCACAATGTCAGCTCACTGCAACCTCCGCCTCCCGGGTTCAGGCAACTCTCCTGTCTCAGCCTCCCGAGTAGCTGGGACTACAGGCACATGCCACCACACCTGGCTAGTTTTTTTATTTTTAGTAGAGACAGGGTTTCACCATATTGGTCAAGCTGGTCTCAAACTCCTGACCTCAGGTGATCCACCCGCCTCTGCCTCCCAAAGTGCTAGAATTACAGGCGTGAGCCACCGCGCCCAGGCCTCTTTACATTTTAGGGAGACATCATAGTACATTCATTTTCTACCAAATGGAGTAACAAGACCTTTCCTAGAGACATTTAGCATTGGGCACGCAAATGCATTTATTTCTTTCTGTAACAGCATGTGCTTGGCAGAACACTGAGAACTGGAGGTTGAGAAAAAAGAAAAAAGTGGTCTTCCTGCTCAGAGAAGAGATTCTAAGACATCCTTGCTAACACAGCATTGCCAAAGGGCTTATGTGTGAATCAACCACAAAGTTAAGTGGCTGATGAAACTCAGAGTTTATGAGAATTTCTGATGAAGCAGCACATAGGAGTGCCTGTTGGTTATTGTATGAGTGTGATGCAGTCTATAATTTGAATTGTTTGGGTCTTTTTATTATTATATGTTGAGCTCCATGGAAGCCTGTTGCAAGTCTTTTTTATTTTTTGATTGCTATCAGAATTCTTCTGCTTCATGATGGAGAATTGAGGTTTTATGGCAAGAATGCTAAATATTCCTTAAATTACAGACAGAAGAGGCTGAGAGATAGTTATTACGTTTCATTAGCATCTGATTCCAGGCACATAATCCCAATTCTCCTAATTTCCTAATCAAAGATGCATTTCATTTCTGCACTCACCACAGTCTAGTTGGATACCCTCTGAAGTACCCAGGAACCAAGCCAAGAGCAGTATCAAGAAAAGATAGATGATTATGCAGATGGCTTGAGTAAAACTTGTCTTTAGGCTCCCAGTAACCTCCCACTTCCTAGGCTCAGTACTCCTCTAGAGTTGCCAGACTTAGCAAGGAAATACATAGGTGCCTGTATGTTATCTCATTAAGGCCCTTAATAGCTTTATTTTAATCCTTCTGCCATCAGAGCCTACTTTTTTGGGGAAAAAAAATTTCAGATTAGTCATCAAGCCTTAGAGCGATATTTCTCTAAATATGGTCCTAGATAATCTGCAGAAGAATAACTTGGGGAATATGAAAAACGCAGATTCCTGAGTTTCACCCTAGACTTTCAGAATTAGAAATTCCAGAGGTGGGCCTGGGAATATGCATTTTAAATGTCCTCAGCTAATTCTGAGACACGATCAAGCAAGACAATTATTTAATGACCTTAGTGTCTTTCTTCTCCAATTGTACATACCTGAAGACTCCATCCTACTTGCAGAAAAGGAGATAACAAAGGTTCAGTACCTGGCATTGACAAGGACTTCAATAAATACTTGTTCCCTGAATCACTTCTTAAAGAAACTGTGGAATTCAGGAGCCAGAAAACACCCGAGGTCCCTTCCCAGTCCCCTGAAGTAAAGAGAGTCTGAGGCTGTCTCTGATCACCTCCGCACACGGAGGGGAAGGCCTAATCCATCTGCCTGACTCTGTCTGGGCCAAGTTCCTCGAGGCTGGCACAGCTTTGGCTGTCAGGAGAGCCTTCTGGGTAGTGGCTCCAACAGAACCAAGTCCAGGACTTCACCCGTGGGACAAAAAGAATGGATCTTCAGTAAGTCTGTGTGCAGAGAAGACCAAAATGATTTACCTCATTTCTAAACTATGACTGTACTTATTTATTTTTTTTTTTTAAGACGGAGTCTCGCTCTGTTGCCCAGCCTGGAGTGCAGTGGCGCGATCTCGGCTCACTGCAAGCTCCGCCTCCTGGGTTCATGCCATTCTCCTGCCTCCTGAGTAGCTGGGATTACAGGCATGTGCCACCACACCCGGCTTTTTTTTTTTTTTTTTTTTTTTTGTATTTTTAGTAGAGACGGGGTTTCACCGTGTTAGTCAGGATGGTCTCGATTCTCCTGACATCCTGATCCGCCCGCCTCGGCCTCCCAAAGTGCTGGGATTACAGGCGTGAGCCACCGCGCCCGGCCAACTACTACTGTACTTCTCTTGCCCCTTGTATCAAAGAGTTAAAATATAATTTTCTCCCAAGATCGGTCTCACTGTAAGTCTGCTATCTATATTTTCCCGTTCTTCGTCTGATAGCCACCGACATTAATGACCAGCTCATTACATGTTGAGGTGTGGGGAGATGGAGGTAGAACACCGTCAACCCAGGATTCGAGTTTAGAAAGACTACAGGTCCCAAAATGCAATTTCACATCCCAAAAACTACCATTCCCAACATGCAATGCAACCAGGGCGAGCCAAGGATAAGAACTGCAAGCGTGGCTGCAAAGTTTGCCTCTCGTTACCCTCAGGCAAAGGAATGATTTAGAAAGGCCCCAGGGGGCTATTTTTTGCAGGAACGGTCACTCCCTAAATCCAGGCAAGGAAAGGGAGGAGTCTGAGCCGAGTCACGCCCCTGCTCCTATAAACTTGTGTCGCTTCTAGCTTAGCGAGCGCTGGAGTTTGAAGAGTGGGCAGTAGTTGCACACGCCGAACTTTCCCTATGGCTTCGGTGACCAGAGCCGTGTTTGGAGAGCTGCCCTCGGGAGGAGGGACAGTGGAAAAGTTCCAGCTGCAGTCAGACCTCCTGAGAGTGGACATCATCTCCTGGGGCTGCACGATCACAGCCCTAGAGGTCAAAGACAGGCAGGGGAGAGCCTCAGACGTGGTGCTTGGCTTCGCCGAGTTGGAAGGTGGGTTGAACTCGGCAGGGGGCTGCGAGCAGGCCCCAGACCCACGCTACACACCTCCCGGATCTATCGGGCCACTTGCAATGAGAGGGACCAAGGGGGAAAGTCGCCTAGCTTGGGACCGTCTGACTTGCAAGTGCATGCATCAGGCTAACAGAGGGCTGTGTGGCCATCCTGCGTTTGGGAAAAACTGTAATAAATAAGCTATGGGAGTTGGCCTCTGGTTATCCGTTCAGTCTTTGCCCCAATTAACATAAAAGGTCAGCTGATGGTAAGATACACTTCAGCGATCCTGGAGCGATCTTTGAACTGCCTGATCTTTGAACTGCCTGATCCCTTGAGAGGGCTGGAGAGGAAAGAGCAGGCAAGAGGGGGTGTGGCTCCCAGTGCTTCCCTTCTGAAGAAGGAAATTCAAATACTTGCCTCTTCTACTTCCTTCTTCCTTGATCAGATTCTCTTTGAGGCCTGGTTGTCTCAGAAATGCTCCAGTAAGCTCAGTGGTTGCCTAGTACACCAGCTACCCAATAACCATTTAGGGAACAAAATAGACAAGACCAACTCAGTGTCTAGAGATCAGGTCTCCTACCAACTAGGATTGACTTTTATCCCAGAATTCATGGGCAATTAGGATCAGGCATTAATTCATACATTTGAAAACTCCATTAATCCATTGACCCTCATTCAACAGGACAGACAAGGTCCCCACTCTTGTGGTTTGGCTGGGGAGATAGACTTTAACTCAATAATTGCAAAAAGAAAGAATGACAATTGCAGCTTTAACTCAGTAATTGCATAAAGAATGACCATTGCAGCTTGATTGCAGCAAAGGAAAATGTACATCATGCTCTCTTAGCACCGTGGTGTAACTAGACAGAAAATGAGGTGTGAAATAAAGCTGGCAAAGAGAAACTGAGAGTTAATACTCTGCTTAGTGGTTGGGGCATAGACAAATTCTGCTGGAGAGGAGGTTTGAGGTTTTCCTTTTGGTGTGTCGTTTTGTCTGTTTGGTTCTTCAGATATGTGACATGGCTCATGGTTACATGTTGGCCAGACAAGCCTGGCCAACATGGTGAAACCCTGTCTCTACTAAAAATACAAAAAAATTAGCTGAGCATGGTGGCACGTGCTTGTAATCCCAGCTAGTCAGGAGGCTGAGGCAGGAGAATCACTTGAACCCAGGAGGCGGAGGTTGCAGTGAGCCAAGATTGTGCCACTGCACTCCAGCGTGGGTGACAGAGTGAAACTCTTATCTTAAAAAACAGAGAGCAAATTTCAGATTCCTAAGGGTAAAAAACAAAACCCAGCTTTCTGTTGAACACCACTATGCCCGGCTAATGTTTTTGTAATTTTAGTAGAGATGGGGTTTTGCCATGTTGGCCAGGCTGCTGGCAGGCACCTGTAATCCCAGCTACTTGGGAGGCTGAGGCAGGAGAATCACTTCCGGGAGACGGAAGTTGCAGTGAATTGAGACTGCGCCACTGCACTCCAGCCTGGGCGACAGAGTGAGACTCCATCTCAAAATAATAAAAATATACTCTAACCTTTCCCTCTGCCTTTCTGTGTAACAGCTGACCATAAAGAAAGTAAGACCCTCATTCCAGAGGGGTCCTGCCCCATACCTGGGAGGAAGGAATGCTGCATGGGGAGGCCAAGAAAAATCTGAACACAGGCGTTGCCAAGTTTCCCCACTCAGATCTTACCTTTTTTGTCCAATCATATTTCTACATGGCTGTTCATGCTCCACTGGACCTAAGCATAAAAATGGATTGTTTTCCCTGTATCTGTGGGTCTTCATTCTGAAAGCTCCTTTGTTACATAAAACTATAATCAAATACATTTGTTTGGCTTTTTTATTTTTTAGAGGAGGAGTACTCACCCAGGCTGGAGTACAGTAGTGCAATTATAGCTCACTTGCAGCCTCGAACTACTGGCCTCAAGCAATCCTCCCACTTCAGCCTCCCAAAGTGCTGGGATTACAGACATGAGCCACTGTGCCCAGCTGTTTTGCTTTTCTCTTGTTAACCATTGTTTGTTGTAGAGGTGTGGGCTCTGACTCTTGCAGGGGAGATACACAGCACTCTGTTACTATTTTGATGGTGTGATACTACATTTCTAGTGCATTAAAACCTATGTTAACAATAAACTGGTAACAGTGGTTGTTAAGAAAGGATCCTGGGTACCCAGGGTGCAGGGGGTGGGAAGGAGACTTAATTTTCACTGTATATTCTTTTAAAATGTCAGAGTATATAAACATAGTATAAAAAAAAGAGGTAAATAATTTAAAGTAATAAGACTTGACAGAGGCCGGCATGGTGGCTCATGCCTGTAATCCTGGGAGTCCAAAGTGGGAGGATCGTTTGATGCCAGGAGTTTGAGACCAGCCTGGGCAACATAGTGAGACCCTGTCTCTAAAATAAATAAATAAATAAATTTAAATTAAAAAAATTTTTTTAAAGATTTGACAGAATAAGGGGCTATCTTGACATTACCATATCTCAAAAATGGTTTTGAGCCATGTGGAAGATCTGAGCGTGAATAATTCCTTTCGTAACTGCAGAGTTAGAGATGAACAATCTCCAGTTTCCCAGACAGGTTATATAAACTGTTTGGATGACAGCCATAACCAGAGGTCAGAATGGTTCAGTTTCTCCCTGGGAAAATGAGATTTTTTTTCTTTCATGGACTTCTAAAGAAGAAAATTATATAAATTTTTAGTTATAGTAAGGGAGGAAACCACCCCTCATATTGTCTTATGCCCAGTTTCTACCTCCAAAGAAAGAAGAAGTAAAAACTAAAAGGCAGAAATGAA
This sequence comes from Rhinopithecus roxellana, assembly GCF_007565055.1. Taxonomy (NCBI): domain Eukaryota; kingdom Metazoa; phylum Chordata; class Mammalia; order Primates; family Cercopithecidae; genus Rhinopithecus; species Rhinopithecus roxellana. The sequence continues at coordinate 80,815,540 of NC_044565.1, forward strand.
ATCCACAAGCAGCCAGCCTGGCATTGCGCCCTGGACCTGGTAGTTAAAGATCGACCCCTGACCTAACCAGTTATGTTATCTATAGATTCCAGACATTGTATGGAAAAGTACTGTGAAAATCCCTGTCCTGTTGTGTTCCGTTCTGATTACCAGTGCATGCAGCCCCCAGTCAGGTACCCCCAGCTTGCTCAATTGATCATGACCCTCTCACGTAGACCCCCTTAGAGTTGTAAGCCCTTAAAAGGGACAGGAATTGCTCATTCAGGGAGCTCGGCTTTTGAGACGCAAGTCTGCTGAATAAAGCTCCTTCCTTCTTTAACCTGGTGTCTGAGGAATTTTGTCCTTCTACAATAGCCTAGAAAAATCAGTAATGCCTCCTATGAGTTTTTCTACCTTTTTTTGTGTGGAAAAATGTTTTTTGCCGGGCACAGTGCCTCACCCCTGTAATCCCAGCACTTTGGGTGGGCAGATCACAAGGTCAAGAGATGGAGACCATCCTGGCCAACATGGTGAAACCCGTCTGTACTAAAAATACAAAAATTAGCTGGGCATGGTAGCAAATGCCTGTAATCCCAACTATTCGGGAGGCTGAGGCAGGAGAATCGCTTAAACCTGGGAGGCGGAGGTTGCAGTGAGCCGAGATTGTGCCACTGCACTTCAGCCTGGTGACAGAGCAAGACTTCGTCTCAAAAGAAAAAAAAAAAGAAAAGAAAAAAACTTTTAAGTGCAGGGCTGGTCTCAAAATCCTGACCTCAAGAGATCTGTCCACCTTAGCCTCCTAAAGTGCTGGGATTACAGGCGTGAACCACCATGACCAGCCTAAAAATGTTTTTCATTGGCATGTCCCACCTACAGTCATTATGATTTCTTTCAAAGCCTGTGCTGAGAATATTTGCTTATAAGCCACAGGTATAAACAACCTACGCATACAATCATTGAAACGCCTTCCTTTTCATGTTTCTCCCAGTTACCACCAAAGATCTGGCTATTAACTGCCATGAGAGGCATTAAGGAAAAAATAGAAAAAGTAAATTTAGTGCCTTTAGAAAACCTGGATTCAGAAGAGGGGATCAGGGAAAAAAAGGATCAGGTTAGAGGATGTAGTTTAATGTCACACACGACCAGGAGCACCCTGGTGGGAGCATTGAGAATTCCTGGTTTAAAGTTCTGCTTCCTTCCTTAAAGCTGTGTGACCCCGGGCAATTTATTTAAATGCTCCAGACCTATTTCCTCACGTGAAACAAATGGATTGTGATGATTTAATGAGCTATGGGCTGTGATATGTGTCTGACCATATCTGACCACATATTTGATATGTCTCTGACCAGAGTGAGCAATTAATAATTGTTATCCCCTTTCTTTCCTTTGCCCCCAAATACCATCTATCACTCTACTAGAACTTTTTATTTCACTTAATTAACACTGCAAAAAATGGCATGGAGATTCATCTAGGACAGCAAGAAGCCACTAAAAAGTATATAAATTATCTGAGATTACTAAAGTGCTTATTAATTAAAGTTAATTGTTTTCTTCATATAACCAAAGGATAAGTCATTCTGTGAATGGAGGTTTAGGATTGAGAGTGGTAATTTTATTTCAGACTTTAGTGCATGCTTGCTAATTTTGGTCTGTCCGAGGTGGGTGTCATAGTTGTGGTCCTTGGGATGTTAGAGGAATGGAAAGGGCCATATCCCATGATTAAGCATTTATTAATTTATTCTCACCAGTGCCTTGCCCAGGAAAAGGGGCGAGCATTTCCTCTACTCTAAGTTCAGCAATTGTCTTGGTTAAATCAACATTCATGGCTTGACCCAGGAACTTGGAACATTTTCATGGAAAACAGTATTTTCTGCATTTCAAAACAGATTTTTTAGCCATGCCTTATTCGGGATTTGGGGATTGTCACTTTTTGTAATTCTGATTTGATGTGAAAGCTCAGTAACTATTAGTCAATTTTCACACGCTATAAAAGAACTGCCTGAGACGGGGTAATTTATAAAGAAAATAGGTTTAATTGACTCACAGTTCCTCATGGATAAGGAGACCTCAGGAAACTTACAATCATGGCAGAAGGCGAGGAGGAAGCTAGACAGATCTTACGTGGCAGTGGGAGAGAGAGAGAGACGGAAAGCAGGGGAAATTGCCACTTTTAAACCATCAGATCTCGTGAGAACTCACTGACTATCACGAGAGCAGCATGGGGGAACCGCCCCATGATCCAATTACCTCCACCAGGTGGGATTACAATTTGAGATGAGATTTGGGTGGGGGCACAAAGCCAAACCATATCAGTAACATTTGAAGGTAATATAAAATTTGTTCTAAAGGGTTTTTCAGAGACAGGATTTCTGCTGTGCTTAGAGTTTAATTCTTAAAAACTATTCCTCCAGGGGCAGAGTGGCTCTCACCTGTAATCCCAGCACTTTTAGAGGCCTAGGTGGGAGGATCACTTGAGCTCAGGAGTTCAAGACCAGCCTGGGCAACACGGGAACACTCTGTCTCTAGAAAAAATACAAAAAGTATATAGGTGTGGTGGTGCATGCCTGTAGTCCCAGCTATTTGGGAGGCTGAGGTGGGAGGACCACCTGAGCCTGGAGGTCAAGGCTGCAGTGAGCCGTGATGGCACCACTGCACTCCAGCCTAGGTGACAGAGAAAGACCCTGTCTCAAAAAAACAAAAACAAAAAAACCCTGATAATTATGGGGGAAAAAACAAACAAACAAACAAACAAACAAAACAACTATTCCTCCAAACCGAGGAACTGGCCTGGCAAGTGCTGCTTATCTCTTTCACACGCATCCCTGTGAAGAGACCACCAAATAGGCTTTGTGTGAGCAATAAAGCTTTTTAATCACCTGGGTGCAGGCAGGCTGAGTCCGAAAAGAGAGTCAGCGAAGGGAGATGGGGTGGGACCGTTTTATAGGATTTGGGTAGGTAAAGGAAAATTACAGTCAAAGGGGGTTGTCCTCTGGTGGGCAGGGGTGGGGGTCACAAGGTGCTCAGTTGGGGAGCTTTTTGAGCCAGGATGAGCCAGGAGAAGGAATTTCACATCAGTTAAGGCAAGGACGGGCCATTTTCACTTCTTTTGTGGTGGAATGTCATCAGGTAAGTCAGGAACAGGCCATTTAAATTTCACTTCTTTTGTGATTCTTCAGTTACTGCAGGCCATCTGGATGTATATGTGCAGGTCACAAGGAGATATGATGGCTTAGCTTGGGCTCAGAGGCCTGACATTCCTGTCTTCTCATATTAATAAGAAAAATAAAACAAAATTGTGTTGAAGTGTTGGGTGGCTGAAAATTTTTGGGGTGGTGGTGGTATGCAGAGATAATGGGCCATGTTTCTCAGGGCTGCTTCAAGGGAGATTAGGGGCGGTGTGGGAACCTATAGTGGGAAAGATTAAGCTGAAGGAAGATTTTGTGGTAAGGGGTGATATTGTGGGGTTGTTAGAAGAAACGTTTGTCTTATAGAATTATTGGTGATGGCCTGGATATGGTTTTGTATGAATTGAAAAACTAAACGGAATAAAATAAGGAGAAAAACAGGTATTAAAGGACTAAGAATTGGGAGGACCCAGGACATCTAATTAGAGTGTCTAAGGAGGTTCAGCATAGCCCTGCCAGCAAAGATTATTTATTTGCTTTAAGAGGGAATTTAGAGTGGCGGTTTGGGATAGCACCAGGAGATATGAGCTGTGATGGCTTGGAGAAACAGTGTAAACCGGCAGTGTAAACGAAAGCAGGGCATTTATGAGTAGTTGAGAATGGTGAATAGGATTATGACTAGACAGAAGATAGTAGGGATGACAAGTTTTTTGCGGCGCAGTCCAAGTTGGTCTGGTGTCTGGAATGAGACTGGGGCCTAAAAAAAGGAGCAGTCTACACAGGAGCTTAAATGGGCTGTACCCTGCAGCATTCCGAGGACAGGCCCGAATTCTGAGAAGGCAAGTGGTAAAAGTATTGTCCAGTCCTTTTTAAGTTGGTGGCTGAGCTTGGTGAGGTGTGTTTTTAAAACACCGTTAGTCCGTTCTACCTTTCTTGAAGACTGAGGACTGTAAGGGATATGAAGGTTTCACTGAATACCAAGAGCCTGAGAAACTGCTTGGGCGATTTGACTAGTAAAGGCTGGTCCGTTATCAGACTGTATAGAGGTGGGAAGGCCAAACTGAGGAATTACGTCTGACAGAAGGGAAGAAATGACCACAGTGGCCTTCTCAGACCCTGTGGGAAAGGCCTCTACCCATCCAGTGAAAGCGTCTACCTAGACAAAGAGGTATTTTAGTTTTCTGACTAGGGGCATGTGAGTAAAGCCAATTTGCCAGTCCTGGGCAGGGGCAAATCCCCAAGCTTGATGTGTAGGGAAGGGAGGGGGCCTGAACAATCCCTGAGGGGTAGGAGAATAGCAGATGGAACACTGATAAGTGATTTCCTTGAGGATAGATTTCCATGATGGAAAAGAAATGAGAGGCTCTAGGAGACGATTAGCGGCTTGTAACCTACATGGAAGAGGTTATGAAATGACGACAGAATAGAATGGGCCTGTGAGGCTGGAAGGAGATATTTTCCTTGGTCTAAGAACCATTTGCCTTCTGTGGGAAGAGATTCATAGGTGGAAGTTTCAGTGGGGCAGTAGGTGGGAGTGACTGATGTGAAGGAGGAGAAAAACTGGCCCTGAGGAACAGAAGTTGGAATGCTAGCTGCTTGTCTAGCCACCTTATCAGCATAAGCGTTGCTTAGAGCAATGGGATCTGACACCTTTTGATGGTGCTTGCAGTAAATGACTCCACCTTCCTTTGGAAGTAAAGCGGCCTTGAGCATAGTTTTTATTAAAGAGGCATTAATGATGGAGGACCCTTGCATAGTGAGGAAATCTCTTTCAGCCCATATAACAGCATGGTGGTGCAGAATATGGAAGGCATATTTAGAGTCATTATAAATATTGATGCGTAGTCTTTTGCAAGAGTGAGGGCCTGAGTTAAGTCAACTAGTTCGGCTTGCTGAGAGGTAGTGGAGGGTGGCAGAGCGGTAGCCTCAATGATAGGTGTGAAATATACTATAGCATAGCCTGCCTTTGCTGGTGAGTGGCGATTAGGCCTGGTGGAACTGTCATCAATAAACCAAGTGTGTTCAGGGTGAGGAACACAAAATAATATAGGGAAATGGAGTGGATGCCAGGTGGATCAGAGAGATACAGTCATGGGGGTCAGGTGTGGTATCAGGAATAATGTGGGAGGCCTCATTGAAGTCTGGGCCAGGAACAATGGTAATTGTGGGAGACTCAACAAAGAGTGAGTATAGCTGAAGGAGCTGGGGAACAGAAAGTATATGCGTCAGGTGGGAGGAAGAAAATAGATTTTGGAAGTTATAAGAACTGTAGAGTGAGTTGAGCATAGTTTGTGATTTTGAGGGCCTCTAAAAGTATTAGGGTGGCAGCGGCCCCTGCACGCAGACATGAGGGCTGGTAGGCTAAAACAGTAAGGTCAAGTTGTTTGGATAAAAAGGCTACAGGGCACGGTCCTGGCTCTTGCATAAGAATTCTGACCACACTAACCATGCCTAGGAAGGAAAGGAGTTGTTGTTTTGTAGAAGTGATTGGGGTTTTGGAGATTAGCTGGACAAGATCAGCAGGGAGAGCACGTGTGTTTTTGTGAGAATTATGCTGAGATAGGTAACAGATAAGGAAGAAATTTGGGCTTGACTGAAGTAATGGGGGCTGTCCGTGAAGCCTTGCGGCAGTATAGGCCTGGTAATTTGCTGAGCCTGATGGGTGGCAGGGTCAGTACAAGTGAAAGCGAAAGAGAGGCTGGGATGAAGGGTGTAAAGGAATAGTAAAGAAAGTATGTTTGAGATCCAGAACAGAATAATGGGTTGTGCAGGGAGGTATTAAGGATAGGAGAGTGTATGAGTTTGGCACCATGGGGTGGATAGGCAAGACAATTTGGTTGATAAGGCACAGATCCTGAACTAACCTGTAAGCCTTGTCTGGTTTTAGGACTGGTAAAATGGGGGAATTGTAAGGGGAGTTTACAGGCTTTAAAAGGCGATGCTGTAACAGGCAAGTGATAACAGGATTTAATCCTTTTAAAGCGTGCTGTGGGATGGGATATTGGCATTGAGTGGGGTAAGGGTGATTAGGTTTTAATGGGATGGTAAGGAATGCATGATCGGTCACTAAGGAGGGAGAAGAGGTATCCTGTACTTGTGGGTTAAGGTGGGGAGATACAAGGGGAGGATGTGAAGGAGGCTTTGAACTGGGGGAAAAGGTGGCAATGAGGTGTGGCTGTAGCCCAGAAATAGTCAAGGGAGCAGAGGTTTCCTGTACTTGTGGGTTAAGGTGGGGAGATACAAGGGGAGGATGTGAAGGAGGCTTTGAACTGGGGGAAAAGGTGGCAATAAGGTGTGGCGCAGAAATAGTCAGGGAAGCAGATACATTTAGTTAAAATGTCTCAGCCTAATAAGGGAACTGGGCAGGTGGGGATAACTAAAAAGGAGTGCTTAAAAGAGTATTGTCTAAGTTGGCACCAGAGTTGGGGAGTTTTAAGAGGTTTAGAAGCCTGGCCATCAATACCTACAACAGTTATGGAAGCAAGGGAAACAGGCCCTTGAAAAGAAGGTAATGTGGATTGGGTAGCCTCTGTATTGATTAAGAAGGGGATGGACTTACCTTCCACTGTGAGAGTGACCTAAAGCATCTGTGATGGTCCTGTAGGCTTCCGAGACGATCAGGCAGTGTCAGTCTTCAGCCGCTAACCTGAGAAGATCTGGGAAGGAGTTAGTCGGAGAGCCTTGGGTCAGAGTTCCAGGGGCTCTGGGAGTGGCTGCCGGGTGAGTTGAACAGTCCGATTTTTCGTGGAGTCCCACACAGATGGGACATTGGCTTAGGAGGAATCCAGGGCTGCAGGCATTCCTTGGCCTAGTGGCCAGATTTTCGGCACTTGAAGCAAGTTCCTGGGGGAGGCGGTCCTGGAGGAACGCCTGGCTGCTGCGGTTCAGGCATTTGGAAATTCTTGTGTGCTGGCGATGTGGCTGGGGTTTGTCTCCCAGTGGAGGCAAGGAATTGCAACTCAGAAATATGTGGCTACTTGGCTGTCTTTATTATTACACACCTTGAAGGTGAGGTTAATTAAGTCCTGTTGTGGGGTTTGAGGGCCGGAATCTGATTTTTGGAGTTTTATTTAATGTCGGGAGTGGATTGGTTAATGAAATGTATATTGAGAATAAGACGGCCTTTTGACCTTTTAGGGTCTAAGGCTGTAAAGCATCTCATGGTTGCTGCCAAACGAGCCATGAACTGGGCTGGGTTTTTCATATTTGATGAAAAAGAGCCTAAACACTAACTGATTTGGGAGAGGTCTGATAAAGAAAAAGAGCATTAACCTTGACTATGTCTTTAGCAGTCACCTTTTTAAGAGGAAATTGCTGGGCTGGTGGGGGAGTGCTGGTCAAGGAACGGAACTGTAAGCCAGACCAGGTGTGAGGAGGGGAGGTGATAAAAGGATTATAGGGTGGGGGAACGGAGGCTGAGGAAGAATTGGGACCTAGCTCAGCCTGGCGAGGAGGGGAGAAGTCAGATGGTTCTCTAGAAAAGGAAGATTAGAAAGACTCAGCGCCACTTGGGTTTGGGACTGAGGGGACAGGCGGGAGGGAAAGAAGGAAGATTTGGGACGAGTTGCATTGGGAACAGAGACTAGGGAGGGACCGATGTGTAAAAGAATGCCTAAAAGAATGCCTGGATATCAGGCACCTCAGACGGTTTGCCCATTTTACGACAAGAATTATTTAGATCTTGTAGGATGGAAAAATCGAAAGTGCTGTTTTCTCGCTATTTGGAACCACTGTCAAGTTTGTGTTAGGGTCAAGCGGCATTGTAGAAGAAAATAGGTTTCAGGTCAGGTGTGAGCTGAAGAAGTTTTAAGTTCTTGAGAACACAGGCTAAGGGAGAAGGAGGAGGAATGGAGGGTGGAAGGTTGCCCATAGTGAAGGAGGCAAGCCCAAAGAGAGAGTAGAGACACGGAGAGAAGGGGTGGGGGGGTTCTTGCCCTCCAGTAAAGCGGAGAAGGGGTAGAGACACGGAGAGAAGGGGTCAGGGGGTTCTTGCCCCCCAGAAAAGCGGTACTTGCCACTAAGGGTGAAGGACCAAGGCAGGCGTTCCCGCGTAGACACCTCTGAAATGTGGGTGAATAATCAGGCAGGCATCCCTGCGTGATTAAACACCAAGGGAAGACTGTCTTCCCGAGTCTGTGACCTCACCGGAGTTTTGGGTCCACATATAAAACATGTCTCCTTTGTCTCTACAAGAAAAGGAAAAGAACTGAAATTAAGAGAAGGGAGAGATTGTGGTGCCAAGATTGAAAGGAGAAAGAGGTTGAGAGATAGTGAGAGAGGTTGGAGAAGAGAGTAAAAAGAGGCTGCTTACTGGATTTAAAATTGGTGAGATGTTCCTTGGGCTGGTCGGTCTGAGGACCCGAGGTCGTAGGTGGATCTTTCTCATGGAGCAAAGAGCAGGAGGACAGGGCATTGATCTCCCAAGGGAGGTCCCCCGATCCGAGTCACGGCACCAAATTTCACACTTGTCCAAGTGAAGAGACCACCAAACAGGCTTTGTATGAGGAATAAAGCTTTTTAGTCACCTAGGTGCAGGCAGGCTGAGTCCGAAAATAGAGTCAGCGAAGGGAGATGGGGTGGGACCGTTTTATAGGATTTGGGTAGGTAAAGAAAAATTACAGTCAAAGGGAGTTGTCCTCTGGGGCAGTGGTGGGGGTCACAAGGTGCTCAGTGGGGGAGCTTTTTGAGCCAGGATGAGCAAGGAGAAGGAATTTCACAAGGTACTGTCATCAGTTAAGGCAAGGACGGGCCATTTTCACTTCTTTTGTGGTGGAATGTCATCAGTTAAGTCAGGAACAGGCCATTTAAATTTTACTTCTTTTATGATTCTTCAGTTACTTCAGGCCATCTGGATGTATATGTGCAGGTCACAGGGGATATGATGGCTTAACTTGGGCTCAGAGGCCTGACAATCTCCAAGACGTGATTGTTTTCAGGTAGTGGTCACTTGTAAGGGAATTCTTGCAAGCCCGAGTGGTAGGAGCCCTGCTGTTGGCTTTGTGGTTGTCTCTAACACCCAGTATGCCTCTGGCAGAGGGGGGAGCTCAGTGTTCATTTGTTGAATGAATCAAAGTAGGACTCAAAAATCTCTACAGTCAAACATCTTGTTTTTTAGAAAAAAATTCTGCTTTTCTATAATTTTTGAGTTTCTGAAAAGCAGATGAAACAAAACCAAGGAAAGATTGTTTGGCTCTTTGGGACTCCTTTTGGTTAACCAGTGTATGGGATTTTAAAGCTCTTTTCAGAAAGAGAAGAAGGTGGGGAGAGGTGGGAACAGGAGAGAGAGATCAGCCTGGCCTATGCCTAGGGATGGAGGTAAGGTCAACAGAAAGCCTGTGCTTTCCACATAATTTGATACTGAAGAACACGAACTCATGAACTAGACTGGGTTCAAGTCTTTGTTCTGCCACTACTTAGCTGTGTGTTTTGGGGCAAGTTATTTAACTTTTCTGTCCTCAGTTTCCACATCTGTAAATTGGGATAGTAATAGTATCTATGTCATAGAAACGTTCTGAGTATGAAATGAGGTAAATGTAGAGCACTTAGAAAGTGGCTGGGACACACTTTGGGAGGCCGAGGCAGATGGATCACCTGAGGTCAGGAGTTTGAGACCAGCCTGGCCAACATGGTGAAACCCCATCTCTACTAAAAATACAAAAAAAGGCTGGGTGTGGTGGCTCACGCCTGTAATCCCAGCACTTTGGGAGGCCAAGGCGGGCGGATCAGGAGGTCAGGAGATGGAGACCATCCTGTCTAACGTGGTGAAACCCCGTCTCTACTAAAAATACAAAAAATTAGCCAGGCATGGTGATGGGCGCCTGTAGTCCCAGCTACTCAGGAGGCTGAAGTGGGAGAATGGCATGAACCCGGCAGGCGGAGCTTGCAGTGAGCCGAGATCACGCCACTGCACTCCAGCCTGGGCTACAGAGCCAGACTCCGTCTCAAAACAAACAAACAAACAAAAATTAGCGGGGCGTGGTGGCGGGCGCCTGTAGTCCCAGCTACTTGGGAGGCTGAGGCAGGATAACTGCTTGAACCCGGGAGGCAGAGGTTGCAGTGAGCCAAGACCGAGCCACTGCACTCCAGCCTAGGCTATAAGAGCGAAACTCCGTCTCAAAAAAAAAAAAAAAAAAAAGCACTCGGTAAGTGTTAGCTCTATTATGATAGTCCATGGGCAACACTCTGATGCACCTGCAGATTAGCAAAGAAGCAAGCCAGCAAAGGCCTGGAAGAGAAGGATTAATGTTTAATCTGTACGCAACCAGTTGGGTAATGGAAACCTGTGACCTGTAACTGGCCTAATCAGCTCAGGATCTATATCCTGAGAACCTCTCCATGCCGTGGAAAAATAGTTCATATGCTTGAATTGCATTCTCCGCTGATCTGAAGTAGACATGACAGATACAAAGTACCATGGGAAAAGAGAATGGAATTCAGAGGACGTCTGAGTGAAAACTGGAGTGGAAAGTAATCTTGGTGATAATACAGAAAACAATCTCCAAACCTTAATCTTTTCTATTGTAAACTAAGCACAGAGGAACTTAAAGAGAAGAAAAGTACCGTAATATGCCCACACACAAAGCTGTAAGTGTGAAGACGCTACTTTGCTTTTTATAGCCCCTCCCCTAAAAAGGCCCCAAACAGTTTGTGCTCGTTATGTAACCATCAAAAGGAATATGGGGCCAGGTGCGGTGGCTTATGCCAGTAATTTCAAGTACTTTGGGAGGCCAAGGCAGGAGGACCCCTTGAGCCCAAGAGTTTGAGACCAGACTAGGCAACATAGGGAAACTCTGTCTCTACAAAATAAAAAGTAAAAAAATTAGCCAGGCATGGTGGTATATACCTGTGGTCCCAGCTACTCCAGAGGCTGAGGTGGGAGGATCATTTGAGCCCGGGAGGTCAAGGCTGCAGAAAGCCATGATTGCTCCACAGCACTCCAGCCTGGGCAACAGCGAGATCCTATCTAAAAAAATAAAAAGGAATATGGGCCAGGTGGGGTGGCTCACGCCTGTAATCCTAGCACTTTGAGAGGCCGAGGCGGGTGGATTGCCTGAGCTCAGGAGTTCGAAACCAGCTGGGCAACATAGTGAAACCCTGTCTTTACTAAAATACAAAAAAAAAAAAATTATCTGGGCGTAGTGGCGTGTGCCTATAATGCCAGCTACTTGGGAGGTTCAGGCAGGAGAATTGCTAGAACCTGGGAGGCGGAGGTTGCAATGAGCCAAGATTGCACCACTGCACTCCAGCCCGGGCGACAGAGCAAGACTCTGTCTCTAAAGAAAAATGAAAAGGAATATGGTAGATATGACATGGAGCCATCTGAAGATATTTGATAAATGAAAAGTTGCAGATATTCTATATAGTATGATTCTCTTTATATGGAATATGTGTGTTTGTGTATTTGTATATTTGCTTATATGTAGTTAATTCAAATTTTAAAATAAAGTGTACGTGCCAGACTGTTAATAGTGGTTACTGTTGGAAAGGAGGGGAGTGGAGAGATGAAGGAAGGCTTTTATGTTTTATTCTTTGTTTAGGTTGCTAGATTTCACAAATAAAAGTACAGGATGCCTGGTTAAATGTGAACTTCACATAAATAGCTTATACTTTTTTTTTTTTGAAACAGTGTCTCACTTTGTCACCAGGCTGGAGTGCAATGGCTCGATCTCAGCTCACTGCTGGAGTGCAATGGCTCGATCTTGGCTCACTGCAACCTCTGCCTCCTGGGTTGAAGTAATTCTCCTGCCTCAGCCTCCCAAGTAGCTGAGACTACAGGCGCGCACTATGACGCCCAGCTAATTTTTGTATTTTTGGTAGAGATGGGGTTTCACCATGTTGGCCAGGATGGTCTCGATCTCTTGACCTCATGATATGCCTGCCTCGGCCTCCCAAAGTGCTGGGATTACAGGCATGAGCCACCGCGCCTGGCCACAACTTTTAAAGTATAAGTATGTCCTGCGTATTTTAATAATGAATATACTTATACTAAGCAATTATTTATTGTTTATTTGAAACTCACATTTAACCAGGCATTCTATATTTCCTCTGGTGAGCCTACTCTATATCCTTGTGTATTACCTAACTCTCTTTAAAGGATATTTTAAAGTACTAATTATGTGATTAAAATAAATAAGAAGAGAAAGAAGAATAAGATCGTTTCCCCTCGAGACCACAGGAAAGTATAACTTTGGCCTAGAGAAAAGGAGATTACAAAGCAGTGTTATACAGTCCCCCATCAGCCATAGTTTTGTTTCCTGCAGTTTCAGAGTCAACTTTGGACCAAAAATAGGTGCATACAGTACAATAAGATATCTTGAAAGAGAGGGAAAAGGCTGGGCACAGTGACTCATGCCTGTAATCCCAGCACTTTGGGAGGCTGAGTTGGGTGGATTGCCTGAGGTCAGGAGTTCGAGACCAACCTGGCCAACATGGTGAAACCCTGTCTCTACTAAAAATACAAAAATTATCTGGGTGTGATAGTGCATATGGTGCATGCCTGTACTCCCAGCTACTCAGGAGGCTGAGGCAAGAAAATCACTTGAACCTGGGAGGCGGAGTTTGCAGTTAGCCAAGAAGGGGCCACGGCACTCCAGCCTGGGCAACAGAGTGAGACTCTGTCTTAACAACAACTAGTTTTATAAAAAGAAAGGAAAAAGCACACAGATGCATTATACTAAAAGATGGAAGAGTGTGTGCACCTAAGAATATTAACAGTGGTTCTCTCTAGTGATGAGATGAAAGATAATTTCAGTTTTTTCTTTGTGCTGTATAAAATTTTTTACAATTTTGTATAATGAATATTGATTACTTTTGGAAAAGGAAAGGATCATATGTAATGAAAGCCATTTTCTGTGATTTGGTGAGGATTTTGACATGCCCAAGATGTTACCATGTGCAGCATCCCTCTGAAGAAGGTGGGGGACAGTGGCACGCACCACACCTTTGGATTGAGGGGTTTTTTTTTGGTTTTTGTTTTTTGGTTTTTTTTTTGAGATGGAGTCTCGTTCTGTCACCCAGGCTGGAGTGCAGTGGCTGGATCTCAGCTCACTGCAAGCTCCGCCTCCCGGGTTCACACCATTCTTCTACCTCAGCCTCCCGAGTAGCTGGGACTACAGGCGCCCGCCACCTCGCCCAGCTAGTTTTTTTGTTTTTTTTTTTTAGTAGAGACGGGGTTTCACCGTGTTAGCCAGGATGGTCTCGATCTCCTGACCTCGTAATCCGTCCGTCTTGGCCTCCCAAAGTGCTGGGATTACAGGCTTGAGCCACCGCGCCCGGCCGAGGTTTTTTTTTTTTTGAGATAGAGTCTCGCTCTGTTGCCCGGGCTGGAGTGCAGTGGCACGATCTCGGCTCACTGCAAGCTCCACCTCCTGGGTTCATGCCATTCTCCTGCCTCAGCCTCCTGAGTAGCTGGGACTGCAGGCGCCCGCCACCACGCCCAGCTAATTTTTTTGTATTTTTAGTAGAGACAGGTTTTCACCGTGTTAGCCAGGATGGTCTCGATCTCCTGACCTTGTGATCCACCCGCCTTGGCTTCCCAAAGCGCTGGGATTATAAGCGTGAACCACAGAGCTCAGCCTGAATTGAAGTTTTAAAAGTGCTGTTATCCCTTGTCCTTGCAGGATACCTCCAAAAGCAGCCATATTTTGGAGCAGTTATTGGGAGGGTGGCCAACCGAATCGCCAAAGGAACCTTCAAGGTGGATGGCAAGGAGTATCACCTGGCCATTAACAAGGAACCCAACAGTCTGCATGGAGGAGTCAGAGGGTTTGATAAGGTAAGTCTGGCACATGTGATGGAGTTCCCTTTAGGTTCACTTTATGCGTACCTTCTGCTTGCCAGGCACGGTCTTAGGCCCTAGAGCACGTGTGTGGTGAGGAAATACAGGGAAGAGGCCACTCCTGTGGTTCAGGGCAGCAGGTGCAATGGGCATGTGCCAGGACCCATCCTTCTCTAGTTCATCTGTTGGAACAGACAGGAGAGCCCCAAGAGAAAGGATGTGAATCTTTGACTTAGGAAAAACGAGAAACAACTTTCTCACAGTGTTGCGATCAGGGAGTTGGGTTGAAGAGATGTGGATTGATAACAGTATCTTCCACTTATTGGACAAGACACTGACATATATTGTCTCTTACCCTTACTAAAACTCTGTGTTATCACTAAATGGGAAAACTGAGGCACTAAAAGGCCACATGGCCGGGCACAGTAGCTCATGCCTGCAATCCCAGCAGTCTGGGAGGCCGAGGTGGGCAGATCACCTGAGGTCAGGAGTTTAAGACCAGCCTGGTGAACATGGTGAAACCCCATCTCTACAAGAAATACAAAACTTAGCTGGGTGTGGTGGCCACCCGTAAGCTCAGCTACTCAGAAGGCTGAGGCAAGAGAATCGCTTGAGTGTGGGAGGTGGAAGATGCAGTGAGCTGAGATCGTGCCACTGCACTCCAACCTGGGCAACAGAGCCAGACTCCGTCTCAAAAAAATGAAAAATAAAAAATAAATAAAAGACCACATGACTCCTAAGTGGGACAACCAGGGCTGCCTGGCCCAAAACACTCATTCTTACACCATAGCTGCTGGTGTCCACCCAGGCTGCATGGGTGCCCCCGTCCAGCATGCTTCCCTGTACCTGTCGTTAAGCCCCCCGCCCCATGCAGCATGGCCCTGCACCAAGGCCTGCCCTTCCACTGAAGTGCCTCCCCTTCCACTGAAGTGCCTCATGCCTCAAAATCATATCAGATTCTCCCCAATTCCTCCCCTCCACATGAAAACGTCCATTGTTTAAGCGGATCCCTAGAAAACAAAGGTCAGGAAGGCAAATTGATCAAACAGCTTCTCCCTGGGTTGGAAGTGCTTGGCCCCCTGCTTCCTAGCCCCATGGGAGTCCACGGGTTAACCCCAGTGATTGCTCTCTTACTAGTCTAATTTCAGGCTGTGAAGGAGTAAATTTCAGCAGTTAACTTTCTTTTTTTTTTTTTTTTTTTTTGAGGTGGAGTCTCGCTCTGTCGCCCGGACTGGAGTGCAGTGGCCAGATCTCAGCTCACTGCAAGCTCCGCCTCCCGGGTTTACGCCATTCTCCTGCCTCAGCCTCCTGAGTAGCTGGGACTACAGGCACCCGCCACCTCGCCCGGCTAGTTTTTGTATTTTTAGTAGAGACGGGGTTTCACCGTGTTAGCCAGGATGGTCTCGATCTCCTGAGCCTCGTGATCCGCCCGTCTTGGCCTCCCAAAGTGCTGGGATTACAGGCTTGAGCCACCGCGCCCGGCCCAGTTAACTTTCTTTTACATTATACCACCCAGGTTATTTGCTAGAGAAGAGCCAGAGAAGACAGAAACATGTATGCCCACTAATGGCCACAGTTTCTTCTCTTCTGCCTCGAACTATCACTTGTCCTGCAGAAGGAGGCTGGTGGCTCTGGCTTCCCCGCTTCCATGAGCTTCCTGCTGGTGGCCTGGAACCAGACTGACTGCCCCATGGGTTTCCCTTTCCTCAGGATGGGACTCTTCATGCCAGGGAGGCAGAGGGCAGCATGTGCTCTGCCCATATTAGGGCAGAATCTCTAGAACATGCCAGGATCATGAGCAAACTCCAACCACAGGAAGTAAGGCTCAGCCTGGCTTCAGACAGGGATCTTTGGAGGAGCCTTAGGACAGCACCTCGTTCTAGCTTGCCCCTGCTCCCGCTGTTCACTGTGGCATTTTCCGTGGTGTTGCTTAACTTATATTCCCTTCAAGAACACAGCAAAATTGTGAGTGTACGTAGCCTTCGGTGCAGTGTGCCCTTGAGCCCCTTCTGTGAAGCGGGGGGCACAGTAGGCCGGGGACTCCTGAGGCTCACAGTATAAAGAGGGAGGTGGACTCTTACATGATAACTGTTAAAGGCGAGAAGCCACAAGTGCCGCAACAGATGACAACAAGGCGCAGTAGGAACTGGGTGTGAACAAATGAAATAGCAACCTAGGAGGTAGGATTGGAACCGGCCTTGAAGAGCCAAAGCATTTCATTCAATACATGGATATGGGAGAGAATGGCTGCACAGTGGCCCTGAGAGGGGTAGGGAAAGACTTCGAACATTTTTTTTTTTTTTTTGAGGTAGAGTTTTGCTCTCGTTGCCCAGGCTGGAGTGCAATGGTGCCATCTCAGCTCACCGCAACCTCCGTCTCCTGGGTTCAAGCAGTTCTCCTGCCTCAGCCTCTCGAGTAGCTGGGATTACAGGCATGCGCCACCACGCCTGGCTAATTTTGTATTTTTAGTAGAGACGGAGTTTCTCCATGTTGGTCAGGCTAGTCTCGAACTCCTGACCTCAGGTGATCCGCCCACCTTGGCCTCCCGTAGTGCTGGGATTAAAGGCTTGAGCCACCGCACCTGGCCGACTTTCAACATTTTTATGAAGTCACTGAAAGTTTTTGAACAGTCGGTTTTGACATAGTGCCATGCGCCCATCAGATGAACGTTGTTTTACATTGTGTCACGTCTCAACAATGACTGAATATAATTGTTGGTTTGGAGGTATGTGTTTTTCTATTTATACCAACGCTTTTTTTTTTTTTTTTGAGACGGAGTTTTTTTGCTCTTGTCCCGCAGGCTGGAGTGCAATGGCGTGATGTCAGCTCACTGCAACCTCCGCCTCCCGGGTTTAAGCGATTCTCCTGCCTCAGCCTCTCAAGTAGCTGGGATTACAGGCATGTGCCACCACAACCGGCTAATTTTGTATTTTTAGTAGAGTACAGGGTTTCTCCATGTTGGTCAGGCTGGTCTCAAACTCCAGGCATAAGCCATTGCACCCGGCCACCAACACATTTTTTTTTAAGATGAAAGTTGAATAGGATTTGAAATGGTATAAGAAGGTCTAGAGCTGCAAAGTTTCTGGAAATTTGGAAACTGTAGGCTCAGGGAAATCATTCTATAAATAGGAATTATACTTAACCAATCATATTGGTTTACCAAAAATCTTTCCATTGTGTCCTTTCTCTGCAAAAGAAAAACTAGGTAGCAAGTTAAGATTTCATTTCAAGTATTTAATTCCTGAAATGTTCTATTTGGGATATTCTATTTCCTTTTTAATTACATGTAACAGGCTTCATATTTTGAGTGTCTTGACAGTTCAACCTTTCTGGGAGCTAACTAGGGTGTAAAATGAATTTTTCACTAAGCTCGGTGAAAGTATTTCACATACCAGCTGCTTTCACTGTAGGTGAAGGCAGAAACCTCCGTTCCTGCTGGGTTCTCCTTCCTGGCAAATGCCACGTCTGTGAGAGCAAAGTGGACAGATCCTGGGCTCAGAGGCCACTCCTGTGTCCCATAGAGGCTATTATCTTTCAAATCTATAGAGTTTGGCCTCAACTGTTTTGTTGAAAAGGAAGATTCAAATAAAAACTTCACTGAGACTAAGATGTGGAATAGTGGAGACAGCCAGTCCTGAGTTTGAACCCTAGCTCTGTCACAAATAACATGTATAACTTTATCTATTTACTTATTTTTTGAGATGGAGTCTTGCTCTGTTGTCTAGGCTGGAGTGCAGTGGCGTGATCTCAGCTCACTACAACCTCCACTTCCCAGGTTCAAGCAATTCTCCTGCCTTAACCTCCCGAGTAGCTGAGATTACAGGTGCCCACCACCACACCTGGCTAATTTTTGTATTTTCAGTAGAGATGAGGTTTCACCATGTTGGCCAGGCTGGTCTCGAACTCCTGACCTCAAGTGATCTGCCCACCTTGGCCTCTCAAAGTGCTGTGATTACAGGTGTGAGCCACCACACCCGGCCACATATGTGACTTTAAACAAGATTTTTTTTCCTTCTAAACAATGGACAGGAAGTATGAAACTCCCTACCCTCCCCAACGCACACTAGGAAGTGGAAGGTAGATGTGGGTATAAGTTAACTCCACTGAACTCAATTTGCTCATCTGTAAAATGGAGGTAAATAGTATTTGTTGAAGCCACTTGAAATTGCCAGTGTTCAGGCCGGGCGCGGTGGCTCAAGCCTGTAATCCCAGCACTTTGGGAGGCCGAGACGGGCGGATCACGAGGTCAGGAGATCGAGACCATCCTGGCTAACACGGTGAAACCCCGTCTCTACTAAAAATACAAAAACTAGCCGGGCGAGGTGGCGGGCGCCTGTAGTCCCAGCTACTCGGGAGGCTGAGGCAGGAGAATGGCGTAAACCCGGGAGGCGGAGCTTGCAGTGAGCTGAGATCCGGCCACTGCACTCCAGCCTGGGCGACAGAGCGAGACTCCGTCTCAAAAAAAAAAAAAAAAAAAAAAAAAAAAAAAAAAAAAAAAAAAAGAAATTGCCAGTGTTCAACTGTTTTGACCTACAATGATGGTCATTTCATTTGGTTCAACCAAATCTTTACCTTGCAAGATGATTTATGTAAAGCACAAGGTCATTGACTATTCAGCATTCAACAAATTGGAGGTCTCATGCCTGCAACAGGCCCCTTCTTTAGTGATCCCAGAGCTCTCTAAAGGCACTGGGAATCTCTGGCCAACTCATCCCCTGATAGTATAGAATAACGGAACAGACTCAGGATCCAATCCAATGCCACACGCTAGCTGTGTGACCTGGGGCAAGCGGTTTATCCTCACTGAGCCTCCATTCTTTCATTATTCAATGAGGATGATGTTACCTACTTTAAGTCTGCTTTGAGACAGATGAGACAGTGTCTGTGAAGTTTCTAGCAAAGAGTCTTGACTCATAATGGGTACCTGATAAATGTTCATTTTCCTTTCCCTATAAGTGTAATCATGGAGCCTCTAGGACAAAGTTGAGAACAGCCACTATGTTAATCCAAGATTCCAATTCCTATTTCCAAAAGCAAAATGCTTTTTACTTATTTATTTACTTTTTGGAGACAATGTCTTACTCTGTCACCCAGATTGGAGTGCAATGGTGCAATGGTATGTGCGATCTCAGCTCACTGTAGCCTCAACCTCCTGGGCACAAGCGATCCTCCCTTCTCAGCCTCCTGAGTAGCTAGGACTACAGGTGTGCACCACCATACCTGGCAAATTTTTTTTTTTTTTTTTGAGACAGAGTCTCTCTCTGTCGCCCAGGCTGGAGTGCAGTGGCACGATCTCGGCTCACTGCAAGCTCCGCCTCCCAGGTTCACACCATTCTTCTGCCTCAGCCTCCTGAGTAGATGGGACCACAGGTGCCTCCCACCATGCC